>NC_057812.1:382563794-383163794 GCF_018294505.1 Triticum aestivum | reverse complement strand
TAGAAGTCCTATCTCTAAGAAAGATTGCGGAGAACACCAATGAGAACCTCATCGCTTAATAGCTACACCTGGAAGCTATGACCGACATGCTAGGCCGGTCTCACAGCCTTGCTCAGCAGCTTGCGCAGCAGTTCCCCCGCAAGGCTAACCTTTCTTGAACATTCTTGGAAGTGGTGTCGGTTCAGTATTATTTTGTTACGCTGCAATGGTGCCCAGTTTTTGTAATCTACTTCTACGTTGCACTTTATGATCACTGGTGGCGAACTTTGATGCCCAGTGGATGTAATATACCTTAAACCCTTTATTGTATAGTGTAGGTTTATTCTAAGTTACTATGCCGTAATTTCTTTATTGTATAGAGTACCTTTGTTCTTAATTCATACTAGTTACGCAGCAGCATGAAATGAACCCCGGCCCATGATTGTGCGAATCAAATCACAGGCTTTTAACAGGCCAAAATTGTCTCGGTCCTTGTTTGGCCCAATCAGATATCGGCTGCGAGCAGGCCGGATGCAAACAGGGCCATAGTTAGGCCCAACTATATGACTGGCTTTTTAACAGGCCAAAATTAATATAGGGCAGAAATGTTAATCGGGCCCTTAACAAGCCAAAACTAATATCAGGCCGAATTACTAAGTGGGCCTTTAGCAAGTGGGCCCAAAAGCATAGTGTCCAGTTGACGGGCAGAATCTGATATGGGCCATAATTGAGCCCAAAGCCTCTTAAAGGGTCGGACCTGATCTGGGCCATAATTTGGCCTAGAATGTGGTAGGCTTTTAACGGGCCGGATCTCATATGGGGGCCACTATTAGGCCCGGAGCGTGGCAGGCCATTAATGGACCGGATCAAATATGGGCCGGCATTTGGCCCAAAACATGGCAGCCAGTTAATGGGCCGGCCTACTAGGGTCCTCAAAATCTTGTGGGCCTACAGCTGGGCCAGCCCATTAATGTCGGTGAAATCTCGTGGGCCTTTAGCTGGGCCGGCCCATTATGACCCACAAGAATCTTGTGGGCTTTACCTGGGCCGGCCCATTATGGCACACAAAAATCATATGGCCTTTACCTGGGCCGGCCCATTATGGCTCGCAAAATCTTGTGGGCCTTTAGCTGGGCCAGCCCATTACGGTCCGCAAAATCTCGTGGGCCTTTAGCTGGGCCGGCCCATTATGGTCCGCAAAATCTTGTGGACCTTCAGTTGGGACGGCCCATTTAAACTTGTTGGGCCATGCCACGTGTCGACATATCATAGGCGCCTATATGACCCACTGACGAGCTGACACGTGTTTCGTCCAGCTAATAAGAATTTTACACATGGAAATTTCCCATTGGTCGGGGCTGTTAACGGGTTATCAGATCCAAAACCCGACCCGATAACTTAACGGCGTTCCGTTACGGTGGATGCCACGTGTCGGTCACCCTTGACGAAAGCACTTCTGTGACGCGCGATTTATCGTCATGGAAGTGGACACTTCCGTGATGATAATTTTGGTAATGTCATGGAACACTTCTACGACAGCACAGGTATGACTATCTTGATTCTGTCATAAATTTGTCATGGATGTACATGCATGACAAAAAAAGCGACCTACTGTGACAAACACGTATCATCACGGAAGTGTATTTTTTTATAGTGTTATCTCGTCTGCTTCTCCCACAATCGCCAATGGCACCAGTCCGTCGTCATCGCTCAGCCACTCCGCCGTCATCAGAGGACAACTGTAGCTGGGAGACTACACCGCGATGGCAGCTCAGTCCCCGGCGTAGTGTAGTGCGCGTGGCGTCCCTGTTGGATGTGCGCGAAACACCCACCACATGCTCCGGCGCTGGTGCCCGTCAGCAGCTGTTGCCGGCCGCCGTTGCTGCCACACAACCGTCGAAAGCCAGGGCCATCGCCCGCTCCACCGCCGCAGCCCGAAGGTGGGAGGTGGCCGTCGTGGCCGCCACCCCACTGCCGGCCATCACCCGCTCCGCCACCATGGCCCGAAGGCGGGAGGTGGCTGTCATGGCCGCCACCCACTACCGGCCATCACCCGCTCCACCACCACAGCCTGAAGGCAGGAGGTGGCCGTCGTGGCCGCCACCCCATCGTCGGTTGCCGTGGCCGCCAGCCCACCGTCGATCGCCGGGATCATCACCAGCTCCGCCACCGCCACTCGAAGGAGGGAGGCGGAGGTGGAGGCCCACACGTGTGTCAGCAACCTTGCGCGCTACATCGAGTTCCTGTGGGAGGAGGAGGAGCGCCTCGTCGAGCATGCAAAGAGCCTTACTGCAGGCATGGCCGCAGCACACGCCGACGTAGAGGTGAGGAATCAGGAGATCTACGAGCAGTCCGGTCACTCCGAGATGGATCATCTGGAGTGGCAGTGGGCATTCGAGCTGGCGAGCATTGCTGAATGTGCAGCATTGGCATGCACCGTATTGCATTTGTCTAGCTCGTCGATAGGCTCCTTCTCCTCCTCTGCCTCTTACTAAGCGCGCTCGGCAGAGGAGAGACTGTCGGAAGCAGCAGAAAGCCCCTCCATAGTAGTAGTAGTATTTAGGGGCTATTTTGTTCAGTTCATCTGACTATAGATGTGGTGGAACTGTACAATGCACTTAAAATTAGCTAGTATATATAGTTGAACTAGCTATTTCAGTACGTCGTTGGCAACAATTGGGGAAAAGTTTGGTCGGTTCACCTGTCGAGTTGAACTGTTTGTATAAATTAAGAACGACTACTTAATCTATGAATGAAATCTATGCTTAATTACTGGATTTTAGTTGCAAAAATTAGATAGTGCTAGTGATTGTTAGCTGCATATTTTGACACACAGTATTACGAGGATTGACAAATGGAAATGTTACTAGATCAACAAATGTCAATATTTCCAGTTTGACAAATGGCAACATACCCAATATGACAGATGCAATTCTTACCAAATTGTTTGTACATGGTTGCACATGGGTTATCCAAAACAATTGTTTGCATTGAACGGATGCACAAATCATGCGCTACGAATTTTCCCTCGACTTAAGGGGAAGACCATAGCTCTCACATTGCATACGAGTGTTCTATCTAAAACATTTCCGATCAAGAGCTGCAGAAATCCGGCTCGGCACATTTTCTCTTTGCTTCCTGGGGAAGCTGTTGGTTTGCATACGGGTGTTCTAACTAAAACGTTTGCGATCAAGAGCTGTACAAATCCTGCTAGGCACATTTTCCCTTGGCTTCCTGGGGAAGTTGTCGGTTTGCATCCAGGTGTTCTAACTAAAATGTTTGCGGTGAGTGTTTTATATTTAAAAACCATATTAAACTGTGGCTTGGGCGCCATTAATGGAGAGGATGCGAGCAAGGCGCGCGGCCATGGAAGTCAAAGGGCTCACTTCCTGGTGAACCTGTGCGGCGTACAACTCACACGCTTCCTGGTGAACCTGTGCGGCGTACAACTCACACGCTTCCTGGTGAGCCTCCGCATTGGTGTACAGCTCGCACGCCTCCAGTTTAGTCAAGCACTCAAGCACCTGTCCGCATGACGCCTCCTAGCCATTAAAAGAGTGAGGCGTGGCGTCATGTGAATGGTTAATAGAACGCACACAATTTAAATTGAGATGTTACAGTGCCAGCTATTTGTTTCAAAATGCCTTTGTTGGCTGTTATTCGAGTGCGCCTTCTCTCAATATGGACACGAAAAATACCAGAGCATGTCAGGTGCCATTCCATTATAGCATGCCAAGTTTCATGAATTTCAGACGACTTTTGGACTTACTAGAATTTAAAAACAAAGTATCTCAACATTTTGCCGACAATCAATAGTTCCCTGGAGTTTGAAATTCATTCCTATTTTTTGCATGGGACCTAAGCATGCACCGACGGACACATATTTGATTTTTCAACCAATTTACATGCACTGGAGAATGTTCATGTAGTTCAAGTATGAATTATGCACATAAAATGCCTAGAAAACCAAGTTAATGTATAAAAATGTCCAAAAAAACCCCCAAAAAATCCAAAATTAAACACAACGCTCCTGTTGTTCTATGTTGACACTAGAAATTTTTTGAAAGCAATAAGAGGCAACG
This sequence comes from Triticum aestivum, assembly GCF_018294505.1. Classification (NCBI taxonomy): domain Eukaryota; kingdom Viridiplantae; phylum Streptophyta; class Magnoliopsida; order Poales; family Poaceae; genus Triticum; species Triticum aestivum. The sequence continues at coordinate 383,159,733 of NC_057812.1, read as the reverse complement.
AATATCGTTTCGTCCCCAAAGGTGGCATGTTCCCTACCGAAACCATCGCGCTTGTTGTGAGAAGCTCTGGTTTGTGAGAAGCTTATACCCAAACCTGCCCTAAATGGGACAAAAATTTTACCACGCCATGTTGATACTGCTCCATGATAGCATGCCAAGTTTCATGAATTTCAGACAAGTTTTGGATTTACTAGAATTTAAAAACTAGGTATCTCAATGTTTGCGGCCAAGCGACGGTGGCACGGTGTTTCAAATTCATTCCCATTTCTTGCATGGGACCTAAGAATGCACCGAAGGAATTAGATTTGATTTTTCAACCAATTTATATGCACTGGAGCATGTGCATGTAGTTCAAATTTGAATTATGCACATAAAATGCCTAGAAAACCTAGTTAATGTATAAAAATGTCCAAACGAACCCCGAAAAATTCCAAAATTAAACACAACACTCCTGTTGTTCTATGTTGACACTAGAAAAAAATGTGAAAGCAATAAGAGGCGACGGATATCGTTTCCTCCCCAAAGGTGGCACGTTCCCTACCGAAACCATCATGCTTGTTGTGAGAAGCTCTGGTTTGTGAGAAGCTTGTACCCAAACCTGCCCCAAATGGGACAAAAAAAATACCATGACATGTTGATGCCGCTCCATGATAGCATGCCAAGTTTCATGAATTTTAGATGAGTTTTGGATTTACTAGAATTTGAAAACCAGGTATCTCAATGTTTGCGGCCAAGTGACGGTGGCACGGTGTTTGAAATTCATTCCCATTTCTTGCATGGGACCTAAGCATGCACCGAAGGACATAGATTTATTTTTTCAACCAATTTTTATGCACTGGAGCATGTGCATGTAGTTCAAATTTGAATTATGCACATAAAATTCCAAGAAAACCCAGTTAATGTATACAAATGTCAAAAAGAACCCCGAAAAATTCCAAAATTAAACACAATACTCCTGTTGTTCTATGTTGACACTAGAAAATTTTAAAAGCAATAACAGGGAACATATATCGTTTCGTCCCCAAAGGTGGCACGTTCCCTACAGAAACCATCATGTTTGTTGTGAGAAGCTCTGGTTCGTGAGAAGCTTATACCCAAACCTACCCCAAATGGGACAAAAAAATTACCACGGCATGTTGATGCCGCTCCATGATAGCATGCCAAGTTTCATGAATTTCAGACCAATTTTGGATTTACTAGAATTTAAAAACAAGGTATCTCAATGTTTGCGGCCGAGTGATGTTGGAAATTCATTCCCATTTCTTGCATGGGACCTAAGCATGCACCAAAGGACATAGATTTGTTTTTTCAATCAATTTATATGCACTGGAGCATGTGCATGTAGTTCAAAATTGAATTATGCACATAAAATGCCTAGAAAACCCAGTTAATGTATAAAAATGTCCAAACGAACCACGAAAAATTCCAAAATTGATCACAACACTCCTGTTGTTCTATGTAGACACTAGAAATTTTTTGAAAGCAATTAGAGGCAATGAATATCGTTTCGTCCCCAAAGGTGGCATGTTCCCTACCGAAACCATCACGCATGTTTGAGAGAATCTTATACCCAAACTTACCCCAAATGGGACAAAAAATTTACCATGGCATGTTGATGCCGCTCCATGATAGCATGCCAAGTTTCATGAATTTCAGATGAGTTTTCGATTTACTAAAAACCAGGTATCTCAATGTTTGCGTCCGAGTGATGGTGGCAGGGTGTTTGAAATTCATTCCCATTTCTTGCATGGGACCTAAGCATGCACCGAAGGAAACATATTTGCTTTTTCAGCCAATTAATATGCACTGGAGCATGTGCATGTTGTTCAAATTTGAATTATGTATATTAAATGCCTAGAAAACCCAGTTAATGTATCAAAATGTCCAAACGAACCCTGAAAAATTCCAAAATTAAACACAACACTCCTGTTGTTTTATGTTGACACTAGAAAAATTTTGAAAGCAATAAGAGGCAACGGACATTGTTTCGTCCCCAAAGGTGGCATGTTCCCTACCGAGACCATCACGCTTGTTGTGAGATGCTCTGGTTTGTGAGAAGCTTATACCCAAACCTGCCCCAAATGGGACAAATTTTTTACCATGGCATGTTGATGTCGCTCCATGATAGCATGCCAAGTTTCATGAATTTTAAATGAGTTTTGGATTTACTAGAATTTAAAAATCAAGTACTCAATGCTTGCGGCCGAGTGACGGTGGTAGGGTTTTTGAAATTCATTCCCATTTCTTGCATGGGACCTAAGCATGCAACCAAGGAGACAAATTTGATTTTTCAACCAATTTATATGCACTGGAGCATGTGCATATAGTTCAAATTTGAATTATGCACATAAAATGCCTAGAAAACCAGTTATTGTATTAAAATGTCCTAACGAACCCTGAAAAAATCCAAAATTATACACAACACTCTTGTTGTTCTATGTTGACACTTGACATTTTTTGAAAGCAATAAGAGGCAACGGATATCGTTTTGTCCCCAAAGGTGTCACTTTCCCTACTGAAACCATCACTCTTATTGTGAGAAGCTCTGGTTTGTGAGAAGCTTATACGCAGACCTGCCCCAAATGGGACAAAAATTTTACCACAACATGTTGATGCAGCTCCATGATAGCATGCCAAGTTTCATGAATTTCAGACGAGTTTTGGATTTACTAGAATTTAAAAACCAGGTATCTCAATGTTTGCGGCCGAGTGACGGTGGCAGGGTGTTTAACATCCATTGCCATTTCTTGTATGGGACCTAAGCATGCAACTAAGGACACGGATTTGATTTTTCAACCCGTTTCTATGCACTGGAGCATGTGCATGTAGTTAAAATTTGAATTATGCACCTAAAATACCTACAAAACCAAGTTAATGTATAAAAACGTCCAAACGAACCCTGAATAATTCCAATTTTTTTGACGACACACCTATAGTTGCATGTTAACTGCAGATAAAAGTTCTAGCAATTCAAACACAATCCTTTGCAGCTGTGACCCCATTATGTAATTCAAATCAAGACGAAAAATCAAGTAGATCGCACACAGTTTATTATCACCAACTGTGTGAGATGCAACACAAACTATCTTGGAGCACCGTCGGAGTGTCGAGCACACTAGCCCGCTCCTCAAATACCATTTTCACTATTCAATCGTCGCCGTTGAAAGATGGGGATGTGGACCCGTGTCGTGAGGGCAACTTCGGCGGCCCACTTCGGCGAGAGCGCAGCCGCAGCCGCCAGGCGCGTGCTAACAAGCTTCGTGAGGGTGACCGCAATCTACGTCCGAGCGGCCAAGGCAGCCCAAACGGTCATTCTTGCTTCTCAGGCGGTGGCGGCAGCATCTCCCACAGGGATAACAACTGGCGAGAGCGGCACAACAGCTATCCATTCCGCAGTGGCGGCCTTAGCCGTGATGAAGGCCGCCCACGACCATGTCGAGACCGTCCACGCCTAGGTCGTGGCAGTCACCACACAAATCGAACGAAGCTTCTTCGACAATGGTCAGCAACCAACGGCCGGAGAGTTGGCAATCGCCGAGAGTGTTCAAGTAGCCGTCCGTTCCGGCGTGGCATACCTTGCCATGACGGAGGCCGCCAAAGCCCAGATCGCAGCCGCCCACACCCAGCTCCTGGCGGCCTATTGTAGGATCGAAAGTATGTATAGAGGGGGGTGATTAGACTACTTGACCAAATAAAAATCTAGCCTTTTCCCAATTTTAAGTCTTGGCAGATTTTAACAACTTAGCACAAGTCAAGCAATCAACCTACACTTGCAAGTCTAAGAGTAAGGCAGCGGAATGTAAAACATTGCATATGAAGCTAAAGGGAGGAGTTTGGAGGGAGCAAACGCAATGTAGACACGGAGATTTTTGGCGTGGTTCCGATAGGTGGTGCTATCGTACATCCACGTTGATGGAGACTTCAACCCACGAAGGGTAACGGTTGTGCGAGTCCACGGAGGGCTCCACCCACGAAGGGTCCATGAAGAAGCAACCTTGTCTATCCCACCATGGCCATCGCCCACGAAGCACTTGCCTCACTAGGGTAGATCTTCAGTAAGTAGGCGATCTCCTTTCCCGTACAAACTCCTTGGTTCAACTCCACAATCTTGACGGAGGCTCCCAAGTTACACCTAACCAATCTAGGAGACAGCACTCTCCAAAAGGTAATAAATGGTGTGTTGATGATGAACTCCTTGCTCTTGTGCTTCAAATGATAGTCTCCCGAACACTCAACTATCTCTCACTGATTTGGATTTAGTGGAAAGATGATGTGAGTGGAAAGCAACTCGGGGAAGGCTAGAGATCAAGATTGATATGGTTGGAATGGAATATCTTGGTCTCAACACATGAGTAGGTGGTTCTCTCTCAAAAAATGAATGGTGGAAGTGTAGGCATGTTCTGATGGCTCTCTCCTTGAGTGAAGAGTGGGTGGAGAGGTATTTATAGCCTCCACACAAAATCTAACCATTACACACAATTCACGAAACTCAGTAGGACCGAATCAGAAAACTCGGTGGGACCGATTCAGTTCAAAATGTGAACGTTAGGCTTTTCGGTGGGACCGACGTGTCAACTCGGTGGGACCGATTTGATTACGGTTAGGGCATAACGTAATCTCGGTGAGACTGATTACACAAACTCGATGGGACCGATTTTGGTAATAAGCTAACCAGAGAGTTGGTCAGGCCAACTCGGTGGGACCGAATCGCTCATTTCGGTGAGACCAAAACATTATGAAAGGAAAACATAGAGTTTTCATTGCGAACTCGGTGGGACCTATCGCTCATCTCGGTTGGACCGAAGCATTACAAAGGGAAACAGAGAGTTTGCAATCCCATCTCGGTGAGACCGAGATCCCTATCGGTATGACCGATTTGACTAGGGTTTTTGGTAGTGGCTATGTCAAGTGACCTCGGTGGCGCCGGATAGAATATTTTGGTGGGGCCGAGTTTGACTTTTTGGTTTGGGACATATGTGGATATGAGAAAGTGGTTGATGGTTTTTGGAGCATATCACTAAGAATTTTGAGCAAGTAAGCCATTAAGCAACACCTCATCCCCTTTTTATAGTATTGGCTTTTCCTATGGACTCAATGTGATCTTGGATCACTAAAATGAAAAAGGTAGAGTCTTGAGCTTGAGCCAATATGTGTCCTTAGCATTTTGAGGGGTCCATATTCTTAATCCATGCCATGCTAATCATTGAACTTTCTAAAATGATTGTCTTAAAATAGTATTAGTTCAATGAGCTATATGTTGTTAATAATTACCAAAACCACCCAGGGATAGTTGCACTTACAATCTCCCCCTTTTTGGTAATTGATGACAACATATAGATCAAAGCTTCGACAAATGATAATAAGATTGAAATACATCGTCGCTTTGAGAAGTATGTGATAAGCAAGAGCTCCCCCTAAATTTGTGCACTATTTAAGATTTGCTTTTGAATGCAAATGCACAATCGATTAAGATCATGGGTCACTCTTCCATGTCACATACATCTTGGTGGAGCGCTCAAAATGATATGAATTAAAACATGCACTCATCACCAAGCAAAGTGAATGAACATATAAGGATATAAAAGATAATGTCATCCAAGCAAGCATTAAGGTAGCATATGATCAAACACATGATCATACACTACAAGAAATATGTCAACTTGCGACCCTCACTATTGGTCACTGAAAGGTCATAGATTTTCATTTGCGACCTTTTTTGACCAAAAACAAAAGGTCAAAAGCTGGCGGTCGTAAACTGAAATTAACGACCATCTTTGTGAGAAGGTCGTGGAAGGCCACGACCAAAACAAAAGGTCTTGGATTATATGACCTTCTATTTTGGTCGCTGGTTGTCTGCCCAAGCCACGTCGGATCCGACGTGGCAATCTAATGTGGCAAAATTGTGACCAATTGAGAACGTCAAAAATTAGAATCGGCCCGGTCCAGTTGGGTGTTTTACATGGGCCGAGCCCAACAATTCAGCCTTTTTACTGTATATTGGTTCTGTTAATTTACTCTAGCTACATGGGCCTGGCCCAACAATTTGGCCTTTTTATTATCTAGGGCATGGCCTTTTTGCTAGCCTATTGATTTTCTATTTTCAACCATTTTATTTTGCAGCTGGTCCCACCACAGATTGGTCCCACTTGTCATGCTTATCCCAAAATTGGTCCCACACATCAAAAATTTCGAACTTTGCCAAGCAACCATTATATCATTTCATAGGTATCCAAATCACATACACAATAATTATCAGACTAGAGAGCAAACGAAATTCATCCAAAACAACACTACATTGGTCTATTACAATCATTACAGTATACTACAAGCCAGATATGCCTACTACTGCCTACAATTACAACACATAATATGCTACTGTTTGTTGATATGCTTGACAGCTTCAGACTTTGATTCACACTTCACCTGTGCAAAGAATAAGAATGAAAATATAAGAATAAGAATGTGTACAGAACATCAAACAATAGCCAATGAGGAATCCAATAACTTATAAGCAAAAATTGACAGCAAATGCCATGTAGATAAATAGTATGACTAACACTAACCAGTATATGTTCATGGAGTGACAAATGTTCTCACTAGCTAGGATTTTTTTGGCATATAGTATACTGACATGCGCAACTCTTAACTAAATTGATCATATAAATGAAAAGAACTATAAGAACGAGTTCATTCATTCATTAAAAATCCAGGCATGTCAAATTTTAAGCACCAACAAAACAAATCTAACAAACCAGACTATAATCATCATGCATCAGGATTTATGGTTCTAGCAAAACAGTAAGGAGACAGAGATACACGCATCAAGCATACCAGCTACTACAATAAGAGGTCGAGATGCTCCAGAAACTATAGGGAGTATGCACCCCGGCAGTCGTGCAGTAGCTAGGGATTGAGGAGGATAAGCTTACTCCCATTGTACCTGGATGGTAGACAAGAAAACAAGTTATGGCAGCAGAAGCATCATGTTGTATCCACTGTACCTGGGTCATATTTAGGTACACAATTAGCTAATATGTCGATAAAAAGTACCCAGTAGCTACAATGTATAGTTTACACATATGAACGGAAGATTCAGCAAAGGCATGTTGATAAAATAGTGAAAACAATGGTATCGGGTATATCGCCATGCATGAGCACTTCATGATATTTATATTCATCATCACAGCAACCTATAACCACCTATTCTCATTGTTACAAATATATGCATAGTTAAAAAATAAACCTATCTATTTGAAACCAGAATGGATTTCTCACTCAAATCTGAATTCATTAGTTTATCCTCCAGACTATTGAAATCTCAGGCCTCTAATTCGCTAGGTTCTTGGGCAACAAACATCATTGCAAATTTGCAATGCAGCATAGATAAACCAAATGTAAGATCAGAAACAACAAGGTACAATCTTCTAGACCACATGTTTACCAGCAAAAAAATCTAGAACACATGTTCAACCGGAATGCACTACTCCATTCTCGTAATATTAACATAGAGGAACTTCATCTATTAGACGATCCCCACAAGGACCAAGCATCCACACTGCACAAACAGCATGCTTGCATGCATAGAAATAGAGCTCAGGCAGTACCAAATAAACATTGATGGATTACCCACCGTGCATAGACCAATCAGCACATCAGCAATAGTAGGTAGTAGAAGAAGCAGAAAGGGGAGGGCACTCTCTTGAGAGGAACTCCCCTGATTGCAGGAACCACAAAACAGCTGGTTGAGCACGGTCGCCGCCATCTGCGCGAGCTCACTCCTTCCTTGGTAGAGGGCGGCAAGGTCCAAGCCACGGCCTTGATGCCCGCCGCCGGATCTGGTGGATGTGCTCGCCGCCGCACCAAGATTGAGGTGATAGGGTTCCCAAAGGAAGCGACCAAGTCGCGTCTACCGTGCACAGGGCCACGACCAGGTGTCGGGGAGGATGGGGCCGGAGTCGGTGAAGAGGCCATCATCCTTCTCGTGGTGCATGTCGTTGCCATTGGAGTCGGGCATTTTTGAAACTCCTATAAATGAGATGGAAAACAGATTAGTCATAAGTAAACAATAATTGTTTGCATCAGTACATTGACACTTGCAAGTTTATTATTGCACTGGTAACCAGCAAGGTTATGTTTCAGTAAGTGCAAGTTGTGGCAAATTGTGGTTAATTCGCCCTGGTATGTAGTCAGTACTATCCAAGAATACATGAATGGTATATATAGTAAAAAGACAGTGTAGGGAGCACTCCATAATTGTATGATATCTAAGCTAAAAAGCACTGTGTAACTATATGAACTCTACGCTAAAAGGTCTTTGGAAGTGTATGTCAGCAGACAGAATGGTAATCAATGTACTCTGCTATTTTACCTACTATACACAAAACAGATTAAATGTCCACGGACAATTCTAGTAAACACAAAAATAGTATCATCAGTTGGGATCACTTCTGATTTTGCTTGCTCGCACACCAACCACAAACGTGATCACAACCAAGTACTTAACCAGTTTGCCGCCAAGTTTAAGTTACTACTAACCGGAAGTGAATAATCAATTATTAAAGATAATGAAGTTAATCAAACAATTTTTACACATGTATAATGGCGTGAATAGAGCAATAGAGCAATGCCCAATCTGATATGATGCAATATGAGTATGTACATTACAAGGAACAACTTTCTGCATTGACAACAGAAGCTATGCTCACAAATTTATATTGTAGGTACAAGAAATGTGCTAGACATCATATAATCATACACAATTACACACATGATACTTTGATCACACTGTCAATTCATACTACACTAGTCACTCTTATGAGATATTGGCATGCAGCTGTACACAGCTACTTGACCATGACAATTTATAATACAAAAGTCACTCTTATATAATATAATTGAATAAAACACTGTCATGCATTTACTGGACTATGACCAGGTGCAAGTTGATGAGAATCATCATGCTGAAACTAATACAACCACATCATATCCTTCTAACATTCCTAGTTCACTCAGAAAACACTTTACCAACAACACATAATTGTAGTCTAAAAACACAATTCACTCAAAAGGCATATCACTAATATCACATAATCACAGCCAAAAATCCACATTCACTCATGTGGCATAGCATCAAGACCTCACAGTCAAAACTTCTGACCAGGAACCGATGGAATCACTATCATAATGTTCTCTTACACAAAGGCATACATGTATCAACATGCAACATGCTGCCTTTTGGAATTGAATCACACAAAGAGGATAAACAGAAGGGAGTGGTATGTGTAAAACAAGCAACATTCATCAGGATTAAATGGTTAATGCTTAAGGCCACTAACCCCTACACCTGAACCTGAAGATGAACCAAGTACACCTGCATGCATGGTGATGTTGTGGACTTGACACAGCAGCTGCGACGTCAGGCTCGGGTAGTTCGGGATGCGGGAGTTGGGTGTCTTCTTGGTGGTCGCCATGACCTACAAGATAAAAAAACCTCAACAATCCATGTATGAAATTAAGTGATCTAAATCAGATGACATATACAGGTCTGATAGGTTTTCTTGTGGATTAAGACAGATATCTATCAAGCACTTGACTAAAATAGCAAGAAATCGTCAGCCTCTACCTCTAGTCTGGTACCAAATCCCCGCAAAATCATGCGGGCCAAAGTCACAAGCACAAAAGCAGGTTATAGCCAGGATCTATGATAATTTTCTACTATGCACTAGTATTGCTGGATAACTCGTCTAGCAAGACAAAATACACAGGATAACTCGTCGGGCATACAAGGCAGGCTTGCTAGACGGAAATATGCCATAGAGGCAATAATAAAGTTATTATTTTATTTCCTTATATCATCATAAATGTTTATTATTCATGCTAGAATTGTATTATCCGGAAACATAATACTTGTGTGAATACATAGACAAACTAAACTTCACTAGTGTGCCTCTACTTGACTAGCTCGTTAATCAAAGATGGTTATGTTTCCTAACCATAGACATGTGTTGTCATTTGATTAACGGGATCACATCATTAGGAGAATGATGTGATTGACATGACCCATTCCATTAGCTTAGCACCCGGTTGTTTAGTATGTTGCTATTGCTTTCTTCATGACTTATACATGTTCCTATGACTATGAGATTATGCAACTCCCGTTTGCCGGAGGAACACTTTGTGTGCTACCAAACGTCACAACGTAACTGGGTGATTATAAAGGAGCTCTACAGGTGTCTCCAAAGGTACATGTTGGGTTGGCGTATTTTGAGATTAGGATTTGTCACTCCGATTGTCGGAGAGGTATCTCTGGGCCCTCTCGGTAATGCACATCACATAAGCCTTGCAAGCATTGCAACTAATGAGTTAGTTGCGAGATGATGTATTACTAAACGAGTAAAGAGACTTGCTGGTAACGAGATTGAACTAGGTATTGAGATACCGACGATCGAATCTCGGGCAAGTAACATACCGATGACAAAGGGAACAAAGTATGTTGTTATGCGATCTGACCGATGAAAGATCTTCGTAGAATATGTGGGAGCCAATATGAGCATCCAGGTTCCGCTATTGGTTATTGACCGGAGACATGTCTCGGTCATGTCTGCATTGTTCTCGAACCCGTAGGGTCCGCACGCTTAACGTTACGATGATAGTTTCATTATGAGTTTATATATTTTGATGTACCGAAGTTTGTTCGGAGTCCCGGATGTGATCACGGACATGACGAGGAGTCTCGAAATGGTCGAGACATAAAGATTAATATATTGGAAGCCTATGTTTGGACATCGGAAGTGTTCCGGGTGAAATCGGCATTTTACCGGAGTACCGGGAGGTTACCGGAACCCCCCCGGTAACCTAATGGGCCTTAATGGGCCTAGTGGAGGAAGAGGAGAGGAGGCCTAGGGGCTGCTGCGCACCCCTCCCCCCCAAGTCCGAATTGGACAAGGAGGGGGGCGGCGCCCCCCCTTTCCTTTCTTCCCTCTCCTCCTTCCCCCCAAGTCCTAATCCAACTAGGGAAAAGGGGGGAGTCCTACTCCCGGTAGGAGTAGGACTCCTCCAGCGCGCCTCCTCCTAGTGCTGGCCACCCCCCCCCCCCTTGCTCCTTTATATACGGGGGCAAGGGGGCACCTCTAGACACACAAGTTGATCCTCGTGATTGTTTTCTTAGCCGTGTGCGGTGGCCCCTTCCACCATACTCCTCGATAATATTGTAGCGGTGCTTAGGCGAAGCCCTGCGATGATAGAACATCAAGATCGTCACCACGCTGTCATGCTGAAGGAACTCTTCCCCGACACTTTGCTGGATCGGAGTCCGGGGATCGTCATCGAGCTGAACATGTGCTAAAACTCGGAGGTGCCGTAGTTTCGGTGCTTGATCGGTTGGGCCGTGAAGACGTATGACTACATCAACCGCGTTGTCATAACGCTTCCGCTATCGGTATACGAGGGTACGTAGACAACACTCTCCCCTCTCATTGCTATGCATCACCATGATCTTGTGTGTGCGTAGGAAATTTTTTGAAATTACTACGTTCCCCAACAGTGATATCAGAGTCTAGGTTTTATGTGTTGATGTTATATGCACGAGTAGAACACAAGTGAGTTGTGGGCGATATAAGTCATACTGCTTACCAGCATGTCATACTTTGGTTCGGCGGTATTGTTGGATGAAGCGGCCGGGACCAACATTATGCGTACGCTTACGCGAGACTGGTTCTACCGACGTGCTTTGCACACAGGTGGCTGGCGGGTGTCAGTTTCTCCAACTTTAGTTGAACCGAGTGTGGCTACGCCCGGTCCTTGCGAAGGTTAAAACAGCACCAACATGACAAACTATCGTTGTGGTTTTGATGCGTAGGTAAGATTGGTTCTTGCTTAAGCCCGTAGTAGCCACGTAAAACTTGCAACAACAAAGTAGAGGACGTCTAACTTGTTTTTGCAGGCGATGTTGTGATGTGATATGGTCAAGACATGATGCTAAATTTTATTGTACGAGATGATCATGTTTTGTAACCGAGTTATCGGCAACTGGCAGGAGCCATACGGTTGTCGCTTTATTGTATGCAATGCAATTGCGCTGTAATGCTTTACTTTATCACTAAGCGGTAGCGATAGTTGTGGAAGCATAAGATTGGCGAGACGACAACGATGCTACGATGGTGATCAAGGTGTCGCGCCGGTGACGATGGTGATCATGACAGTGCTTCGAAGATGGAGATCACAAGCACAAGATGATGATGGCCATATCATATCACTTATATTGATTGCATGTGATGTTTATCCTTTATGCATCTTATCTTGCTTTGTTTGACGGTAGCATTTTAAGATGATCTCTCACTAATTATCAAGAAGTGTTCTCCCTGAGTATGCACCGTTGCGAAAGTTCTTCGTGCTGAGACACCACGTGATGATCAGGTGTGATAGACTCTACGTTCAAATACAACGGGTGCAAAACAGTTGCACACGCGGAATACTTAGGTTATACTTGATGAGCCAAGCATATACAGATATGGCCTCGGAACACGGAGACCGAAAGGTCGAGCGTGAATCATATAGTAGATATGATCAACATAGTGATGTTCACCAATGAAACTACTCCATCTCACGTGATGATCGGACATGGTTTAGTTGATTTGGATCATGTGATCACTTAGAGGATTAGAGGGATGTCTATCTAAGTGGGAGTTCTTTAGTAATATGATTAATTGAACTTAAATTTATCATGAACTTAGTACCTGATACTATCTTGCTTGTTTATGTTTGATTGTAGATAGATGGCCCGTGCTGTTGTTCCATTGAATTTTAATCCGTTCCTTGAGAAAGCAAAGTTGAAAGATGCTGGTAGCAATTACACGGAGTGGGTCCATAACTTGAGGATTATCCTCATTGCTGCACAGAAGAATTACGTCCTAGAAGCACCGCTAGGTGCCAGGCCTGCTGCTGGAGCAACACCAGATGTTATGAACGTCTGGCAGAGCAAAGCTGATGACTACTCGATAGTTCAGTGTGCCATGCTTTACGGCTTAGAATCGGGACTTCAACGATGTTTTGAACGCCATGGAGCATATGAGATGTTCCAGGAGTTGAAGTTAATATTTCAAGCAAATGCCCAGATTGAGAGATATGAAGTCTCCAATAAGTTCTATAGATGCAAGATGGAGGAGGATAGTTCTGTCAATGAGCATATACTCAAAATGTCTAGGTATAATAATCACTTGATTCAATTGGGAGTTAATCTTCCAGATGATTGTGTCATTGACAGAATTCTCCAATCACTTCCACCTAGCTACAAGAGCTTCATGATGAACTATAATATGCAAGGGATGAATAAGACAATGCTCGAGCTCTTCGCAATGCTGAAAGCTGCGGAGGTAGAAATCAAAAAGGAGCATCAAGTGTTGATGGTCAACAAGACCACTAGTTTCAAGAAAAAGGGCAAAGGGAAGAAGAAGGGGAACTTCAAAAAGAACAGCAAGCAAGTTGCTGCTCAGGAGAAGAAACCAAAATCTGGACCTAAGCCTGAAACTGAGTGCTTCTACTGCAAGCAGACTGGTCACTGGAAGCAGAACTGCCCCAAGTATTTGGCGGATAAGAAGGATGGCAAGGTGAACAAAGGTATATGTGATATATATGTTATTGATGTGTACCTTACTAATGCTCGCAGTAGCACCTGGGTATTTGATACTGATTCTATTGCTAATATTTGCAACTCGAAACAGGGACTACGGATTAAGCGAAGATTGGCTAAGGACGAGGTGACGATGCGCGTGGGAAATGGTTCCAAAGTCGATGTGATCGCGGTCGGCACGCTACCTCTACATCTACCTTCGGGATTAGTATTAGACCTAAATAATTGTTATTTGGTGCCAGCGTTGAGCATGAACATTATATCTGGATCTTGTTTGATGCGAGACGGTTATTCATTTAAATCAGAGAATAATGGTTGTTCTATTTATATGAGTAATATCTTTTATGGTCATGCACCCTTGAAGAGTGGTCTATTCTTATTAAATCTCGATAGTAGTGACACACATATTCATAATGTTGAAACCAAAAGATGCAGAGTTGATAATGATAGTGCAACTTATTTGTGGCACTGCCGTTTAGGTCATATCGGTATAAAGCGCATGAAGAAACTCCATACTGATGGACTTTTGGAACCAATTGATTATGAATCACTTGGTACTTGTGAACCATGCTTTATGGGCAAGATGACCAAAACATTGTTCTCCGGTACTATGGAGAGAGCAACAGATTTGTTGGAAATCATACATATAGATGTATGTGGTCCGATCAATGTTGAGGCTCGTGGCGGATATTGTTACTTTCTCACCTTCACAGATGACTTAAGAAGATATGGGTATATCTACTTAATGAAACATAAGTCTGAAACATTTGAAAAGTTCAAAGAATTTCAGAGTGAAGTTGAAAATCATCCTAACAAGAAAATAAAATTCCTACGATCTGATCGTGGAGGAGAATATTTGAGTTACGAGTTTGGTGTACATTTGAAACAATGCGGAATAGTTTCACAACTCACGCCACCTGGAACACCACAGCGTAATGGTGTGTCCGAACGTCGCAATCGTACTTTACTAGATATGGTGCGATCTATGATGTCTCTTACTAATTTACCGCTATCGTTTTGGGGTTATGCTTTAGAGACGGCCGCATTCACGTTAAATACGGAACCATCAAAATCTGTTGAGACGGCGCCTTATGAACTGTGGTTTGGCAAGAAACCGAAGTTGTCGTTTCTGAAAGTTTGGGGCTGCGATGCTTATGTGAAAAAGCTTCAACCTAATAAGCTCGAACCCAAATCGGAGAAATGTGTCTTCATAGGATATGCAAAGGAAACTATTGGATAAACCTTCTATCACAGATCCGAAGGCAAGACTTTTGTTGCTAAATTCGGAAACTCTCTAGAGAAGGAGTTTCTCTTGAAAGAAGTGAGTGGGAGGAAAGTAGAACTTGATGAGGTAACTGTACCTGCTCCCTTATTGGAAAGTAGTACATCACAGAAACCGGTTTCTGTGACACCTACACCAATTAGTGAGGAAGCTAATGATAATGATCATGAAACTTCAGAACAAGATACTACTGAACCTTGTAGACCAACCAGAGTAAGATCCGCACCAAAGTGGTACAGTAATCCTGTTCTGGAAGTCATGCTACTAGATCATGATGAACCTACGAACTATGAAGAAGCGATGGTGAGCCCAGATTCCGCAAAATGGCTTGAAGCCGTGAAATCTGAGATGGGATCCATGTATGAGAACAAAGTGTGGACTTTGGTTGACTTGCCCAATGATCGGCAAGCAACTGAGAGTAAATGGATCTTCAAGAAGAAGACTGACGCTGACGGTAATGTTACTATCTACAAAGCTCGACTTGTTGCAAAAGGTTTTTGACAAGTTCAAGGGATTGACTACGATGAGACCTTCTCACCCGTAGCGATGCTTAGGTCTATCCGAATCATGTTAGCAATTGCCGCATTTTATGATTATGAAATTTTGCAGATGGATGTCAAAACTGCATTCCTGAATGGATTTCTGGAAGAAGAGTTGTATATGATGTAGCCAGAAGGTTTTGTCGATCCAAGGGAGCTAACAAAGTGTGCAAGCTGCAGCGATCCATTTATGGACTGGTGCAAGCCTCTCGGAGTTCGAATAAACGCTTTGATTGTGTGATCAAAGCATTTGGTTTTGTACAGACTTTTGGAGAAGCCTGTATTTACAAGAAAGTGAGTGGGAGCTCTGTAGCATTTCTGATATTATATGTAGATGACATATTACTAATCGGAAATGATATAGAATTTCTGGATAGCATAAAGGGATACTTGAATAAGAGTTTTTCAATGAAAGACCTCGGTGAAGATGCTTACATATTGGGCATTAAGATATATAGAGATAGATCAACACGCTTAATTGGACTTTCACAAAACACATACCTTGACAAAATTTTGAAGAAGTTCAAAATGGATCAAGCAAAGAAAGGATTCTTGCCTGTGTTACAAGGTGTGAAATTGAGTAAGACTCAATGCCCGACCACTGCAGAAGATAGAGAGAAAATGAAAGATGTTCCCTATGCTTCAGCCATAGGCTCTATCATCTATGCAATGCTATGTACCAGACCTGATGTGTGTCTTGCTATAAGTCTAGCAGGGAGGTACCAAAGTAATCCAGGAGTGGATCACTGGATAGCGGTCAAGAACATCCTGAAATACCTAAAAGGACTAAGGATATGTTTCTCGTATATGGAGGTGACAAAGAGATCATCGTAAATGGTTATGTTGATGCAAGCTTTGACACTGATCCGGACGATTCTAAATCGCAAACCGGATACATGTTTACATTAAACGGTGGAGCTGTCAGTTGGTACAGTTCTAAACAAAGCGTTGTGGCGGGATCTACATGTGAAGCGGAGTACATAGCTGCTTCGGAAGCAGCAAATGAAGGAGTCTGGATGAAAGAGTTCATATCCGATCTAGGTGTCATACCTAATGCATCGGGTCCAATGAAAATCTTTTGTGACAATACTGGTGCAATTGCCTTGGCAAAGGAATCCAGATTTCACAAGAGAACCAAGCACATCAAGAGACGCTTCAATTCCATCCGGGATCTAGTCCAGGTGGGAGACACAGAGATTTGCAAGATACATACGGATCTGAATGTAGCAGACCCGTTAACTACGCCTCTTCCACGAGCAAAACATGATCAGCACCAAAGATCCATGGGTGTTAGAATCATTACTGTGTAATCTAGATTATTGACTCTAGTGCAAGTGGGAGACTGAAGGAAATATGCCACAGAGGCAATAATAAAGTTATTATTTTATTTCCTTATATCATCATAAATGTTTATTATTCATGATAGAATTGTATTATCCGGAAACATAATACTTGTGTGAATACATAGACAAACTAAACTTCACTAGTGTGCCTCTACTTGACTAGCTCGTTAATCAAAGATGGTTATGTTTCCTAACCATAGACATGTGTTGTCATTTGATTAACGGGATCACATCATTAGGAGAATGATGTGATTGA
The DNA here is from genome assembly GCF_018294505.1 of Triticum aestivum. NCBI lineage: Eukaryota > Viridiplantae > Streptophyta > Magnoliopsida > Poales > Poaceae > Triticum > Triticum aestivum. The sequence goes on along the minus strand of NC_057812.1, from coordinate 383,142,686 downwards.
CATGACCCATTCCATTAGCTTAGCACCCGATCGTTTAGTATGTTGCTATTGCTTTCTTCATGACTTATACATGTTCCTATGACTATGAGATTATGCAACTCCCGTTTGCCGGAGGAACACTTTGTGTGCTACCAAACGTCACAACGTAACTGGGTGATTATAAAGGAGCTCTATAGGTGTCTCCAAAGGTACATGTTGGGTTGGCGTATTTCGAGATTAGGATTTGTCACTCCGATTGTCGGAGAGGTATCTCTGGGCCCTCCCGGTAATGCACATCACATAAGCCTTGCAAGCATTGCAACTAATGAGTTAGTTGCGAGATGATGTATTACGAAACGAGTAAAAAGACTTGCCGGTAACGAGATTGAACTAGGTATTGAGATACCGACGATCGAATCTCGGGCAAGTAACATATCGATGACAAAGGGAACAAAGTATGTTGTTATGCGGTCTGACCGATAAAATATCTTCGTAGAATATGTGGGAGCCAATATGAGCATCCAGGTTCCGCTATTGGTTATTGACCGGAGACATGTCTCGGTCATGTCTACATTGTTCTCGAACCCGTAGGGTCCGCACGCTTAACGTTACGATGACAGTTTCATTATGAGTTTATATATTTTGATGTACCGACGTTTGTTCGAAGTCCCGGATGTGATCACGGACATGACGAGGAGTCTCGGAATGGTCTAGACATAAAGATTGATATATTGGAAGCCTATGTTTGGACATCGGAAGTGTTCCGTGTGAAATCGGCATTTTACCGGAGTACCGGGTGGTTACCGGAACCCCCCGGTAACCTAATGGGCCTTAATGGGCCTAGTGGAGGAAGAGGAGAGGAGGCCTAGGGGCTGCCGCGCACCCCTCCCCCCCCCCCAAGTCCGAATTGGACAAGGAGGGGGGCGGCGCCCCCCCCCTTTCCTTTCTTCCCTCTCCTCCTTCCCCCCAAGTCCTAATCCAACTAGGGAAAGGGGGGAGTCCTACTCCCGGTAGGAGTAGGACTCCTCCAGCGCGCCTCCTCCTAGGGCCGGCCGCACCCCCCTTGCTCCTTTATATACGGGGGCAAGGGGGCACCTCTAGACAAACAAGTTGATCCTCGTGATCATTTTCTTAGCCGTGTGCGGTGCCCCCTTCCACCATACTCCTCGATAATATTGTAGCGGTGCTTAGGCGAAGCCCTGCGACAATAGAACATCAAGATCGTCACCACGCCGTCATGCTGACGGAACTCTTCCCTGACACTTTGCTGGATCGGAGTCCGGGGATCGTCATCGAGCTGAACGTGTGCTAAAACTCGGAGGTGCCGTAGTTTCGGTGCTTGATCGGTCGGGCCGTGAAGACGTGCGACTACATCAACCGCATTGTCATAACGCTTCCACTATCGGTCTACGAGGGTACGTAGACAACACTCTCCCCTCTCGTTGCTATGCATCACCATGATCTTGTGTGTGCATAGGAATTTTTTTGAAATTACTACGTTCCCCAACAGCGCGGGCTCGACGCGGTCGAAGGGCGGGAAGTCGAAGTCGGTGAGTAGCGGGTTGCTGCTGCTGCCGGCGTCCGCCATGGCGTCGGGGGCAACGGTGGATTAGGTGGAGTGGGCGAGGGTGGAGGAAGGGGGGTGGTCGGGGCTGGGGGAGGAAGAATTATGGGTGGGGGAAGGGGAGGGGCGAGAGGAGTAGGGCGTGGGGGAGGCCATGGATGGTGGAGAGCTCCGCCAGAGGTAGGTGGCGACGGCGATCTGGAAGGGAGGAGGCGATCTCTCGCTCTCTCTCTCTCCATCGGGCGAGACAGTGAGAAAGGAGGATGTGGGAACGAAAGGAGGCGGGGGTGGATGGAAAATGACCAGCTAGGATTTCGGGGTTGGTGTGGAAGGGTTGAGGACGGCCGTTGGATCCACCGGCATCCGACGGCGTATGATGCATGATCCGCATGAGACGTCCATGGACCAATCAGAATGCAGCATGATGTTATGACCATCTAAATAGGTCATATTTTCCCAAAAATAATGTGTTAAATTCATGTCAGCTATTCTATGACCTGAGAAATTCAAAAAGAAAATGGAAGACTTCTCATTCTGTCACCAAAATGTGAACAAGTTTACAGAAAAAATAACAAACAAGAAAAAAGATAAATATCTTTAAAGAGGTGTCGTGAGGTATGAGTTTTTTGGCAAAAAAACATTTTCCATTTTTCGAATGCCTGAAATGAGTTTTTTTGTGAAGGACCTACAATATATTTGTTCAAAAATTAGACCAAATAAATTTTATAAAATACTATGCCATATTTCATGCACAATTGACCAAATGGTTAGGTGTCACAAGCCTTGATCCACCTCTAGTGAAAAAGATAAATTCCGCCGATTCAGTAGGAAGCGGGTCAAATTTGAACTGCGGCTGCCTTATAGTTTGTTCTTTATTTTTTCCAAAAATCATTTCTTGGTACATAAGTATCTATTTAATCATAGAAACATCAAAAGTTTTCCAATATTCAACCATTAGCTAGGAACGGTCAAGCCCGCCGTTTTGACCGCATTTTGAAACGAGCATAAAAAAATCAAAAAAATCAAAAAATTGGAAAACCTTCGCATTGTGTCATTATATGTGGCCAAGTTACCAGGAAATAAACTTGTAATACGATAATTATTTTTAAAAAGTGTTCTAAGAAACGAACTATCATGTGTGGAGATCAATGGCTTTCAAGCCAATGATCAATCTTATGGACACATTCATGGCATAGTTTGTTAAAATGATCTCATATTATGCACAAGGGTGCACATTGGAATGGCAAACAATGTTGCCTAAGGAAGATTTCATTTTCTTTGGACGAAAAATCATTTCCATTTTTCGAGTGCCCAAAATGAGTTTTTTTGTGAAGGACCTACCAAATATTTTTGCAAAATTGGACCAAATAAATTTTCTAAAATACTAGACCATATTTAATGCATAATTAACCAAATGGTTGGGTGTCAAAAGTTTTGATCAATCTCTCGTGAAAAAGACAAATTTCTGCCATTTCAGTAGGAAGCGGGTGAAATTTGAACTGCGGCTGCCTCATAGTTTGCTATTTATTTTTTTAGAAAATCATTTCTAGGTACAAAAGTATCTATTTAATCAGAAAAACACCAAAAAATTCCAATATTCAACAACTAGCTAGGAACGGTCATTCCCGCCGTTTTGACCGCATTTTGAAACGAGCATGAAAAATTTGAAAAAAACAAAAAATTGGAAACCTTCGCATTGTGTCATTATATGTGACCAAGTTAGCAGGAAATATAATAAACTTGTAATATGGTAATTATTTAAAAAAAGTGTTCTCAGAAATGAGCTATCATGTGTGGAGATCAATGGCATTCAAGCCAAATGATCGATCTTATGGCCACATTCATGGCATAGTTTGCTTAAATAATCTCATATTGTGCACAAAGGTGCATATTGGAATGGCAAACAATGTTGCCTAAGGGGTTTTCATTTTCTTTGGACAAAAAAATCATTTTCCATTTTTTGAGTGCCCCAAATGAGGTTTTTTGTGAAGGACCTACCAAATAATTGTTGCAAAATTGGAACAAATCGTTTTTATAAAATACTAGGCCATGTTTAATGCACAATTTACCAAATGGTTGGGTTTCAAAAGTTTTGATCCACCTCTGTTCAAAAAGATAAATTCCTGCCGATTTAGTAGGAAGCGGGTCAAATTTGAACTGCGGCTGCCTCATAGTTTGCTGTTTATTTTCTCCAAAAATCATTTCTAGGTACATAAGTATCTATTTAATCAGAGAAACACCAAAAAAATCCAAGATTCAACCACTAGCTAGGAACGGTCATTCCCGCCGTTTTGACCGCATTTTGAAACAGGCATAAAAAATTCAAAAAAATCAAAAATTGGGAAACCTTTGCATTGTGTCATTATATGTGGCCAAGTTCCCAGGAAAAATAACAAACTTGTAATATGGCAATTATTTTTAAAAAGTGTTCTCAGAAACGAGTTATCACGTGTGGAGATCAATGGCTTTCAAGCCAAATGAACAATCTTATGGCCACATTCATGGCATAGTTTGTTCAAATGATCTCGTATTGTGCACAAGGGTGCATATTGGAATGGGAACCAATGTTGCCTAAGGAAGTTTTCATTGGATCTCAATACAAAGTTCTCCTCTATCTTCTTGGAGATCTACTCGATGTAACTCTTTTGGTGGTGTGTTTGTCGAGATCCGATGAATTGTGGGTTTATGATCAAGTCTATCTATGAACAATATTTGATTCTTCTCTGAAATCTTTTATGCATGATTGGTTATCTTTTCAAGTCTCTTCGAATTATCAGTTTGGTTTGGCCTACTAGATTGATCTTTCTTGCAATGGGAGAAGTGCTTAGCTTGGGGTTCAATCTTGCGGTGCTTGATCCCAGTGACAGAAAGGGAAATGACATGTATTGTATTGTTGCCACCTAGGATAAAAAGATGGGGTTCATATAATATTGCTTGATTTTATCCCTCTACATCATGTCATCTTACCTAAGGTGTTACTCTGTTCTTATGAACTTAATACTCTAGATGCATGATAGATAGCGGTCGATGTGTGTAGTAATAGTAGTAGATGCAGGAAGGAGTCGGTCTACTTGTCACGGATGTGATGTCTATATACATGATCATGCCTAGATATTCTCATAATTATTCGCTTTTCTATCAATTGCTCGACAGTAATTTGTTCACCCACCATAATACTTATGCTATCTTGAGAGAAGCCACTAGTGAAACCTATGGCCCCCGGGTCTATTCTCCATCATATAAGTTTCCAATCTATTTTATTTTGCAATCTATACTTTCAATCTATATCATAAAAATACCAAAAATATTTATCTTAGCATTATTATCTCTATCAGATCTCACTCTCGTAAGTGACCATGAAGGTATTGACAACCCCTTTATCGCGTTGGTTTGCGAGGTTCTTATTTGTTTGTGTAGGTACGAGGGACTTCCGAGTGGCCTCCTACTGGATTGATACATTGGTTCTCAAAAACTGAGGGAAATACTTACGTTACTTTGCTGCATCACCCTTTCCTCTTCAAGGGAAAACCAACACAGTGCTCAAGAGGTAGCAAGAATTATTTCTGGTGCCGTTGTCGGGGAGTCTATGCACAAGTCAAGACATATTAATTACCTATCACAAACTCTTATCCATCGCATTACATTATTTGCCATTTGCCTCTCGTTTTCCTCTCCCCCACTTCACCCTTGCCGTTTTATTCGCCCTTTTTCCGTTCACCTTCTTCCCGTATGTATCTTTTTTGTGTTTCCATGTGCCTTCTATTTGCTTGTTTCTTTGCTTGCTAAAAATTTATTGATATGGATCCACTTAAAGTGTTCTACTTGGATCATCTTTGATCCTTATGCGCTCATGCTGAAACCCCAACTAGCCTAGTTGATGGGAAATCTTTAGATGAACATGTTCATTTTTTGTGTCACCGTTTGTCTGAAAAAGGGAGACTCTTATGGGATCAAATAAATAGATTGCTATGTTATGCTTGGAATCTTTGTGAATTTTGTGATCTTACTTGTTGCTCTAAGAACCCTAAAAAACACCTCCCCTGCCTATGTGAGTTTAATGATAATGAAATCTTATCTTCTTATGCAAAGGGTGTTTATAGTTACTATGATATCGAACAAATTGAAGAATTTGTTGCTTTTAAGGGTGCTTATGAAGTTGCTTCTTTGATTGAAAAGTATGATGTTACTCTCTACGAATCTGTAAATTTTGACATACCTAAATATTGCTATGAAAACTATGCTCATAATGTCTATGTCAAAGAATTTATTGAAAGAATGACCGTTTCTTTAGAAGAAAATAATGATATGCATAAATCTATAGATAATTATGATTCTAATGATTTTATTGAAATATCCCTTGATGAACATGATGCTTGCTATTCTTGTGGCCATGATGCCAATATTTATGAAGATGAGTTTGCTATAGTTCCTTATGTTAAACATGATATCGTTGCTATTGCACCCATACTTGATAATTCCTTCGATGAAAAGCATGATTGTAATGATGTTATTATAAATTCTCTTAATGTTAATTGTGCCAATAATATGCAAAACCTAAGCTTGGGGATGCTAGTTTTGCTATGTCCTCTACTTGTTGCAATGATCATGATTGGGGTGATTCTTCTTTTGATCTTGAAAATTTATTTAAGCCCCATGATGAACATGAGATTGATAATGTTTGCAATAATATTGAAAGTGGGTTTGGAAGAGTGTCAACTTTAGATCCCACAAATTTGGCGAATGTCCAATCTTATGAAGTTTTTGATAAAAGTGGGTTTGGAGAGGTCATGACTTTAGTTAATGTTAATCCCACTATTTTGGAAGAGTGTCAACTTTGCATGCATGTGGATCGTGTTGAAAATATTTTATGTGATAGCTATTTTGTTGAATTTGCTTATGATCCCATATGTAATTATTATGAGAGAGGAAAATATGGTTGTAGAAATTTTCATGTTGCCAAATTACCTCTCGTTATGTTGAGATTGCTATTGTTTCTTTGCTCTTCCTTGCATATGCTAGTTTTTGCTTGCTATGATAATGTGTTTGCCTATAAGATGACTATGCATAAGAAGTATGTTAGACTTATATGTGTTTTCCATATGCTTTATGATGCTCTGTTTGTGCTTCAATTCTTGTCTTTCATGTGAGCATTGTTGAAATCTTATGCCTAGCTAGGGGCATTAAACGATAGCGCTTGTTGGGAGGCAACCCAATTTTATTTTTGTTCCTTGCTTTTTGGTTCTGTATAGTAATAAATAATTCATCTAGCCTCTGTTTACATGTGGTTTTATGCTTTTAATTAGTGTTTGTGCCAAGTAGAACCTTTGGGAAGACTTGGGGAAAGTCTTTGTGATCTTGCTGTAAAAAACAGAAACTTTAGCGCTCACGAGATTTGCTGCCATTTTTTACTGGAGAGTGCTATTTAGTCAATTATTTTTGAATGTGATTAATATATAAATTCCTCACGTCCAGAAATTTATTTTATAATTTTTGGGGTCACATAAGTATTTGAAACCTACAGATTACTACAGACTGTTCTGTTTTTGACAGATTCTGTTTTTCGTGTGTTGTTTGCTTATTTTGATGAATCTATGGCTAGTAATAGAGTTTATTAACCATATAAAAGTTGGAATACAGTAGGTTTAACACCAATATAAATAAAGAATGATTTCATTACAGTACCTTGAAGTGGTGGTTTGTTTTCTTTTACTAACGGAGCTCGCGAAGATTTTTCTTTTAAGTTCTGTGTTGTGAAGTTTTCAAGTTTTGGGTAAAGATTTGATGGATTATGGAACAAGGAGTGGCAAGAGCCTAAGCTTGGGGATGCCAAAGGCACCCCAAGGTAAAATTAAAGGACAACCAAAAGCCTAAGCTTGGGGATGCCCCGGAAGGCATCCCCTCTTTCGTCTTCGTCCATCGGTAACTTTCCTTGGAGCTATATTTTTATTTGCCACATGATATGTCTTTTCCTTGGAGCGTCTTGTATGATTTGGGTCTTTGTTTTCTAGATTACCACAATCATCCTTTATGTACACACCTTTTGGGAGAGACCACATGAATTGTAATTTATTAGAATACTCTATGTGTTTCACTTATATCTTTTGAGTTGGATAATTTTTGCTCTAGTGTTTCGCTTATATCTTTTAGAGCAAGGCGGTGGTTTTATTTTATAGAAATAATTGATCTCTCATGCCTCACCTATATCATTTTGAGAGTCCTTTAGAAAAGCATGGTAATTCACTTTGGTTATAAATTTTAAATGCTAAGAGAAGTTGGATGCATGATAGTTGTTTTCAGATATAAAGCGGTAATATTAGAGGTGTGCTAGTTGAGTAATTGTGAAATTGATGAATACTTGTGTTGAAGTTAGGAAGTCCCGTAGCATGCATGTATGGTAAATGTTATGTGAAAAATTTGAAGCATGAGGTGTTCTTTGATTGCTTTCCTTATGAGTGGCGGTCGGGGACGAGCGATGGTCTTTTCCTACCAATCTACCACCCTAGGAGCATGCGCGTAGTGCTTGCTTTTGATGACTTGTAGATTTTTGCAATAAGTATGTGAATTCTTTATGACTAATGTTGAGTCCATGGATTATACGCACTCTCACCCTTCCATCATTGGTAGCCTCTTCGGTACCGTGCATTGCCCTTTCTAACCTTGAGAGTGGTGCAAACTTCGCCGGTGCATCCAAACCCCGTGATATGATACGCTCTATCACAAATAAGCCTCATTATATCTTCCTCAAAACAGCCACCATACCTACCTATTATGGCATTTCCATAGCCATTCCAAGATATATTGCCATGCAACTTTCCACTGTTCCATTTATTATGACACACATCATCATTGTCATATTGCTTTGCATGATCATGTAGTTGACATCGTATTTGTGGCAAAGCCACCGTGCTTAATTTTTCAAACATGTCACTCTTGATTCATCGCAATCCCGGTACACTGCCGGAGGCATTCACATAGAGTCATATTTTGTTCTAAGTATCGAGTTGTAATTCTTGAGTTTTAAGTAAATAAAAGTGTGATGATCATCATTAGAGCATTGTCCCATGTGAGGAAAGGATGATGGAGACTATGATTCCCCCACAAGTCGGGATGAGACTCCGGACGAAAAAAAGAGGCCATAAAAAAGGCCCAAATAAAAAAATGATAGAAAAAGAGAGAAGGGACAATGTTACTATCCTTTTTCCAAACTTGTGCTTCAAAGTAGCACCATGATCTTCATGATAGAGAGTCTCTTATTTTGTCACTTTCATATACTAGTGGAAATTTTTCATTATAGAACTTGGCTTGTATATTCCAATGATGGGCTTCCTCAAATGCCCTAGGTCTTCGTGAGCAAGCAAGTTGGTTGCACACCCACTTAGTTTCTTTTATGAGCTTTCATATATTTATAGCTCTAGTGCATCCGTTGCATGGCAATCCCTACTCCTTGCATTGACATCAATCAGTGGGCATCTCCATAGCCCATTGATTAGCCGCATCAATGTGAGACTTTCTCCTTTTTTGTCTTCTCACACAACCTCAATCATCATATTCTATTCCACCCATAGTGCTATGTCCATGGCTCGCACTCATATATTGTGTGAAATTTGAAAGAGTTTGAAAAGGCTAAGTGTGCAACAATTGCTTGGCTTGTCATCGGGGTTGTGCATGATGGGAGCATTTTGTGTGACGAAAATGAAGCATGGCCAAACTATATGACTTTGTAGGGATAAGTTTTCTTTGGCTATGGTATTTTGATAAGACATAATTGCTTGATTAGCATACTTAGAGTATTACTATTTTTATGTCCACAATAAACTTTTATCTTGAATCTTTCGGATTTGAACATTCATGCCACAATAGAGGAAAATACATTGAAGAACATGCTAGAAAGCATTCCACATCAAAAATTATGTTTATATCATTTACCTACTCTAGGACGAGCAAGAATTAAGCTTGGGGATGCTGATACGTCTCCAACATATCTATAATTTTTTATTGTTCCATGCTATTATATAATCTGTTTTGAATGATAATGGGCTTTATTTTACACTTTTATATTATTTTTGTGACTAACCTATTAACCCAAGGCCCAGTGCAAATTGTTGTATTTTTGCCTATTTCAGTGTTTCGCAGAAAAAGAATATCAAACGGAGTCCAAACGGAATGATACCTTCGGGAGCGTGATTTTTGGAACAAACGTGATCCAAAGGACTTGGAGTGGACGTCAAGCAACCAACGAGGAGTCCGTGAGGCAGGGGGCGTGCCTACCCCCTGGGCACGCCCTCCCCCCTCATAGGCCCCTCGTGGCTCAACCGACCTACTTCTTCCTCCTATATATGTTCACATACACCCAAAACATCCAGGAGCACCACGAAACCCTATTTCCACCGCCGCAACCTTCTGTACCCAAGAGATCCCATCTTGGGGCCTTTTCCGGAGCTCCACCGGAGGGGGCATTGATCACGGAGGGCTTCTACATCAACTCCATGGCCCCTCCTGTAAGTGCATCTACTGCCACCCCTAGTTGGTTTTGGAGTATTGACGACAAACCTAGTTGAGGGACTAATGTGTTTGTGAGAATTGCAGGATAACACATGTAGAAGTCCCTCATTGATTCGGTTTTCCTACCAGAGATGACCCCTAAAAATGTATGAAGACATTGAAGTCAAAGGTGGTATATGAAGATATTCACATTGAAGACTATGACAAGAGAAGACACCACATGAAGCCTATGGAGCTCGAAGACTTAGATCTTTCGTAGTTCTCTTTCTTCTGTGTTGAGTCATAGGAACCACCGTACTGTTAAGTGGGGTCCAAGAGAACCAGTCAGAATGACTGAAGTGATGCTTAAACAAAACCTATGTCTTCGAGTGAAGACTTTGAGAGCGAATCTTGTCCAGAGTCGGGCAAGTCAGCTTTGCTTGAAGCCCAAGTAAAGTTGCCGTGTGAGTTTGAAATCTGACCGTTGGAACACGTGTCAGTTCCTTAGTGACCCAGGGTCATTTCGTACAAATCAGGTTGGGTTGCCAAGTGGCTATAAATAGCCCACCCCCTACAACCATAAACGGTTGGCTGCTCAGATTCAGATTACGGCTTTTGTCGTTTGAGAGCAACCCACCTCGAAGCCTTTGAGAGAGAATTCCTTGCGAGGATAAAGCCCTAACCACCCAGAGCCAAAGAGAATTAGGCATCACTTAAGTCTTCTTTTCTGTGTGATCTGAAGACTTATTACACTTGAGGACTGTGCATCCTCCAGCCGGTTAGGCGTCGCGTTCTGAGCATCCAAGAGACATTGTGGATTGCCGGTGAACGAAGTCTGTGAAGGTTTGGGAGTCTACCTTGAAGACTTACCAGAGTGATTGGGCGAGGTCTGTGTGACCTTAGCTCAAGGGGAATACGGTGAGGACTGGGTGTCCTGAGCTGCGTATTCAGGACTGGGTGTCCGGGACTGTGTGTCCTAAGGTTTAAATACCTAGCCGCCCTAACCAGACGTATAGTTGTCACAGCAACTAGAACTGGTCCAACAAATCATTGTCTTCAGCGAGTCACTGGTTTCATCTTCCCTTCCCTTTACTTACTGTTACTCCTTGTGAAGTCATTGTATGTTCGCACTATCTTTTGTCTTCACTGAGTGACTGCGTGTTCTGTGTGGCTTCACAATATCTTCCTACCTGATCCTTACTACATTGTTGCTATTAGTCATTGTGCTTTCACTCTATTGAATACTTGACTATGGCTTGCCTAGTGTAGTCTACCTTCCACTGCAGGGTAATAGGTTTATTTCTATCGTTTGTCTTCATAACTTCCACGTTTTGAAGACTTTCATAAAAATCACCTATTCACCCCCCTCTAGTCGATATAACGCACTTTCAATTGGTATCAGAGCAAGGTGCTCCCTTGTTCTGTGTGATTCGGTTTAACCACCTGGAGTTTTAGCTATGTCGACTGCAGGGATAATTAAAGTCTCCGCTGCATGCCCCGTCTTCGATGGAACTGAATATCCCTACTGGAAGAATAAGATGCGCATGCATCTTGAAGCCATTGACGTTGACCTATGGTATGTCATCAAGAACGGCGTTCCCAAGGCTGGAGAAGGTGTCACTGCTGCTGATGTGAAGAAGTTCGTTCAACTGGACTCTACTGCCAAGAATATCATCTGTGGTCATCTGACCAAAGGACAGTATGGCCGTGTGAGTGCTTTGGAAACATCTAAGCTGGTCTGGGACTGGCTCTCCAAGGTTAATGAAGGCGTCTCAACCCAGAGAGATCAGAGAATCAGTGTCCTTCGCAACCTCTTCAACCGCTTCAAGCAAAATGACAATGAGAATGTCCAGCTCACATTTGACTGACTCACTGACACCACAAATGAGCTTCAAGCCCTCGGCGCTACTGAGATCACCAAACATGAAGTCGTCAAGACACTACTGAGATCACTTGATAGTTCGTTTGACACCCTAGCCCTGATGATTCAAGAATGTCCTGATTTCAAGATACTCGATCCGTCTGACATACTTGAAAGGCTCAACACACATGAGTTTCAGCTTTCTGATTAAAGAGATATCTACGGTCCAAACTATGGGCGAACTTGTGCCTTGAAGGCAAAAGCTGTCTCCTCATCTGAAGAAGAATCTGACAGCAGTTTGGATGATCCTGAAGATATTGGAAGGGAACTTGCTATGCTTGTGAAGAAGTTCCAAAAATTCACCAAGAAGAAAGGTTTCAGAAAGTCTTCCCAATCAAGCTCGAGGAATGATGAAGTTTCTGCTCACGACTACAAGAAGAAAACATGTCACAAGTGCAAGAAACCTGGCCACTTCATCTCTGAGTGTCCACAGTGGGACAATGAGAACAAAAAGAAGAAGAAGAGCAAGGAATATGACTCTGACGACAAGAAGAAGAACAAATACTCAAAGTCTTCTTCCAAGTCTTCCTCAAAGTCTTCATCACACAAGAAGAGCTCATCTGGCAAGGCACATGCGTTTGTTGGCAAGGAAATGGATTCAGAGGAGGAGTCCGCTTCTGAGGAGGCGGAGGTGGAGTCTGAGGAGGAGTCCGATTCAGGCGTCGCAAGTCTGGCTACAGCATACGTTGCCAAGTCCATCTTCAACACTGAAGACAATGACTTCATCACCGACACCGATGCAAATGACAAGGACTACTCCACTTCTACCTACTGCTTCATGGCACGCGGTGCCAAGGTAAACACACGCACTACTCACTATCAAACATCTAGTGACGATGACTCTGATTGTGGTTCAAAACCCAGCTACAAAACACTTGCTAAAATTGCAACTGAACAACAGAAAGCTATGGAACATATTCAAAAACTGTTAGACAGAAGCGATGATCTGTTAGGTGCTGAAATGACTCGATCTGAATCCTTGATTGAAGACATAAAAAATCTTCACGTTAAGTATGAGGAACTTGAAAGTCGTCATGAAACTCTCTCAACAACTCATGAAAAGCTTTCCTATGATTATCTTCAAAGGAAGCAAGATCTTGAGAAATTGAGAGCGGCTCATAAAGATCTTCAAAAGGAAAATGAGTCACTTCGCGCCGAACAGATCAGCTCCGCTCAGGAAGGATTTGAACCACCATGTCTTAAATGCATTGAGCGTGATAATGCTACTACTGTTGCTGAATGTTCTACTGCTGCTACTGTTGCAATATCTTCAACTGTTGATGTGGGAACTAACCCCTCTGCTGAGGATTCCACTGCTATTGCTGATAAGATTGCTAGGTTGAAGACATTTCTTGAAACAGGGATGTACAAAAGTCTTAAAGGGCATCAGACACTATGTGATGTCCTCAAAAAGCAGATTTTGAACCGAAACCCGAGGAAAGAGGGTGTTGGGTTCGTAAGGAAAATGAATGCTGGTGGCTCTTACTGGAAACCTGAGCAGTACCCCAAAACCACATGGGTTGCTGCAAAGGAATTTTCAGCAGATCCATCCACTCTATCTGGGTTCACTTGTGCTAACCCCATTGTCATTGATGAATCCTTTGATGCAAACTATAAATTGTTTAAGAATCAGAATGGTGAAGTGTTTGCCAGGTACATTGGTACTAACTGCAGGAATGGACTGCCTATGAAGAAGATCTGGGTTCCGAAAAGGTGTCTGGAGAATCTTCCTGTGAATGTCATCATGACACCTCACGTGAAGAAGACAAACCTCAGACCAAAGGATTCATACGGTCCAAAGGCTTCATACAGACAGAGGACTCACCTGAGTCGCACTAACGCAAATGTTTTGCAGGGAAACCATACTCAGGCATATGAATATGAGAGCGGTTCATCAAACCGCAATGTTCATAAGACCAAGAACTATTCTGCTTATTCTTATGAGTACTATTGTCCGCCTGCAAGACTGTTTGCTAGGGCTCCAAAGCCAAAGTTCTCAGATGCTGCACTTAGACTTATTGCTTCTAAGCCACCCTTGAAGATGTGGGTGGCTAAGAAAGCTTAACTCTCTTTTGCAGGGAAAGGTCTCCAGCAGAAAACCAAAATCGTCTGACGCTATTGCTAGGGACCTTAAACATCTTGTAGGGCGCAAGATCAAATGCCCGAATGGTCTTACTATGTACTTCATTCCTGAATCGCTTGCTACTCTCCCTATTAGTCCTAATCTAGATCTAAGCTTTCATAACCCACTGGTTCGTCAAATGTTTTTGCTTCACAATGCTCTTCGTGAAGCCTATCCCCCTAACTGCACTCTTGGGTATGACACCAACGTCTTCAGAATGGATTATTGATAGTGGCTGTACAAATCACATGACTGGCAAAAGAAGCCTTCTTATGGACTCAACCTTACGTCCATCCGACAAGAGCCACATCACATTTGCTGACACTGGTAAAAGTAAGGTATTGGGTCTAGGTAGAGTTGCAATCTCAAGGGATCAACACATGGATAAAGTCATGCTTGTTGAATCCCTTGGCTTCAACTTAATGTATGTCTCAATGCTTTGCGATTTAAACATGATCGTAATATTTGGAAAATATTGTTGCATTGTTCTAATGGAATCTGGCAAGTCTCTAGTATTTGAAGGGTATCGAAAAGATGATTTGTACGTGGTAGATTTCTCAGCAGGACCACAGCTTGTCGTATGTCTTCTAGCAAAAGCTTCAGAATGTTGGCTCTGGCATCGGAGGCTTGGGCATGCTGGCATGAGGAACCTCCACACCCTAGCAAAGAAGAAGCATGTCATAGGCATTGAGGGCGTCAAGTTCAAGAAAGATCACTTATGCGGTGCCTGTGAGGCAGGAAAGATGATGAGGGCCAAACATCCCTCGAAGACAATCATGACCACTACTCGACCCTTCAAACTGCTTCACATGGATCTTTTCGGTCCCACTCATTACTCAACTCTTACTACTACTGCTTGTCTCTATGGCTTTGTCATTGTTGATGATTATTCTAAATATACTTGGGTGCACATAATCCTTTACAAGACTGAAGTGCAGGATGTCTTCAGACGCTTCACCAATCGAGCAATGAACAACTATGGTGCCAAGATAAAGCATATCAGAAGTGACAATGGCACTGGATTCAAGAACACTGGCCTTGATACATATCTTGATACCTTGGGAATCACACATGAATTCTCAGCCCCGTACACGCCACAGCAGAATGGGGTCGTCGAACGCAAGAATAGAACACTCATTGAGATGGCCAGAACGATGCTAGATGAATACAAGACTCCAAGAAAATTTTGGCCTGAAGCCATTGATACTGCATGCCATACAATCAATCGTGTTTATCTTCACAAGCTTCTAAACAAGACATCTTATGAGCTCCTTACTGGCAAGAAGCCAAATGTCAGTTACTTCAGAGTATTTGGCGCCAGGTGCTGGATCAAGGACCCACATCACACCTCAAAGTTTGCACGAAAAGCACATGAGGGTTTTATGCTTGGATATGGAAAGGATTCGCACTCCTACAGAGTCTTCAATCTCTTTCATTACAAAGTGGTTGAAACAGTGGATGTGCGGTTTGATGAGACCAATGGTTCACAAAGAGAGCAACTCCCAAATGTGCTAGATGAAGTTCCATCCAGTGAATCAATCAAGCTAATGGGAACTGGAGAAATTATACCTTGTGAAGCTCATCCTGAAGAAGAACTTATCATCTCAGCACCTGATCAACATGAAGACAATGCTCAGCCTGAAGAAATTCCTTCTAACAACGACAATGATCAGCAAGAGCAAAATTTTCGCCCTGTACATCCTCGCGTTGCCAATGAAGTGCAGATTGAAAGAATAATTGGTAGCATCAATGCACCCGGTCCACTCACTCGTTCAAGGGCAACTCAGCTAGCAAATTTATGTGGGCACTTCGCATTCGTCTCAATAACAGAACCCAAGAAAGTTGAAGAAGCCTTCATGGAACCTGAATGGATTCAAGCTATGCAAGACGAGCTTAAACAGTTTGAGATGAATAATGTATGGGAACTGGTCAAGCGTCCCGATCCTCGGAAGCACAACATGATAGGCACCAAATGGATATACCGCAACAAGCAAGATGAGCATGGTCAAGTTGTTAGAAACAAAGCTCGTCTCGTTGCTCAAGGATATACTCAAGTGGAAGGCATTGACTTCGATGAAACATTTGCTCCTGTGGCTAGACTTGAAGCCATACGCATACTGCTGGCCTATGCAAATCATCACAACATACTTCTTTATCAAATGGATGTGAAGAGCGCCTTCCTCAATGGCAAGATTGAAGAAGAAGTGTATGTTGCACAACCTCCTGGCTTTGAAGATCCAAAACATCCTGACATGGTATACAAGCTCAACAAGGCACTGTATGGCCTCAAACAAGCCCCTCGGGCCTGGTATGACACACTCAAATACTTCCTGAAGAGCAAGGGCTTCATACCTAGTTCTCTCGACCCCACTCTCTTCACGAAGACATATGATGGTGAACTGTTTGTGTGCCAAATATATGTGGATGACATTATCTTTGGCTGCACCAATCAGAAGTACAGTGAAGAGTTTGGATATATGATGCAAGAGCAATATCAAATGTCTATGATGGGAGAGCTGAAGTTCTTTCTCAGTCTTCAAATACGACGGCAACACAACGGCATCTTCATATCTCAAGAGAAGTATCTCAAAGATTGCCTGAAGAAGTTCAGTATGCAAGACTGCAAAGGCTTCACGACGCCAATGCCGGCCAAGCATCATCTGGGTCCTGACGACAATGGTAAAGAGTTCGATCAAAAGGTATACCGCTCCATGATTGGTTCTTTACTTTATCTATGTGCATCTAGGCCAGATATTATGCTTAGTGTTTGCATGTGTGCTCAATTCCAAGCGGCACCAAAGGAGTCGCATCACTTAGCTGTGAAGCGAATTCTTCGATATTTGGCTCACACCACAACTCTAGGATTATGGTATCCAAAGGGCTCAGAGTTTGATCTGGTTGGATTCTCGGATGTTGATTATGCTGGTGACAAAGTTGATCGCAAGTCTACATCAGGCACATGTCACTTTCTGGGACGATCACTTGTATGTTGGTCTTCAAAGAAGCAGAACTGTGTATCTCTCTCCACTGCTGAATCAGAATACATTGCTGCTGGATCTTGCTGCGCTCAGCTTCTGTGGATGAAGCAAACGCTCAAGGACTATGACATTCATCTGAAGCAAGTGCCACTCTACTGCGACAACGAAAGCGCCATCAAGATTGCCAACAACCCAGTTCAGCACTCGAAGACAAAGCACATTGAAATTCGTCATCACTTTCTCAGAGATCATGTTGTGAAGGAAGATATTGATATCATACACGTCAACACTGAAGAGCAATTGGCAGATATCTTCACCAAGCCCTTGGATGAGAAGAGATTTTGCAATTTACGGTGTGAGCTAAATATCCTGGAATCCTCAAATGTCCTGTGATCAGGCACACATCCTAACCCTTATGCATATTGATGACTTAGATGTGCAACACATGAAGTAAAGTATATATTCAATCAATGAAGACATACATTCTAAGTGTGAATACATTAATGTGGAATTTGACTTCGGAGCGCCACGATAATTGTGCGCCGTGTCTGGGTCTAATACTTCCTATACGGTGGGTAACACCACCACCAAATGTTCTATTTTGAAGTGTTTCACTCATGCGTTACCTTGCTATGTCTTCACATTTGGTTTGGCTTCAATCTCAACATGTCTTCATGATTATCTTCACTATGTTGATTATATATATATACTAGTGTTCTGTCCTCTACAGCATTCACTTATAGCTATGTCTTCTTGTTGAATCTTTTGAACTAAGTGAATGTGATTGGACCCTAACCTCTCTATGCTATTTATCTCAAACTCTATCTCTCCAAATCATATGCATTCTATTGAAACAGTCGAATGTCTTCTCTGCGTCCTTGTCAGCAGAAGATACAAAGACAAACCTTAAGTCCACTTTCAATGCTCATTCCTCCACATGAAACCCGGAGAAGTAGGAACGACCACCCGACAATCCAAGCGTGCGTGGGACGTGGAACAAACCCAAAAATTCTGCATGATGGCCATGTGTTCCTCAGATGCGAATCGCCAGGGGCACCTGTGTAATAACGCAGTGCCGCCCCTGTACCTATAAATACACACTTCACGGCAGTCATTATCTCTTCTTCCACTCTCGCACGAACCCTAGCACCACCGCTAGCCCTCGACGACGCCGGCGACGAAGCGCTTCGCTGCCGCAACCTCTCCGACGCCGTCTTCACGCCGACTGCGGACATCGACCTCTCCGCCGTCGCCGTAGGTGTCCTCCGTCGCCAAGTTAGGGCACGGAAGATCGAACTGCTCGGCCTCATCTTCCACTCCGTCTAGCAGTTCTTAGTGTGGTAAATAAAACTTCCTTTTTACGGCACCGTTGATCCTATGGCTTTGTCACTTTCTACCACAAGCAGTTTCTATTCACACAAGTTAGATCTCTCTCATACTGCATCTCATAACATGCCTAGTATATTCACTTATGCTTCACAAAGTAGTTAGATTCCTCACTTGTACTGATCTCTGGATTCGTACAAATCTGGAACCAACTCCTTATCTATGAGTGAATGTCTTCGCACGATGAGGTTAATGTCTTCTAAACTGATTTATATTCAAAATCTTCTGAGAATGCATATGACCTCTTCCCCTTCCCTCGCACCTTAATGCTGTCACAGGTACATGTCCGTGGGAGAATCCCTTGGTTCTCATAGTCTGCATTCATTTACAGAATTCTTACAGCATCATATAAATTCTCCCGAAGCAAGTTCCTGTTTGTCCAGCAAGCGAAAATCTTTGAAGCCTTTGAACGTGTTGAAGCCTTTCAGTTTAAAGTTCATGGCTTCATAGAAATCAGCAAGGAAGGGTGGCAGAAAGCGTCGTGGAGAAACATCTAGAGATCTGCCAGATGACCTCTCAGAACTGTATAAGACAGATCTTGAAGAGGATTACAATCAGCGCAAGACCCAAATCCAATGGATTTGAAGATATTGGGCAGAACAATGGTTCAAATACCGATTTGTAACCCAGGAATATGCTGAGAAAAATGCCATCAAGAGACCGTGGGGAGACATCCTATACAAGAATCTTCAATCCAGGTCCAGAGATGAAGCCATTGAACATGGCTTCTATCCCTGCATGGTCCGTGGGCCACAGCCTATTGATGCACACCCATCGTCACTACTATGGTGTCGTGACGACATTCTGTTCAAGCGCAACTTCCAGTTTTCCCAGAACTCAGCGAAGCAAACAAGAAGACATTGGGACTAGACTTCAACCCTGGTCCCTCAGCTCCAAGGGCTGATGGCACACAAGATGCAGAACCCAATGTCGTCGGTCCTTTCTACAACCTTGAAGGCCTCATCACCCATATCTTGGTTCAAGGGACTGCAGTGAATGAGCCTGCAGCTGACGCTGAATCAGATGAAGCGCCTGCAGCGCCGAAGCCAAAGAAGTTGAAGAAGCCTAAAGCTTCAAAGCCTGCCCCTTCACCAAAAATCTCACGGGCGAAGCCACTGGCAACTGCACCTCCTGAAGACAGTGTGCAGTCCGAAGATTTATCACGCATCTCCAAGCCCCAGAAGGTCAAGATGCCTCTGCCACACACCGGCCAAGAGCTAATAGCTGCTGCCATTCTGCGCAATGATGCCATTGATCTGTCAAGTGATGAAGATCTTGCAGATGACGCTCTTGAGCAACTCATCAAGAGCAAAGAAGAAGCAGAAATCTTCAATGATCTGCCTCTCTTTGATGTAACAGTCATTCACAACTTCATTGATGAATGGTTTGACACGCCAAACATCAGCTTCGACGATCTCCAACTACCCATTGGCCTCAGTGTCGCCTTCCATGGCGCCATTGCTTCAGAATTAGCTATCGCCCAGCGCATTGTTGAACTGAAGCAGAAGATTGACTTTGAGAAATCTCAGTTCAAGAAGCATATGGCCAAGATCAGCGTGCAAGACATGAAGAATTTCAAGATTATGTTGCACGAGCTCAAGGAAGCCTTTCTAAAGAAACGTGCAGAATCTCAGGGTTCTCGTGAGTGCATGAAGGTCCTGGCTGATAGGTGTGTGCAAGCCTACAATGAGGCTGAGAAGCGCAAGGCCCTTGGGCGTCCTGGCATCGACCCCAGGATGGCTGCCAAGAAGCAGAAGAAGCCCTCTATGGCTGAACCTGAAGCACCAAGGCAGGAGGCAGATCCCCTTATCTTCCCAACTAGCATGACTGGCCCGAAGCCAAAGGCCAGGTCAACCGCTTCAGAACTGAAGAAGAACAGGACTGTTGAGGCTGAAGCAAGGAAGAGAAAACATCCTAAAGCCTCTGCTACTGCCCCTGCCAAGAAGAAAAGAGTGACCAAGAAGGAACGGGCTGCTCCCACAGAGCCCTTGATTGTTGAACCCATTTCCATGGTTCACCCCGACGCCGATCCACAAGAACGTCAACTGACTGTCCATGAGCCTGCTTTCACAGAGGCTCATGAAGCTGAAGACTTTCTAGTAGCTGATCCTCTCGCTGCTGAGGACATTGGTCACCATGACCATGTTGAAGATGATGCAGCCCTTCCTCAGCTAGAGCACCAACAGGTATCATCGCCTGTGCTCATGCATAGTGAACTCATCAGCATTGGTCGTCCACTGACACCAATAGCACAAGATGCTTCGTGGGCGGATCGCCCACAAGAGGAAGAAGACTCTGAGGCCCAGCCAACACAAACTCCGTAGGCATCGCCCGCGTTACGCAGGCTTCGCAAAGGTCCAAGGCCTCAAGTCTCTGTGTCTGAAGCTAAAACTGCTAAAGACATTCTGGCTACATCAGCCGATGAAGAAGAAGTACCACAAGCTACTACTCCCCTGTCCCACCAAAAAGCAGTTCTCGAGGAGAACGTGATCGTAAGCGACCCTCCAGCTCGTCAAGTGGAGGTTGAAAATCTTGCGGCTGCCACCACCAACACCACTGAAGCCACTGACGTTGTCATGGCTGAAGCAAATGTGGAGCCCTCACCAACAAAAGCACCAGAAGTCAGCGAAGCCACTGATCCCGCTGCTTTTGTTCCTGCGTCTGCTGCCGGTCCCCAATTCAACTATCATGTCGAGCACAGGCCTCAGGTACAGAAGCCAATCCCAAGATTGCCAATGTTCCCAGGTCCTGCATCAGCACCTGGCTCCTTCAATATCAATGGCTTCAGAGCAGACAACACATTCTTCAACAGCTCCAGGAACCCCTACTCCAGGGAAAGAATATCATCTGATCGGTTCTGGAGTTATCCGCAGCGAAGCTATTACTCATGCGTTCTTTACAACCAAGGTTGCATCTTCCCACACAAGCGCCTTGACATTGAAGCAATAGCTGGTCTGCCCTGTCTGGAAGAAGCTCTGGATTGCTTCAAAGAGGTTGGACTGCTGCCGTTCGTCACTGACCAAGAGCATTGGAATGAAGAGTTGCCGCTCCAATTCTATGCCACACTTCACATCCGCGGGTATAACAGAGATCCGAAGACTTGGGTCCTGGAGTGGATGACAGGAAACGTTCATCACGAAGCCAAAGCCTTTGACATCATTGAGCTCACTGGTTTGCCCACTCCTGGCGATCTCTACGAGCATGGCTGTCAGCTTCATAGTGAAGCTATTGAGAGCATCTTTCAGAAGACTGAACCTAATATGAGTCAAATGCTCAGTATGATGAAGCCATTGCCCCAAGATGCTGCTTATCCCACGGAGTTCTTCGTTGAAGACCTTGAGTATCTGCCAAGAACCATTTATCACATCATAAGGCGAACTCTCTGGCCAATCAAAGGACATTCTCCCCATGCCAAGCTGGAAGGTGCAATGAAGACTTTGGTCTTCTACATTCTTCATGGAAAATGCTTCAATACACAGGATTTCTTCATTCGCCAACTTGCTGCATCTGGCTCTGATCTGTTTGGTTTGAAGTTCTACGCCCCTTGGGTGATGCGGCTGATCGAACTTCACTCCGCTATCTCATATCAGCCCTCGGCCCGCAACCATCGGATCTTTTTGCCTGATGTGGATATGTCTATTGAAGCCATCTATCCTGAGCCTGCCAAGGAACCTCTCAGTCTTCAGAATGCAGAGCATCAAAGTTTCACTCAGAACGTTGAAGGCGTTGAAGCCGTAACTCATGTGTATCCTTTGGCTGGCACTACACGTGCACCGCATCCTGCTCTCACTAAAGCCACTGACAGTACAACTGCTCCACGACCCAAGAAGCACACTCGTGTTCTCAATGACCGAGAGCTTCTTGTGGCTATTCATCAGAAACAAGATAGGCATCATGACTGGCTGAAGCGTCAGATGCAAAGCCTCTTGGTGGATGTTAATCGCATTTGCAATCTTGCCACCAAGAATGCTTTTGTTACCCATGAAACCTCTCGCCGCACATGGAAAGGTCTAACACTGATGTGTTCTGAAGATGATCTTCAAGAGGATGGCTTCACTAAGCGATTCAAGTTTGACTCCACACCTCCTCGAAGGGCAGTGCTGCGACGAACTCCATCCCTTGAAGACTCTGAGTTCTCTTCCTCTGCTGCAACTATGAATGCCAGAGTAATCGAGGATGAAGACGATGCTACTTCACCGCCACCTCCTTCAGCACGCTTCGACTCTGCTCCAAGCTCTTCAGCACCGCCAAACACAACCAACGACCCTGCTGCTTCACCTACTCCTCATGGGAACGAGTAGATGCTCTATGTCTTCAAACCTTTTTGGTCCTTACTGACAAAAGGGGGAGAAGCATATGAGGTTGATAGTCTTCAAGCGGGTCCATATGGGCAGGTGCTTTATATTTTGCTTCATGCTTACAACTCTCATTTTGCTACATTTGGTTCTTTGAGTTGTAACACTTAAACTCGATGGTCGTCTGCTACTTATTTGCCACCTTGTGTTGCGACGATAAATTCCGCACTTAGATCATTCTGCAGATGTCCATTTTCCATTATGCATGTAATTATCTTCATATACTTTCACATGCATAGTGGATTATCATCATAAGTTGAAGTGGATCTCCACAAGTACAATCTGCCATGTGCATTTTCATTCCAAAAGCAAATTACTTATATGCACATCTTCAGGGGGAGCCCTTGCAACTTATGAAGACAATTCCTTATCCTTTACAATTTCATAGATTATATTCCCCGTTGAAACCTTCAACTAGTTTGTCATCAATCACCAAAAAGGGGGGAGATTGTAAGTGCATCTAGTGCCACCCCTAGTTGGTTTTGGAGTATTGACGACAAACCTAGTTGAGGGACTAATGTGTTTGTGAGAATTGCAGGATAACACAGGTAGAAGTCCCTCATTGATTCGGTTTTCCTACCAGAGATGACCCCTAAAAATGTATGAAGACATTGATGTCAAAGGTGGTATATGAAGATATTCACATTGAAGACTATGACAAGAGAAGACACCGCATGAAGCCTATGGAGCTCGAAGACTTAGATCTTTCGTAGTTCTTTTCTTCTGTGTTGAGTCATAGGAACCACCGTACTGTTAAGTGGGGTCCAAGAGAACCAGTCAGAATGACTGAAGTGATGCTTAAACAAAACCTATGTCTTCGAGTGAAGACTATGAGAGCGAATCTTGTCCAAAGTCGGGCAAGTCAGCTTTGCTTGAAGCCCAAGTAAAGTTGTCGTGTGAGTTTGAAATCTGACCGTTGGAACACGTGTCAGTTCCTTAGTGACCCAGGGTCATTTCGGACAAATCAGGTCGGGTTGCCAATTGGCTATAAATAGCCCACCCCCTACAACCATAAACGATTGGCTACTCAGATTCAGAGTACGACTTTTGTCGTTTGAGAGCAACCCACCTCGAAGCCTTTGAGAGAGAATTACTTGCGAGGATAAAGCCCAAACCACCTAGAGCCAAAGAGAATTCACTTAAGTCTTCTTGTCTGTGTGATCTGAAGACTTATTACACTTGAGGAATGTGCATCCTCCAGCCGGTTAGGCGTCGGTTCTGAGCATCCAAGAGACATTGTGGATTGCCGGTGAACGAAGTCTGTGAAGGTTTGGGAGTCTACCTTGAAGACTTACCAGAGTGATTGGGCGAGGTCTGTGTGACCTTAGCTCAAGGGGAATACGGTGAGGACTGGGTGTCCTGAGCTGCGTGTTAAGGACTGGGTGTCCGGGACTATGTGTCCTAAGGTTTAAATACCTAGCCGCCCTAACCAGACGTATAGTTGTCACAGCAACTGGAACTGGTCCAACAAATCATTGTCTTCAGCGAGTCACTGCTTTCATCTTCCCTTCCCTTTACTTATTGTGTATGTTTGCACTATCTTTTGTCTTCACTGAGTGACTGCGTGTTCTGTGTGGCTTCACAATATCTTCCTACCTGATCCTTACTACATTGCTGCTATTAGTCATTGTGCTTTCACTCTATTGAATACTTGACTATGGCTTGCCTAGTGTAGTCTACCTTCCGCTGCAGGGTAATAGGTTTATTTCTATCGTTTGTCTTCATAACTTCCACATTTTGAAGACTTTCATAAAAATCGCCTATTCACCCCCCTCTAGTCGATATAACACACTTTCAATTGGTATCAGAGCAAGGTGCTCCCTTGTTCTGTGTGATTCGGTTTAACCACCTGAAGTTTTGGCTATGTCGACTGCAGGGATAATTAAAGTCTCCGCTGCATGCCCCGTCTTCGATGGAACTGAATATCCCTACTGGAAGAATAAGATGCGCATGCATCTTGAAGCCATTGACATCGACCTATGGTATGTCGTCAAGAACGGCGTTCCCAAGGCTGGAGAAGGTTTCACTGCTGCTGATGTGAAGAAGTTCGTTCAACTGGACTCTACTGCCAAGAATATCATCTGTGGTCATCTGACCAAAGGACAGTATGGCCGTGTGAGTGCTTTGGAAACATCTAAGCTGGTCTGGGACTGGCTCTCCAAGGTCAATGAAGGCGTCTCAACCCAGAGAGATCAGAGAATCAGTGTCCTTCGCAACCTCTTCAACCGCTTCAAGCAAAATGACAATGAGAATGTCCAGCTCACATTTGACCGACTCACTGACATCACAAATGAGCTTCAAGCCCTCGGCGCTACTGAGATCACCAAGCATGAAGTCGTCAAGACACTACTGAGATCACTTGACAGCTCGTTTGACACTCTAGCCCTGATGATTCAAGAACGTCCTGATTTCAAGACACTCGATCCGTATGACATACTTGAGAGGCTCAACACACATGAGTTTCAGCTTTCTGAGAAAAGAGATATCTACGGTCCAAACTATGGGCGAACTCGTGCCTTGAAGGCAAAAGCTGTCTCCTCATCTGAAGAAGAATCTGACAGCAGTTCTGATGATCCTGAAGACATTGGAAGGGAACTTGCTATGCTTGTGAAGAAGTTCCAAAAATTCACCAAGAAGAAAGGTTTCAGAAAGTCTTCACGATCAAGCTCAAGGAATGATGAAGCTTCTGCTCATGACTACAAGAAGAAAACATGTCACAAGTGCAAGAAAACCTGGCCACTTCATCTCTGAGTGTCCACAGTGGGACAATGAGAACAAAAAGAAGAAGAAGAGCAAGGAATATGACTCTGACGACAAGAAGAAGAAGAAATACTCAAAGTCTTCTTCCAAGTCTTCCTCAAAGTCTTCATCACACAAGAAGAGCTCATCTGGCAAGGCACGTGCGTTTGTTGGCAAGGAAATGGATTCAGAGGAGGAGTCCGCTTCTGAGGAGGCGGAGGTGGAGTCTGAGGAGGAGTCCGATTCAGGCGTCGCAAGTCTGGCTACAGCATACGTTGCCAAGTCCATCTTCAACACTGAAGACAATGACTTCATCACCGACACCGATGCAAATGACAAGGACTACTCCGCTTCTACCTACTGCTTCATGGCACGCGGTGCCAAGGTAAACACACGCACTACTCACTATCAAACATCTAGTGACGATGACTCTGATTGTGGTTCAAAACCCCGCTACAAAACACTTGCTAAAATTGCAAATGAACAACAGAAAGCTATGGAACATATTCAAAAACTGTTAGACAGAAGCGATGATCTGTTAGGTGCTGAAATGACTCGATCTGAATCCTTAATTGAAGACATAAAAAATCTCCACTGACTACCTCCCTTCTTAGGACTTACCCACTAACTATCAGCAACGGGATAAATTATACCTACCTCCAGAAGCTTTAGTATTTCTTTTCGTACCACTTCTTTCATCTTAGGATTTAACCGTCGTTGGTGATCAACAACCGGTTTTGCGTCTTTCTCCAATTTTATTTTGTGCTGGCATAGAGTGGGACTAATGCCCTTAAGATCATCAAGAGTATATCCAATAGCAGCATGGTGCTTCTTCAGAGTTTTCAATAATTTCTTTTCTTCATGATTTGAAAGGTTAGCACTAATAATAACAGGATATATCTCTTTCTCATCAAGATAAGCATATTTATGAGTATCAGGTAAAGGTTTAAGCTCAAAAACGGGATCACCATTGGGTGGAGGAGGATCCCCTAAGATTTCTACAAGTAGGTTGTGTTTCAAAATAGGCCCCTGTTTAAAGAATACTTCATCTATTTCCCTTCTTTCATTCATAAACATATCATTTTCATGGTCTAGCAAATATTGTTCTAAAGGATCATTAGGAGGCACGGCAATAGAAGCAAGACCAATAATTTCAGCTTTACTAGGCAATTCTTTATCATGGGGTTGTCTACGAAATTCAGCAAAATTAAACTAATGAGACATATCCCCCAAACCAATAGTAACATCATCCTTTTTGCAATCTATCCTCGCATTAACAGTATTCAAGAAGGGTCTGCCAAATATAAGGGACAAAAGCTATCTTGTGGGGAACCTAGAACAAGAAAATCAGTAGGATATTTAACTTTCCCACACAAGACTTCAACATCTCTAACAATCGCAACTTGTGAAATAGTGTCTCTATTGGCAAGTTTAATTGTAACATCAATTTCCTCTATCTCAGCAGGTGCAATATCATGCATAATTTCTTTGTATAAGGAATAAGGTATTGCACTAGCACTAGCACCCGTATCACATAAGCCATGTGTAACGCCCCGAGACCGATGCTCCAGGTGTCTTCTAGTTGTTCATTGTTGTTGCCTTGTCTTTTGCTTGCGTGTCGCATCTTGCCATGTCATCATCTGCATTGCGTCATCATGTTTTCAGAACTTGCATTCGTCCGGGTTCCCCAGTTCCGTCTGTTGTCCATTCTGAGCCAAGTCACACTTGCACGCGCCCGCGGCACGCCCAAAATATTATTTTATAAGTGGCCAAAAAATGTTCTCGTAATGGGTGGAAAGTTGACGTGTGGTCTTATTATAGTGTAGATAGACCGCCTGTCAAGTTTCATCACATTTGGAGTCTGTTTGATGCCCCAACGGATAAATATAGCGACATTATAGCCGGTCATACGTCGGACGTTTTCGGTCTCCGGAAATGGTTGCCGGGTTGCTTTCCTCCTCTCTCTTCTCAGTCTAACCACACACTTGACCTCGTTTGCCTAACCCCTCCTTGCACAGTGCATCGAACCCCCTCGAGTGCACGTCCGGAGCTGTCCCCAACCCGACCCGAGCAGTCATCACCATTGAACTCAGATCATCCCCTAACATTTATAAAGTATCATCGTTTTCTCGTTGGAGTCTTCCTAACCTATATTTTCTCAACCGCCCGATTACGACCGGAGGGTCCAACCTCAATTGTTTTTACCTATATACAGTCCACATCCTACTAAATCAGATCAAACCCTAGTCTAAACCTACCCCTAGACCCTCCCCTAACCTCTCAGCCGCCAGCCACCTACCCCCACTCCTCAATTTCCGAAGCCACCCTCTCCCCCGCAGCCACTTGGTGCCTCCTCCACCACCAGCCGTCGTGGCCCGTGAAGCCCATCCGGGGCCCATCCAGGCCCGGATCTCTCCACCGTCACCCGTACGCCGCATCGAGCTCCTCCCGCTCGATCTGGTGTGTCCCCGCGCCAGCCGAACCTCCACTTCCTCCTCCTCCTTACCTCGTCGCCGGCGAGCGCCGTTGTTGGACAAGCCGACCAGGCCAGTACCCCGCCGCCCTGCTCTTTTCCCTGGCCGTCTTTTTCTCCTCCTCCCTCTATGTGACACCCCAAAACCGGAGCTTCAGATGCCTTGTAGGGTTTCTGGGTTTCGTCGTGTGATTTGTTTGGTTCGTTGCATTCATCTTTACATCATGTGCTTTGCATCATGTCATCATGCAACCCGTTTTAAAACTCAACCAAATAAACCGTATGGATCTTCGATCCATTTAAATCGAGGGAATTCACATGGTGAGTTCTCTTTATAACATATATCCTCCTAGTATTATTAGGGAGCTATAAGTAATATTCCATTCTTTTGGAATCAACCAAAACATACTTGCATTTTCTCTCTTGCCACCTAATCCCTCTTTTCTATTCGAAACCCAATCACTAGCTTTTTTCCTTCGAATCGACCCATTCGTTGCTAGTGACATTTTCTGTCACATAAAAATGTTCGTTCTTTCCCTATTAATCTTAAACCATGCCTACACCCTCCCGGTCAATTTGTAGCTCATTTGGGTTTGGTTGGTTGCGTTCAAAAATGGCTCAAGTTTGAATTAAATTCAAACTTGAATTATTTTTCTATCTCTAAAAATTTCCAAACCATTTTATTCTATTTTTGCAAAGTTCCAGCGCTCCAAGAATATTTTATTTTCTGAAATATTCTACCTCTAGCCCCTCTTTCTTTTCTCCACATATTTCTGTCGGAGGGAATTAAGAAAAGAAAGATCCGTTAAGAGAGAAGGAGTCCAGCAGAAGCCCCCTCGATCCAGCCCATTTTTGACTATCCTTCCCCGCAGCTGGGCCGGCCTCCCAGGCCCACCAAAGCCACTTCTCCCATAACCTAGCCTCGCCCGAAACCCCTCTGCCTCTCGATCCCCAGCGCCGCCGCCATCTCCCTCGCACGCATCTGGATCACCATCTCCCTCGATCTCTCTTTCATGCACGCAGGCGCATCCTCTCTTTCCCTCGACCCCCACGCTCCTCCCTCCTCTCGATCTCTCCCTCTCCCTCACTCTTGTCGCCACCCGCAGAGAAAGGGAGAGGAGCTTCCCTGCCTTCTCCCTCCTCGCCGCACCTTGCCGCCGGCCGGCCACCAGCGAGATTCCGCGCCCGCCTCCCTTCTCCCACACCCGCCTTAGCCCCTCTGCTCACGGATCCCGTGCCTCCTTGCACCGCTCGAACCAGAACCCCGCGCCGTGGGCTGAAGCCGGCCATGGAGCCGCCATGATTCTCTTCCCTTCTGCTCCGCCCCCTCCTCTGCTTTGCCTTCGCGTGCCAGGCCGAAGTTGTCCACTTCGCCTCTCACCGTCGCTCGACCTCGACCCCGCCAGCTACGCTCTTCGCTGCGACACGACCTTGCAGACTGGTCACCGGAGCAGTCCCGCCAGAGCAGCTCTTGTCCCGCGCGCTTCTCCTCCCGTTTCTCCTCGTCGCCACCAAGTATCTCGCCGCCGGTAGCAGCAGCAACTACTGCACCCTCTCGACGCGCCCCTGACCCTGCTTCTCCTTCGCACGACATGGCCTTGGCCCTCTGCTCCGCCCGTCGCCTCTGCTGCCCTCCTTGACGTCCAGCTCGACCTCTCCGTGGGCCATAGATGTGTGCTGTAGCCTGCCTTGCTGCTGCCCACCCGAGGCCTCCTTGGTCTGGTTTTCAACTTGGTTTCGACCGGCAAGTTCGAACGTCCACACGACCGCAACCGGGGCCTCGTTCTGCTACGTTTTGGACACACCGAGTTCCTCGAAGGCACCGATGTCTAGTATGTCTCAAGACCCGGATCGACAAGTACCACAACGTCTGGAGCCCTCGGATCTGCCAAGTTCGTCTACCCACGTGTGTATCACTACCGTCGCCCCGAAACGTTGGAGTCATCAAGTACCTTTCCGAACGAACGTGAACGACTACCATCACAAGAACGGGACCGGCAAGTCCGAAGACCTCAAGTACCATGACACCGATGACATGAACATCTACGAAAACTCGTGCTACGATAAACATGTACCACTACCGTTCGAGATCGCGAGAACCTCTACTGTCGACCCTAGAGCATGCGAGAACGACTAATTCCACTACAAATGTCCCGAGAACGCCTAATTCCCCTACACCGCATCGAACTCGAACCCATCCGATAACGCACGCTTTGAAGGTATAACCCCGAGACGACCGCCCATGAACGAATGCATGTGTGATGTATGAGATGCTTGTGCTTGCTCCAAGCTCGAATTGTCGGTGCACTTTGCCCTTCTTTTGCCTTGTCACCGTCATCGACCCATGGGAACCCGGCAACCGGGTTCACCCCACCATCTTTTGCACGCTCCCGCCACACTTTCTTTTGCACCGATGTCGCAATGAGTTGTCGGAACCGGAACGTTGCCATGGCACCGTTTCGTTATCGTCGCCGTGGCACCCCTTTTGTTTCCGCCACCATGACAAATGCCTCATATCTTATCATGTCAACTTTTTCATAAATATTGCATAAAACTTGCACATGTCATCCGCATCATGATAACAACAATTAAAATGGTTTAAATTGTTGTTTGCTTTAATTTGCTAAACACATACGGGGAGTTACCGGAATTGTTGTTGTTGCTTCCGGCCTCATTTAAAATGCCTAACTATGTATTCTAGTCATGTTTCACCTCTTGCCATGTTTAACAACATTTAATATTGTTGAGTACCTAACCGGAAGTTAACTACATGATTGATGTGGTGTTCCGTCAATATGCAACTCGTTGCATATTGGGCTCCACTTAATTTGTAGTTTTGCTTGTTGCACTCTGCGATGCCATGCATATTTAATCCGGACATGCATCATACTTGGTTGTGCATCATGCCATGTTTATGCGGTGGTTGTTTATTATGTTGTTTGCTTCTTTCCGGTGTTGCTTCTTCGAGTTAGTTCCGATAATGTCGCGTTTGTGAGGATCCGTTCGACTACGTCCGTTTGTCTTCTTCATGGACTTGTTCTTCTTCCTTGCGGGATCTTAGGCAAGATGACCATACCCTCGAAATCACTTCTATCTTTGCTTACTAGATGCTCGCTCTTTTGCTATGCCTATGCTGCGATACCTACCACTTGCTTATCATGCCTCGTATATTGTTGAACCAAGCCTCTAACCCACCTTGTCCTAGCAAACCATTGTTTGGCTATGTTACCGCTTTGCTCAGCCCCTCTTATAGCGTTGTTAGTTGCAGGTGATGATTGGAGCTTGTTCCATGTTTGGAACATGGATATTTTGTTGGGATATCACAATATCTCTTATTTAATTAATGCATCTATATACTTGGTAAAGGGTGGAAGGCTCGGCCTTATGCCCGGTGTTTTGTTTCACTCTTGCCGCCCTAGTTTTCGTCATATCGGTGTTATGTTCCCGGATTTTGCGTTCCTTACGTGGTTGGGTTATAATGGGAACCCCTTGACAGTTCGCCTTGAATAAAACTCTTCCAGCATGGCCCAACATTGGTTTTACCATTCGCCACCTAGCCTTTTCTTTCCCTTGGGTTATGCAGACTCAAGGGTCATCTTTATTTTAAACCCCCGGGCCAGTGCTCCTCTGAGTGTTGGTCCAAACTGAGCGATGTTCGGAGCTACCAGGGGCAACTCTGGGCTGGCCCACCCGACGTCTGGCTCATCCGGTGTGCCCTGAGAACGAGATATGTGCAGCTCCTATCGGGATTTGTCGGCACATCTGGGTGGCTTTGCTGGTCTTGTTTTACCATTGTCGAAATGTCTTGTAACCGGAATTCCGAGTCTGATCGGGTCTTCCCGCTAGAAGGAATATCCTTCATTGACTGTGAGAGCTTGTGATGGGCTAAGTTGGGACACCCCTGCAGGGATTTGAACTTTCGAAAGCCGTGCCCGCGGTTATGGGCAGATGGGAATTTGTTAATGTCCGGTTGTAGAAAACCTGAAGTTGATCTTAATTAAATACATCAACCGCGTGTGTAACCGTGATGGTCTCTTTTTGGCGGAGTCCGGGAAGTGAACACGGTGATGGAGTTATGTTTGACGTAGGTTGTTTTAGGATCACTTCTTGATCATAGTTGTTCAATCGTGCTTTTGCCTTCTCTTCTCGCTCTCATTTGCGTATGTTAGCCACCATATATGCTAGTCGCTTGTTGCAGCTCCACCTCATACTTTTACCCTTCCTATAAGCTTAAATAGTCTTGATCACGAGGGTGTGAGATTGCTGAGTCCCCGTGACTCACAGATACTTCCAAAACCAGCTTGCAGATGCCGATGTTCTTGAGCAGGTGACGCAACCTAGCTCAAGGAGGAGCTCGATGAATATCTTGTCCTTTGTGTTGTTTCGTTCTAATTGATCAGTAGTGGAGCCCAGTTGGGGTCGATCAGGGATCTGTGTAGCATTTGGGGTAGTCTTCTTTTATTTTGGTTCCGTAGTCGGACCTTGATTGTATTTGGATGATGTAATGCTTTATTCATGTATTGTGTGAAGTGGCGATTGTAAGCCAACTATGTATCTCTTTCCCTTATTTTATTACATGGGTTGTTGTGAAGATTACTCACTTGCGACATTGCTTTCAATGCGGTTATGCCTCTAAGTCGTGCTTCAACACGTGGGAGATATAGCCACGTCAAGGGCGTTACAAGTTGGTAATCAGAGCCTCCCCCGACCTTAGGAGCCCCCTGCTTGATTGAATCATTGGCGTTGTTGAGTCTAGAAAAATGTTTTGAGTCATTTAGGATTATATATATCGGAGAGTTAGGAATTCTTTTTACTCCCCAGTCCCTTCATCGCTCTGGTAAGGCATCCTGTCGTAGAGTTTTGACTCTTCTCTTCTCAAATTTCACTAAAAAAATTTAGGATCACGCAGGTATCTTGGAATTGTTCCGATGGTTTTGTGACGAGAACATTGTTCTTGGTGCCTCCTGACATTTAGGGGTTGTGGCAGTGTCCCGGGGAGTTGAGCTCCGAGGTGTTGTCGTCACAATTTTATCGTTGCAGTTCTGGAATACCTGAGATTAGTTTCGCCGACATCGAAAATCTCTTTTATACAGTTGTTGGTGAGATAACCTCGACGCAACCCAGTACTGGGGCAGGAGTTCGGGAGTATTGCCATAACTTGTATAACGGATGCTTTTCGAAGGTTGAGGTAAACGATTTCCGAAGGTTTCTTGGTTATGTGTTGAAGGATGGATACAACTGGATGTAGGATTTGTTAGTTTGGGTGAGATATTATGCTTCCCCTGTATCCCCAACACCTGATTGCATAACCGTAAAATTTTGGGAGTTTATAAATGGGAATTCAAGTAGCTCTTAGGATATCTTTCCGACAGATGTATGATATGAAATTGGGGTTCGACGTCTAGTGGTCCGCCTATCCACAGTTGGTTTTACAATGGTCTCGTTGTGTCTTAAAGAGTCCTTGGCTATGCCGACTCGGGGACGCTTCGTATGTCATGTGCACTGCCTTGTACATGATGGTGTTGTATGATTGAGCCCTTGTAGGCCCCACCACGAAAACTGTTGTCCGGGTTCCCTAGTTTCGTCTGTTGTCCGTTCTGAGCCCAGTCACACTTGCACGCGCCCGCGGCACGTCCGAAATATTATTTTATAAGTGGCCGAAAAATGTTCTCGGAATGAGTTGAAAGTTGGCGTGCGGTCTTATTATACTATAGATAGACCGCCTGTCAAGTTTCATCGCATTTGGAGTCTGTTTGATGCCCCAACAGATAAATATAGCGACATTATAGCCGGTCATACGTCGGACGTTTTCGATCTCCGGAAACGGTTGCCGGGTTGCTTTCCTCCTCTCTCTTCTCAGTCTAACCACACACTTGACCTCGTTCACCTAACCCCTCCTTGCACAGTGCATCGAACCCCCTCGAGTGCACGTCCGGAGTTGTCCCGAACCCGACCTGAGCAGTCGTCACCGTTGAACTCGGATCATCCCCTAACATCTATAAAGTATCATCATTTTCTCGTTGGAGTCTTCCTAACCTATATTTTCTCAACCACCCGATTACGATCGGAGGGTCCAACCTCAATTGTTTTTACCTATATATAGTCCACCGCCTACTAAATCAGATCAAACCCTAGTCTAAACCTACCCCTAGACCCTCCCCTAACCTCTCAGCTGCCAGCCACCTACCCCCACTCCTCAATTTCTGAAGCTAGCTCTCCCCCACGGCCACTTGGCGCCTCCTCCACCACCAGCCGCCGTGGCCCGTGAAGCCCATCTGGGGCCCGTCCAGGCCCAGATCTCTCCACCGTCGCCCGTATGCCGCATCGAGCTCCCCTCGCTCGATCTGGTGCGTCCCCTCCACCTCCTCCTCCTTACCTCGTCGCCGGCGAGCGCCATCATCGGACAAGCCGACTAGGCCAGTACCCCGTCGCCCTGCTCTTTTCCCTGGCCGTCTTTTTCTCCTCCTCCCTCTAACCTCTCTCTCCCCCTCCATGTTCAAGGTTTCCCCTGGTCGCCGGATCTGGGTGCCGCCGCCGTCGTCCTGCCCGTTTCCGGCCTCCCCTGCCTCTGCCTCGCCCGGATTAGGTGGATCCGGCGAGCTCTTCGCCGCCATTGTGCGCATCGAGCTCCTATTCGGTCCCTGCTGCAGGAACTAGTCGAGGACGAGGCAGCTGCGCCTCCTACTCGCGTTGACCCACGCCGCGCCAGGCCCAGATCCCGCCAGTGCCTGCCAGCGCCTGGGCCTCTTTTGCCTCGCATTGACCTCGCCATCTCTCCGCTTTGATCTGCCTGCGAGGCCCAACGTCGCGCTAGTCCAGCCTGCATCCCCACTGACCGGGCTAGGCCCAACTCGCACCGGTCCAGTGGCCACGCTGGTGAGCAGCCGCCCAGATCCTTGTGCACTTCTGGGCCTGCTAGTTTCGGCTCGGCTGTGTTTTTTTCCATTCTTCGATTTTGTCCAATTATCCAGAGTTGGTAGTTTTGCAGAAAAGCCCTCATAGTTCATGCATATCATATCTCACAAACCGTGCATCACATGTAAATAAGTTATATATGTAAAATGCTTAGAATTTTGCGTAGATTAATAATTTTCCACTTTCATGCATGTTTAAAATGTTTAAACTTGCTGTTTGTTTAATTTTGCTTAATTGCCATGCTAAAATGCTTTAATTCATAACTAAATAACCGTAGCTCCAATTTTAATAAACTTTATATGTAAATGGGGTAGAAAAATGCCTAGTTTAACATGGTGTATTTACTTTGCATGTTTAGTAAATCTAAAATTGTATTTAGGGCAGAACAGTACCAACTCTAAAATTTGCATGTGGGAGTTTACCGGAATCGTTGTTTGATATTTTCAGCCTCTTTTAAACTTGCCTAGTTAGGTAGTTCTATTATGCTTCATCTCTTGCCATGTTTAACAACATTTAGTATTGTTGAGTACATAAACGGGAGAGAACTAAATAAGTCATGTGGTGTTTCGTCAATATGCAACTCGTTGCATATTGAGCTCCACTTAACTTGTAGTGTTGTTTGTTGCACTTTGCCATGCCATGCTTCATTAAACTGGACATGCATCATACTTGTTTGCGCATCATGCCATGCTTATGTGGTGGTTGTTTACCATGTTATTTGCTTCTTTCTGGTGTTGCTTCTTCGGGTTGGTTCCGACAACGTCGCGTTTGTGAGGATTTGTTCGACTCTGTCCGTGTGTCTTCTTCATGGACTCGTTCTTCTTCCTTGCGGGATCTCAGGCAAGATGACCATACCCTCGAAATCACTTCTATCTTTGCTTGCTAGTTGCCCGCTCTATTGCTATGCCACGATACCTACCACTTGCTATATCATGCCTCCCATATTACCATGTCAAGCCTGTAACCCACCTTTCCTAGCAAACCGTTGTTTGGCTATGTTACCACTTTGCTCAGCCCCTCTTATAGCGTTGCTAGTTGCAGGTGAAGATGAAGTTTGTTCCATGTTGGTACATGGATAAGTTGGGATATCAGAACATCTCTCATTTAATTAATGCATCTATATACTTGGTAAAGGGTGGAAGGCTCGGCCTTATGCCTAGTGTTTTGTTCCACTCTTGCCGCCCTAGTTTCCGTCATACCGGTGTTATGTTCCTTGATTTTGCGTTCCTTACACAGTTGGCGGAATGGGACCCCCTTGACAGTTTGCTTTGAATAAAACTCCTCTAGTAAGGCCCAACCTTGGTTTTACCATTTTCCACCTAAGCCTTTTTCCCTCGGGTTTCCGGAGCTCGAGGGTCATCTTTATTTTAAATCCCCGGGCCAGTGCTCCTCTGAGTGTTGGTCCAAACTAGAGCACCGTGCGGGTCCGTCCCTTGGAAACTTGGGTTACGTTGGCTCCCGTACGCTTAGCTTATCCGGTGTGCCCTGAGAACGAGATATGTGCAGCTCCTATCGGGATTTGTCGGCACATTGGGGCGGCTTTGCTGGTCTTGTTTTACCATTGTCGAAATGTCTTGTAACCGAGATTCCGAGTCTGATCGGGTCTTCCTGGGAGAAGGAATATCCTTCGTTGACCATGAGAGCTTGTGATGGGCTAAGTTGGGACACCCCTGCAGGGTTTGAACTTTCGAAAGTCGTGCCCGCGGTTATGGGTAGATGGGAATTTGTTAATATCCGGTTGTAGATAACTTGACACTTAACTTAATTAAAATGCATCAACCGCGTGTGTAGCCGTGATGGTCTCTTTTTGGCGGAGTCCGGGAAGTGAACATGGTTCTGTGTTATGCTTGAACGTAAGTAGTTTCAGGATCACTTCTTGATCACTTCTAGTTCACGACCATTGCATTGCTTGTCTTCTCGCTCTTATTTGCGTATGTTAGCCACCATATATGCTTAGTGCTTGCTGCAGCTCCACCTCACTACCCTTTCCTACCCATAAGCTTAAATAGTCTTGATCTCGAGGGTGTGAGATTGCCGAGTCCTCGTGGCTCACAGATACTTCCAAACAGTTGCAGGTGCCGATGATACCAGTGCAGGTGACGCAACTGAGCTCAGATGGGAGCTCGATGAAGGCCGTGTTCGTTGTGTTGTTCTGTTTCCAGTTGATCAGTAGTGGAGCCCAGTCGGGGCGATCGGGGGATCTAGCATTTGGGGTTGTCTTTATTTATTTGGTTCCATAGTCAGACCTTGTTTGTATTCTGGATGATGTAATGCTATATATGTATTGTGTGAAGTGGCGATTGTAAGCCAACTCTTTATCCCTTTCTTATTCAGTACATGGGATGTGTAAAGAATACCCCTCTTGTGACATGCCTATTATGCGGTTATGCCTCTAAGTCGTGCTCCGACACGTTGGAGATATAGACGCATCATGGGTGTTACACCATGATAGCAATGATCTCCCATTTTAACAGAAATAACAGGCATGCCTACAACAGGTCTATGTTTATTTCTAGTATCAGGTCTAGCAATTCTAGCCGCTTCATCACAGAAGTAAATAACATGCCTATCAATATTATCAGCCAAGAGATCTTTAACCATAGAAATACTAGGTTCAACTTTAATTTGCTCAGGGGGTGTAGGTGTTCTAGTATTACTCTTCCGAACCACAATTGAAGCTTTAGCATGATCCTTTATTCTATCAAGGAAAGGTGGTTTCTCAATATAAGCAGTAGGAACAACAGAATCATTATAAGTGATAGTCTTTTCTTCAACTTTAATAGGTGCACCTACTTTTACTTCAATGGAAGGATTATATTTAAACCACTTCTCCTTTGGGAGATCAACATGAGTAGAAAAGGATTCACAGAAAGAAGCTACTATCTCAGAGTCAAGTCCATATTTAGTGCTAAATTCACAGAAGCCATCGGTATCCATAAAAGATTTAACACAATCAAACTTAGGTGTTATACCTGACTCCTTACCTTTGTCGAGATCCCAATCTTCAGAGTTGCGTTTAATTCTTTTCAATAAATCCCATTTGAATTCAGTAGTCTTCATCATAAAAGAGCCAGTACAAGAAGTATCGAGCATGGAGCGATTATCGAGAGAAAGCCGAGCATAAATTTTTTGAATAATAATTTCTCTTGAGAGCTCATGATTGGGGCATGAATATAATATTGAATTAAGCCTCCTCCAAGCTTGAGCTATGCTTTCTTCTTTGCAAGGCCAAAAATTATATATATAATTACGATCACGATGAACAAGATGCATAGGATAAAACTTCTGATGAAATTCCAATTTCAATCGGTTGTAGTTCCATGATCCCATATCATCACATAGCCTATACCATGTCAATGCCTTTCGCTTCAAACATAAAGGGAAGACCTTATTCTTGATAACATCCTCGGGCATACCTGCAAGCTTAAAAAATCCACAAACTTCATCCACATAGATTAGGTGCAAATCGGGATGCAACGTTCCATCTCCTGTAAAAGGATTAGCTAGCCGTTTATCTATCATACACGAAGGAATTTCAAATAAACATTTTCAGTAGGTTCAGTAGGTTGAGGAGCGACTCTTTGCTCTACTGGTCGGGGTGAAGATACCCCGAACAAGCCCCTCAAAGGATTATGTTCCATAGTAACAAGTGACAGTAAATTTCAGCACACTATATAAATTTTTCCTTACCAAATTCCACCTACCAAAGGCGCTTCACTCCCTGGCAACGACACCATAAAAGAGTCTTGATGACCCACAAGTATAGGGGATCTATCGTAGTCCTTTCAATAAGTAAGAGTGTTGAACCCAACGAGGAGCAGAAGGAAATGATAAGTAGTTTTTAACAAGGTATTCTCTGCAAGCACTGAAATTATCAGTAACAGATAGTTTTGTGATAAGGTAATTTGTAACGGGTAACAAGTAATGACAGTAAATAAGGTGCCGAAAGATGGCACAATCCTTTTGTAGCAAAGGACATCTCTGGACAAACTCTTATATAAAGAAAAACACTCTCGAGGACACATGGGAATTATCGTCAAGCCAGTTTTCATCACGTTCATATGATTCGCGTTCGGTACTTTGATAATTTGATATGTGGGTGGACCGGTGCTTGGGTTCTGCCCTTCCTTGGACAAGCACCCCACTTATGATTAACCCCTATTTCAAGCATCCGCAACTACAAAAGAAGTATTAAGGTAAACCTGACCATAGCATGAAACATATGGATCCAAATCAGCCCCTTACGAAGCAACTCATAAACTAGGGTTTAAGCTTCTGTCACTCTAGCAACCCATCATCTACTTATTACTCCCCAATACCTTCCCCTAGTCACAAACACTGGTGAAGTGTCATGTAGTCGATGGTCACATGACACCACTACAGGAGAGACAACATACATCTCATCAAAATATCGAACGAATACCAAATTCACATGACTACTTATAGCAAGACTTCTCCCATGTCCTCAAGAACAAACGTAATTACTCACAAATCATATTCATGTTCATAATCATAGGGGTATTAATATGCATAAAGTATCTGAACATATGATCTTCCACCAAATAAACCAACTAGCATCAACTACAAGGAGTAATCAACACTACTAGCAACCCACATGTACCAATCTGAGGTTTTGAGACAAAGATTAGATACAAGAGATGAACTAGGGTTTGAGATGAGATGGTGTTGGTGAAGATGTTGATGGAGATTGACCTCTCCCGATGAGAGGATCGATGATGATGGTGGTGGTGGTGATGATTTCCCCCTCCCGGAGGGACATTTCCCCAGCAGAATAGCTCCGCCAGAGCCCTACGTTGGTTCCGCCAAGGTTCCGCCTCGTGGCGGCGGAGTTTCGTCCCGTGAGCTAGCTTATGATTTTTCCAGGGAAAAAGACCTCATATAGAAGAAGATGGGCACCAGAGGCCTACCAGAGGGCCCACGAGGCAGGGGGGCGCGCCCCCACCCTCGTGGATGGTGGGTGGCCCCCTCTCGTAGTTCCTTCGCCCAATATTTTTTATATATTCTGAAATGTGCTCCCGTGAAGTTTCAGGACTTTTGGAGTTGTGCAGAATAGGTTTCTAATATTTGCTCCTTTTCCAGCCCAGAATTCCAGCTACCGGCATTCCCCCCTTCATGTAAACCTTGTAAAATAAAAGAGAATAAGCATAAGTATTGTGACATAATGTGTAATAACAGCCCATAATGCAATAAATATCGATATAAAAGCATGATGCAAAATGGATGTATCATCAGTCAAGTCAAGAAACTTAGGAAGATTGTTAGGATAAAGAAATTAGCGACAAAAAACAACAAGATCTTTGTCTGCACAATGAAGAAGGCATCAGTTCACTACATGATTGTAGCGACCAGACCTCAGACGGTCCAATCTCTGTGCTCCGTTGTCATCCCTGGATCAGTAATGTTGACACCACACGGTACTTGAAGGATTTATAACAGAGTAGCAATCACACACTTATTACATCGAGGGTCTCAAAAGAGAACTTACTACAATAAATATGGCTTAAGGCCATCTAATAACGATAACGGTGGAAGGCTTGGAAGATAAGTGAGTCCATCAACTCCAACGGCATCACTGAGTATAGAACCACGACCTAATGGCACCTTAATCATCGTCTGAAAAGTCTGCAACATTAACGTTGCAGCCCGAAACGGGTCAGCACAAGGAATATGCTGGCAATGTAACACATAGAGAGTAATGGAATAAAATAGGCTATTCTATATGCATATATGGTTGGTGGAAAGCTCTATGGTTACATGTTTTGCGTAAAGCCAATTTTTCCCTACTGCAAAGGTGTCGGGGATATACCCCGCGGCGTAAACCGGCTGGAAGTATAACCCGACTGGACTTGGCGGTTTCCTTGAGATCCGGCTGACACTTGGCGGTTCATTGGCGACCCGTCCTGACCTGGCGGTTTACAAGCAACCCGCCTGGTCATTATGGCTCACTTGTGACCCGGCGGGCGGGTCAGATGGATGATGAGGACCAAGGCCCAGAAGGCCGGTTCACGTTTAAATGGTGGGCCGGTTTATGAGAAAAACATAAGGAATATTCCCTTACAAAGGAAGCAAGACTAGGACTCCACTTGTAATAGGGTAATCCTAATCCTAATAGGACTAGTCATGTAAACCGCCCCTTCAACATATATAAGGAGGGGCAGGGCACCCCAAGGGGGACAAGATTCACAAGTTCCACAAGTTGGACAAGTTATGTTTAAACAATAGCTCTCAAGACAGAGCACTCTTGTAACCGTGATCATCATCGTCAATATCAATGAAGCAGGATGTAGGCTTTTACCTCCACCATGAGGGGCCGAACCTGGGTAAAACATCACGTCTCTCGTCCCGCTCAACCCCTCTCAAGCTACTACATAGATGCGTTGGCCTCGCGACTAAGTCCTGACACTAAGGACATCTGCCGTGACAATTCCAGGACAGTTGGCGCCCACCGTGAGGCTTGCGCACGATGGTGATAAGTTCTTGGAGGGATCTCTTCTAGGGATCGAGAATTTCGTAATTGGAAGGATGAAAGAGCCTGTGCAAGGGATTTACACGACGAGCAAAGCTGAATGGATATACCGGATTGAGATACAACTACTAGGGTTTGATGCTCGGTATGTCACCGGCGCGCCGCGATCCATCGAAACCGACGGGGGATTCGTTCCGTTTGTATGCCGAATCTTGCAATCTATCAAATAGCGGTTTCCGTCGAGACGGACAAAAAAGTTTCCGATGTTGATCCGTCGGGTTCTATCAATCGGTGAGTAGATTACTAGTGCAAGCTGAGTCAA
Organism: Triticum aestivum; assembly: GCF_018294505.1. NCBI lineage: Eukaryota > Viridiplantae > Streptophyta > Magnoliopsida > Poales > Poaceae > Triticum > Triticum aestivum. The sequence continues at coordinate 383,100,964 of NC_057812.1, read as the reverse complement.
AGAAAATAGTCAAAGGAAGGAAAAGACACGAGTTCGGACTCCTGCAACTCGCTTCGTTGAAACCATTGCGCCTCTGCTAGGCTACCTTGTATGAATCGCCCTGTCGCCATGAGTCGCGGGTGCTGCCTCGTTTTGCCCTGGATTTGGAGCCGTCGCCTTCACGGACGTACAGAGACTATGGATTTTCTCCACCGCTACGACCCGGACTCTGCTTGATGGCCGGGTCTCCCGCAGCGCGCAAACTGTTGTTGAGCCGCCTCGACCCGGAGCCGCAGCGGCCTTGAGCCCGGATTCGCGTCACCTGCTGTCATCTCGGCCTCGTGCGCCTCAGCCTGTGAGTCATCGTCCCGTCGGGCCTCTGCAGAGAGTCGCCCTTGCTGGCCGCACCACAGGCCGTCGGCGCCTTACTCTTCCTTCCTCGTCCTACACTGAGTCGCCCACGGCCTCGTCCCCGCGGTTCTATTACAAAATTGCCCTCGCCTAAACCGGCCGAACGCCGCTCCGTGGCGGCCCCGCCTGCGCCGAACCACTACCGTGGCCTCGCGGCAGCCGTCGTGCGGCCCACGATCTTGCCGCGCGTCGAGCTGCTCCGTCGCCGTGGTTCTGCTTGTCGCCGCCTTCGAGTTTCCGGCGACGTGCCTCCGCCTCGTGCCGTTCAAGCCGCCGTCCGGCTGCGCCAAACTACTGCTGCCATGGATTCAGCCGTTGCTCTGGCTTATTTTTTCACCCAAGGCCTCTGCGAGTCTCCGAGACCATATCTGCTCCCCCAGCGGTCAGTCTCGCCTGCGCCTGGCTGCCGGGTCGTCGCGCCCGCGGGTTCGATCGTAAGCCGCTGCTGCTGCAAGCCTCCCTTGCCGGCGCGGTCTCCACTACCAAGGCCCGCGCCTCCACTGCCACCGGCTGGTGGTGCCTGCATCCTACCGCCGTGGTTCCCGCCAGTGGCCGGTCGTTGGTGTTTGTTTTGCTGTTGTTGGGTAAGTAAATAGGAGGAGGATTCTGGTTCTAAATATAGGCGAGCAAGCGAGAAGAATATAAAATGTGTGTTTGTTGGAGATAAGGTGCAGAGAGAGGAAGCAGTACATGGAGTCCACATGACATGTGTCAGCAGAGGGAGGCGAATGATGTTCTGTCATTTTTTTATTTTTTTCTTATGGTTTAAAAGCAGTGTTTTCCACATGGATCAAGTTATCCCTCCACGTACTTGACAGTCACAGCATGGGGGGCGTCATGACTCACGAGCGACCTGTGTGTGCATGCGTTGAAGCATTGATGGCATTTGAATCAAGACATTTCACGTACAAACATCATGTGAGATAAAAAAAGGCAAAGGAGGACAGGTTACATAGAGGCCTGGTACTACGGCTGTACAGAGCAGAATTATAGCAGAAGATTAACTGTTCGTTCAAGAAAAATTACCCAGTGATGATGCTAGGCTTGTTGTGGTCAGATGGTGTTCCTGCACCTGTCTACATGACGGTGTCTGATGAACACGTGCAGGGCTCGACAGTTTTGCAGTCCAGCATACGTTGATGCCCGGAGGCCGTGCAACCGTCCGTACCGCGCCAAGCTACCGAAAAATCCATTCAACACCAGCATCCGGGTTCATCCGATGAAAATACCAGCTCGCGCCAATATTATCCGGCGTCAGTATCCAACTATACCGTATTGTTCAACAAATGTGTGTGCAAACCACCGTCTATGTGGCTCAGTCTACAACAACAACACCGTGGCCGGTTCATCCGTGTACGGGACGTTTTTTCAACACCATTGTCGTCTCACCCGTCCGCACCGGCTTATAACGTCGCGGCCAATTTGTCTGTCCAACAAAAAATACCAGGTGTTATCCTTTCTATGTATTTTATCAGCACATATTAAATCATTTGGGAACAATTACTTTGGTCTGTGATATTTTTTCCGCAGGACCATTATTCCTTGCAAAAAGGTGTTGCAAAAGGGGTGTGAGCAAATATTATTTTTGCACTAGCGCTCTACGCAGGTTGCCACCCCCGCTATATCAGCACACATGATTGATTTATTGTCCGCCTCGTGGCCGATTCTCCCGCCCGTGCCGGCTTACAACGCCGCGGCCGACTCATCTGTCTATGTCGCCTCTGAAGTTGCTGTTGTCTTTGTCGTCCATCTCTCGCGGCCTGGTTTACATCAACACACCAGGCCGCACCTGTTTGCATGAGCGGTTTATTTGAAGTATACAGCAAGTCACTGCTCGGGTAGCCCGGTTTTCTTTCAAATTGGAGGCAAATTATCATCAACCGACGTCTGCACCGGGTGGTCCAATGGGCAGGCGCACAAGTCACCGCCACTACAGTTTGGTTAACTTCAAATCGCCAGTTGGAAGGAACCATTGGCCGAGTTGCTGACACAGCTCATACGGGATCATTTATAACCCACCGCAGTCACCTCAACCTTCTATGGATTCACACCATGCTATCAACACCAATGATATACAAGTTATGCCGGCTTATATCACGGTCAAATATGGAGAGTCTCAAGCCAACTCCTCGAGTCACCTTTGAGACTCGGGGGCTACGATGACATGACTCAGCAAACCTTGCCAGTTTCAGTAAATTTAAGAACCCCAGGACGATGGAGGGAAAGATAACCCGGTCCGGAGGCTACTGTTATATTGATGAAAATTTAAAGGCCGTCAGAAAATTTTCGGCTTAAAAAGTATATGACACTTACAAAATCCCGGCTCAATGAAGAAGTTCCAGGTCATCAAAAATGATTCCGGTTTAAAATCCGGCTCAAGGGAAGTCAGTCTCACTGAAGCTCTCAAATATCCGGTTTACAATCCGGTTTAAGGGAAATCTGTTCTCCCACAAAGCCCTGAAGCTCTCAAATCCGGTTTAAAAATGTCCGGTTCAAAAAGGAATTAACTTCTCGCGAGTTCAAGTTTAAAGGCCGTCAGAAAATTTCTGGCTGAAAATGAAGATTCCAGTTTAAAATCCGGTTCAAGGGAAAGATGTCTCCCACAAAGCTTTGAAGCTCTCAATATCCGGTTCAAAATCCTGGTTCAAGAAGAATTTATCTATTGCAAAAAGTTAAAGGTTGCCAAAGAGGACCTGTTGCCATGATGCGCGGTTCAAACATGGGTATCCCGCCTTATTGGCTTATCATATTATTGATCACATGGGGGCTTCTATTTCATAAAGCAGCGTCCGGTTTACCCCTTGATTCAGCTTATCAAAGCTTTATATAACATCACTTGGGGGCTTGGTCGTATCCGAACCATAGCTACACCTCTTGATCGGCGCAATGCCACAACATCACTTGGGGGCTTGGTCGTATCCGAACCATAGTCACACCTCTTGATCGGCTCAAAGACAAATCAATCCGGGGGCAAAGAGAGTGTTGTAAAACAACAATTCAAACATAGGCACCCACTAAGCACAGCTCAAAACGTTACTTTTGGATTCTTTGCTATCGCAATGAACTTAGAATCTACACTTGTAATGGGCTATCAAGCCATGGCTTGGAAGCCTGGTGTATACACCTAAAACGGTTAACCTGCCTTCATCAAGTAAGCCACTCCTATCCAGGTAATCCTGGCATGACCCGCCAAACGTTTGACAAGTTAATCTTATACAGACCCTGAACTTGTCAAAGTTAAAACGATGATTGGTTAGTTGGAGGCCCATCTTAAAAGGCTTTGCAAAAATGGTTTAACTCAGTGGCCTGGCAGCCCATGAAAAGCCTCAAATTTGGGGCCTGGCAGCCCGTGAAAAGCCTCGACTACAACGGTTTTTATTTGCCTTTTACTAAGTTTTTCTTTTCATAAGATTTGTGATGTTTTTGACCCGGTGTTTATCAACCCGGTTAGGCTGTCAACTATAAGTTGTCAGGACAAGTTACAATCCGGAGATTATTAACCTCACCTGGTTTCGACTACAAGTCGCTAGCATCGAGTATGGATAATCCGGTGTTTATCACAACCCGGTACGGTTTTATCCTAAACCGGCACAATATGGAAGGAGTTATCAGTACTCAAGATTGGGGTTATCACCTTTACTACAAAAAGTTGGTAACACCAACAATGTGATTCAATGTCACAGGTATGATATATTTCATATTTGATTATTCTTAAGTGCAGCCTTGGTTATAAACCCGGGTTATATGTTGGGCATTATGACCCGTCCGGCGGTAAACCGCCAGGACACTTTAAACTTGTTGTATGCAGAAACATGTTTGTTAAACCGGCCTGGCTTTGGACTATAAGTCGCCAGTATATATATATTTGGATTGCGCCATTGGAATCATGCGCTTATAAATCATTGGGTTATATTATTCAAATAGCCAAACTTGGCTGAATTTTCATTATGATATTGAATGAATAAGGTTTTCACCGGATTATATTATCTTGAATAGCCAACATGGCTGGATTTTTATGGTTATTAATAACCGGTATTATTGACTTTTCAAAGTCGCTTTAGCACAATGGCTATTATTTTATCAAAGGATATGATTTATTCTACAATGGAAGGAATAGTCTCGAGTCGCTGCAGGCTTACAACCCGGCACTTGGGGGCTACATTATTCAAATTGAGATTACATGCAAGTCTCATGTCGCTGCTAGCATGCATCATGACACTTGGGGGCTAATGCAAAGTCATTTTTACTAGTCTTATTGAAGACCCGACTCATCATATTATAATGAGCCGGCCCTTGGGGGCTACCAATTGCTCCTGTCAACAATTCAAGGTACACAAGTTTTCGTCCATAATATTGAAGGATCCATTGCTCACTTGGTAAAGAACAAAGCTCTTAACCTTGTGGACGTGGGTTCAAGCCCTATGATGGAAGCTACATTATAAGATGTTATTTTAATTGAAGTATATATCAAGTCCCGGTTCAGTATTATCTTACTAAGCCGGCCCTTGGGGGCTACACATCACTGCTAAAATCTACATGATTATATTTACAAAGTCCCTGCTCATTATTGCATAATGACCCGGCCCTTGGGGGTTACACTGATTGAAGTTTTTATAAGCAATTACAAGTCCCAGGTTGCTGCAAGCATGACAACCCGGCACTTGGGGGCTACATATATGGAGTATTCAGTTTATATGATTGAGATGAACAAACCGGATTTCTTCAAGGTTGAAACACTTATTGGAGCAAGTCTTAAGTTATCACTATGTTCTCCTCTTAAGACTTGGGGGCTACAGGTATTATGCATATAAAGGAGGAACATCTTCATTTTATCAGTTTTGAGCAAATCAGGAAGATCAATTACATGACCCGGTGTCAACAACAATTATGACCCGGTGCCCTCAATATTTATAAACTGGCCATTTTGGTAATATTAAACTGGCAAGTTTTACATCTTTAAACCGGCTGAATATCAGATAAGTATTTCAAGACCCATATTTCTTAAACCGGCGCTTTGGAAGCCGACTCAAGTGGATTATTCTTCACAATATTTCTCTGTGAGAAACCAATGTCAACAAATTGAGAATGAAGCTGGCTTGTTAACCTGGATTTTCTAGAAGGAGGAAATGACAAGGACTTAAGGATCATCAAATGTCGGTTTACAAGAATTCTTAACCCGGAGCATAATCTGTCAAATTTGCTCTTGTTTTGTTTTACAGGATCAGTTTACCATGGATAAATCCAAATTAAACTGGGGGCTAATGTCGGGGAAATACCCCGCGGCATAAACCGGCTGGAAGTATAACCCGACGGGACTTGGCGGTTTCCTTGAGATCCGGCTGACACTTGGTGGTTCATTGGTGACCCGCCCTGACCTGGCAGTTTACAAGCAACCCGCCTGGTCATTATGGCTCACTTGTGACCCGGCGGGCGGGTCAGATGGATGACGAGGACCAAGGCCTAGAAGGCCGGTTCACGTTTAAATGGTGGGCCGGTTTATGAGAAAAACATAAGGAATATTCCCTTACAAAGGAAGCAAGACTAGGACTCCACTTGTAATAGGGTAATCCTAATCCTAATAGGACTAGTCATGTAAACCGCCCCTTCAACATATATAAGGAGGGGCAGGGCACCCCAAGGGGGACAAGATTCACAAGTTCCAGAAGTTGGACAAGTTAGGTTTAAACAATAGCTCTCAAGACAGAGCACTCTTGTAACTGTGATCATCATCGTCAATATCAATGAAGCGGGATGTAGGCTTTTACCTCCACCGTGAGGGGCTGAACCTGGGTAAAACATCACGTCTCTCGTCCCGCTCAACCCCTCTCAAGCTACTACATAGATGCGTTGGCCTCGAGAGAAGTCCTGACACTAAGGACATCTGCCGTGACAATTCCACATCAAAAGGAATAAATTTTATTTAACTATCACGGTAGTTGTTAAACATTGAGAATGGTTGACAGCATTCTCAATCCCAATTAAGCATCATCATTAAAACCCAACAATTAACTTTAGAGTAACATGATGAGATTCACATGATAATCCAGGTACTAGATACTCAAGATGTCCATAATCGGGGACACGGCTAACCATGATTAGTTTATACACTCTGCAGAGGTTTGCGCACTTTTCCCCACAAGACTCGATCTCCTCCGTTGGTTTTCTCGCACTGCATGGTGTTTGAGAAATGGATGACGGAGACATAGTCTTTCAGAAGTGCTAGCACCTTACGAACGGGTAGACCGTACCAACCTACATCCCTTACATCTGCTAGTCTACCACTGTAAGAGTTCGCATGACTTAGTCAACTATGCTAGAGCCCATAGTAGCTTGTGGCTGCACACGGAAGTTTCTAGTATGAATAATCTCATGATCCCTTTGAGCCTGGGTGGCGGTCCAAAAGAAAACATGCAATCGCCGGAATACCGAGGTGCCTCAATCCACCCAGATGTGTGTTTAGGTTGCCACCTTAAATAAACCATTAATTAAAAAAGCTCACATATGTCATGGATACACTCACCCAATCCACGTCTACTAGCATAGCATAGCAATAATAAGCAAACGTAGAGTAACTCCCAAAGGTTTGATAATAAACAGGTAATAGGTTCTACCTCAACTACTCCCCAAACCCACAATTTAATTAGATCCTAATCATGCAATGTGTGAGGATTGATCTAATGCAATAAAACTGGGTAGTAGGAGGTATGATCAAAGTGTTACTTGCCTTGCTGATGATCCGGGAAACCTAGCGATTCGAAGTAGCAAGCGGCACACTCCGGGTACTCTATCGCAAACAAAAAAACATACAATAAGTACTCAACTAATGCACAAGTAAAACTCGAACAAAAGAACTAACCAGAAAGTTCAACTTAAGAACTCCGGTTGGCAAAAAGAATCAAAACAAACGAAGCAACGAAAGACAAATGGCAAGAGAAACAAGCTTCATTTACTATTCTGGGTCTAAGGCAATTTTTACAGTGGCAAAAACTTGTTTGAGTTGGTTAAACGGAAAGAGGGTTTCGAGACGAAACTCCAGGCGCTAGAATCGCCTGATTCCGATAAACGAGCGAAAAGATAAACTAGAACGAACATCGGATCAGAGATCGCGATGAGAAAAACCGCGGATTTAATCTGAGAAAAAGAAAAACGACGAACAGTTAACGAACGAACGTTCGTTAACAGAAACTAAACGAAAATGCGTTCGTTAAGACGAACGGACGAATGGGCGCTCGCTAAATAAATAAACGAGAAAAAACCAATCTATTTATCTAAAAACGGAAACTGGGGCTTTCAAAAAACAAAACCGGCCGGCGACTACCACGGCGGCGGCGGCTCTCCGGCGGGGCTCCGGAAGGCGGCGGGGTGAGGAGAAGGCGGCGGGGCGGCTGCTCCGGGTGGCGGCAAGCGGCAATGGCGGCGGCATGCGGCAGCGGCGGAGGCATGCGGCAGCGGCGGCGGCGTGCGGTGCGGGGCGGCGGGGTGAGGAGAGGGCGGCGGCGGGGCGGCTATTTAAGAGGGGGAGGGGGCGACGTGCGGCGGCGGCTCCGGCTCGGACTCCTCCTCGAGTCCGGCGGGAAGGCGGCGGCGGCTGGGCCGGCCTGGCTCGGCTGGGCCCTTGGCCCAGTCGGGCGCGGGTCTCTTTTTTTAAACAATTTCGCTGCGCCTACAAAAATCTAGAAAAATAAATAAAAATCTAAAAATGCCAAAACAAATTTTCTCCGTCTAAATAAAATATTTAGAACAGGATGAACTTTTTTGGCTCTAAATGCAATTTTTGAAAACGTGCAATTTTTCCTAAATTCAAATAAAATAGCAAATAAAACCAAAATAAAAATCTTATTTGATTTTTTTATTAAATCCTCAATATTTCTTTATTTTGGGAAATTCATTTTATTCCCTCTCTCATATTTTTATAATAGAAATAATTGAAGATAAAATAAATAAAATCAAATGATCCTATCTTCAAAATTCGAGAAAAACTCAAATATGAAAACAACGAAATCTCCAACTCTCTCCGAGGGTCCTTGAGTTGCGTAGAATTTCTAGGATCAACCAGAAAAGCAATAAAATATGATATGCAATGATGATCTAATGTATAACATTCCAAATTGAAAATTTGGGATGTTACAAACCTACCCCCCTTAAGATGAATCTCGCCCTCGAGATTCGGGTTGGTTAGAAAATAGGTGAGGGTGGCCCTTCAGCAATTCTTCCTCTCGCTCCCAGGTGACTTCATCCTCCGTGTGGTGGCTCCACTGAACTTTGCAAAACTTGATAACCCTGCCGCGGGAGACTCGACTGGCATACTCTAGAATCTTAACTGGTTTCTCCTCATAGGTCAAATCACTGTCAAACTGAATTGCTTCCAGTGGCACTGTATCTCTTAGCGGTATATCAGCCATCTCTGCGTGGCACGTCTTCAACTGGGAAACGTGGAACACGTCGTGAACTCCTGACAATCCTTCGGGCAATTCCAACTTATAGGCTACTTCTCCCATACGCTCCAAAACTTTGTATGGGCCTACAAAACGTGGCGCTAACTTTCCCTTAACTCCAAAGCGCTTAACTCCTCGAAGTGGTGATACTCGAAGATAAACTCGGTCTCCGACTTCGTAAACTGTCTCCTTGCCTTTAGAATCTGCGTAGCTCTTCTGCTTGGATTGGGCTACCTTGAGCCTGTCGTGAATCAATTTCACTTTCTGTTTAGACTCCTTACTCAGATCCGGTCCAAACAACTAACGGTCTGCAACTTCATCCCAAGACAATGGGGTCCTGCACCTCCTTCCGTACAAGGCTTCGAAAGGGGTCATCTTCAAACTGGATTGATAACTGTTGTTGTAAGAGAACTCTGCATATGGCAAATTCTCGTCCCAACTAGATTCGTAATCTAGCGCACAAGCTCTCAGCATATCCTCCAAAATCTGATTGACTCTCTCGATCTGTCCATCTGTCTGCGGATGGAAGTTTGTACTAAACTCTAGTCTGGTACCCAAAGTTTCATGCAACTGATTCCAGAATTTGAGGTAAATTGGGTTCCTCTATCTGATACAATGCTCTTTGGAACTCCATGCAGACATATGATTCTGGTCATGTATATCTTTGCCAACTTTGCACTGGTATAGGTAGTCTTCACTAGAATGAAATGGGCTACCTTTGTCAAACGATTGACTACAACCCATATTGAGTCATAGCCTGAACGAGTTTTGGGTAAACCTGTAATAAGATTCATGCCTAACTTATCCCACTTCCATTCCGGTATCGGCAATGGCTGTAGTAATCCTGCTGGCTTCTGATGCTCTGCCTTTACTCTCTGACATACATCCCAAAGTGCTACATACTCCGCAATATCCTTCTTCATTCCGGTCCACCAGAAAGTATCCTTCAAATCCAAATACATCTTGGTATTTCCTGGGTGAATCGAATATGGTGAATCATGTGCCTCTTGCGGAATTAACTTCCTGATCTCCGAATCATTAGGCACATAAACACGGTCTTCAAACCATAGGGTATCGTGCTCATCCTCACGAAATCCCTTAGCTTTTCCTTTGCTCATTTTATCCTTAATAGAGGCAATCTCCTTGTCAGTCCTTTGAGCTTCTCTAATCTTATCCATCAAGGTAGACTGAATCTCCAATGCTGCTACATAGCCTCTCGGAACTATCTCCAAACATAGCTCACGAAGGTTTTCAGCTAACTCCCTTGGTAAATCTCCCATCATTAAGGTCTTGACATGGCTTTTACGGCTCAACGCGTCAGCTACTACATTAGCCTTTTTGGGGTGATAATGTAATCTCATATCGTAATCCTTGATGAGCTCCAACCATCTTCTTTGCCTGAGATTTAACTCTTTCTGCGTGAAAATATACTTCAAACTCTTGTGATCCGTGTACACCTCACAATGGTTTCCAATGAGAAAAATGTCTCCAAGTTTTCAATGCATGCACTACGGCTGCTAACTCCAAATCATGTGTGGCATAATTCAACTCATGAGGCTTAAGCTATCGTGGGGCATAGGAAACAACTCTTCCTTCCTGCATAAGCACTGCTCCAAGTCCTCGACGTGAAGCGTCGCAATACACCTCATAATCCTTGGTCGGACCTGGCAAAATCAGCACAGGTGATGTAACGAAACGTTTCTTCAATTCTTGGAAACTGGCCTCACATTCCTCAGTCCATATGAACTTGGTATCCTTTTTCAACAACTCCGTCATAGGCTTCGCAATCTTTGAGAAATTCTTAATGAATATCCGGTAGTATCCTACGAGTCCAAGAAAACTCCGGATCTCTCCAACTGTTGTTGGCGCTTCCCAATTGGTCATAGTATCAACTTTAGTGGGATCCACTGCTATACCTTTCTCCCGATATAACGTGTCCGAGAAATCCAACTTCCTTCAACCAAAACTCACATTTGCTAAAATTGGCATATAATTGATGTTCTCTCAGTTTACCAAGCACCAAACGCAAATGTTCCTTATGCTCCTCTTCATTCTTTAAGTAAACCAGGATATCATGAATGAACACTACCACGAATTTATCCAGAAACTCGATAAACACCTTGTTCATCATGTTCATGAAAATATGCTGGTGCGTTAGTTAGACCAAATGACATAACGGTATACTCGTACAACCCATACCTAGTGGTAAAAGCCGTCTTAGGTATATCTTGTTCTCGAATCTTCAACTGGTGGTATCCTGATCGCAGATCGATCTTGGAAAATACCTTATCTCCTTGCAATCGATCAAACAGATCATTGATCATTGGTAGTGGGTACTTGTTCTTGATGGTTACTTCATTCAAACCTCGATAATCAACAACCATCCTTAACGATCCATCCTTCTTTTCTACTAGAAGTATTGGCGATCCCCAAGGTGAAGAACTTGGGCGAATATAACCCTTATCCAGTAACTCCTTAATCTGCTTCTTAATCTCCACAAAATCCTTTGCGGGCATCCTATATGGTCTCTTTGATATTGGCCCTGCGCCTGGCAAAAGCTCAATCAAAAACTCAATATCTCTATCCGGTGGCATGCCTGGCAACTCCTCTGGAAATACATCAGGGAAATCCTTCACTATTGGTACTTCCTCCTGCACAACTCCTGTTAGGCAATTTACTTGAGTCCTATTTGGCACATGCCGTGATACATACTTGATCCTTCTTCCTTCTGGGGTGGTAAGCAAAATTGACTTACTGGCACATTCAATATTCCCTTCATACTTTGACAACCAATCCATGCCTAATATCACATCCAATCCTTGAGATTCCAACACTATTAGGTCGGAGGGAAATACGTAGTTACCAATCCTTAATGGTAACCGATCACACCATAGGCTAGCCATATACTCTGCTCCACGCGAGGTTACTAACATGGGTGACCTAAGGGCTTGGGTTGGTAGTTTATACTTATCCACAAATCCCCTTGATATGTATGAATGCGATGCACCAGTATCAAAAAGAACGAGTGTAGTAAACGATTTAACCAAAAAATTACCGATTACTGCATCCGGCTGCTCTTCAACCTCCTCCACGTTAACGTGGTTCACCTGTCCCCTGTTGAAAGGGTTCGGCTTCTTCCCAGAGCTTCCATTGCCATTTCCATTCTGTGATTCAGGACATCGTTGACATAATGTCCGGTCTTCTGGCACTTAAAACAAGTGACTTGGCTCAGGTCTTTCTTGGCTGGGGTTGATGGGTTGGTGCGGTTCTGGCCGTTGCTTCCTCCATTCCCATTACCAGTCTTGGGGCCATTGTGATTGTGCGAGTTACCTCCTCCATGGGTATGCTGGAAATGTCCTCCCGGTCTAGGGGTAAAACATGGCTTCTGCTGAGCTCCAGAATTGTACTTCCCTTGTCCATACTTCCTCTTGCGGTTCTCGATCTGCTGCTGCTTCCCTTCAATCATGAGAGAACGATCTACCAACTCCTAGTAGTTATTGAAGGTTGCTACCATCAACTGCATGCTCAACTCATCATTCAATCCTTCCAGAAATTTCTCCTGCTTAGCTGCATCCGTAGCAACTCATCTGGGGACCATCAACTGCATGCTCAACTCATCATTCAATCCTTCCAGAAATTTCTCCTACTTAGCTGCATCTGTAGCAACGTCATCTAGGGCATAACATGCTAGCTTACTAAAGTCCTCCACATACTGGCCAACTGTCCGTCCTCCTTGGTGCAAGTTGCGAAACTCTCGCTTCTTCATAGCCATAGCTCCTGCTGAAACATGGGCAGTACGAAAAGCCTGCTGAAATTGGTCCCACGTGACAGTGTCGACAGGGAAACTGGCTGTGAAATTCTCCCACCATGAAGTTGCGGGTCCTTCAAGCTGATGTGCGGCAAACTTCACCTTTTCCGCATCTGTGCATCCTGCCGTGGTCAACTCTCTAGCTGTCTTGCGGAGCCAATCATCTGCTACTATTGGCTCGGTGCTACTAGAAAACACCGGCGGATTCAGCCTAAGAAAACGGGCTAAGTGAAGTGGTGGTGGTGGTGGTGGGTTGTTGTTGTTGTTGTTCCCCTGATTCTGATTCTGGACTAGTAACTGCATCAATGTGTTCTGCTGCTGGATCAACTGAGTGAGCTCCGGTGGGAAGGTAAATCCGGGGTCAAGTCTCGGAGGCATCTGAGGGTTTAGAAAAGATGAGATTTAAGAATAGAGGCGGCCTAAAGAGAAAACACTACCCATATGCACATGAGGCAAAAGCAAACAATTGACTTCATTCAATCAATCAAACAAGGGCATACAATCGATCTAACTATCGCAAAAGTGCTCGGACTACTATATTTACATGGTGGACTACTACTACTATTGGGGTGGTCTACTAGAGATATTCTTCGGTTGCACACTCCATGATATCTGCTCCAGCTTCATCAACATAGTCATCATCGCTATCATCTGGAACCGAGTCGGTGTCGTCGATGATGATGTAGTCTTCCGGGCGAATCTCCTTGGGTTCTTCGTCTTCTTCTACTAGTGTAGGGTCTCCCATGAATATTACAATCTTCTTGATCAGATCGTCATTCTTTTCCACTAATACTTCGATTTCCTCTTCATAATCTTCACGTGTAGACTTGAGTTCTTCCTCCAGTTCCTTGATTCTTGTCCTTGCTTTCTTCAGATCTATCATGTCTGCGCACATCTGGTTCTCCTGACGTCGAATGTGCTGGTTTAACTCCTGGATAAAAGCTGCAATTGATCTATCCTTCCTGGTGCTGATCATCTCCCAGTGCTCATCTCGGCGCCCACAAATCTGGTAGATAGTATCCTTGAGATCATTGCGGTAAACTTCTCCAATGCGTCCCATGGCAATGTGAGTTGCCATGCTCTTTCCTAGACTCCAAGTTGGTGCATCAAAAGAAAACTCTATGGGCTCAGTGACTGGCATGATCGTCCTTCCTGGAACTTGAACTTGAATCATCTAGCGCTCTTCTTCAGGTAATGTGGCGTTGTAGGTTCCGGTGAAGCTTGGTACTCCTATGTTCAGGTATCTAGTGACTTCCTTCAAGTGACTTCCAAAGGGTGTATCTTCATCCGGTTGTATGAACTTGTTCCTTGCATCCGCCGTCCTAAAAGAGTAGAAAAGATGAGAGGTCAGAAGGAGAAGAGTAAGTAGTGATCTAGGGCTTTAGCTTAGTGGTCGTGTCCTACAGTCAGCGTGTGCTCTGATACCATCTTGTAGCGACCAGACCTCAAACGGTCCAATCCCTGTGCTCCGGTGTCATCCCTGGATCAGTCATGCTGACACCACACAGTACTTAAAGGATTTATAACAGAGTAGCAATCACACACTTATTACATCGAGTGTCTCAAACAAGAACTTACTACAATAAATATGGCTTAAGGCCATTTAATAACGATAACAGCGGAAGGCTTGGAAGATAAGTGAGTCCATCAACTCCAACGGCATCACTGAGTATCGAACCACGACCTAATGGCACCTTAATCGTCATCTGAAAAGTCAGCAACATTAACGTTGCAGCCCGAAACGGGTCAACACATGGAATATGCTGGCAATGTAACACATAGAGAGTAATGGAATAAAATAGGCTATTCTATATGCATATATGGCTGGTGGAAAGCTCTATGGTTACAGTTTTGTGTAAAGCCAATTTTTCCCTACTACAAAGGAATAAATTTTATTTAACTATCATGGTAGTTGTTAAACATTGAGAATGGTTGACAGCTTTCTCAATCCCAATTAAGTATCATCATTAAAACCCAACAATTAACTTTAGAGTAACATGATGGGATTCACATGATAATCCAGGTACTAGATACTCAAGATGTCCATAACTGGGGACACGGCTAACCATGATTAGTTTATACACTCTGCAGAGGTTTGCGCACTTTTCCCCACAAGACTCGATCTCCTCCGTTGGTTTTCTCACACTGCATGGTGTTTGAGAAACGGATGACCGAGACATAGTCTTTCAGAAGCGCTAGCACCTTACGAACGGGTAGACCATACCAACCTACATCCCCTACATCTTCTAGTCTACCACTGTAAGAGTTCGCACGACTTAGTCAACTATGCTAGAGCCCATAGTAGCTTGTGGCTGCACACGGAAGTTTCTAGTATGAATAATCTCATGATCCCTTTGAGCCTGGGTGGCGGTCCAAAAGAAAACAGGCAATCGCTGGAATACCCAGGTGCCTCAATCCACCCAGATGTGTGTTTAGGTTGCCACCTTAAATAAACCATTAATTAACAAAGCTCACATCTGTCATGGATACACTCACCCAATCCACGTCTACTAGCATAGCATAGCAATAATAAGCAAACGTAGAGTAACTCCCAAAGGTTTGATAATAAACAGGTAATAGGTTCTACCTCAACTACTCCCCAAACCCACAATTTAATTAGATCCTAATCATGCAATGTGTGAGGATTGATCTAATGCAATAAAACTGGGTAGTAGGAGGTATGATCAAAGTGTTACTTGCCTTGCTGATGATCCGGGAAACCTAGCGATTCGAAGTAGCAAGCGGCGCACTCCGGGTACTCTATCACAAACAAACAAACATACAATAAGTACTCAACTAATGCACAGGTAAAACTCTGACAAGAGAACTAACCAGAAAGTTCAACTTAAGAACTCCGGTTGGCAAAAAGAATCAAAACGAACGAAGCAACGAAAGACAAATGGCAAGAGAAACAAGCTTTGTTTACTATTCTGGATCTAAGGCAATTTTTACAGTGGCAAAAACTTGTTTGAGTTGGTTAAACGGAAAGAGGGTTTCGAGACGAAACTCCAGGCGCTTGAATCACCTGATTCCGATAAACGAGCGAAAAGATAAACTAGAACGAACATCGGATCAGAGATCGCGATGAGAAAAACCGCGGATTTAATCCGAGAAAAAGAAAAACGATGAACAGTTAACAAACGAACGTTCGTTAACAGAAACTAAACGAAAACGCGTTCATTAAGACGAACGAACGAACGGGCGCTCGCAAAATAAATAAACCGGAAAAAACCGATCTATTTATCTAAAAAAAACGGAAACTAGGGTTTTCAAAAAACAAAACCGGCTGGCGACTACCTCGGCGGCGGCGACTCTTCGGCGGGGCTCCGGAAGGCGGCGGGGTGAGGAGAGGGCGGCGGGGCGGCGGCTTCGGGCGGCGGCAAGCGGTAGCGGCGTGCGGCGGCGGCGGGCTACGGTGTGGGGCGGCGGGGTGAGGAGAGGGCGGCGGCGGGGCGACTATTTAAGAGGGGGAGGGGGGTTGACTTGGGGGAGGGGGCGACGGGCGGCGGCGGCTCCGACTCGGACTCCTCCTGGAGTCTGGCGGGAAGGCGGCGGCGGCTGGGCCGGCCTGGCTCGGCTGGGCCCTTGAACCAGTCGGGCGTGGGTCTCTTTTTTTTAAAACAATTTTGTTGCGCCTAAAACAAATCTAGAAAAATAGATAAAAATCTAAAAATTCCAAAACAAATTTTCTCCCTCTAAATAAAATATTTAGAACAGGATGAACTTTTTTTTGGCTCTAAATGCAATTTTTGAAAACGTGTAATTTTTCCTAAATTCAAATAAAGTAGCAAACAAAACCAAAATAAAAATCTTATTTGATTTTTTTATTAAATCCTCAATATTTCTTTATTTTGGGAAAGTCATTTTATTCCCTCTCTCATATTTTTATAATCGAAATAATTGAAGATAAAATAAATAAAATCAAATGATCCTATCTTCAAAATTCGAGAAAAACTCAAATATGAAAATAACGAAATCCCCAACTCTCTCCGAGGGTCCTTGAGTTGCGTAGAATTTCTAGGATCAACCAGAAAAGCAATAAAATATGATATGCAATGATGATCTAATGTATAACATTCCAAATTGAAAATTTGGGATGTTACAAACCTACCCCCCTTAAGATGAATCTTGCCCTCGAGATTCAGGTTGGTTAGAAAATAGGTGAGGGTGGTCCTTCATCAATTCTTCCTCTCGCTCCCAGGTGGCTTCATCCTCCGTGTGGTGGCTCCACTGAACTTTGCAAAACTTGATAACCCTGCTGCGGGTGACTCGACTCACATACTCTAGAATCTTAACTGGTTTCTCCTCATAGGTCAAATCAATGTCCAACTGAATTGCTTCCAGTGGCACTGTATCTCTTAGCGGTATATCAGCCATCTCTGCGTGGCACGTCTTCAACTGGGAAACGTGGAACACGTCGTGAACTCCTGACAATCCTTCGACAATTCCAACTTATAGGCTACTTCTCCCATACGCTCCAAAACTTTGTATGGTCCTACAAAATGTGGCGCTAACTTTCCCTTAACTCCAAAGCGCTTAACTCCTCGAAGTGGTGATACTCGAAGTTAAACTCAGTCTCCGACTTCGTAAACTATCTCCTTGTGTTTAGAATCTGCGTAGCTCTTCTACCTAGACTGGGCTACCTTGAGGCTATCGCGAATCAATTTCACTTTCTATTCAGACTCCTTAATCAGATCCGGTACAAACAAATAACAATCTCCAACTTCATCCCAAGACAATGGGGTCCTGCACCTCCTTCCGTACAAGGCTTCGAAAGGGGTCATCTTCAAACTGGATTGATAACTGTTGTTGTAAGAGAACTCTGCATATGGCAAATTCTCATCCCAAGTAGATCCGTAATCTAGCGCACAAGCTCTCAGCATATCCTCCAAAATCTGATTGACTCTCTCGGTCTGTCCATCTGTCTGCGGATGGAAGATTGTACTAAACTCTAGTCCGGTACCCAAAGTGTCATGCAACTGATTCCAGAATTTGAGGTAAATTGGGTTCCTCTATCTGATACAATGCTCTTTGGAACTCCATGCAGACATACGATTCTGGTCATGTATATCTTTGCCAACTTTGCACTGGTATAGGTAGTCTTCACTGGAATGAAATGGGCTACCTTTGTCAAACGATCGACTACAACCCATATTGAGTCATGGCCTGAACGAGTTCTGGGTAAACCTGTAATAAGATCCATGCCTAACTTATTCCACTTCCATTCGAGTATCGGCAATGGCTGTAGTAATCCTGCTGGCTTCTGATACTCTGCCTTTACTCTCTGACATACATCACAAAGTGCTACATACTCCGCAATATCCTTCTTCATTCCGGTCCACCAGAAAGTATCCTTCAAATCCAAATACATCTTGGTATTTCCTGGGTGAATCGAATATGGTGAATCATGTGCCTCTTGCAGAATTAACTTCCTGATCTCCAAATCATTAGGCACATAAACACGGTCTTCAAACCATAGGGTATCGTGCTCATCCTCACGAAATCCCTTAGCTTTTCCTTTGCTCATTTTCTCCTTAATAGAGGCAATCTCCTTGTCAGTCCTTTGAGCTTCTCTGATCTTATCCATCAAGGTAGACTGAATCTCCAATGCTGCTACATAGCCTCTCGGAACTATCTCCAAACATAGCTCACGAAGGTTTTCAGCTAACTCCCTTGGTAAATCTCCCGTCATTAAGGTGTTGACATGGCTTTTACGGCTCAACGCGTCAGCTACTACGTTAGCCTTTCCGGGGTGATAATGTAATCTCATATCGTAATCCTTGATGAGCTCCAACCATCTTCTTTGCCTGAGATTTAACTCTTTCTGCGTGAAAATATACTTCAAACTCTTGTGATCCGTGTACACCTCACAATGGTTTCCAATGAGAAAATGTCTCCAAGTTTTCAATGCATGCACTACGGCTGCTAACTCCAAATCATGCGTGGCATAATTCAACTCATGAGGCTTAAGCTGTCGTGAGGCATAGGAAACAACTCTTCCTTCCTGCATAAGCACTGCTCCAAGTCCTCGACGTGAAGCATCGCAATACACCTCATAATCCTTGGTCTGATCTGGCAAAATCAGCACAGGTGATGTAACCAAACGTTTCTTCAATTCCTGGAAACTGGCCTCACATTCCTCAGTCCATATGAACTTGGTATCCTTTTTCAACAACTCCGTCATAGGCTTCGCAATCTTTAAGAAATTCTCAATGAATCTCCGGTAGTATCCTGCGAGTCCAAGAAAACTCCGGATCTCTCCAACTGTTGTTGGCGCTTCCCAATTGGTCACGGTATCAACTTTAGTGGGATCTACTGCTATACCTTCTCCCGATATAACGTGTCCGAGAAATCCAACTTCCTTCAACCAAAACTCACATTTACTAAACTTGGCATATAATTGATGTTCTCTGAGTTTACCAAGCACCAAACGCAAATGTTCCTTATGCTCCTCTTCATTCTTTGAGTAAACCAGGATATCATCAATGAACACTACCACGAATTTATCCAGAAACTCCATAAACACCTTGTTCATCATGTTCATAAAATATGCAGGTGCGTTAGTCAGACCAAATGACATAACGGTATACTCGTACAGCCCATACCTGGTGGTAAAAGCCGTCTTAGGTATATCTTGTTCTCGAATCTTCAACTGGTGGTATCCTGATCGCAGATCGATCTTGGAAAATACCTTAGCTCCTTGCAATCGATCAAACAGATCATTGATCATTGGTAGTGGGTACTTGTTCTTGATGGTTACTTCATTCAATCCTCGATAATCAACAACCATCCTTAACGATCCATCCTTCTTTCTCACTAGAAGTACTGGCGATCCCCAAGGTGAAGAACTTGGGCGAATATAACCCTTATCCAGTAACTCCTTAATCTGCTTCTTAATCTCCACCAAATCCTTTGCGGGCATCCTATATGGTCTCTTTGATATTGGCCCTGTGCCTGGCAAAAGCTCAATCAAAAACTCAATATCTCTATCCGGTGGCATGCCTGGCAATTCCTCTGGGAAATACATCAGGGAAATCCTTCACTATTGGTACTTCCTCCTGCACAACTCCTGTTAGGCAATTTACTTGAGTCCTGTTTGGCACATGCCGTGATACATACTTGATCCTTCTTCCTTCTGGGGTGGTAAGCAAAATTGACTTACTGGCACATTCAATATTCCCTTCATACTTTGACAACCAATCCATGCCTAATATCACATCCAATCCTTGAGATTCCAACACTATTAGGTCGGAGGGAAATACGTAGTTACCAATCCATAATGGTAACCGATCACACCATAGGCTAGCCATATACTCTGCTCCAGGCGAGGTTACTAACATGGGTGACCTAAGGGCTTGGGTTGGTAGTTTATACTTATCCACAAATCCCCTTGATATGTATGAATGCGATGCACCAGTATCAAAAAGAACGAGTGCAGTAAATGACTTAACCAAAAAATTACCGATTACTGCATCCGGCTGCTCTTCAACCTCCTCCACGTTAACGTGGTTCACCTGTCCCCTGTTGAAAGGGTTCGGCTTCTTCCCAGAGCTTCCATTGCCATTTCCATTCTGTGATTTAGGACATCGTTGGCATAATGTCCGGTCTTTTGGCACTTAAAACAAGTGACTTGGCTCAGGTCTTTCTTGGCTGGGGTTGATGGGTTGGTGCGGTTCTGGCCGTTGTTTCCTCCATTCCCATTACCAGTCTTGGGGCCATTGTGATTGTGCGAGTTACCTCCTCCATGGGTATGCTGGAAATGTCCTCCCGGTCTAGGGGTAAAACATGGCTTCTGCTGAGCTCCAGAATTGTACTTCCCTTGTCCATACTTCCTCTCGCGGTTCTCGATCTGCTGCTGCTTCCCATCAATCAGGAGAGCATGATCTACCAACTCCTGGTAGTTATTGAAGGTTGCTACCATCAACTACATGCTCAACTCATCATTCAATCCTTCCAGAAATTTCTCTTGCTTAGCTGCGTCCGTAGCAACGTCATCTGGGGACCATCAACTGCATGCTCAACTCATCATTCAATCCTTCCAGAAATTTCTCCTGCTTAGCTGCATCTGTAGCAACGTCATCTAGGGCATAACATGCTAGCTTACTAAAGTCCTCCACATACTGTCCAACTCTCCATCCTCCTTGGCGCAAGTTGCGAAACTCTCGCTTCTTCATGGCCATAGCTCCTGCTAAAACATGGGCAGTATGAAAAGCCTGCTGAAATTGGTCCCATGTGACAGTGTCGACAGGGAAAGTGGCTGTGAAATTCTCCCACCATGAAGCTGTGGGTCCTTCAAGCTGATGTGCGGCAAACTTCACCTTTTCCGCATCTGTGCATCCTGCTGTGGTCAACTCTCTAGCTGTCTTGCGGAGCCAATCATCTGCTACTCTTGGCTCGGTGCTACTAGAAAACACCGGCAGATTCAGCCTAAGAAAATGGGCTAAGTGATCAACAGGTGGTGGTGGTGGTGGGTTGTTGTTCCCCTGATTCTGATTCTGGACTAGTAACTGCATCAATGTGTTGTGCTGCTGGATCAACTGAGTGAGCTCCGGTGGGAAGGTAAATTCGGGGTCACATCTCGAAGGCATCTGAGGGTTTAGAAAAGATGAGATTTAAGAATAGAGGCGGCCTAAAGAGAAAACACTACCCATATGCACATGAGGCAAAAGCAAACAATTCACTTCATTCAATAATCAAACAAGGGCATACAATCGATCTAACTATCGCAAAAGTGCTCGGACTACTATATTTACATGGTGGACTACTACTACTGTTGGGGTGGTCTACTAGAAATATTCTTCGGTTGCAGACTCCATGATATCTACTCCAGCTTCATCAACATAGTCATCATCGCTATCATCTGGATCCGAGTCGGTGTCGTCGATGATGATGTAGTCTTCCGGGTGAATCTCCTTGGGTTCTTCGTCTTCTTCTACTAGTGTAGGGTCTCCCATGAATATTCCAATCTTCTTGATCAGATCGTCATTCTTTTCCACTAATACTTCGATTTCCTCTTCATAATCTTCACGTGTAGACTTGGGTTCTTCCTCCAGTTCCTTGATTCTTGTCCTTGCTTTCTTCAGATCTATCATGTCTACACACATCTGGTTCTCCTGACGTCGAATGTGCTGGTTTAACTCCTGGATAAAAGATGCAATTGATCTATCCTTCCTGGTGCTGATCATCTCCCAGTGCTCATCTCGGCGCCCACAAATCTGGTAGATAGTATCCTTGAGATCATTGCGGTAAACTTCTCCAATGCGTCCCATGGCAATGTGAGCTGCCATGCTCTTTCCTAGACTCCAAGTTGGTGCATCAAAAGAAAACTCTATGGGCTCAGTGACTGGCATGATCGTCCTTCCTAGAACTTGAACTTGAATCATCCAGCGCTCTTCTTCAGGTAATGTGGCATTGTAGGTTCCGGTGAAGCTTGGTACTCCTATGTTCAGGTATCTAGTGACTTCCTTCAAGTGACGTCCAAAGGGTGTATCTTCATCCGGTTGTATGAACTTGTTCCTTGCATCCGCCGTCCTAAAAGAGTAGAAAAGATGATAGGTCAGAAGGAGAAGAGTAAGTAGTGATCTAGGGCTTTAGCTTAGTGGTCGTGTCCTACAGTCAGTGTGTGCTCTAATACCATCTTGTAGCGACTAGACCTCAACCGGTCCAATCCCTGTGCTCCGATGTCATCCCTGGATCAGTCATGCTGACACCACACAGTACTTGAAGGATTTATAACAAAGTAGCAATCACACACTTATTACAACGAGTGTCTCAAACAAGAACTTACTACAATAAATATGGCTTAAGGCCATCTAATAACGATAACAGCGGAAGGCTTGGAAGATAAGTGAGTCCATCAACTCCAACGACATCACTGAGTATAGAACCATGACCTAATGGCACCTTAATCGTCGTCTGAAAAGTCTGCAACATTAACGTTGCAGCCCGAAACGGGTTAGCACATGGAATATGCTAGCAATATAACACATAGAGAGTAATGGAATAAAATAGGCTATTCTATATGCATATATGGCTGGTGGAAAGCTCTATAGTTACAGTTTTGCGTAAAGCCAATTTTTCCCTACTACAAAGGAATAAATTTTATTTAACTATCATGGTAGTTGTTAAACATTGAGAATGGTTGACAGCTTTCTCAATCCCAATTAAGTATCATCATTAAAACCCAACAATTAACTTTAGAGTAACATGATGAGATTCACATGATAATCCAGGTACTAGATACTCAAGATGTCCATAACCGGGGACACGGCTAACCATGATTAGTTTATACACTCTGCAGAGGTTTGCGCACTTTTCCCCACAAGACTCGATCTCATCCGTTGGTTTTCTCGCACTACATGGTGTTTGAGAAACGGATGACCGAGACATAGTCTTTCAGAAGTGCTAGCACCTTACGAATGGGTAGACCATACCAACCTACATCCTCTACATCTGCTAGTCTACCACTGTAAGAGTTCGCACGGCTTAGTCAACTATGCTAGAGCCCATAGTAGCATGTGGCTGCACATGGAAGTTTCTAGTATGAATAATCTCATGATCCCTTTGAGCCTGGGTGGCGGTCCAAAAGAAAACATGCAATCGCTGGAATACCCAGGTGAATCAATCCACCCAGATGTGTGTTTAGGTTGCCACCTTAAATAAACGATTAATTAACAAAGCTCACATCTGTCATGGATACACTCACCCAATCCACGTCTACTAGCATAACATAGCAATAATAAGCAAACGTAGAGTAACTCCCAAAGGTTTGATAATAAACAGGTAATAGGTTCTACCTCAACTACTCCCCAAACCCACAATTTAATTAGATCCTAATCATGCAATGTGTGAGGATTGATCTAATGCAATAAAACTGGGTAGTAGGAGGTATGATCAAAGTGTTACTTGCCTTGCTGATGATCCGGGAAACCTAGCGATTCGAAGTAGCAAGCGGCGCACTCCGGGTACTCTATCGCAAACAAACAAGCATACAATAAGTGCTCAACTAATGCACAGGTAAAACTTGAACAAGAGAACTAACCAGAAAGTTCAACTTAAGAACTCCGGTTGGCAAAAAGAATCAAAATGAACGAAGCAACGAAAGACAAATGGCAACAGAAACAAGCTTCGTTTACTATTCTGGGTCTAAGGCAATTTTTACAGTGGCAAAAACTTGTTTGAGTTGGTTAAACGGAAAGAGGGTTTCGAGACGAAACTCCAGGCGCTTGAATCGCCTGATTCCGATAAACGAGCGAAAAGATAAACTAGAACGAACATCAGATCAGAGATAGCGATGAGCAAAACCGCGGATTTAATCCGAGAAAAAGGAAAAACGACGAACAGTTAACGAACGAATGTTCGTTAATAGAAACTAAACGAAAACACGTTCATTAAGACGAACGGACGAACGGGCGCTCGCTAAATAAATAAACCAGAAAAAACCGATCTATTTATCTAAAAAACGGAAACTAGGGTTTTCAAAAAACAAAACCGGCCGGCGACTACCTCGGCGGCGGCGGCTCTCTGGCGGGGCTCCGGAAGGCGGCGGGGTGAGGAAAGGGCAGCGGGGCGGCGGCTCCGGGCAGCGGCAAGCGGCAGCAACGGCGGAGTGCGGCAGCGGCGCGGCGGCGCAGGCGGCGGCGGGCTGCAGTGCGGGGCGGTGGGGTGAGGAGAGGGCGGCGGCGGGGCGACTATTTAAGAGGGGGAGGGGGGTTGACTTGCGGGAGGGGGCGACGGGCGGCGGCAGGTCCGGCTCGGACTCCTCCCCGAGTCTGGCGGGAAGGCGGCGGCGGCTGGGCCGACCTGGCTCGGCTGGGCCCTTGGTCCAGTCGGGCGCGGGTCTCTTTTTTTTAAACAATTTCGTTGCGCCTAAAAAAATCTAGAAAAATAAATAAAAATCTAAAAATGCCAAAACAAATTTTCTCCGTCTAAATAAAATATTTAGAACAGGATGAACATTGTTTTGGCTCTAAATGCAATTTTCGAAAATGTGCAATTTTTCCTAAATTCAAATAAAATAGCAAATAAAACCAAAATAAAAATCTTATTTGATTTTTTATTAAATCCTCAATATTTCTTTATTTTGGGAAAGTCATTTTATTCGCTCTCTCATATTTTTATAATAGAAATAATTGAAGATAAAATAAATAAAATCAAATGATCCTTCGAGAAAAACACAAATATGAAAATAACGAAATCCCCAACTCTCTCCGAGGGTCCTTGAGTTGCGTAGAATTTCTAGGATCAACCAGAAAAACAATAAAGTATGATATGCAATGATGATCTAATGTATAACATTCCAAATTGAAAATTTGGGATGTTACAATGATCGTACTAGCTATTATACCTTGCCTTTTTATTCCTTTGCCCCATTTCCAATATAGAGGAGATATTTATGCACATCCTTGTTTTCAGGCCTTTCCAAAGCAGTTCACTGATGATTACCTCGCAAACCACCTGTATGGTTAGGAGGCGAGGAAGGTATTCATACAACACCCACGGTTTAATATTGAAGTGTTGCTGAAGAGGACGAAGGATGGACGTGCAATCATCCACAGGCACTGACCAAAAGTTGCAAAGACCTTCAACATCAATGAAGGCTCAATATTCGCCTTCTGCTTCAGCAGTTTTCCAGATGAGATACATTTGTCTATGTACTGTCTATGTGTTGGGGAACGTAGTAATTTCAAAATTTTCCTACGCACACGCAAGATCATGGTGATGCATAGCAACGAGAGGGGAGAGTGTTGTCTACGTACCCTCGTAGACCGAAAGCGGAAGCGTTAGCACAACGCGGTTGATGTAGTCGTACGTCTTCACGATCCGACCGATCCAAGTACCGAACGCACGGCACCTCCGAGTTCAGCACACGTTCGGCTCGATGACGTCCCGCGAACTCCAATCCAGTAGAGCTTCACGGGAGAGTTCCGTCAGCACGACGGCGTGGTGACGATGATGATGTTCTACCGTCATAGGGCTTCGCCTAAGCACCGCTACGATATGATCGAGGTGGATTATGGTGGAAGGGGGCACCGCACATGGCTAAGAGATCTAGAGATCAATTGTTGTGTCTATGGGGTGCCCCCTGGCCACGTATATAAAGGAGTGGAGGAGGAGGGGGCCGGCCAAGAGGAGGAGGCGCACCCAAGGGGGGCAATCCTACTCCAAGTAGGTTTTGCCCCCCCTTTCCTATTCCAACTAGGAGAAGGGGGAAGGAGGAGGTGGAGAGAAGGAAGGAGAAGGGGGGCCGCGCCCCCTTCCCTTTCCCAATTCGGATTGGGGCAAGGGGGGCTGCGCGCCACCTCCGGCTGCCTCTCCTCTTCCACTACTTTGGGCCCATGAGGCCCAATAACCCCCGGGGGGGTTCCGGTAACCCCCCGGTACTCTGGTATATATCCGATAACCCCCGGAACCATTCCAGTGTCCGAATATAGTCTTCCAATATATCAATCTTCATGTCTCGACCATTTCGAGACTCCTCATCATGTCTGTGATCACATCCGGGACTTTGAACAACCTTTGGTACATCAAAACTCATAAACTCATAATATAACCGGCATCGAAACGTTAAGCGTGCGGACCCTACGGGTTCGAGAACTATGTAGACATGACCGAGACAAGTCTCCGGTCAATAACCAATAGCGGAACCTGGATGCTCATATTGGCTCCCACATATTCTACGAAGATCTTTATCGGTCAGACCGCATAACAACATACGTTGTTCCCTTTCTCATCGGTATGTTACTTGCCCGAGATTCGATCATCGGTATCTCAATACCTAGTTCAATCTCATTACCGGCAAGTCTCTTTACTCGTTCCGTAATACATCATTCTGCAACTAACTCATTTAGTTGCAATGCTTGCAAGGCTTAAGTGATGTGCATTACCGAGAGGGCCCAGAGATACCTCTCCGACAATTGGAGTGACAAATCCTAATGTCGAAATACGCCAACCCAACAAGTACCTTTGGATACACCTATAGAGCACCTTTATAATCACCCAGTTACGTTGTGACGTTTGGTAGCACACAAAGTGTTCCTCCGGTAAACGGGAGTTGCATAATCTCATAGCCATAGGAACATGTATAAGTTATGAAGAAAGCAACAACAACAAACTAAACGATCAAGTCCTAAGCTAACGGAATGGGTCAAGTCAATCATATCATTCTCCTAATGATGTGATCTCGTTAATCAAATGACAACTCATGTCTATGGTTAGGAAACATAACCATCTTCGATCAACGAGCTAGTCAAGTAGAGGCATACTAGTGACACTCTGTTTGTCTATGTATTCACACATGTATTATGTTTCCGGTTAATAAAATTCTAGCATGAATAATAAACATTTATCATCATATAAGGAAATAAATAATAACTTTATTATTGCCTCTAGGGCATATTTCCTTCAGTCTCCCACTTGCACTAGAGTCAATAATCTATATTACACTGTTATGATCCTAACACCCATGGAGCCTTGGTGCTGATCATGTTTTGCTCGTGGAAGAGGCTTAGTCAACGGGCCTGCAACATTTAGATCCGTATGTATCTTGCAAATTTCTATGTCTCCCACCTGGACTAAATCCCAGATGGAATTGAAGCGTCTCTTGATGTCCTTGGTTCTCTTGTGAAATCTGGATTCCTTCGCTAAGGCAATTGCTCCAGTATTGTCACAAAAGATTTTCATTGGACCCGACGCACTAGGTGTGACACCTAGATCGGATATGAACTCTTTCATCCAGACTCCTTCATTTGCTGCTTCTGAAGCAGCTATGTACTCTGCTTCACATGTAGATCCCACCACGACGCTTTGTTTAGAACTGCACCAACTGACAGCTCCACCGTTCAATAAAAACACGTATCCGGTTTGCGATTTAGAATCGTCCAGATCAGTGTCAAAGCTTGCATCAACGTAACCATTTACAATGAGCTCTTTGTCACCTCCATAAACGAGAAACATATCCCTAGTCCTTTTCAGGTACTTCAGGATGTTCTTGACCGCTGTCTAGTGATCCACTCCTGGATTACTTTGGTACCTCCCTGCTAGACCTATAGCAAGGCACACATCAGGTCTGGTACACAGCATTGCATACATGATAGAGCCTATGGCTGAAGCATAGGGAACATCTTTCATTTTCTCTCTATGTTTTGCAGTGGTCGGACATTGAGTCTTACTCAATTTCACACCTTGTAACACAGGCAAGAACCCTTTCTTTGCTTGATCCATTTTGAACTTCTTCAAAACTTTGTCAAGGTATGTGCTTTGTGAAAGTCCAATTAAGCATCTTGATCTATCTCTATAGATCTTAATGCCCAATATGTAAGCAGCTTCACCGAGGTCTTTCATTGAAAAACTCTTATTCAAGTATCCCTTTATGCTATCCAAAAATTCTATATCATTTCCAATCAATAATATGTCATCCACATATAATATCAGAAATGCTACCGAGCTCCCACTCACTTTCTTGTAAATACAGGCTTCTCCAAAAGTCTGTATAAAACCAAATGCTTTGATCACGCTATCAAAGCGTTTATTCCAACTCCGAGAGGCTTGCACCAGTCCATAAATGGATCGCTAGAGCTTGCACACTTTGTTAGATCCCTTTGGATTGACAAAACCTTTCGGTTGCATCATATACAACTCTACTTCCAGAAATCCATTCAGGAATGCAGTTTTGACATCCATTTGCCAAATTTCATAATCATAAAATGCGGCAATCGCTAACATGATTCGGACAGACTTAAGCATCGCTACGGGTGAGAAAGTCTCATTGTAGTCAATCCCTTGAACTTGTCGAAACCCTTTCGCAACAAGTCGAGCTTTGTAGATAGTAACATTACCGTCAACGTCAGTCTTCTTCTTGAAGATCCATTTATTCTCAATTCCTTGCCGATCAATGGGCAAGTCAACGAAAGTCCACACTTTGTTCTCATACATGGATCCCATCTTAGATTTCATGGCTTCAAGCCATTTTGCGGAATCTGGGCTCACCATCGCTTCTTCATAGTTTGTAGGTTCATCATGATCCAGTAGCATGACTTCCAGAACAGGATTACCGTACCACTCTGGCGCGGATCTTACTCTGCTTGATTTACGAGCTTCAGTAATAACTTGATCTGAAGTTTCATGATCATCATCATTAACTTCCTCACTAATTGGTATAGTTGTCACAGGAACCGGTTTCTGTGATGAGCTACTTTCCAATAAGGGAGCAGGTACGGTTACCTCATCAAGTTCTACTTTCTTCCCACTCACTTCTTTCGAGAGAAACTCCTTCTCTAGAAAGGATCCATTCTTAGCAATGAATGTCTTGCCTTCGGATCTGTGATAGAAGGTGTACCCAACAGTCTCCTTTGGGTATCCTATGAAGACACATTTCTCCGATTTGGGTTCGAGCTTATCAGGTTGAAGCTTTTTCACATAAGCATCGTAGCCCCAAACTTTAAGAAATGACAACTTTGGTTTCTTGCCAAACCACAGTTCATAAGGCGTCGTCTCAACGGATTTCGATGGTGCCCTATTTAACGTGAATGCGGCCGTCTCTAAAGCATAACCCCAAAACGATAGTGGTAAATCAGCAAGAGACATCATAGATCGCACCATATCTAGTAAAGTATGATTACAACGTTCGGACACACCATTACGCTGTGGTGTTCAGGGTGGCGTGAGTTGTGAAACTATTCCGCTTTGTTTCAAATGTAGAACAAACTCGTAACTCAAATATTCTCCTCCACGATCAGATCGTAGAAACTTTATTTTCTTGTTACGATGATTTTGAACTTCACTCTGAAATTCTTTGAACTTTTCAAATGTTTCAAATTTATGTTTCATCAAGTAGATATACCCATATCTGCTTAAATCATCTGTGAAGGTGAGAAAATAATGATATCCGCCACGAGCCTCAACATTCATCGGACCACATACATCTGTATGTATGATTTCCAGCAATTTTGTTGCTCTCTCCATAGTACCGGAGAATGGCGTTTTAGTCATCTTGCCCATGAGGCACGGTTCGCAAGTACCAAGTGATTCATAATCAAGTGGTTCCAAAAGTCCATCAGTATGGAGTTTCTTCATGTGCTTTACGCCGATATGACCTAAACGGCAGTGCCACAAATAAGTTGCACTATCATTATCAACTCTGCATCTTTTGGCTTCAACATTATGAATATGTGTATCACTACTATCGAGATTCATCAAAAATAGACCACTCTTCAAGGGTGCATGACCATAAAAGATATTATTCATATAAATAGAACAACCATTATTCTCTGATTTAAATGAATAACCGTCTCGCATCACACAAGATCCAGATATAATGTTCATGCTCAACTCTGGCACCAAATAACAATTATTTAGGTCTAAAACTAATCCCGGAGGTAGATGTAGAGGTAGCGTGCCGACAGCGATCACATCGACTTTTGAACCATTTCCCACGCGCATCGTCACCTCGTCCTTGGCCAGTGTTCGCTTAATCCGTAGTCCCTGTTTCGAGTTGCAAATATTAGCAACATAACCAGTATCAAATACCTAGGTGCTACTGCGAGCTCTAGTAAGGTACACATCAATAACATGTATATCACATATACCTTTGTTCACCTTGCCATCCTTCTTATCCGCCAAATACTTGGGGCAGTTTCGCTTCCAGTGACTAGTCTGCTTGCAGTAGAAGCACTCAGTTTCAGGCTTAGGTCCAGACTTGGGTTTCTTCTCCTGAGCAGCAACTTGTTTGTTGTTCTTCTTGAAGTTCCCCTTCTTCTTCCCTTTGCCCTTTTTCTTGAAACGGGCGGTCTTATTGACCATCAACACTTGATGTTCCTTCTTGATTTCTACCTCTGCAGCCTTTAGCATTGCAAAGAGCTCGGGAATCGTCTTATCCATCCCTTGCATGTTACAGTTCATCACGAAGCTCTTGTAGCTTTGTGGTAGTGATTGAAGAACTCTGTCAATGACACTATCAATAGGAAGATTAAATCCCAGTTGAGTCAAGTGATTATGATAACCAGACATTTTGAGTATATGTTCACTGACAGAACTATTCTCCTCCATCTTGCAGCTATAGAACTTATTGGAGACTTCATATCTCTCAATTCGGGTATTTGCTTCAAATATTAACTTCAACTCCTGGAACATCTCATATGCTCCATGACGTTCAAAACGTCGTTGAAGTCCCGATTCTAAGCCGTAAAGCATGGCACACTGAACTATTGAGTAGTCATCAACTTTGCTTTGCCAGATGTTCATAACATCTGGTGTTGCCCCTGCAGCAGGCCTGGCACCCAGCGGTGCTTCCAGGACGTAATTCTTCTATGCAGCAACGAGGATAATCCTCAAGTTACGGACCCAGTCCATATAATTGCTACCATCATCTTTCAACTTTGCTTTCTCAAGGAACACATTAAAATTCAACGGAACAACATCACGGGCCATCTATCTACAATCAAACATAGACAAGCTAAATACTATCAGGTACTAAGTTCATGATAAATTGAAGTTCAATTAATCATATTACTTAAGAACTCCCACTTATAAAGACATCCCTCTAATCTTCTAAGTGATCACGTGATCCAAATCAACTAAACCATAACTAATCATCGCGTGAAATGGAGTAGCTTTCAATGGTGAACATCAATATGTTGATCATATCTACTATATGATTCACGCTCGACCTTTCGGTCTCAGTGTTCCGAGGCCATATCTGTATATGCTAGGCTCGTCAAGTTTAACCTGAGTATTCTGCGTGTGCAAAAACTGTTTTGCACCCGTTGTAGATGGACGTAGAGCTTATCACACCCGATCATCACGTGGTGTCTGGGAACAACGAACTTTGGCAACGGTGCATACTCAGGGAGAACACTTTTATCTTGAAATTTAGTGACAGATCATCTTATAATGCTACCATCAATCAAAGCAAGATAAGATGCATAAAAGATAAACATCACATGCAATCAATATAAGTGATATGATATGGCCATCATCATCTTGTGCTTGTGATCTCCATTTCCGAAGCACCTTCATGATCACCATCATCACTGGTGCGACACCTTGATCTCCATCGTAGCATCGTTGTCGTCTCGCCAATCTTATGCTTCCACGACTATCGCTACCGCTTAGTGATAAAGTAAAGCATTACAGGGCGATTGCATTGCATACAATAAAACGACAACCATATGGCTCCTGCCAGTTGCCGATAACTTGGTTACAAAACATGATCATC
Organism: Triticum aestivum; assembly: GCF_018294505.1. NCBI lineage: Eukaryota > Viridiplantae > Streptophyta > Magnoliopsida > Poales > Poaceae > Triticum > Triticum aestivum. Next base: position 383,069,118 of record NC_057812.1, on the reverse strand, counting down.
TCATACAATAAAATTTAGCATCATGTCTTGACCATATCACATCACAACATGCCCTGCAAAAACAAGTTAGACGTCCTCTACTTTGTTATTGCAAGTTTTACGTGGCTGCTATGGGCTTAGCAAGAACCGTTCTTACCTACGCATCAAAACCACAACGATAGTTAGTCAAGTTGATGCTATTTTAACCTTCGCAAGGACCGGGTGTAGCCACACTTGCTTCAACTAAAGTTGGAGAAACTGACACCCGCCGGCCACCTGTGCGCAAAGCACGTCGGTAGAACCAGTCTCGCGTAAGTGTACGCGTAATGTCGGTCCGGGCCGCTTCATCCAACAATACCGCCAAACCAAAGTATGACATGCTGGTAAGCAGTATGACTTATATCGCCCATGACTCACTTGTGTTCTACTCGTGCATATAACATCAACACATAAAAACTCACTCGGATGCCACTGTTGGGGAACGTAGTAATTTCAAAATTTTCCTACGCACACACAAGATCATGATGATGCATAGCAACAAGAGGGGAGAGTGCTGTCTACGTACCCTCGTAGACCGAAAGCGGAAGCGTTAGCACAACGCGGTTGATGTAGGCGTACGTCTTCATGATCCGACCGATCCATGGACCGAACGCACGGCACCTCCGAGTTCAGCACACGTTCAGCTCGATGACGTCCCACAAACTCCAATCCAGTAGAGCTTCATGGGAGAGTTCCGTCAGCACGACGGCATAGTGACAATGATGATGTTCTACCGTCGCAGGGCTTCTCCTAAGCACCGCTACGATATGATCGAGGTGGATTATGGTGGAAGGGGGCACCGCACACGGCTAAGAGATCTAGAGATCAACTGTTGTGTCTATGGGGTGCCCGCTGGCCACGTATATAAAGGAGTGGAGGAGGAGGGGGCCGGCCAAGAGGAGGAGGCGCTAGGTTTTGCTCCCCCTTTCCTATTCCAACTAGGAGAAGGGGGAAGGAGGAGGAGGAGAGAAGGAAGGAGAAGGGGGGCTGCGCCCCCTTCCCTTTCCCAATTCGGATTGTGGCAAGGGGGGCTGCGCGCCACCTCCTGATGCCTCTCCTCTTCCACTACGCTGGGCCCATGAGGCCCAATAACCCTCGGGGGGGGGGGTCAGTAACCCCCCGGTACTCCGGTATATATCCGATAACCCCCGGAACCATTCTGGTGTCCGAATATAGTCGTCCAATATATCAATCTTCATGTCTCGGCCATTTCGAGACTCCTCGTCATGTCCGTGATCACATCTGGGACTCCGAACAACCTTCGGTACATCAAAACTCATAAACTCATAATATAACCGACATCGAAACGTTAAGCGTGCGGACCCTACGGGTTCAAGAACTATGTAGACATGACCGAGACATGTCTCCGGTCAATAACCAATAGCGGAACCTGGATGCTCATATTGGCTCCCACATATTCTACGAAGATCTTTATCGGTCAGACCGCATAATAACATACATTGTTCCCTTTGACATCGGTATGTTACTTGCCCGAGATTCAATCGTCGGTATCTCAATACCTAGTTCAATCTCGTTACCGGCAAGTCTCTTTACTCGTTCCGTAATACATCATTCCGCAACTAACTCATTTAGTTGCAATGCTTGCAAGGCTTAAGTGATGTGCATTACCGAGAGGGCCCAGAGATACCTCTCCGACAATCGGAGTGACAAATCCTAATCTCAAAATACACCAACCCAACAAGTACCTTTGGAGACACCTGTAGAGCACCTTTCTAATCACCCAGTTACGTTGTGATGTTTGGTAGCACACAAAGTGTTCCTCCGGTAAACGGGAGTTGCATAATCTCATAGTCATAGGAACATGTATAAGTTATGAAGAAAGCAATAGCAACAAACTAAACGATCAAGTCCTAAGCTAAAGGAATGTGTCAAGTCAATCATATCATTCTCCTAATGATGTGATACCGTTAATCAAATGACAACTCATGTCTATGGTTAGGAAACATAACCATCTTCGATCAACGAGCTAGTCAAGTAGAGGCATACTAGTGACACTCTATTTGTCTATGTATTCACACATGTATTATGTTTCTGGTTAATACAATTCTAGCATGAATAATAAACATTTATCATGATATAAGGAAATAAATAATAACTTTATTATTGCCTCTAGGGCATATTTCCTTCACTATGATGCTAATTTCGAAACGTTATATATGTTGCATGTGAAACTTGGTGCTGGTGTAGTTGTGTAATGTGGTAGCTGAGTGCTGAAACTATATGATGTTGTACTCTGATGTATCCCAATTATGAAAATGAAATATATTGTGTTCTTAATACAAAATGTCAATTAAATTAATAAATGGATTATTAATAATTGGACAATTAGCCTGCTAATTGGGTTTTTCTATTGCAAACGGTTATTGAGAAAACACTGTGTGTGATGCATTCAATAACACACACAGTTTCTAGGAATAAACTGTGTTAGATTAATGAACAATCACACATGACATCCTCTTGAAAAGTGTTTGCGTTAGTCCACCTGGCGCAAACGTTTACCACATAAAAACTGTGTGTGATGGACAACCATTGCCACACAGTTTCTTCTACGCACCGTGTGTGATGCATTCAATAACACAAACGGTAAAATTGTTAATACCATGTGCAATGGAAACGCTATCACAAACGATTTAACGAGGAAAATTGTGTGCGATGTACTTGCGAACAGAAACGTTTTCCTTGGAGCGACTAGTGGGATGTATATATGAACGGAAACTCTTAGCGGGGAAACAATTTTGCCTGTATAATTGTATTTTTTAGCTCTACTATATGTATTTCCGTAATTGAGCGCTCGCAGGTCGCACACGACCTCATTTTGCCGAGCATGTGTGCCAAGAGGGCATATCCCCGACGGTTTCTGGTTCGTGTGGGAAGGACCCCCCTGTCGCCCACACTCACTAGGCGACGGTTCCAAATGTTGTCACGGAAAGGGGTTGAAAACCGTTTGTATAGCACTTCGCTGTACTAGTGATAGTAGTATAATAGCATTATAACCGTACATTTTCTTGTGGTTTGACTTAATCTCACCATGCTTCTTTGCATCATGTGATCTTCCAATTCTTGTGAACCAAACACCCAGATTGGTAGAAATCCTGTGTTTTTAAATTCTCTGTTTTGCATGTGCATTCCTATCCTATTCCTATGTATTTCCTATCCCTGCATTGTTAGAATCGACAAATTCAAACAAGCCCGTACACAATTACTTCTGTTATAGATATGTGTCAAAGAAAACCTTGTGTGGTTTGTCCCGCTCTTGCTGCGCTGTGTTCCACCCCAGCTCAGCGGCTCCAATGACGGACGGGTTCACCACAGAAGGGATCCACTCTCCGGACTGTCTTTCGCCGCCTCAGATCTTCTTCCCCGCCGCCGGCAGCCACGACAACTACATTACCATCATCAACTAAGCAGATGACCTTGAGGACTACACGGGTCCGCAAGAGTGGTCCCACTCTTCCCTGTCTTCTTACGTTATGCATCACTTAATATGATGACATGCTACTTTATCATCGTGTTCACCTATTAGGCTCCGATTCAGGTCCAAACTAGTGCTGAAACTTGAGTTTTTAAATGGTTGTGGGGTACATATTGGGGCAGCAATGAGTACTATATGTCTACTATCTGGTTAATATCGGGTGTCTACTATGAGTTTCATGTTGGGTGCAATCAAACATTAAAGGAGCCATTATCTATATTTTTTACTAAAGCTATTATCTGCGTGCTCTCATTGGTTTTGGATCTATCCGCAGTTTGCTACCATCACTCTGGATTTGTGCATGCACTCCTTACATAATCTCACTATGTTTTATTCCTATGCATGTCAATTATTGTTCACAATGGAACCAAAAATGTAGAGCAAAAGAGATGAGCCTTGCGTGGCAATAAAATTTCATGCAGACGTCACTCCATGGTGGGCGCAAAGGCTTCCCCCTCCACCCATTTCGGATTGTAATCAAGAGGAAGATAACTGTTCTAAGGGGGATTCAGAAGGAGAAGACTACTCCTATTTACCCCCTGAGGTCTTCGCTCTAACTTGGCATGCTGATGTTGGTAATATCATGCATATGGTGCCTTGCATTGCTGACATTATACATCAAATATGTCATCTGCTTAGTTTAGACATGCTTAGGGTGAATGATATTTGTTTAGTTTCCTTATCGTATATGTGAATCATGCAATGCCATCTTGTTTAGCCAGGCATCACATATGTGAATTTTGCAATGCCACCCTAGTTAGCTAGTCATCTTATATGTGAATTATATCATGCCATGATTTTTTATTACGTATTAAATTTGTCAACAATTTTAGTACATTCAATTACTCTTCTAGTGCATCAGCCATTCGACACAATCATGGAAAAATCTGGAATGGAAACAAGGTCTTCAGAGAAAACAATGCTACATGATGAAGCGCATGTCTTGCTAGTTACAGATAGCTCCTCAGAGGAGGATTCAAAGACAGATGACCAGTCATATCCCCCCCGAGGTGCATGCTCTAACTTGGCAGGGTTATGTTGCTCATATCGTGCGTATGGTGTCTTGCATTGGTATGTCATATGCTTAGTTTAGACATGCTTTTTGTGAATGCCACCTGTTTAGTGTCTAGTTACCATATATGTCAATTATGTAATGCCATCTTGTTGCAAGACATTGTATATGTGAATTATGCAATGTTATCTTGTTGCAAGGCATTATATATGTGAATTATACAATGCCATGCTGTTTAGTCAAGCGTCATATATACGAATTATATCATGTTGTCCTTTTTTTGTATTTCTCATTGCATTTGTCGACAATGTTTGTATATTCAACTGCTCTTCCTCTGCATCAGCCATTTGAATTGGTGATGGAGAAATCTGGAGTGAAAACAAGGTCTTCACGGTAGATAATGCTACCTGCTGAAGCAGATATCTTTCTGGTTACAGATAGCTCCTTAGAGGAGGATTCAGAGGCAGATGAACAGTCCTATTATCCCCCTGAGGTGTATGCTCAAACTTTGCAGGGTTATATTACTCATATCATGCATATGTTGTATTGCAATGCTTAGTTTTTACATCATATACACAATATTGAATGCCATCTCCTTAGTTGACACATCATATCTGCGATTGCCCTCTGTTGACTTGCTTAGTTTATAAATCATATATTTCAATTATATCACGCCATGATGTTTACATAGACAACATGTATCTGAATTATGGCATGCCAACCCATTTTCTAAAGACATAATATAGTTATATCATCTCATCCTGTTTACATAGTCATCATATTTTGAATTATGTCATTCTATCCGTGAATTATATCACGCCATCATGTTTCCATCGATGGCTTGTTTGTGAGTTATGGCATGCCAACCACTTTAATAGATACATTGTATAGTTATATCATGTCATCCTGTTTACATAGTCATCATATTTCGAAGTATGTCATTCTATCCTGTTTGGTTAGCCATCATACATGTGAAATTGTGTCATGCTATCCTGTTTAATTAGCCATCATATATGGGAAATTATGTCATCCTATTCTGTTTGGTGAGACAACATAAATGTGAATAATTTAATGCCCTATTTTCTTCCCTACTATCCATTGCACCTGTCTATCTTACAATGTCGGTACATTCAATTACTTTTCTTGTTTATCAGCCATTTGAATTGGAGGGGGTGATGGCAGTATTCGTGGGAGTAAAAACACAGTCTTCAAAAAGATTGTGCTACCTGTCGATGCAGATAGAACCACAGTTGTACTTACCCAAGAACCAGCCCCACCACACATAACCCAGACTCACGTAGATTGTACCCCTACCTAGTTGGACAAAGAACCAGCTACACCCCTTCTAACCCCAACCCCAGTAGATAGTAACCCAGTTCCAGTTGACGCAGCACCGTCTCCACCACAGAGCACCCAAACACAAGCAGTTAGTAAGGCAACTACAGTGCCCTAAGCACGACGACCACCACTCCGAATCCCAAGTCAACGCTTAAAGCAGAAGAAGAATTATTCTCAGGTCAGGTTCCGTAGCTATGGTTCATACCCCTTTGCTCTTGCATCACTGTATTTACTCATACCAACTAATTTCAAATTTGAACGATGCAATTGAAACTCCAATGGTGTAAAAGGTATGTTTTAAACCTGTTTCTTTAACGTGTTTGCTATTGTAAGTTGCTCTATGTTGATTTCAATTTCAATTGAATAGCAGTTATGTTCTCATGCCATACACATTACAAGTGTTGTTATTGCTGTGTAGTTTCCCACACTTATATTCTGTCTATGCTGCTTTGTCTTAAATAGATATGAACTGTCTCTATCTTCATTTGGCAACATAAACTAGAATGATATAGATCATACAGTGACCATACTACATAGATATATGTTTGTTTCATGTTGTTATCCTGTCCACCTTACTACTGAACTGGTTTACCAAAATGAGTTTCATATACAACATGGTAATCCTGTGATGTGTTTGTTTGTTTCTCTTAATATTGGAGAAGAGTATCCCGTTATGCAATGGTAAAGGAAGTAATGTAGATAAGGTTCAAGATAGTGAGACATCCCTGTTGGTCTCCAAGAAAGCTGATAAAAACAATATGGAAGATAAAGAGACAACCCCAAAGTCATGTCTTGATGTAGTGTTCGAGTTACTGGCTACTACTGCTGGCACCAACTCGTTGAACTCGCTGCCTAAATCAATTCGGCTTCTTGAGTCTCAACTTCAAGTTGAAAGACATCAATCAGATATTATGCGACAGGAAGCCAAAGGACTGAGGAAGTCCCTGCAGAATTCAGATGTATACTTTCTAGTGCAACAGCAAGTGCTAGAGGATTTAAGAGCCAAACAAGAGAATGTTAATAAGCTTGCTAAGCATCTTGCCAGCAATATGGGTACCCAGGATATTGTTTCTTGAGCTCTTTTGAAGTGGTTTCAGTTCTGGACATGTTTTGTTGCGGCGTTTATTTGCACGGGTCGCCAACTTTGAAAACTAGTGTATGTGATATGCTCCTTTGTTCCCTATATTTGTAATGGTGGCGAACTTTGATGCCCAGTGGATGTAATATGTGTAATAGTCGTGATAGCCTGGCGTAAGTTGCTTTCTTATTTATTTCCTTCTTGTCTTGTTTATTTGTTTGCTTGTAGTCAGTGTAGTTCTTTTTCCACGGTTTGCTAGTGGCTGCAATAACCTATTTTTTTAAACTAGGCCACAATAACCATTGGCTACATATTTACTGTAGTGACCCTGGGCCTCCTACGGGCCGTAGAAACAATGGGCCTTCTACGGGCTGTAGAAACAATGGGCCTTCTACGGGCCATAGCATCAATGGGCCTTCTACGGGCCGTATGATTGATCGGCCAAACATGTGTCAATAACAGACCGCACTATGGGCCGTAAATGGGCTAGAGTTGGAATCATCCGTTCATGGGCCAACCATAACAGGAAGTTGTTAATCGGCCATATTTGATGACACTATGAAAACAGCCCAACGGATTAACGGTCCGCAAACGGGCCGATTGTAACCACGGGCTAAATTTGGCCCACAAGCAGGAAAGGCCAATAACGGGTCGTAAGTAACCGAATGCTGGAAATGAGCCCAAGAATAAATGGGCCCTGAGAAGGCCAAAAGATAACATGGGTTGGAAACGGCCCAATGGAATAATGGGTCGTTAAATGGTATAAAGTGGTGCACTGTTCATTATGGGCATGTTTCACCACGGGCCGTTAATGGGCCAAGAGTTACAAAGGGCCTCATACGGGCCGAAAGACATCATAGGACATACATGGGCCGGAAGTTACAACGGGCTGGAATCATATTGGACGGCCCATATGAAGCTACTAGGCATAATTCTGATAGGCCATAACGGGTCGTGAGTTAGCGGGCCGTAAATTGGCTATATACGAATAGGTCATTAACAGGCTTTCCGTGGGCCGGCCCGTTACCTTTTGAACAAGTCAAACGGGCCGGCCTTTTAACCAGAATGGGCCTCTATTGGGCTGTGCCATGTGTCGACGTATCACAGGCGCCTCCTGTCCAATGAGTGGACGACATTTATCCCAACAGTGAGCCAACACGTGTTTCCTCCGGCCAATGAGAATTTTACACGTGGAAAATCCCCATTTGTCCGAGCTGTTAACGGGTTATCGGGTCCAAAACCAGACTCGATAGCTTAACGGCGACCCGTTACGGTGGATACCATGTGTCCGTTACCCTTGACGAAAACACTTCCATGACACACCATTTATCCTCATGGAAGTGGACACTTCCATGATGATAATTTTGGTAATGTCATGGAACACTTCTACGATAGCACAGGTATGACTATCTTGATTCCGTCATAAAATCGTCATGGATGTACATGCATGACAGAAAATGTGACCTACTATGACAAACACGTATCATCATGGGAGTGTATTTTTTTGTAGTGTACCCCCTAGGTGCTCCCGCTGACCTTGTGGGCCTCCTGGCTGGCCTCTGGTGCCCATCTTTGGCTATATGGTGTGTTTTGACCTGGAAAAAATCAAGAGGAAGCTTTCGGGGCGAAGCACCGCCGTCTCGAGGCGGAACCTGGGCAGAAACAATCTAGGGCTCCGGCAGAGCTGTTCTGCCGAAGGAAATCGTCGACATCGTCATCACCATCGATCCTCTCATCGAGAGGGGGTCGGTCTCCATCAACATCTTCACCAGCACCATCTCCTCTCAAACCCTACTTCATCTCTTGTATTCGACCTTGGTCCCAGAACCTTAGATTGGTACTTGTGGGTTGCTAGTAGTGTTGATTACTCATTGTAGTTGATGCTAGTTGGTTTATCCAGTGGAAGATTATATTTGAATATCCTTAATGATAATTAATACTCCTTTGATTATGATTATGAATATTCTTTGTGAGTAGTTACGTTTGTTCCCGAGGACATGGGAGAAGTCTTGTTAATCATGTGAATTTGGTATTCGTTCGATATTTTGATGAGATGTATGTTGTCTCTCCTCTAGTGGTGTTATATGAACGTCGACTACATGAAACTTCACCATTATTTGGGCCTAGGGGAAGGCATTGGGAAGTAATAAGTAGATTATGGGTTGCTAGAGTGACAGAAGCTTAAACCTTAGTTTATGCGTTGCTCCGTAAGGGGTTGTTTTGGATCCATATGTTTCATGCTATGGTTAGGTTTACCTTAATTCTTCTTTCGTAGTTGCGGATGCTTGCGAGAGGGGTTAATCATAAATGGGAGGCTTGTCCAAGGAAGGTAAACACCCAAGCAGCGGTCCACCCACATATCAAATTATCAAAGTAACAAACATGAATCATATGAGCATGATGAAAACTAGCTTGAGAACAATTCCCATGTGTCCTCGGGAGCGCTTTGCTTTATATAAGAGTTCGTCCAGGCTTGTCCTTTTCTATAAAAAGGATTGGGCCACGTTGCTGCACCTAAGTTACTTTATTTACTTGTTACATGTTACGAATTATCTTATCACAAAACTAGTTGTTACTGATAATTTTAGTGCTTGAAAAGAATACCTTGCTGAAAACCGCTTGTCATTTCCTTCTGCTCCTCGTTGGGTTCGACACTCTTACTTATCTAAAGTACTATGATAGACCCCCTATACTTATGGGTCATCAAGACTCTTTTCTAGCGCCGTTTCCAGGGAGTGAAGCGCCTTTGGTAAATGGAATTTGGTGAGGAAACATTTATATAGTGTGCAGAAATTTATTGTCACTTTTTACTATGGAAAATAATCCTTTGAGGGGTTTGTTTGGGGTATCTTCACATCAACCGGAACCACAATTAGTTATTCCTCAACCTACTGCACCTACTGAAAATATTTATTATGAAATTCCTTCGGGCATGATAGAGAAACTGCTAGCTAATCCTTATGCAGGAGATGAAACATTACATCCCGATATGCACCTAATCTATGTGGATGAAGTTTGTGGATTATTTAAGCTTGCAGGTATGACCGAGGATGTTTTCAAGAAGAAGGTATTCCCTTTATCTTTTAAGGTAAAGGCATTGACATGGTATAGGCTATTGGATGATATTGGATCATGGAACTACAATCGATTGAAATTGGAATTTCATCAGAAGTTTTATCCTATGAATCTGGTTCATCATGATCGGAATTATATATATAATTTTTGGCCTCGTGAAGTAGAAAGTATCACTCAAGCTTGGGGGAGGCTTAAGTCAATGTTATATTCATTCCCCAACCATGAGCTCTCAAGACAAATTATTATTCAAAAAATTTATCCTCGGCTTTCTCATAATGATCGATCCATGCTCGATACTTCTTGTACTGGTTCCTATATGAAGAAGAATATTGAATTGCAATGGGATTTATTGGAAATAATTAAACTGAACTCTGAAGATTGGGATATTGACGAAGGTAAAGAGTCAGGTATATACCTTAAGTTTGATTGTGTTAAATCTTTTATGGATACCGATGCTTTTCGTGATTTTAGCACTAAATATGGACTTGACTCTAAGATAGTAGCTTCTTTTTGTGAATCTTTTGCTACTCATGTTGATCTCCCTAAGGAGAAGTGGTTTAAATATAATCCTCCCATTGAAGTGAAAGTAGTAGAACCTATTAGAGTTGAAGAAGAAACTATTATTTACAATGTTGATCCTATTGTTCCTACTGCTTATATTGAGAAACCACCTTTCCCTGTTAGAATAAAGGATCATGCTAAAGCTTCAACCGTGGTTCATAAGGGTTATACTAAAACACCTACACCCTCTGAGCAAATTAAAGTTGAACCTAGTATTGCTATGGTTAAAGATCTCTTGGTCGATAATATTCATGGGCATGTTATTTATTTCTGTGATGAAGCTGCTAGAATTGCAAAACCTGATACCAAAGATAAACATAGACCTGTTGTTGGCATGCCTGTTGTTTCTGTTAAAATAGGACATCATTGTTATCATGGCTTATGTGATGCGGGTGCTAGTGTGAGTGCAATTCCTTATACCTTATATAAAGAAATTATGAATGATATTGCACCTGCTGAGATTGAAGATATTGATGTTACTATTAAGCTTGCTAATAGAGATACTATATCACCAATTGGGATTGTTAGAGATGTTGAAGTCTTGTGTGGGAAGATGAAATATCCTACTGATTTTCTTGTTCTTGGTTCCCCACAAGATAATTTTTCTCCCATTATATTTGGTGGACCTTTCTTGAATACTGTTAATGCTAAGATAGACTACGAGAAAAATATTATTACTGTTGGTTTAAGGGATATGTCTCATTATTTTAATTTCTCTAAATTTCTTAGACAACCCCATGATAAAGAACTGCCTAGCAAGGATGAAATTATTGGTCTTGCTTCTGTTGTCGTGCCTCCTGCTGATCCCTTAGAACAATATTTTCTAGACCATGAAAATGGTATGTTTATGAATGAAATAAGGGAAATAGATGAAGTATTCTTTAATCAAGGACCTATTTTGAAACACAATTTTCCTGTTGAAATCCTTGGGAATCCTCCTCCACCTAAGGGTGATCCCGTGTTTGAGCTTAAACAATTACCTGATACTCTGAAATATGCTTATCTTGATGAAAAGAAGATATATCATGTTATTATTAGTTCTAACCTTTCAAAGCATGAAGAAAATAAATTATTGAAAACTCTGAAGAAGCATCGTGCCGCTATTGGATATACTCTTGATGATCTTAAGAGCATTAGTCCCACTCTATGTCAGCACAAAATTAAATTGGAGAAAGATGATAAACCAGTTGTTGATCATCAACGACGGTTAAATCCTAAGATGAAAGAAGTGGTAAGAAATGAAATACTAAAGCTTCTAGAGGCAGGTATAATTTATCCTATTGCTCATAGTCAATGGGTAAGTCATGTTCATTGTGTCCCTAAGAAGGGAGGTATTACTATTGTTCTCATGATAAGAATGAATTGATTCCACAAAGAATTGTTATAGGTTATAGAATGGTAATTGATTTCCGCAAATTAAATAAAGCTACTAGAAAAGATCATTACCCTCTGCCTTTTATTGATCAAATGCTAGAAAGACTATCTAAACATACACATTTTTGCTTTCTAGATGGTTACTCTGGTTTCTCTCAAATACTGTGTCAAAAGATGATCAAGAGAAAACCACTTTTACTTTCCCTTTCGGTACCTTTTCTTATAGATGTATGCCTTTTGGTTTGTGCAATGCACCTGCTACCTTTCAAAGATGCATGACTGCTATATTCTCTAACTTTTGTGAAAAGATTGTTGAGGTTTTCATGGATGATTTCTCCGTTTACGGAACTTCTTTTAATGATTGCTTAAGCAACCTTGACCAAGTTTTGCAAAGATGTGAAGAAACTAATCTTGTCTTGAATTAGGAAAAGTGCCACTTTATGGTTAATGAAGGTATTGTCTTGGGGCATAAAATTTCTGAAAGAGGTATTGAAGTTGATAAAGCTAAAGTAGATGCTATTGAAAAGATGGTGCGTCCTAAAGATATCAAAGGTATAAGAAGTTTCCTTGGGCATGCCGGTTTCTATAGGAGGTTTATTAAAGACTTCTCGAAAATTTCTGGGCCTCTCACTAATCTTTTGCAAAAAGATGTTCCTTTTGTGTTCGATGATGATTGTGTAGAAGCATTTGAAATACTTAAGAAAGCCTTGATTTCTGCACCTATTGTTCAGCCACCTGATTGGAATTTACCCTTTGAAATTATGTGTGATCCTAGTGATTATGTTGTTGGTGTTGTTCTAGGACAAAGAGTTGAAGAAATTGAATGTTATTCAGTATGCTAGTAAAACTCTAGACAGTGCCCAGAGAAATTATGCTACCACTGGAAAAGAATTTTTAGCAGTTGCATTTGCATGTGATAAGTTCAGACCTTATATTGTTGATTCCAAAGTAACTATTCACACTGATCATGCTGCTATTAAATATCTTATGGAAAATAAAGATGCTAAACCTAGACTTATTATGTGGGTTCTCTTGCTTCAAGAATTTGATTTGCATATTATTGATAGAAAGGGAGCTGTGAATCCCGTTACTGACAACTTGTCTAGGTTAGAAAATGTTCTTGTTGACCCACTACCTATTGATGATAGCTTTCCTGATGAGCAATTAAATGTCATAAATGTTTCTCGTATACTCCATGGTATGTTTATTATGCTAATTACATTGTTGCTAAATTTGTACCACCTAGTTTCACATACCAGCAAAAGAAAATGTTTTTCTATGATTTAAGACATTACTTTTGGGATGACCCACACCTCTATAAAGAACGAGTAGATGGTGTTATTAGACGTTGTGTACCTGAGCATGAACAGGAATAGATCCTATGCAAGTGCCACTCCGAGTCTTACGGAGGACACCACGCTAGAGATAGAACTGTGGATAAGGTATTGCAATCCGGTTTCTATTGGCCCACTCTCTTTAAGGATGCCCGTAAGTTTGTCCTATCTTGTGATGAAGGCCAGAGAATTGGTAATATTAGTAGACGTCAGGAAATGCCTATGCATTATTCACTTGTTATCGAACCATTTGATGTTTGGTGCTTTGATTATATGGGACCTTTTCCTTACTCTAATGGGTATACACATATTTTAGTTGTTGTTGATTATGTTACTAAGTGGGTAGAAGCTATTCCAACTAGTAGTGCTAATCATATCACTTCCATTAAGATGCTTAAAGAAGTTATGTTTTTGAGGTTTGCAGTCCCTAGATATTTAATGACCGATGGTGGTTCACATTTTATTCATGGTGCTTTCTGTAAAATGCTTGCTAAATATGATGTCAACCATAGAATCGCATCTCCATATCATACTCGGTCTAGTGGTCAAGTAGAATTGAGTAATAGAGAGCTTAAATTAATTTTGCAAAAGACTATTAAAAGATCTAGAAAGAATTGGTCTAAGAAACTTGATGATGCATTGTGGGCTTAGGAACTGCTTATAAGAATCATATGGGTATGTCTTCGTATAAAATGTTTTATGGAAAAGCATGTCACTTACCTCTTGAAGTAGAACATAAGGCATATAGGGCCATTAAAGAACTCAATTATTATTTCAAACTTGCTGGTGGGAATAGGTTATTTGACATTAGCTCACTTTATGAATGGAGAACCCAAGCCTATGAGAATGTCAAGTTGTTGAAAGAAAAAGTTAAAAGATGGCATGACAAAAGGATACAAAAGCGTGAGTTCAATGTAGGTGATCATGTTTTGCTATACAACTCTCGTTTAATATTTCTTTTGTAGGAAAGCTTCTCTCTAAATGGGAAGGTCCTTACATTATCGGGGAGGTCTATCGTTCCAGTGCCATAAAAATTAACAATGCCAAAGGCAAAAATCTGAAGGTGGTAAACGGTCAAAGAATCAAGCATTATATCTCAGGTACTCCCATAAATGTTGTGACCAATATAATTAATACTGTAACACCAGAGGAGTACATAAGGGACACTTTCCAGAACGTTTCAGACTCCAAAAAGGAACAGGTATGTGGTATGGTAAGTAAACCGACTCCAAAGCGTTTCCAATGATAAATTTCCTCTGTTTTGGAATATTTAAAAAATTAGGAAAATTAAAAGTAGTCCGAAAGAGACACGAGGCCACCACAAGGGTGGAGGGAGCGCCCTACCCCCTGGGCACGCCCCCCGTCCTTGTGGCCACCTCGTGTGCACTCCGGACTCTGTTTTCTTGCACAATACTTCTTATAGTCGGTAAAAATTCATTATATAATCTCCCAAAGGTTTTGACCATCGTATCATGACAATATCTGCTGTTTTCGTTTTGAGCTATTTTCTGCTAGGTATTGCAAGGCCAGGCATCATGTCGTCCCCTCCTCAAACAACGCAGGCGACGATGCTTGGCTAATGAAGATAGAGATGAAAAGAGAAGAACTCGGGGAAATCAAAGAGGGTGATAAGGTCTAGAAGGCCTTGGAAGATCAAGTTCCGGCAGCAGAAGACGAAGACATCCTTCAACCTTACTACAATCACCTTAGTCCTACTAAAATTGAAGCTTTCAGGATCATTGAAATAGTTCGTGTGCAAAATGAGTATCTCACTCGTGAAAGTATTTTGTTGCAAGAGCACATCACCGCACTCAAGGGCATTATTCACAAATTGGAGAATCTCCTACACTCGATGTGTGACACGACTTCATCAACAACTCCATCATCACCACCTCCGAATAAAGAGATCTAAATACATGGGTATGGGCACTCCCCTTGGCAACTACCAAGCTTGGGGGAGTGCCCTGGTATTGTATCACCATCACACCTCTATCTTTATCGCTATTCTTAGTTCGATCCTTTTGGTTATATCTTGGTCTAGTAGAATAAAGTTCTAGTACGATCTAGCTTTGAGTTTTGCTTTATGTTCCCTCTATGTTGGGGATATAACTACTAGATATGAACCATCCAGGAGGGGCCGGGTCATACCACTAGCGACTTACCAATGAAGATGGTGGATCATACAAGCCCGTTTACGGCCCAAGACCCAGAGGTGACTTGTATTGTAAGGCAAGCATAGTTAGCCACCGAGCCAGACACGACGTGTATGAGCTGGCTGGGACTCCGTGAGCCGCCGGGCGTCAACCTGTGTATATAAAGGGACGAGCCGACGATGGTTTAGGGCAAGAAACAAGAGATCGAGAACTAGGTCAAGCGTAATCGCTCCCTGGTAATCGAAACCCAAGCAATACAATCCCAAACTGGAGTAGGCCTTGTTACCTCCACCGCGAGGGGCCAAACCAGTATAAACGCTCTGTGTCCTTTGTCTCGATTAACCCCTTTAATCTAACCTAGTTGCGATGCCTCCACGACTAAGTCCTTCCGCTAGGACATCTGTCGTGACAACTCCATGACAGTTGGAGCCCACCATGGGGCCAGCGCACGGTGGTTTCGAGTTCTTGAAGGGCAGCTTCGAAAGGATCAAGGGATACGTTGTGGGACAGATGACCAAGAGTCGTCGTGGCAAGATCTACATCGACGATGCAGGCTGGGGTCTCGAGGCCGGCCCAATTGAGTACGGGTACCGGGTCCCCAACGGCGGAATCCATGTCTTCATTGCCAAGATCGGCGAACCGGGCTCTGAGCCGGACACCTGCACCGACATCATCAAGACGGCTCAGCGTGCACGACCTGCCCGAGTTTAACCTGCCGTGAAACATGCCTTTGTTGGTTTCATCCATAGGGTGGAACATGCAGAAGGATCTATGTCTGGTGGTGAGATAGCCATCTACTCTGATGGTGAATCATCCACATGCGAGACTAATTCAATGTATCAACTACAAGATGGACGGCTTGGGGGCTGTTCCAATGGTGACAGTATTCCGGACCCCTATGAGCCGCCGAACAGGGTTGCGATATTCATGGCCAGTACACAACCGTCACTCGGTTCAACAACCGTCGCGGCTATGACATCTAGTTCAACCGTTGCGGCGACGGCTGGTCTAGTGGTACTGCACGCCCGCCGGCTCAAGCTTTGGCAGAGTTATTGGAAGCATTGGCGATTTGATGGGGGTGGAGGTAACCCCAGGCAACTAGGAACAACACAAGGTGGATGTGGCAAAGCTACTAGATGAGATAGCTCAAACCAAGGAGGAGCTGGCGGCTGAAAACGCTAGGATGGCTATGGAGGGAGCCGCTTTAGAGGCGTAGGCACAGCGGATTCAGGCAGACTCTTTCCGGCTCACCTTGGATCAAAACGCCTCAAACTAAGTCATGCGTAGGAGGCACCAGAGTCGTTTACCCCTGGTTTATGATGCGAGAAATCTCTTCAACACGCCTGGTGCAGGTACCAGCAGCCCGCCAATGGTGAACCTGGCAGCCGAAGCTCCTGTGACTGGAGCGTCGGTTCAGCCGCGCACAATGGATCCGTCTCGTTTGCATGTGACTCCGCCTCGGCATGTGCCGACACCACCGGGTCATTATTCTAATCCTTTGGATAATATGATTACCACAGCGACACGATTGGCGGCTCTTCCAGTTGAAGACGAGTCTCCGGCTGTGATAGAGATGCGTAGGGCCAGAGAGCTTCTCCAGACGGCTGTAGCTCAACAGGTGGCTTATTCGTATAGCCGTGAACGGATTCATTCAACCCCACGTCCAAGCCGGAGCTATAACAAGCATATTGAATCGCCTGCAGTTTCAAGTAGTGAACATCGTCGTAACCAGCCTCGTGGGCATGACCCAGCGCGCGGTGGTAATAATGCCCAGGCTTTAGTGGATCAGGGCAGAGCGCGGCGAGAGGCAGAACTAGCGGCTCAGATGGCGGCTCAGCAACAATCTCCGGTTTATCCATCAGCATCTGTGGATCCAAGTCTAAATCCATCAGCATCTGTGGAGCGCGGCGAGAGGCCTCACCGTAGTCCACCGCCTTGGTGCTCTCGACGCGCCGTGGTCAATGTGGTCAAGGAACGACTTCCATCGGAAGAGGACTGTACATGGAGAGGCTGACAGCTGGGTCCACGGCCGTAGCAAGGAAGTGCCTCCTTATTACGCACACAATAATGATTCGTCCACCTGACAGTAGGACCCACTGGACGGGCTACCATATTTGGTGAAAATAATGTTTCCCCCTGACTGCTGGGACCCACCAGCTACATCTTCACACGCAAGGGAGTGCGTCCATATTACGAGCAAAAAATGTGATTCTCCCCCTAGGAGCTAGGTACCACCAGCTATATCTTCACATGCAAGGAAGTGCATCCTTACCTCCCTGACAGCTAGGACCCACCCGATCGAAGCGTACATAGGGTTGTCTGTTTGGTCGCCAACGTGTACGTACATACTGGTCGACCGGTCTGTCTGCAGGCTACACCGATGAACCGTGGCCGGGTAAGGAAGGCCACGTGTCATAGTAGAGGCACGGGCATAGCATGTCACGCAGTCCCGTCTATATCGTGTACACGTATGTACAACCAGGATGCAAGAAAGTAAATACGGCCACGTACGTACATACGACGGGGTCTTGAATGCCTACTCGCGCATACGTACGGTGAGGGCTCGTGTACATGGAGAGGTAGCGGAAAGCAGCAACGGTGTCCTGTTCATCGGCAGCCAACGGGCTGTGTCGGAATGGAGAAACTGCGTCGTGTTCATCGGGAGGCAACATAATGCGCCATGTTCATCAGGAGCCAATCGACTTGGACAGAATAGCTGAAACGAGGCATGGCATAGCGCAGAACGGGGGAAACGGCCTTGTGTTCGACCGCCTACGGTCGAAACGAGATCCTGTTCACCGGGAGGGGTCTGGCGTACCGCAAAACGGAGGATACTAAGTCCTCTTCGACCTCCTACGGTCGAAACAAGGTCATGTTGATCGGGAGGGGTGCGGCGTACCACAAAACGGAGCAAACAGACTTCTCTTCGACCTCCTACGATCGAAATGGGGTCCTATTCATTGGGAGGGGTGTGGTGTACTGCAAAACGGGACTCCACGGGCTACTGTTCATCCACCGTCTACTACCTCGCTCCAGCCTCCACGGGCTACTGTTCATCCACCGTCGACCTCCTCCAGCCTCCACCTGCGACTGTTCATCCACGGCGTCTCCCTCCTGCCTCCACCAGCTACTATTCATCCAGCCTCCACCGGCTACTGTTCAACCAGCCCTCCACGAGCTTCTGTTCATCCAGCCCTCCACCGGATACTATTCAACCAGCCCTCCACGGGGTCCTGTTCATCCACCCCCAACCGGCTCGATCGGGGTCCTGTTCATCCAGCGGCAACGACCTCTAGCTACTACCACGGGTCCTGTTCATCCAACCCCAACAACCCTCACTGTTCATCAAGAGGTAGCAAGTTCGATCGGATTCTGTTAACAACAGTTGTGAAGGAATCGCTCGATCATGTTCAGTTAACAGCCAGATCGATTGATCGCTCTGGTTTAGTAACGCGTAGCCTGCGGTGCAATCGCTCGGGTTCAGTAGGCGAACGCCTCGCTGGGGTTCAGTTAGAGCCCAACACCACACCCATGCACGTACATGTAGAGAAACGCACAATCCCTCTGTGCATCGTTCGGCCCCGACCACCAATCCGTAACTCGGAACTCCCCGGTATGTTCCTCACCCTCACTTCTACCACGGTTTTTTCCGTCATGGACGGCCCAAAGAATGTCATGCAGCTGCGTCTTCGGCCCGCCCAGGACGAAAAGCCCATTTTCTATCATGATTTTTGTCATAGAAGTAGGAGCCCACCACATCTATGATGATACCGGGTTTTGTCACAATTATCATCATAGAAGTGTCATAAGCATGACATGAAAAAAATTCGTTCGGCCCAAAATGTCACGAATGTGTCTTTTTTTGTAGTGCATATAAAATTGTCATAAACATGGCATGAATACTTCATAAATTATTGATACGTTGGAGATGTATCAACATCCCCAAGCTTAATTCATGTTCCTCCTCGAGTAGGTAAATGATAAAAGCAATAATTTATGAAGTGTGAATGCTAGCATAGTGCATAAGTTTGATCAATGATAATCTCAATCACTTTTCCTAGGATCATAACAGCAACTCTTCCTCATAAAACTCATCATGATAAAGTATCAATTGAGAATGGAATTTTTGATGTGGAATGCTACCTATAATATTCATCCTATATGCTTTTATTTTGTAGCATGGACATTTGGAATTGAATGATTCAAACCAATAGTCTATAATTTGACATGAAGACATCAATACTCAAGCACACTAACAAGCAACCATGTCTTTCAAAATATCAACGCTAAAGAAAGCTATCCCTAGCCCATTATGCTCAAATCATTGATCTATTCATGAAACACACTCAAATATTACGTACATCCAATGCACAAGTATGACAATAGTGTTCCCTAGTTGGTGCTTTGTAAGAGAAGATGGAGACTCAAAATAAAAATAAAAATTGCATAAAAGTAAATAGATAGGCCCTTCACAGAGGGAAGTAGAGATTTGTAGAGGTGCCAGAGCTCAAGGCTTAAATTGACAAATAAAATTATTTTGAGAGGCATGCTTTTCCTGTCAACGAAAACGACTAAGAATTCCCAATATCTTCCATGCTAGACAAATTATAGGCGGTTCCTGAACGGAAAGTAAAGTTTATTTCCTTTCCACCACTCTTTCACAATCAATGGCTAGCCGTATCCACGGGTGCCTTCCATACCAACACTTTCTAAGGAATTTTTTATCAAAGTCTTTTTCATTTCAGGACTGGGCATCCCTATTACCTGCCATACTCTCGTGCAATGACAAGTGAATAAACACTCACAGAGAGAATAAAATACCAAGCATGGAAAATATTGGACACCCCCTGCCGCTTCATGAGCGATACGGGCACACAAAACGGAAATTTATTTTGAAAATTAGAGTTGGCACATGCAAATTTACGTGGAACGGCATGGAAATAGCGCATATAGGTAGGCATGGTGGACTCATATGGCACAAATTTGGAGTTTTAGGAGTTGGATTCACAAGAAGCATTCCCGCTTAGTACAAATTAAGGCTAGCAAATAGAATGAGAAGCAACCAACCAAAAAATAAAAACAGTCATAAACATGCATTAAACATAAGTAACACTGAATAATGCACCATAAGTAGGATATAATTTCGTTGCATAACTATTAAGTTTACGTGCTTGCATAGGGAATCACAAACCTTAACACCAATACTCCTACTAAAGCACAATTACTCACCAAGATGACTCACATATTATTATCTCCATATCACAAAACTATTGCATGGAATCAAACTTATCATAACCAATGATCTATATGAAAGTTTCTATTATACCCTTCTTGGATATTCATAATATTAGGATACATTTCATAGCTTGTGCAAATTTTCATCACTATTATAAACTCTCAAAGTAATATAAGTGAAGCATGAGAGTGTTCGACAAACTACTCCAAAAAGATATAAGTGAAGTTCAAGTGAGTAGTTAAGTAAATAGGTAGCTATGTGAGGACTCTCTCCCATTTAAAAATTTCATATCTAAGTATTTTATTAAAACATCAAGCCAAACAAAGTAAAATGACATTCCAAGAATAGCACACATCATGTGAAGAAGCAAAAACTTAGGCTCAACCGAGGCTAACCGATAATTGTTGATGAAGAAAGGTGGGATGCTTATCGGGGCATCCCCAAGCTTAGATGCTTGAGACTTCTTGAAATATTATCTTGGGATGCCTTGGGAATCCCCAATCTTGAGATTTTGTGTCTCCTAAATTCCTTTTATATCATGGTTTCCCTAAATTTTAAAAACTTCATGCACACAAAACTCAACAAGAACTTGTGAGATAAGTTAGTATAAATCAATGCAATAACCTTATCATTCTCTACTATAGAAGATCGCTTAAATTATTATTTAACATTGCATACTAAATGCCTCTACATATTTAATACTCCTATCCTCAAATAGAATCATTAAACAAGCAAACATATACAAACAATGCAAACATAACAGCAATCTGTCAGAACAAGACAGTTTGTAAAGAATGCAAGACGATTCATACTTCTCTAACTCCAAAGCTTCTGAAAAATTACCACACTGTAGAAAAATTATTATAGCTCACCGTGTAAAAATTTCAAGATTTAACATGTTCTAACTATTAACAAATATACAAAACATAACAACAAACTTTCTGTTTTCAAAGAGCAACATATAGACTTGCAAAATAAGCATGGTAAAGGCTATACTTCACATTTTTATGGAAATAGACGATGCAAAACATTATTCTAAATAAAATCAAGCAAATCCTAATAAAATAAAATGACACTCCAAGCAAAACACATACCATGTGACGAATAAAAATGTAGCTCCAAGTGAGGTTACCGATAATGTTGAAGATGAAAGAGGGGATGCCATGGGAATCCCCAAGCTTAGTTGCATGGATCTTCCTTGAATATTACCTTGTGGTGCCTTGGGAATCCCCAAGCTTATGGTCTTGCCACTTCTTATTCTTCTCATATCGACATCTCATGCAAAACGTGAAAACTTCAATCACACAGAACTTAACGGAACTTTGTGAGATAGGTTAGTACGACAAAGACAAATCATTCACTTTGGTACTGTCAAGATAAGTGTCGGTGCAACAAACCCTGGGTCTATTGACCAACTATGCACAGGCACAAGATCAAGATTGAAGCACCAACTTAAGTCAGAGATTGAAGAACCAACATGCAGCTCAGAGGGACCAAGATCGAGCCTAAGGAGCAAGATATTGGCAAGAGAAGGGCCTCCCTTACCGGGTAGCCGAGCCCGGCAAGGGGCGAGGCCACCACCAGAAGCAAGCAACCGAGCCCCCACCCCCCCTCCCCCGGCAGAGCCTGCCGGGGCTCACGGGGGCAGAACATCCCCACCAACCACTCAAGCACGACTCACGTCGTCAATTAGTGTGGTGCCAAGCCGCAAGATGATTAAGTGGAAGCCGTTCTCCACATGGCAACCATTTCTGTTGGCGTTCTGGGAACGGAGGTCCCCAGACTTGCCTGCCTGCGGCCCGCGGCGTGGCTGAGCCGGCAGGCCGTACGGCCCAGCGTCACCAACAAAGCACCCAAGACCCTCGTGAGGGGCCAAGCCTCGCGAGGCGGACGATGCAAGACCTCTTCTGGAGTGGCCTAGCTAGGCAGGCTCACGAGGAGTGGAGATATCAAGGTGAAGGAAATCTCACGAGGCTCTCGTGACGTGAGTGACGATCGACACCAGGCGGGCGCCAGCGCGCACAGCGCGCACAACGTCCTTGTTTCCTCTTTGGTGCAAAGGGGGCAAGCGCAGCCGCGGAGTACCGAGGCCTCAGGCAAAGGTTGCCATTTCGGTGCAACAAGACCAAGACCATGGACTACAAGACGGGGGTCATCGTGGAGCCCAGAACAGCGTCACCACCAGAACTTTGTGCAGGCGAAGACTACTTTTGTCAGGATAGCTTGTACTAGTTGTCCACCTTCAAATTAGCCCGCCATTGTTGGCTCCCTTCCCGCTCGATATTTGGGAAGAGGACCAGGGTCTCTATAAATAGGACTAGCCACTACCTTAGGAAAGGAGGAGGGAAGGAAGGAAGAGAGACCACCCCCACACACACAAGCTCAACGAGCTCTAGGACGCCTCAACCTCCGGAGGTCGTTCTTCCCTTGTATGGTTCATCATTAGCCCAAGAGGCAATCCACCACCACCACACTGGATTAGGGTATTACACCACAACGGTGGCCCGAACCAGTATAAACCCAGTGTCCTTCTGTGTTGTGAGTTCGTCCGCAAGATCTTAGCGAGCTAGAGCATAGATCGGTTGGAAGGAAAGACTTCGCGCGCACCCCAGTGTTTGAACCTTAAGGGTTTGCCGGAACCCCACATCCCGACATTTGGCGCACCAGGTAGGGGTGCGCCAAAGCTTCTCTCCATCAACCAGCGCCCCGTACCACCGCACCGCGCTCCCACGGTAGGTGCCCCGTCACCGACCTCCACGGCCGACGCCAGCAGCAGGGAGTGTGGGTACCGAGCCCTGGCCCCTGCTCTGCGGTGAGTGCGGTGGCCGGTCAAGTTCAGTCCGGAGATGCCGCCGCGTTACGATGGCGCGGTAGACTCGGCGCTTTTTCTTCTAGCGTACGAGGAGGCCGTCCTCGAGGCCGGAGGTGACGACAAGATCATGACAAACTTGTTCCCCTTGGCCCTCGCCGGCGAGCCGCACGCTTGGCTGCTCGGCCTCCCGGGATCCACGGTGACGTCCTGGGGGGAACTCCGCGACCTCTTCACTATGCGCTACGCGGTGCCGGCACACCATGCAGTCGCGGCACTGCTGGGCGGCTCCCGAGCACCTCCTTCAGATTGCCACGTCAAGCCTTTCTTCCGTCAAATTGGGGCCGCCTACAAGCGCCCGGGGCTCCGCCGGGTTGGGCCGCGCCGGAAGCCGACCTCACCTTCCACTCGGAAGACTACCCTGGCTCCACCACCAGCTCAGGGATGCTTCCGATGCTCTGCACGCCCACCATCTGCAACGTGGCCGTCACCAAGACCCTCATCGACGGCGGCGCCAGCCTTAACTTGCTCTCCGTGGAAGCTTTCAGCCTTCTTCATGTGTCGCTCAAACGGCTCGTCCTCAGCAAGCCCTTCACAGGAGTGGGCAGTGGAGTTGCTCATCCCTTGGGGAAGATTCGTCTCCCAGTCACCTTTGGCACATGGGATAACTATCGCACCGAGCTGGTGGACGTTAACATCACCCGCATCGGTCTCCCGTACAATGCCATCCTCGGGTACCCGGCCCTTGCTCAGTTCATGGCGGCAACTCACCCGGCCTACAACCTCATGAAGATGCCAGGGAGCAAGGGCATCCTCACCATCCACGGGGACTCTAAGGAGGCCATGATGGCGCTCAGGCTCGCCTTCAAGACTACAGCAGTGGCGCAACCAGCCATCGCCGGTGCACCGGAGGCCAAGGAGGCCATGCCAACCAAGAAAAAGCAGCTGTTCACCCAAGACAATGCGGAGACCAAGCAGGTGCCGGTCAACGAGGATGGGTCTTCAGGAGCCACCTTCACCATAGGAACTGGCCATAACCCGGGGCAAGAAGAAGCTTTGGTGAGGTTTTTGCGCGCGAACAAGGAGATATTCTGGGAGCCCAATCAACTGGTAGGGGTCCCGAGAGAGGTAATCCAGCATCATCTAAAGGTGTGCCCCAACGTACGCCCCGTGAAGTAGCGGGCAAGATGGCAGTCCACTGAGAAGCAGGCCTTCATCGTCCAAGAGACACGCAAGCTGGAGGCGGCAGGTACAATCCGGGAAGTTTGATACCCCGAATGGCTGGCGAACCCCGTTGTGGTACCGAAGAAAGGCGGGAAGGAACAGATGTGCGTCGACTTCACCAACCTCAACAAAGCCTGCCCCCAAGACCCGTTCCCCCTTCCGTGCATTGATCAAATCATCGACTCCATCGTCGAGTGAGATTTGTTGTGTTTCCTGGATGCGTTCTCTGGATACCATCAGATCAAGATGGCGGTGGAGGATGTGGCGAAGACGGCCTTCTTGACACCATGCGGGGTGTACTGCTACACCTGCATGCCTTTCGTCCTTCACAATGCGGGTGCAACCTTTCAGCGGCTGATGCACATCGCCTTGGGCGGCAGCTCGACAGGAACACAGAGGCGAGGACGTTGATTCAAGACCTGGAGGAGACCTTCGAGAGCTTACGCAAAGTGAACTTGAGGCTTAGCCCGGAGAAGTGTGTGTTTGGCGTCCCATCCGGCAAGTTGCTATGGTTTCTCGTATCCCACAGAGGGATCAAGGCGAACCCAGAAAAGATCAAGGCCATCGAAGACATGAGCCCACCACAGACCCTCAAGGAGATGGAAAAGCTGGCAGGACGGGTGACCGTGTTAGGGTGTTTCATCTCTAAGCTAGGTGAGCGCGCCTTGCCATTTTTTAAGCTCATGAAGAAGAAAGGCCCCTTCGAGTGGACCCCGGAGGCCGACCAGGCCTTCCGAGACCTCAAGAAATACCTCACCAGCCCCCCGGTGATGGTGGCACCGCGGCCTCTTGAGCCTCTTTTGCTCTACCTTGTCGCCACCCCGTACTCCACCAGCGCGGCGCTGGTGGCGGTTCGGGAGGAGCGTCAAGACAAGGGTAGATCTGATGCAGCACAGGGCCAGAGAGGTGCAGTAAAGCCATCAGCGGCGAAGGACCTAGCTCAGCAGAGCAACATCATGGAAGCTCCTGAGGGCGGTCAGGTCTCAGGAGACCCATCACCTCAGGATATGCCGCAATCTACGCGGGACCCAAGCCTCAACAGTGTACAGGCCCTCGTCGAGCACCTGGTGTACTTCATCAGCACTGTACTACGGGACACAAGGGCGCGCTACCCCATGCTGCAGAAGCTCCTACTCGCACTTTTGGTGGCCTTGCGCAAGTTGCGGCACTACTTCCAGGGGCACCCCATCAAGGTCGTCTCGTCTTACCCGTTGGAGAGGATACTCACGAGCCCAAACTCAGCCGGAAGGGTCGCTGAATGGAACATCGAGCTGCAAGCATTTCAGCTGGAGTTTAGCACCACCAGGGTCATCAAGGGAGCCGCGCTCGCCGATTTTGTGGTAGAATGGATAGATGCCCTGGCTCTTGAGGAAGGAGAAGACCGGTCCACCTCCCTAGGAAGCGAGGCGCCAAACGGCTGGGTCATGTATTTTGATGGCTCCTTTGCGCACCAGGGCGCGGGGGCTGGAGCAGTGCTCATCTCGCCCACTCAGGACAAGCTTTGCTACGCCGTGCAACTCTGCTTTCAGCACGGCAAGAAGGTCTCCAACAATATTGCAGAATACGAGGGCCTCATAGCCGGCCTGAAGGCTGCGGTGGCTATGGGGGTGAGGTGCCTTACCGTCAAGGGCGACTCGTAGCTCCTCGTTAATTTCTCCAACAAAGTGTACGAGCCAAAGGACGAGCACATGGAGGCCTACCTTGCTGAGGTGCGCAAAATGGAAAAGCAGTTCGCAGGCTTGGAGCTGCAGCACGTGCCCCGGGACACCAACAAGGAAGCCGACGACATCGCCAAGAGAGCATCCAAGCGGCAACCGCAAGAGCCCGGCATCTTCGAAGAGCGGCTCTTCAATCCGTCAGCTACGCCGCCTCTTTCAAGCACGACTCAGCTTCGGGAAGAGCTCCCTCAGCCCCCAGCCTCGGGAGCCCCAGATTGCGGCCCAACGTCAGGAGCTCGGCTGCTCTTGACGCTCGAGCCCCAGGAGGAGTGCTGGACCAAGGAGTTCAGGGAGGACTTGATGCACGGGACACTGCCGGAGAAAGAAGAGGACGCGGAGCGTGTGTCCCGATAGGCCACGGCATACTGCATTCAAGACGGCGAGTTGTACAGGAAACGGCCGAACAACGTCACGCTGAGATGCATCTCCAGTGATCAAGGGAGGGAGCTGCTGACTGACATACACGGCAGGGACTATGGACATCACTCGTCATCACGGACCCTCGTCGGCAAGGCCTTCCGCAGCGGATTCTATTGGCCTACATCACTCAACGATGCGGCTGAACCAGTGAAGTCCTGCGAAGCTTGCCAATTCCACGCCAAGCAAATCCACCAGCCTGCTCAGGGCCTCCAAACCATCCCGCTCACGTGGCCGTTCGCGGTCTGGGGGCTTGACATCCTAGGCCCGTTCCCACGCGCGCCTGGGGGCTACCGCTATCTCTACGTCGCCATCGATAAGTTCACCAAGTGGGCAGAAGTGGAAGCCGTCCGAACCATTCCAGCCGGCTCTGCTGTCAAGTCCATCAAGGGCCTCGTGAGCTGCTTCGGGGTCCCGAACCGCATTATCACAGATAATGGCTCGTAGTTTACTAGTAACCTCTTTAAAATCTACTTTGCTAACCTTGGAATGTAGATCTGGCACGCTTCGGTAGCCCAACCCAGGAGCAATGGTCAGGCTGAGCGCGCCAACACTGAGGTCTTGAGGGGCCTCAAGACCAGGACCTTCAAGAAGAAGCTGGAGGCCTGCGACAGGGGCTGGCACGACGAGCTCCAATCCGTGTTGTGGTCCATCCGCACCACCTCTACCAAGCCAACGGGCGAGACTCCGTTCTTCCTCGTCTACGGAGCCGAAGCAGTCCTCCCTCACGAGGTCAGGCATCGCTCCGCGCGGGTCCTGGCGTTCGACGAAACGCAGCAGGACGCCATGCGGGGGATGGATCTCGTGCTGGGGGAGGAACATCGTCGCGAAGCAGCACTAAGGGCGGCAAGGTACCAGCAAGCATTGCGGCGCTACCACTGCCGCAACATTCGCTCCAAGACGCTCGAGACAGGTGACCTGGTCCTGAGGCGGGTCCTCTCCATGGAAGGCTTGCACAACCTCTCGCCCATGTGGGAGGGCCCGTTCAGGGTCGTCCACATCTCCAGGCCTGGTGCCGTGCACTTGGAGACGCAAGAGGGGACACCTATCCAAAACATGTGGAACATCCAGCACCTCCGGAAGTTCTACCCATGAGGCAAGGCCTAGAGCCTGTGAAGCAAGGCCTAGTGCCTATGAAGCAAGGCCCAGTACCTGTGAAGCAAGGCCCAATGCCTGTGAAGCAAGGCCCAATGCCTGTGAAGCAAGGCCCAGAGCAAGCGAACCAAGGCCTGGTGCCTGTGAAGAATCGCCGCCCGTGACACTCTCACGTAACAATGAGTTGGGGCTGTACATGCCCCGGAGTCTCAGGAGCGCCAGCCTCAGGCCCTGGAGCTCCCTCCCACGCCTAGTGGACAACACTTAGCTCCGCGCTGGTGAGAAGACTTGAAGACTAGATTAGGTGCCGGACGCGGCTTTTCATTTGCTTTCCGTAGTTGGCTTGCTTTTCCTTAATCGAATTTGCCTTTGGCGTTCCTTGCTGATTTGGTTCCTTCGCCTTTTACCGCGTTTTTCGGCTCTGGTTTACCCGTGATCTCTCTCTCTTGCATACCTATCGAGGGGGGCTAGGCAGGTGCCCTCGCGAGCTTTTTCCTTCTCTCTGCCTTCTCGAGAGCCACCCTCGTTCGAGCCTGGAAGCTGGCGCAACTCTCCTAAATTCGTGCCCCTCGGGTACTGTGATGCAAAGCGCCAAGTCAAGGTTCGGGTGAACGGCAAAATCCTCTAGCGCACCCCCTAACAAATTCTTGCAGTTCCTGAGCAAATGCAGATATATCATGAAGGAAGGGGCGTCCCAAACACGCCAGGTTAGGTTATCTCTGCGCAAAATAACAACATGGCATGGGAATAACACGCACGTTGCATTAACCAAGAACCACAGTTCGATACACGCCCCTCTGGGCACCTACTGGTTTCATTTTCTGGTGTAGGAAAAGAAGGGAAAAAGCCAAACAAAGTGGCGTTTTCAGCAATCCGTGGGGGCAGGCCCTTGGCGACGCCCAAGCCTAGCCAGACCCCTCCTCGCGCTTCACGGAGGCGCGGCGACAAGATGACACACTGCCTCCTTTGAAGCGAGCGCGGTGGCATGGCGGCTAATCGTAGCCACCGCTGCTGGAGCTGTCGCGGGAGGGAGAGCCGCCGTAGCTGGAAGAGATGCGGTCGCCGCTGAGGGCAGGCTCGCCCTCGCCCTTGTCATGGCCGTCACCAAGGCCGAGCACCTCCTCACCGTCGTTCGTCTCGGGGCAGCACCCGACGCGGCGGGCATCCTCCCCGAACACCCTCACGTAGAGGGGCGACCCGCCGTCATACTTGAAGTGGAGCGTGCAACGCCTGCCCAGGCCGCGCGCGCGGGCGAACGTCTGCCAACCGCAGGCCAGGGCTATGTTGCTCGCGGCAGAAGTCTCGACCACGACCCAGGCGGCCCTGCTGCAGCAACCATTCGCCTGCAACCAGAGCCCCCCTGGACCAGGGGTCGGCAGCTGATCAACGAGGAAGCGCGGAAGCTGGAGCTAGTTGTCGGCCGGGTTTTTCGACCAAACAACAAACTCCGACGACACCTCCGCTGAATGGAAGCGCGGGCGGGGAGACCTCGCCACCATCGCACACCTCCCCCTGTCAACTGGACTGCCACAGTCGGGACGGCCCCCTCCGCGTGTCGTGGGGCGCCGCCTCGACAGTGAGCCGCGGCGGGGGTCGCAGCATGCTTGCGCGGGCGGCCGCGACTGCATTTGGGCACCGGGGAACCAGGGCCCTTGCGAGGGGCCTTTCCCTTCTCGGCGGCAGAGAACTTCCTTTGAGGTGCCATCTGAGGCACTGCAAGCAGTGGAGCAGGAAGTAGGAAGCAAGCAAGGAAGAGATGGGCGACGGGGGATCCGCCCCCTCCTCATTTATAGCAAGAGAAGGCCAACCGGCGTCTCCCGCGATCGCAGGTAATGATGGTTCCCCTTGCATGTTGCGGGGACTTGTCAAGTCATGCAGTCGTCAAGGCAGCGTGGGGAAGTGAAGACGCCCACGTCCAATCAACCGCCATGCGTCAACCGAGGCTGCATACTTTTGGGGCCCGTGGTGCTCCGAACTTGACCCTTGGCTTCGTCGCGAAGCCAAGCCCAAGCGCACCTTGGCCCGAGGGCTACTGTCGGTGTTCTGGGAACGGGGTCCCCAGACTTGCATGCCTGCGGCCTGTGGCGTGGCTGGGCCAGCAGGTCATACGGCCCATCTTCACCAACAAAGCGCCCAAGACCCTTGCGAGGGGCCAAGCCTTGCGAGGCGGACGATGCAAGACCTCTTCTGGAGTGGCCTAGCTAGGCAGGCTCACGAGGAGCGGAGATATCAAGGCGAGGCAAACCTCACGAGGCTCTCGTCACGTGAGCCATGACGATCGACACCAGGCGGGCGCCAGCGCGCGCAACGTCCTTGTTTCCTCTTTGGTGCAAAGAGGGCAAGCGCAGCCGCAGAGTACCGAGGCCTCAGGCAAAGGTTGCCATTTCGGTGCAGCAAGACCAAGACCATGGACTACAAGACGAAGGTCATCGTGGAGCCTAGAATAGCGTCACCACCAGGACTTTGTGCAGGCGAAGACTACTTTTGTCAGGATAGCTTGTACTAGCTGTCCCCCTTCAAATTAGCCCGCCATTGTTGTCTCCCTTCCCGCTCGTTATTTGGGAAGAGGACTAGGGCCTCTATAAATAGGACTAGCCACTACCTTAGGAAAGGAGGAGAGAAGGAAGGAAGAGAGACCACCCCCCCACACACATAAGCTCACTGAGCTCAAGGATGCCTCAACCTCCGGCGACCGTTCTTCCCTTGTATGGTTCATCTTTAGCCCAAGAGGCAATCCACCACCACCACACTGGAGTAGGGTATTACACCACTACGGTGGCCCGAACCAGTATTGATAGAGGCGGGGTGTCCCGTCTTTCGATGAGATGATGGATATCGCTTTGGTGGAAGTCGACTTTGACGATCCGACTACGAACGTGCGAGGACGTCGCGCCTTAGCAATCGCTAAACCAACTCCGAGAGGTTATCGACCACGCCGGAGCACGATCAACCTGACCACGAGGGTCTGTTTCCTGCGAGCAAACGAAGAACAAGCAAGAAACTGAGATTGCAATCTGGATATTGCGAATATAAGATGAAAGCTTTATTGATCAAGGTGGGGTTCTATGACGCCTTTGTCTGGTCATTGAACACAAACGAAGTACGCGAAGTTGCAGCTATGGCGAACTTTTAATCTAAACAAAACCCAAAGTCTAAACGATGCCCTAAGGGCTGTATATATGGAGGAAGAGGGGGGAATTTCGTGGCCCTTGGTGGAGGGGTCCGAAATCAACCCTATCTCTTGTTTCCCCACACATACGGACTCTAAAAATAGCCTATACTTATGTATTTCAAAATTACATGGGCCTGGCCCAATAATAAGGTGACGCAGCACCTATAATAACCTCAGGACGAAATTTATGAAGTGGCATCTTGTATATTTTGTCCAAGGCTTCATGCGCCCATTATGGTGGCTTCAAAGTCCTGAAATCATCACTTGTAACTCCGTTCTTGTTCCCCTTGCGCATGCCATCATCTCCATGCTTGTTCTTGCTCCAATGTTCATCCTTCTCCAAGCTAGGCCCTTCATTTGTAAGCAAAACAAATGTATCCAATTTAGGCAGCATCATATTCTCATGAACATTAGAATCATTACCAAGAAACGAAAGTACCTGGTAATTTAGTTGGCGTGCGCGAGCTCTAGTAATTGGTCCAGTATGTATAGCAGCAGGGGCTGTGGGTGTAACAATGGTATTGATGTCCTCATCAAGTATAAACCCCGTGTCCTTCTGTGTTGTGAGTTCGTCGAGTTCGTCCGCAAGATCTTAGCGAGCTAGAGCGTAGATCGGTTGGAAGGAAAGACTTCGCGCGCACCCTAGTGTTTGAACCTTAAGGGTTTGCCGGAACCCCACATCCCGACAATTTCCTACAAAATAAGCCTACAGATGACACCCGTCATGTGGCGTGTCCAGAGAACAGGTGCAGAGCTGGCAAGATAGCCCGATAGGCCTTGCCTGGCGACCAGTGATGTGACACTCAGCGGCACATTTAATGCACCCTGTCATCCCGCAGAGTTAGGTATGATAGCACTGTTCGCTATCGTATCAGTGGATAATGACCACTTTGCCACTGTGGGGACCCCTTAATCTATAAATGGAGGCCCATGGCACTCATAGGAGGGGTTAGAAGGTTGGAAAGTCGACAAACCCAAGGCACTATATGCGCATAGTCGCTATGGCCCTGAGGCAAACCCTGCCGGGCAAGTGTACTACACACCACCACGTTCATTCCACCATTAATCCACCAAATCAGGAGTAGGGTCTTACACCTCGTGGCGGCCTGGACCTGGCTAAATTGCTTGTGTGCTCTCTGCCGCACGGTCGTACGCTCGGGGTGTGGTCGGAGCAGGTGGCTCCATTACCACCTCCCCCGCGGCCGACAAGGAGGGCGGTGTTGGGGAATGCAGTAATTTCAAAAAAATTCCTACGCACACGCAAGATCATGGTGATGCATAGCAACGAGAGGGGAGAGTATTGTCTATGTACCCTCATAGACCGTAAGCGGAAGCGTTATGACAACGCGGTAGATGTATTCGTACGTCTTCACGATCGACCGATCCTAGTATCGAAAGTATGACACCTCCGCGATCTGCACACTTTCGGTTCGGTGACGTCCCACAAACTCACGATCCAGCAGAGTGTCGAGGGAGAGCTTCGTCAGCATGACGGCATTATGATGGTGATGATGATGCTACCGGAACAGGTCTTCGCCTAAGCACTGCTACGATATGATCGAGGTGGATTATGGTGGAGCGGGGCACTGCACACGGCTAAGAGATCAATGATCAACTTGTGTGTCTATGGGGTGCCCCCTGGCCACGTATATAAAGGATGGAGGAAGGAGGAGGCCGGCCCTCATAGGGTGCGCCCAAAGTGTGGAGTCCTACTAGGACTCCCTAGTCCTAGTAGGATTCCACCTCCTACATGGAATCGGAAAAAGGGAAGGGAGAAGGATAAGGAAGGAAGGGGGCGGCCCCTTTCCCTAGTCCAATTCGGACCAGTCCATGGGGAAGGGGCGCGGCCACCCTTGAGGCCTTTCTCTCCTTTCCCGTATGGCCCATTAAGTCCCAATACGAATTCACGTAACTCTCCGGTACTTCAAAAAATACCCGAATCACTCGGAACCTTTCCGATGTATGAATATAGCCTTCCAATATATCGATATTTATGTCTCGACCATTTCGAGACTCCTCGTCATATCCCCGATCTCATCCGGGACTCCGAACAAACTTCGGTCATCAAATCACATAACTTATAATACAAATCGTCACAGAATGTTAAGCGTGCGGACCCTACGAGTTTGAGAACTATGTAGACATGACCGAGACACATCTCCGGTCAATATCCAATAGCAAAACCTGGATGCTCATATTGGTTCCTACATATTCTACTAAGATCTTTATCGGTCAAACCGCATAACAACATACGTTGTTCCCTTTGTCATCGGTATGTTACTTGCCCGAGATTCGATCGTAGGTATCTCAATACCTAGTTCAATCTCGTTACCGGCAAGTCTCTTTACTCATTCCATAATGCAACATCTCGTGACTAACTCATTTGTCACATTGCTTGCAAGGCTTATAGTGATGTGCATTACCGAGAGGGCCCAGAGATACCTCTCCGATACACGGAGTGACAAATCCTAATCTCGATCTATGCCAACTCAACAAACACCATCGGAGACACCTGTTGTCACACCCTCGATGCGACTATAGCTCCCACGTGTCGAGGCACGACTTAGAGACATAATCGCATTGAGGGCATATGTCGCAAGTTAGGCAATCTTCACAACATCCCATGTAATATAAACAATAAAGGGGAGATAACATAGTTGGCTTACACTCGCCACGTCAAACAAGTACATAAATAACATTACATCATCCAAACACTCATGGCCCGACTACGGCGCCAAAATAAAAGAGAACCCAACATGCGACAAAGGTCCCGTTCACCCCCAACTAGGCACCACTACTGATCATCGGGAAAGGAAACATAGTAACGTTGAGAGTCTTCGTCGAACTCCCACTTGAGCTCATACGCGTCTCCTGGAGCGGAATCATCAAGCCCTGCATCTGGTGTAATAGTAATCTATGAGCCACAGGGACTCAGCAATCTCGCACCCTCGCGATCAAGACTATTTAAGCTTATAGGAATGGCAAGGTAAAATATGAGTGGAGCTACAGCAAGCGACTAGCAAATATGGTGGCTAACTTATTCGCAAAAGAGAGTGAGAAGAGGAGGCAAAGCGCGAGCGAGAAACTAGAGAGCAACCTGCGCAACCATTACTCCAACACCATGTCCACTTCCCGGACTCCGCCGAGAAGAGGCCATCACGGTAACACACTCGGTTGATTCATTTTAATTAATTAAGGTTCAAGTTATCTACAACCGGACATTAACAAATTCCCATCTGCCCATAACCGCGGACACGGCTTTCGAAAGTTCAAATCCCTGCAGGGAGTCCCAACTTAGCCCATGACAAGCTCTCACGGTCAACGAAGGAATAGACCTCCTCCCAAGACGTTCCGATCAGACTCGGTATCTCGGTAATTCAAGACACTTCGACAGGTTAAAACAAGACCAGCAACACCGCCCGAATGTGCCGACAAATCCCGATAGGAGCTGCACATATCTCTTTCTCAGGGCACACTCAGATGAGCCAGACGTCGGGTTGGCCAGCCCAGAGTTGCCCCTGGTAGCCCCGGACATCGCTCGGTTGGACCAACACTCAGAGGAGCACTGGCCCGGGGGGGGGGGGGTAAAATAATGATGACCCTCAGGAGCACGACTCCCAAGGGAAAAGAAAAGGCTAGGTGGCAAATGGTAAAACCAATGTTGGGCATTGCTGGAAGAGCTTTACTTAAGGTGAACTGTCAAGGGGTTCCCATTATTACCCAACCGCGTAAGGAATGCAAAATCCGGGAACATAACACCGATATGACGAAAACTAGGGCGAGAAGAGTGGAACAAAACACCAGGCATAGGGCCGAGCCTTCCACCCTTTACCAAGTATATAGATGCATTAATTAAATAAGATATATAGTGATATCCCAACAAGTAAACATGGTCCAACAAAGAACAACATCTCCACGTTCCAACAAGGAACAAACTTCGATCTTCACCTGCAACTAACAACGCTATAAGAGGGGCTGAGCGAAGCGGTAACATAGCCAATCAACGGTTTGCTAGGACCAGGTGGGTTAGAGGCTTGGTTTGACAATATGGGAGGCATGATAAGCAAGTGGTGGGTATCCCAGCATAGGCATAGCAAAAGAGCGAGCAACTAAGCAAGCAAAGATAGAAGTGATTTCGAGGGTATGATCATCTTGCCTGCACAGTTGTCAGAGTTGACTGGATCCTCGAAAGCAAACTCAACGGGCTCCTCGTTAACGAACTCGTCTCCCGGCTCTACCCAAACAAGACAAACAAGCAACAAGGACACAATCAACCACGTGCAAACTCAAACAACACAATGCAAAGATGATATGCTATGCGGGATGCGATGCGGGATGCAAAATGCAAGATATGATAGGAAATGCATGAACCTGGCCTCAACTTGGAAATCCAAGTGTGCCACTGGAAAGATGAGATGAAATCGCTGGAAAACGATATAAAGAACGCCGGAATCGGAGTTACGGTTTGGAAATGGCAAGCGATTCAAAAATGACACCGGTCTGCAATTTACAGCAAGTAGGCATCTAAATGCAATGAGATGAACATGCTACAGCACCCAAACATGAAAACAAAATACATGGCAGGGATGCACACAAGATGCTTAACAAAAGTCTAGCACTGAACTACGGCCAAATCATCCATTAACAGGTTCAAACAAGCATGGCAAAAATGCATATGGCAAACAGATCTCAGACTTAGTGAAATCAACACTTGTCTGGAATTTCAGATCAGGTAGCCCTCTTCGGAGCAACAAAACTACATGCTACAGGATCTGAACATGGCAAAGTAAAGCATGGCATGGAGCTACTCAAAGATCTTAACAAAAGTCCCTTAGTGACCTTGAGCCAAAAGGGATCAGAAAATACAATTGCAAGCATGTGAACATAGCAAAAACATAATCAGTTTTCATACTTGGTGAAAACTGGCACATGCTGAAATATAACTCAAGTAGGCATGTTTACGAGCTCGATGCACTCGCTACGGTGCAAGTCATGGCAAGACAAGCATACACCCATCAATAAGGCACAAAATGCAAGCTATAGATGGCAAGAACAATAGCATAGCATGCACGGATCAACTACAACATCACCGGCAAAATTGCAAACAAGTTGACAATCTGCCCAGATTCACAAAGTAGCAAAAGTAGAGCTCGATTGACTCAAGCTAGGGTGCTCCGTAATTGCAAAAAAAGACATGTATGGATAGAGCACTACAAGGTTAACAAAACATTCTTACTGATCATCCTAAAAAGAGGCACGAATCACTAGGAAACAACACGAACATATGGCATCATGAGATGAACAGCTCCAGGACTTAGTGAAATTACTAAGTCCCTGAAAACAGAATTAGCAAGTGCACCACTTTGCAAGCTTGCACAAGTCACCACACACATCACAAAAATACATGGGTTGCACCTCTAGAAAGATGACAAAACCCTTAACAAAACATATGTAGAGCATCAGGGCATATCATGCACACATTAATCATGGAAAAAATGACAAAAAGCTAAACGGAGTAGTAGAGCTGACAATTAACTCAAGTAGCCCTCTTGTAACAACATTTCTGGCATCAAGATGAGCTCAAATGAAAATGATGCAATGGAATGAAATGATGTACTCTCTGAGATGAACATTTTGATAAGCTATATGCATGAATCGGAGCTTTGGATGCAAAGTTACGGAGCTATGAACAGAGGCACTTGGATCTGAGAAATCTGGGACTTGGTGGAATTTTACCTCCGCGAAAAGTCAACGCGGGATGAGGTGGTGCGGGATGGCTAGATCCGGGACATGGGGAGGCGTTTGGATGGCGGGGTTGGTGGATCTGATCCAGATCCGGCCGGACCGAAACTCCGGCGAGGTGGCGCGAACTCCGGCGAGGTTCCGGCGACGAGGGACGGTGCAGAGGGCGGCGGTGACGCGCGACGAGGCGGCGGAGGAGATGGTCGGCGTCTCGGGCGGCAAGGCGCGGTGCTTGCGGCGGCGCAGCGGACGGAGGCGAGGGGCGGCGCCGGTGGAGCGCGTGCGGCGGCGCGGGGAGGCGCAAGGCGGTGGCGGCGTAGGGCGGAGGCGGCGATGGGCGGCGCCGGCGACGAATGGCGGGCGGAGGCGCGGGGGCGCACGGTCGGGCGGCGGCGAATCCGGGCCTCGCGGGCCAGATCTGGGCCGCGCGGGCCCGTGGCGGTGGAGGAGAGAGGAGGAGGCCAGGTGGCGCGCGGGGATTGGCCCGGAGCGGCGGCGCGGCTGAGGTGGCGGCTCCCCATTGGTGGGAGTGAGGTGGCGGCGGGCGGTGGACACGTCCGGCGCGGCATGGACACGTCCGGCGGCGCGAGAGAAGGAGTTTTTAGGGTTCATCCGCGAAAATTTCGGGGATGGCCACATATTTATAGGTAGAGGGAGCTAGGAGAGTCCAAATGAGGTGCGGTTTTCGGCCACGTGATCGTGATCGAACGCTCTAGATGATGGAGCAGAGTTAGGTGGGTTTTGGGCCAAATTGGGGGGGTGTTGGGCTGCAACACACACGGGGCCTTTTCGGTCCCTCGGTTAACCGTTGGAGTATCAAACGAAGTCCAAATGGCACGAAACTTGACAGGCGGTCTACCGGTAGTAACCCAAGGCCGCATGACATGTCTTGGTCCAATCCGGAAATGTTTAATCCCCACACATGAAAGAAAGGTAGAATTGACCACCGGAGGAGAACGAAGCGCTGGATTGCAAAACGGACAACGGGAAAAATGCTCAGATGCATGAGACGAACACATATGCAAATGAAATGCACATGATGACATGATATGCAATGCATGACACGCAAGCAATGACATGGTAACAACAATGAATAACTGGACGACACCTGGCACATCGGTCTCGGGGCGTTACACCTGTAGAGCATATTTATAATCACCCAGTTTCATTGTGACATTTGATAGCACACAAGGTGTTCTTCTGGTATTCGGGAGTTGCATAATCTCATAGTTAGAGGAACATGTATAAGTTATGAAGAAAGTAGTAGCAATAAAACTGAACGATCATTATGCTCAGCTAATGGATGGGTCTTGTCCGTCACATAATTCTCTAATGATGTGATCCCGTTCATTAAATGACAACACATGTCCATGGCTAGGAAACTTTACCATCGATTAACGAGCTACTCAAGTAGAGGCATACTAGGGACACTCTATTTGTCTATGTATTCACACATGTACTAAGTTTTCGTTTAATACAATTCTAGCATGAATAATAAAACATTTATCATGATATAAGGAAATATAAATAACAACTTTATTATTGCCTCTAGGGCATATTTCCTTCAGTCTCCCACTTGTAGTAGAGTCAATAATCTAGTTCACATCGCCATGTGATTTAACACCAATAGTTCACATCTTTATGTGATTAGTTCACATCTCCATGTGACCAACACCCAAAGGGTTTACTAGAGTCAATAATCTAGTTCACATCACTATGTGATTAACACCCAAAGAGTGATCATGTTTTGCTTGTGAGATAAATTTAGTCAACGGGTCTGCCACATTCAAAGCCGTATGTATTTTGCAAATTTTCTATGTCTACAATGCTTTGCACGAAGTCACTCTAGCTAATTGCTCCCACTTTGGATATGTATCTAGATCGAGACCTAGAGTCATCCTGATCGGTGTCAAAGCTTGCATTGACGTAACTATTTACGACGAACTCTTTGTCACCTCCATAACCTAGAAACATTTCATTATTCAACTCAGGATATTTTTGACCGTTGTCCAGTGATCCACTCCTGGATCACTATTGTACCCTCTTGCCAAACTTATGGTGAGGTACACAATAGGTCTGGTAAACAGGATATCATACTTTATAGAACCTATGACTGAGGCATAGGGAATGACTTTTCATTCTCTTTCTATTTTCTGTCGCGGTCGGGTTTTGAGTCTTTACTCAACTTCACACCTTACAACATAGGCAAGAACTCCTTCTTTGACTTTTACATTTTTAACTACTTCAAAATCTTGTCAAGGTATGTACTCATTGAAAATATATCAAGCGTCTTGATCTATCTCTATAGATCTTGATGCTCAATATGTAAGTAGTTTCATTGAGGTCTTTCTTTGAAAAACTCTTTTCAAACACTCCTTTATGCTTTCCAGAATATTCTATAGTATTTCCGATCAACAATATGTCATTCACATATACTTATCAGAAATGATGTAGTGCTCCCACTCACTTTCTTGTAAATACAGGCTTCACCGCAAGTCTGTATAAAAGCATATGCTTTGATCACTTTATCAAAGTATATATTCCAACTCCGAGATGCTTTCACCAGTCCATAGATGGATCGCTGGAGCTTGCACACTTTGTTAGCACCTTTAGGATTGACAAAACCTTCTTGTTGCATCATGTACAACTCTTCTTTAAGAAATCCATTAAGGAAAGCAGTTTGGACATCCATTTGCCAGATTTCATAAAATGTGGCAATTGCTAACATGATTCGGACAGATTTAAGCATTGCTACGAGTGAGAAAATCTCATCGTAGTCAACATCTTGAACTTGTCGAAAACCTTTTGCGACAATTCGAGCTTTGTAGATAGTAGCACTACTATCAGTGTTCGTCTTCCTCTTGAAAATCCATTTATTCTTAATGGCTCACCGATCAACGAGAAAGTCAATCAAAGTCCATACTTTGTTCTAATACATGGATCTCATCTCAGATTTCATGGCTTGAAGCCATTTCGCAGAATCTGGGCTCATCATCGCTTCCTCATAGTTCGTAGGTTCGTCATGGTCAAGTAACATGACCTCTAGAACAAGATTACCGTACCACTCTGGTGCGGAACGTATTCTAGTTGACCTACAAGGTTCAGTAGTAACTTGATCTGAAGTTTTATGATCATCATCATTAACTTCCTCACTAATTGGTGTAGGAATCACTAGAACTGATTTCTGTGATGAACTACTTTCCAATTCTGGAGAAGGTACAATTACCTCATCAAGTTTTACATTCCTCCCAATCACTTCTTTCGAGAGAAACTTCTTCTCTACAAAGGATCCATTCTTTGCAACGAATATCTTGCCTTCGGATCTGTGATAGAAGGTGTCCCAATAGTTTCCTTTGGTTATCCTATGAAGACGTATTTCTCCGATTTGGGTTTGAGCTTATAGGCTGAAACTTTTTCACATAAGCATCATAGCCCAAAACTTTAAGAAATTATAGCTTAGGTTTCTTGCTAAACCACAGTTCATATGGTGTCGTCTCAACGGATTTAGATGGTGCCCTATTTAACGTGAATGCAGCTATCTGTAATGCATAACCCCAAACGATAGTGATAAATCGGTAAGAGACATCATAGATTGCATCATATCTAACAAAATTTGGTTATGACGTTCGAACACACCATTACACTTTGGTGTTCCAAGTGGCGTGAGTTGCGAAAC
Organism: Triticum aestivum; assembly: GCF_018294505.1. Taxonomy (NCBI): domain Eukaryota; kingdom Viridiplantae; phylum Streptophyta; class Magnoliopsida; order Poales; family Poaceae; genus Triticum; species Triticum aestivum. Next base: position 383,028,593 of record NC_057812.1, on the reverse strand, counting down.
TATTCTGCATTGTTTCAAATGAAGACCAAACTCGTAACTCCAATATTCTCCTCCACGATCAGATCGCAGAAACTTTATTTTCTTGTTACGATGATTTTCCACTTTACACTGAAATTCTTTGAATTTTTCAAATGTTTCAGACTTATGTTTCATCAAGTAGATATACCCATATCTACTCAAATCATCTGTGAAGATCAGAAAATAACGATACCCGTAGCGAGCATCAACACTCATCCGATTGCATACATCAGTATGTATTATTCCCAATAAGTCAGTTGCTTGTTCCATTGTTCCGGAGAATGGAGTTTTAGTCATCATGCCCACGAGGCATGGTTCGCAAGCATCATATGATTCATAATCAAGTGATTCCAAAAGCTCATCAGCATGGATTTTCTTCATGCGCTTTACACCAATATGACCTAAACGACGGTGCCACAAATAAATTGCACTATCATTATTAACTTTGCATATTTTGGCTTCAATATTATGAATATGTGTATTAATACAATCGAGATTCAATAAACCATTCACCTTGCGGGTATGACCTCAGAAGGTTTTATTCATGTAAACAGAATAACAATTATCCTTGACTTAAATGAATAACCATATTGCAATAAACATGATCCAATCATATTATGCTCTACGCAAACACCAAATAACATTTATTTTAGGTTCAACACTAATCCCAAAGGTAAAGGGAGTGTGCAATGGTGATCTTATCAACCTTGGAATCATTTCCAACTCACATCATCACCTCGCCCTTAACTAGTCTCTGTTTATTTTACAACTCCCGTTTCGAGTAACTACTCTTAGTAACTGAACCGGTATCAAATACTAAGGTGTTGTTATAAACACTAGTAAAGTACACATTAATAACATGTATATCAAATATATACTTTTGTTCACTTTGCCATCCTTCTTATCTGCCAAGTATCTAGGGCAGTTCCACTTCTAGTGACCATTTCCTTTGTAGTAGAAGCACTCAGTTCCAGGCTTGGGTCTAGCTTTGAGCTTCTTCATGGGAGCAGCAACTTGCTTGCTATTCTTCTTTGAAGTTCCTCTTTATTTCCCTTTTCCCTTTTTCTTGAAACTAGTGGTCTTGTTAACCATCAACACTTGATGCTATTTCTTGATTTCTACCTTCGCCGATTTCAGCATCGCGAAGAGCTTGGGAATTACTTTCGTTATCCCTTGCATATTATAGTTCATCACTAAGTTCTAGTAACTTGGTGATAGTGACTAGAGAACTTTGTCAATTACTATCTTATCTGGAAGATTAACTCCCACTTGATTCAAGCAATTGTAGTAACCAGACAATCTGAGCACATGCTCACTAGTTGAGCTATTCTCCTCCATCTTGTAGGCAAAGTAATGTCAGAGGTCTTCTACCTCTCGACACGGGCATGAGTATGAAATACAAATTTCAACTCTTAGAACATCTTATATGCTCTGTGGCATTCAAAACTTTTTTGAAGTCCCCGTTCTAAGCCGTAAAGCATGGTGCACTAAACTATCAAGTAGTCATCATACCAAGCTTTACCAAACGTTCATAACGTCTGTATCTGCTCCCGCAATAGGTCCATCACCTAGCAGTGCATCAAGGACATAATTCTTCTATGCAGCAATGAGGATAATCCTCAGATGACGGACCTAGTCCACATCATTGCTACTATCATTTTTCAACATAGTTTTTCACTAGGAGCATATCAAAAATAAACGGGGAGCTACATCGCGAGCTATTGATCTACAACATAGTTATGCAAATACTATCAGGACTAAGCTCATGATAAATTAAAGTTCAATTAATCATATTACTTAAGAACTCCCACTTAGATAGACATCCCTCTAGTCATCTAAATGATCACGTGATCCAAATCAACTAAACCGTGTCCGATCATCACGTGAGATGGAGTAGTTTTCAATGGTGAACATCACTATGTTGATCATATCTACTATATGATTCACGCTCGACCTTTCGGTCTCCAGTGTTCCGAGGCCATATCTGCATATGCTAGGCTCGTCAAGTTTAACCTGAGTATTCTGCATGTGCAAAACTGGCTTGCACCCGTTGTATGTGAACGTAGAGCTTATCACACCCGATCATTACCTGGTGTCTCGGCAGGACGAACTGTCGCAACGGTTCATACTCAGGGAGAATGCTTACACCTTGAAATTTAGTGAGAGATCATCTTATAACGCTACCGCCGAACTAAGAAAAATAAGACACATAAAAGATAAACATAACATGCAATCAAAATATGTGACATGATATGGCCATCATCATCTTGTGCCTCTGATCTCCATCTCTAGAACACCGTCATGATCTCTATCGTCACGGGCATGACACCATGATCTCCATCATCCTGATATCTACCAACGTGTTGTCACATGCCCGTCTCACCAACTATTGCTTTTGAAACTATTGCTATCGCATAGCGATAAAGTAAAGAAATTATATGGCGCTTGCATCTTATGCAATAAACAGACAACCATAAGGCTCCTGGCAGTTACCGATAACTTTAACAAAACATTATCATCTCATACAACAATTTATATCTCCTCACGTCTTGACCATATCACATCACAACATGCCCTACAAAAACAAGTTAGACGTCCTCTACTTTGTTGTGGCAAGTTTTACGTGGCTGCTACGGGCTAAGCAAGAACCATTCTTACCTACGCATCAAAAAACCACAACGCTGTATAGTGATTGCTTTTTGATCTTCAGATAGAACCCTATTCATTAAATCTGATTCAACTACAGCTAGACAAACACACACCCACTAGCCACCTATGTGTGAAGCACATCGGTAGAACCAGTCTCGTGTAAGCGTACGCGTAATGTCGGTCTGAGCTGCTTCATCCAACAATACCGCTGAATCAAGAATCAACTAGTGACGACAAGCAATATGTATATACCCACGCCCACAACTCCTTTGTGTTCTACTCGTGCATATAACACTACGCATAGACCTGGCTTTGATACCAATGTTGGGGAATGCAGTAATTTCAAAAAAATTCCTACGCACACGCAAGATCATGGTGATGCATAGCAATGAGAGGGGAGAGTATTATCTACGTAACCTCATAGAACGTAAGCGGAAGAGTTATGACAACGTGGTTGATGTAGTCGTACGTCTTCACGATCGACCGATCCTAGTACCGAAAGTACAGCACCTCCGTGATCTACACACGTTTGGCTCGGTGACGTCCCACGAACTCACGATCTAGCAGAGTGTCGAGGGAGAGCTTCGTCAGCACGACTGCGTGATGATGGTGATGATGATGCTACCGGAACAGGGCTTCGCCTAAGCACCACTACGATATGACCGAGGTGGATTATGGTGGAGGGGGGCACCGCACACGGCTAAGAGATCAATGATCAACTTGTGTGTCTATGGGGTGCCCCTAGCCACATATATAAAGGATGGAGAGAGGAGAACGCCGGCCCTCAAGGGCGCGCGCAAAGTGTGGAGTCCTACTAGGACTCCCTAGTCCTAGTAGGATTCCACCTCCTACCTGGAATAGGAAAAAGGGAAGGGGGGAGGAGAAGGAAGGAAGGGGGAGGCCCCTTTCCCTAGTCCAATTCAGACCAGTCCATGGGGAAGGGGCGCGGCCACACTTGAGGCCTTTCTCTCCTTTCCTGTTTGGCCCATTAAGGCCCAATACGAATTCCCGTAACTCTCCGGTACTTCAAAGAATACCCGAATCACTCGGAACATTTCCGATGTCCGAGTATAGCCTTCCAATATATCGATCTTTACGTCTCTACCATTTCGAGACTCCTCGTCATGTCCTCGATCTCATCCGGGACTCCAAACAAACTTCAGTCATCAAATCACATAACTCATAATACAAATCGTCGCAAAATGTTAAGTGTGCGGACCCTCCGGTCAATAACCAATAGCAGAACTTGGATGCTCATATTGGCTCCTACATATTCTACGAAGATCTTTATTGGTCAAACCGCATAACAACATACGTTGTTCCCTTTGTCATCGGTATGTTACTTGCCCGAGATTCGATACCTAGTTCAATCTCGTTACCGGCAAGTCTCTTTACTCATTCCGTAATGCAACATCCCGTAACTAACTCATTAGTTACATTGCTTGCAAGGCTTATAGTGATCTGCATTACCGAGAGGGCCTAGACATACCTCTCCGATACACGGAGTGACAAATCCTAATCTCGATCTATGCCAACTCAACAAACACCATCGGAGACACCTGTAGAGCATCTTTATAATCACCCAGTTACATTGTGACATTTGATAGCACACAAGGTGTTCTTCCGGTATTCGGGAGTTGCATAATCTCATAGTCAGAGGAACATGTATAAGTTATGAAGAAAGCAATAGCAATAAAACTGAACGATCATTATGCTTAGCTAACGGATGGGTCTTGTCCATCACATCATTCTCTAATGATGTGATCCCGTTCATCAAATGACAACATATGTCCATGGCTAGGAAACTTAACCATCTTTGATTAACGAGCTAGCCAAGTAGAGGCATACTAGGGACACTCTGTTTGTCTATGTATTCACACATGTATTAAGCTTCCGGTTAATACAATTCTAGCATAAATAATAAACATTTATCATGATATAAGAAAATATAAATAACAACTTTATTATTGCCTATAGGGCATATTTCCTTCAGCCGGAGCTACCGGAGGAGAACAGCATCAGCAGTGTCTCGATGGTCAGGCTCTACAAGGTGCATGTGAGGGGGTCACTCCGTCTGCGCCCCCTCCTCTTGCCAACGAGCACAACCGCAGCAACGGCACTCGGTCCGGGGCGAGCCATCTCCCTCCGGTCGCCCTCACCACGGGAGCGGCCGCGGCGCATGCGCCTCCTCCCGGACGAGCCAATCAGGCCGCTGCGCTCAACGGAGCCACTGATCTTCAAGAACCACCGCCGCGTGACCCCGCTGCCCCGGTGGTCGCCCCACAACAGCGTGGGTGCGGCGCCGCTGTCGTAGCCACCACTGGCACCATCCGGAGCCAGGCGACGGTGAAGTCGGCGTCTTCTACATCCATACCAAGCACAGCCACGGAGGCCATGGCGTGAGCTTAGCTACTCCTGAGGTTCCCGCCAGTAGCTGAGCAGATGGATGAATGGCATGCCACCATCCAAAGCCTACTCGGTTTCGCCGAAGCTGGGGGCTCATGACGAGCTTGCCCACTACAACCTCCCCAAGCGACAGCCACCGCCCGCACTACTGGCCGTACGGAGGGGGCCGTCCCCATAGATCAGTCCCCACCATGGCAGTCGGCGAGGGCGCAGCAGAATCAAGACCCCGACGATGTCTCGTTAGCCTCTTATGACCCTCGAGCACGTCCAGGCCAACGTCGAACCCCGGAAGATAGGCAGGGGGAGACGCGCGCGTCGTCACCAAACGGCGCCGCAACGACCCCCGCCAGACCGACGGGTGCGACGGCCTTAACGTCGACGAGCCTGCGCTCGATGTTGTCAGGTGCCTACCTTTCGAGGTCGATTGCCCTGCCTTTACACGAGAGATGCGGCAAGTCCATTGGCCGTCCGTTCGCACGTTCAAGCTAGAGATGCCTGAGAAGTACGACGGGAGGTTGAACCCGGCAGAGTTTCTGAGCATCTATATCATCGTTGTTCAGGCTGTCGGGGGAAGAGATGAGAAGGTGTTCGCCAACTACTTCCCTTTGGCCCTCAAGTCCAATGTGTGGTCTTGGCTGATGCACCTGCCAGAGAACTCCATTTCGTCATGGGCAGACCTGTGGCACGAGTTCATTGGTGCCTTCACCGGTGGCCACCAAGAGCCCGACAGGCCCAGCGACCTGCAGCTTCTCCAGCAGAAGGAAGGAGAAACCCTCCATAAGTATTTGCAGAGATTCAGTAAAGTTCATATAAATATTCCAAATATCTATCCGACAGCCGTTATAGCAGCTTTCCAGTCCAATGTGCACAACCACCGCATTCATTGCAAAATGAACGTGCGATTGCCCAAGACTGTGAAAGAACTATATACGTTGGTGGACAAATGTGCCCGGATGGAGGAAGGAAGGAAGTTGCCCGAAGAGGAGGATTTCATTAATGTTTCTTCATAGGATGAAGATGAATCAACCAGTCAGAGGAAGGGCAAGAAGCGTAGTAAGAAGCCAAGAGATAAGGCAGTGATGACTGTAGAAGGTTCGGGCACACCTAGTACTGGCAAGAAGGCCAAGGCTGAGGCCCCCGGCAAGGAAGCTGCCGTGTGCACTACCTGTCAGGAAGCCACTGCCACGGAAAACGTTGGGAAAGGTGATGGGCCGTACTGCAAGATCCAATGGACCAAAGGCCACGACCTTCAGGAGTGTTATGAGGTTGAGCAGCTTGTCAAGAAACAGAGGGCAGAGTATGATAAGCATGATAAGGGAAAAGGTGAGAATGCTGTTGGCAGTAAGGGACAGGGTGGTGAAGCAAATCGCCCCAGTAGACCCTTTCGGAACCAAGGAATGCCCACCAGGGGCCAAGAGAAGGAAACCTGTGATGATGCTAGTGATGGAGGGGATGAAGAGGAAACTAGTAAGTAGGAATTTCAGAAGGCCACTGACGCCCTATGCATTGATGGGGGTGCATCTTTGCACACCTCTCATCGCCTGCTCAAGCGATGGGCACGAGAGGTCAATGTTGTGGAACCAGCGTCAGAGGCCCGGAAGCCTCTCAAGTGGTCCTGCACGCCCATCATCTTTGACGAGGAGGATCACCCTGATCGCACCACTGCGGTAGGGTGTTTGCCGTTGTTGATCTCCCCAACAATTCGCAACCTCAAGGTTACAAAGATGCTACTGGACGGCGGGGCCGGGTTGAATCTGATTTCTCTAGCAGTTATCAGCAAGCTTCAGATAGGAGAAGAAGAGCTAGAGGCCACCATCATGTTTCAAGGAGTTAATCCCGGTAGGAGTCATCCCAAGGGGAAGATTACGTTGCCGGTGACGTTTGGGGGAGAACTGAACTATTGGAGTGAGAAGATTGTGTTTGATGTGGTTGATCTCCCCCCGCCGTACAATGGGATTCTGGGACGACTGGCCCTAGCCAAGTTCATGGTAGCATCCCATTATGCTTATAACACTACGAAAATGCCTGGGCCACTAGGAGTCCTCACTATCCCATCTGATGAGAAGGATGCAATTATCTATGTGGACATGATGTATCGGGATGCAGTTGCAGCGGAAGCAACGGCAACGACAGTTCCCACCAAGGAAAGCAATGGAAAGAAGAGGCATTATAGGACCTCCAGCAAGGAGTCCGGGAAGCGTGCTCCCTCCGAGTACACGGCACCAGTTGACGACGTGCTGGAGTGTTCCAACAGCAAGAGATCCAAGGTTACTACACCCCAAGTGAAGAAGGTCCTGGCAGGGTTGGCTAACATTGATGGTACTTTCACCATCAGCTCCACCCTCGATGACAAATAGGAAATCGTGCTCGTTGCCTTCCTGCTGGCGAATATTGATGTGTTTGCTTCGCAACCATCTGATATCCCCGGTGTTCCCAGGGAGGTAATTGAGCACCACCTTCTTGTCTGCCCACATGCCCGACCCGTTAAGCAAAAAGTAGGGAAGCAGGCCTTGGAGAGGCAACAGTTCATTGCCGAAGAGATCAAGAAATTGGAGGCAGCTGGTTTGGTCAGAGGAGTACTGCATCCTACATGGTTAGAAAATCCAGTAGTGGTCCGGAAGGCTAATGGGAAGTGGAGGCTTTGCATTGACTTCACATACCTCAACAAGGCTTGCCCGAAGGACCCATTTCCCTTGCCGCGCATCGACCAGATCGTGGATTCTACTTCGGGGTGTGATTTTCTCTCCTTTCTGGATACATACTCAAGATATCATCACATTTTCATGTCCAAGGAAGATGAAGAGAAGACATCATTCATCACTCCGTGTGGTACGTACTGCTTTGTCCGCATGCCATTCGGATTAAAGACTGTCGGGTCCACTTTTGCAAGGGCAGTCCAGATCGGTTTTGAGCCACAGTTGCACAAAAATATAGAAGCCTATATGGATGACATCATGGTCAAAACCAAGGATAAGGCCACCCTTATCCAGGATTTGGAAGAGACATTTGCTAATATGCGCAATATCAATCTGAAGCTTAATCCGGAGAAGTGTGTATTTGGTGTTCCCTCCGGCAAGCTACTTTGGTTCTTTGTGTCCCATTGGGGGTTTGAAGCCAACCCCGACAAGATCAAGGCTATTGAGCATATCCAAGCGCCAAGGACAGTTAAGGATGTGAGGCGCTTGACCGGATGCATTGGCGCGCTGAGTAGATTCATCTCCAAGTCTGTCGAGCGTGCCCTACCGTTCTTCAAGGTTTTGAAGAAGGCAGGACCCATGAAGTGGACCCTGGAAGCAGTTGCAGCTCTGCAAGAGTTAAAAGCCTACCTGCCGTCCATACCCACCTTGGTTGCACCCAAACCACAAGAACCATTGCTTCTATACTTAGCAGCAACCAACCAGGTGGTCAGTGTGGCCTTGGTAGCACAGCGAGAGGTGGATGAGGCAGAAAGTGGCCAGATCACGGTAGAGTCAGAAAAGAATCAGGACAGCAATGAGCACGACAACGAGGGCAACCCCAAGGACGCGGCAAGGAAGAAACTGGTGCAGTGGCTAGTGTACTTCGTTAGCTCCTTGTTACAAGGGGCTAGATCGAGGTACTCTGGCATGCAAAAGTTGATCTTTGGTCCCATTATGGCCTCAAGGAAACTGCACCACTACTTCCAAGCCCATGAGATCATGGTTGTCACTCGTTTCCCATTGAGAAGGATACTCCAAAACCCTAAGGCAACTGGCAGAATAGTGGAATGGGCTCTGGAGTTATCCAGCTTTGGTTTGAAGTTTGAGAGCGCTTCAACTATTCAGAGCAGGGCATTGGCAGAGTTTATTGTAGAATGGACGCCAACCCCTGATGAGGAAAGGACATAGACAACCATCCCCAGTAAGGAATCACCCCAAGAATGGATCATGTATTTTGATGGTGCTTTTCCCTACAAGGTGCAGGGGTTGGCGTGCTTCTTGTTGCCCCCTCCCAGGAGCACTTGAAGTATGTCGTCCAGATGCACTTTGCCCGGGAAGAAGCCACCAACAATACAACAGAGTATGAAGGGCTCCTTGTCGGGCTCAGGATTGCAACAGAATTGGGGATTAAGAAGCTGACCATTCGAGGAGATTCACATCTCGTGGTGAGACAAGTCAACAAGGATTACCAAAGTCCATTGATGGAAGCATACGTCGAGGAAGCAAGGAGATTGGAGGAGCACTTTAACGGGTTGCAAACAGAGCATGTACCCCGTGTAGGAAACAACATAGTTGATCACCTGTCAAAGTGTGCTGCGCAGGAGCTTCCTGTGGAACCAGGAACTTTTGTTCTCCATCTCTCTCAACCCTCTGTATCACCAGCCAAAATGGCCCGGAAGAAGAGAAAGTTGTACTACGGTAAGCCTCTCTCGGCAGAGCCATCCACTCCCGACAGAGACCCTGCCGGAAACAACTCCCCACAGTCTACCGGACCACCCCCTCCAGCCAGGCCTATGGACCCCGCGTACGAGGCTGGTGCTCCCGCATCAGAGGAGGTGCCGCTAGTCCTCATTGCCGAGCCCCAGGCTCCAACTTGGTAAAGGCACATTGTCCACTTCCTCCAAATCGGAGAACTCCCTAGTAACCAAGATGAAGCTGAAAGAGTAGCCCAGAGGGCCAATATGTATCAGTTTGTCGATGACACTCTATATAGAAGAAGGCCCAACGGTGTGAAATTGAAGTGTGTTTGCTGGGAGGATGGAAAGGAAATGCTGGCTGAGATTCACAAAGGAATGTGCGGCTCCCACATTGGATCAAGGGCATTAGTTGGGAAAGCATTCCGACAAGGATTCTATTGGCCCACAGCCCTCCAAGATGCAGTTGAGCTTGTCACAACATGTGAAGCCTGCCAGTTCCATTCCAAGAGAACACACCTGCCTGCCCAAGACCTTCAGACAATCCCTCTATCATGGTCATTTTCAGTCTGGGGGCTCGATATCTCGGCCCCTTCCCCCGAGCAATCAGGGGCTTTGAATTCTTGTTTGTTGCCATCGATAAGTTTACAAAGTGGCCGGAAGTGACTGTCGTGAGAAAGGTGACTGCTCAGTCAGCTATCAAGTTGTTGAAAGAATTGGTGTGTCATTTCGGAGTTCCGGCAAGGATCATCACTAACAACGGCACCCAGTTCACGAGCCACGCCTTCATGCAATATGTTCACACCCTCGGATGCAAAACCTCATTCACTTCCATGGCACACTCCCGGAGCAATGGACAACCTGAGAGGGCGAACGCTGAAGTGCTTCGTGGACTCAAGACAAGAACTTTCGATACGCTACAAAAGCATGACAGGCGGTGGATCGAGGAGCTGCCAGTAGTTCTCTGGTCCCTCAGAACGACACCTAACCAAGCTACCGGGTAGACTCCCTTCTCCCTTCTTTACGGGGAAGAAGTAGTTATCCCCATGGAACTCATTTATGAGTCCCGTCGAGTGCTTGCCTACGATGAAGTAGCGCAAGATCAGCACCGGCGTGACGACACTGTGCTACTTGAGGAGAACCGTCTCCAGGCTACTACGCGTGATGCAGGCTACCAGCAAGCCCTGCGTCACTATCATAGCCGCATGGTTCATGCCCGGTGTTTTGAGGAAGATGACCTTGTCCTTACGCTTGTTCAGTCCACCAAGGGTACAAACAAGCTGCCACCAAAGTGGGAAGGCCCTTACCGGGTGGTACGAGTCACCAGACCTGGCGTAGTCCATCTGGAGACCGGGGATGGCACATAGTTACAAAACTCATGGAATATTGAGCATCTCCGTAAGTACTACCCATAAGGTGTGAGGCTGCCGGGCACTGCCCGGCAGCCACCTTTTCATATAGGCCTTGCCTCAGTTGTATGTAACCCCTTGTACAAAGTTGGGGCAATGACCACGTGCAAGATAAAATAAAGAAGCATTGTGGGATGCCCCTGATCGAGATCGCATGCATGCACGAGCACACCCAGATCACTGCATAAGCATTTCATGAGCATTTGCATATGCATATAGATAGGATTGCATCCTGCATTCATTCTCATCTACATGGAGTTGCAGGTTCTTGCCATGAACTTGACTCCGGCAAGGGATGAGAAGATTGCACGGCACAGCCATCCCCGGCAAGCCAAACAGATAAGTTTACCTCTTGTCCATTAGTGTTCTGTAAGCTATAACTTGTGCATAGAGAAACCTCGCCGCTCTCTTGGAACCAGGGTGCTCCCATCCTTGGCTCGAACGCTGCTTCAGCCTGGATGGTCACAGTGGCCCTTGGTGAAAAGGGAGTGGGTGGGGGGCCGGCTGGCACCTCAGTCTGTTCCCTGGCAGACATAGTTCTATGGCAGACAAGAAGGGTGCGGACAGGATTTCCTACCAGGGAAAACTCGTTTAATTACATTAAAGAAGCACTCCACCTCTGCATGGACATATACACGCACGTGTTCCCAGCAAGGTTGATCTCTTTCATTGACATGCAGATACAAGTACAAGCATTACATAACACAAACATGGATGAAGGGGATTACATAATTTGAATTAAAATTTGGCGTTTGACTACAAGTTTTAGATTAAAAAAAGATAAGTGCCCCATGATCCCCACTTTTTGTATACCCTCCTTCAGGCACTACGGCAGAAGGAGGAAAAGACGAGAAAAGGAGCACCCAAGCAGGAGCCTACCCCGGTCCCATCAGGGCCCGTCAGGCACGGCCTAACAAGACCGGGAGTGGCGAGGCTGCGAAGGAGGAGTGCGGGGGACAGGGCGGCGCCTTCTGGTAGCCACCTCCAGAGCCAGCAAGAAGCCCCGGCTTGAGCGCCAGCGGAGTCGTCCACCAAAGATCAGCTGGAAGACTGCTGGAGGCGAGGAGAAGGCACCAAGAGAACATCCCTCCTGGGCTATCACCAGAAGAGGCTAGTGATAACAGTGTCGGGAAGGGAAGGGAAGAGCGGAAAGACGAGGCGATAGGTCGACGGTCGGAGGCGAAGGCATCCACGCCATCGTACTCCGACCTGACCCCCTGCCACCCACCTTCTCCGTCTTCCCTCGCTTTCTCCTCATCACCGCTGCTCCCGAGAAGCGCCAAGACCCCAGTCCGACGCCTCCAGTGGAGAAACAGCAAGCAACCAGAAACTGGCCCGGAATCAAGGCTGATGAAGCAGCAACGGAAAACTTAAGGGGACAACCCCTTCGGCAACCTTGCATGTGCACTTATTAGGCCCTACCCCGACGACGCTCAGCAGCGTGTTCGGGGCAGGCCCGGGGGCTTCTGTTGGCGCAACATACCGTGGGTCTATTGACCAACTGTGCACATGCACAAGATCAAGATTGAAGCACCAGCTTAAGTCAGAGATTGAAGAACCAAGAGATTTGAAGAACCAACATGCAGCTCAGAGGGACCAAGATCTAGCCTAAGGAGCAAGATATCAGCAAGATAAGGGCCTCCCTTGTCGGGCAGGCGAGCCTGGCAAGGGGCAAGGCCACCACCAGAAGCAAGAAACCGAGCCCCCCCCCCCCCCCGACAGAGCCTGCCAGGGCTCGCGGTGGTAGACCACCCCACCAACCACTCAAGCACGACTCACGTCATCAATCAGTGCGGTGTCAAGCCCCAAGATGATTAAGTGGCAGCCGTTCGCCACATGACAGCCATTTCCTACAGAAGAAGCCTATAGATGACACTTGTCCTGTGACGTGTCAAGGGAACAAGTGCGGAGCTGGCAAGATAGCCCCACAGGCCTCGCCGGGTGACCAGTGATGTGACACTCGGTGGCGCATTTAATGCACCATGTCAGCTCATGGAGTTAGGTATGATAGCACTGTTCGCTATCATATCAGTGGATAATGACCACTTTGCCACTTTGGTGACCCCTTAATCTATAAAAGGAGGCCCATGGCACTCATAGGAGGGGTTAGAAGGTTGGAAAGTTGACAAACCCAAGCCACCATACGCCAGTAGTCGCTGCGGCACTGCGGCAAACCCTGCCGGGCAAGGGTACTACACACCACCACGTTTATTCCACCATCAATCCACCAAAGCAGGAGTAGGGTCTTACGCCTCGCGGCGGCCCGAACCTGGGTAAATTGCTTGTGTGCTCTCTGCCGCGCGGCCGTACGCTGATCTGCTCTTTGTGCAACATGGCGTCCCCCTGCCGAACCAACAAGGGGCCACCCGGTCCCATAGGTGGCCGCAGACATCCGGCGACAGTAAGAGTCATAATTGTTCTCACACAATGCCTACTGTAACTTATCATTTACACAATTTATATTGAGAAACTAGAAAACAAGCAAACTATGCATTGAAAACAGAATCTATCAAAAATAGAACAGTCTGTTATGATCTGAATAATGGCCATACTTCTATTACACCAAAAATTCCAAAAACCGAGGAAATGTAAGAAATTCTTATATCAATCATCTATAAAAAATCAGAATTTTATGAGGTTCCAATGAATTACAATTCTGTTACTGGGCGCGAAAGTTTCTGTTTTTGCACAAAATCAAGTCAACTATCATCCACACTATCCCAAAGGCTTTACTTGGTACTTTGTTGAAACAAAATCTATAAAACATAATTACTATAGTAGGTTAATCATGTGAAACTACAAAAATAGTAGGGGTAAGTGTTGGGTTGTCTCCCAACAAGCACTTCTCTTTAATGCCTTTTTAGCTAGGCATGATGATTTCAATGATGCTCACATAAAAGATAAGAATTAAAACATAAAGAGAGCATCATGAAGCATATGACTAGTACATTTAAGCCTAACCCACTTCCTATGCATAGGGATTTTGTGAGTAAATAATTCATGGGAACAAGAATCAACTAGCATAGGAGGGTAAAACAAGGAAAACTTCAAGATTTTCAACACATAGAGAGAAAACTTGATGTTATTGCAATATGTAAAAGCATATTCCTCTCTCATAATAATTTTCAGTAGCATCATGAATGAATTCACAATATAGCTATCACATAAAGCATTCTTTTCATGATCTACAAGCATGTAAATTTTATTACTCTCCGCATATGCAAATTTATTCTCATCAATAGTAGTGGGAGCAAACTCAGCGAAATAGCTATCATGAGATACCTGATTGGCATAATCAAATTCAAAATTAAAATCATGATGACAAGTTTCATGGTTATCATTACATTTTATAACATACATGGCATCACAATAATGATCATAGATAGCAACTTTGTTCTCATCATAATCAATTTAAACCTCTTCCAAAATAGTGGATTCATCACTAAATAAAGTTATGACCTCTCCAAATCCACTTTCATAATTATTAGAATAAGATGCAACACCCTCCAAAATAGTGGGATCATTACTTCCTAGAGTTGACACTCTTCCAAACCCACTTTCATCAATATAATAATCATAAATAGGAGGCATGAAATCATTATAACAAATTTGCACATCAAATCTTGGGGGACTAAAAATATCATCTTCATCAAACATAGAATCCACAAGCTTATGGCTATGTATATTGATATGCCTCCAACGTATCTATAATATTGTATTGTTCCATGCTGTTATACTATCATTCTTGAATATTTTACCTTTATTTTATAGCAACTTTATATCATTTTTTGGGACTAACCTATTGACATAGTGCCCAGTGTCAGTTGTTGTTTTTTACTTCGCAGAATATCGGTACCAAACAGAGTCCAAACGCCGCAAAACTTTTTGCAGATTTTTTTTGGACCGGAAGACACCTTGGGGATCAAGAAAGCACCTAGGGGAGGCCCGTGGGGACCACAACCCACCAGGGCGCGCCTAGGGGGTTGTGGGGCCCATGGGAGCCTCCTCCGCCACCTCTTCACCCTATAAATTCCCAAATATTCCAAAAACCCTAGCGGAGTCGACGAAACACAATTCCAGCCGCCGCAAGTTCCAGAACCACGAGATCCAATCTAAGACCATCACGGAGGGGTTCATCATCCTCATTGGTGCCTCTCCGATGATGCGCTAGTAGTCCACCATAGACCTACGAGTCTATAGGTAGTAGCTAGATGGCTTCCACTCTCTCTATTTTGATTCTCAATACAATGGTCTCTTGGAGATCTATTTGATGTAATGACTTTTTGCAGTGTGTTTGTTGGGATCCGATGAAGTTTGAGTTTATGATCAGATTCTTATCCGTGAATATTATTTGAGTCCTCTTTGATCTCTTATATGCATGATTATTTATAGCCTCATATTTCTTCCTAAAATCTTTGGTTTAGTTAGGCCAACTAGATCGATTTCTCTTGCCATGGGAAGAGGTGCTTTGTGATGGGTTCGATCTTGCGGTGTTCTTTCACTACTAGGGAAAACCCTAGTAGTAGCGTGGGTATTTTCCCTATTAGTAGCGGGGGACGACGCCCTACTGATAAGGCGCTATAGCTAACATGTAGCAGTAGCGCATGTCGCCCCACGCTACTGCTATACATGGCTAGCAGTAGCGCGCTTTAGTGCAGAGCGCTGCTGCTAATATCTGCAGCGCTTTTTAGCAGGAAGCGCTACTGGTAAGGGAGCGCTATTGCTAACTTTGTTCCCCTCACTACTGCTAGTTTTATTAGTTGTTGTTTTTTCTGCATATTTGTTTTGTATTTGAATAGGCTTTATACATACAAATAGTCTCATCAAATCATGTCATCATCATAATCATCATCCAACACAAAGTGGTCTCTCGTCATCATCTCGAAAATAGCCATACAAGTCTCGATTACTTTCTACTACATCGTCATCCATCTAAACAATGATATACGCGAGAAGAGCTATCACTTTGAGTGAGAGCGGAACTATGTAGTACATGAGTTAGTATCCCTCTCTGGCATTAGCGTGAACCTAAACTAACTACTGGCTGTCGCTCGGAAACCAGAAACCGATACACCTGGTCCTGACATTCCGGCCACTCGTCGTATACTCCTGGCATAGCACTTCTTCACCATTGATGATCTATACACCTACATCGTCACATGAGCCGATGATATGCAACATATATAGTTAAGCAACAGAAAGAGACAGACTTGGCAAAATTAGAAGCAACATATCATAAGCATAAATAACAAAGTTCATCATACCCAAAATGCCCTAACTAGAGTGATCTTCGCTAGTCGAGGAGGACGGTTTAATTACATCACAAATAAAGTTTCGTCGTGCATAACTCAAAGTTTCGTCATACATATAGTATGGACTAAACAGACACTTTGTCATATATCAACAATCACTCCATGTCCTGCCATCCATCCAAGTCAGGGAGATAGTCCCCGAGCTTAGTGAAAGGCTTCAGGTCGAGGCGCTATCACCAGAACCCTGTCCTTCATCGTTGCTAGCCATGTTTCCTACGATTAAATCCAGTCAATTAATTCTAGACCTAATAAAATGAATAATGACATAAAAAAGGCCTATGCTTTGCAAGAACATTGACTCCTTCCCGGTGTGGCAAATCCCGGGCACTCGATATGTCCTAGTTTGTAGCACAAGTCATGCCAAAATTCACGGAAAATTTCCGCATGACTTTTGCTAAAAAGTGGACAAATTGAGAACCTGAAATTTGTCAGTACGGAAATGAATCAACATTCTGGCAAAACATAGGCCACTTGGCTTCATTCCCTGGAAACAACAAAGCCACTTCGGCACAATCGAAACATGTGCAAACACAACTGAGGAATTTGCATAAATCCTGACCACTTCAAATTTGCATCTCCTAGCGTTTGACACTTCAAGAAAATCTACACAAATCTCATGCTCTCTCAAACTAAATTCAAAAACCAAATATAGATTATATTTAGTTAACTACTTAACTAAACTTTACTCTAAACTAAACCCTACTGCCCTAATTAACATCTAGTTAAACAAACTCAATTCAAAAACTATACCCTACTGAACTAATTAAAATCTACATTATCTACTACTTAACATCTATGAACCCTACATCTATTATTACCCTAACTAAAAAACATGATCTATGAACCCTAGTACTAATTAACATCTACTACTACTGCTAATTAACATGGCAGAGGAAGAAAAAGCAGAGAGAGAGGGGGTGGGGAAGGGGTGGGGGGCTTACATAGAGGGGATAGACGGTGGCGGGGAGGTGCTCAGCGACGAAGGTAGGGGCGGCGAGGGAAGGCTCAGGATCGGGAGGCGGCGGTCCTAGGTAGGCTCGGGCAGCGGCGGTGAAGTCGAGGGCGGCGACAGTGAGGTCGAGAGCGGCGGCGGTGAGGTCAGGCTCGGGCTCAGGCGGCGGCGACAGAGGAGGTAGGGGAACAGGGGGGAGGGGGAAAGGAGGACTTAGCAAAATTTTGAGCCTGCGGGTGGTTAAGTCAAACTAGCAGTAGCGCTTTTTCGGAAACATGATATAGCTAAGTTAGCTATATCACGTTTTAGCAAAACACGCTACTGCTATAGGAAGCAGTTATTTCTTTAATTTATCCTTATATTTTCTTTTTTTCATTTCTCTATTTCCTACTTCTTTCATTTTCATTTACTTTTCTATTTTTTCATTTTTATTTTCTTTCTTAGCAGTAGCACTCTACGCAGGAAACGCGCTCCAGCAACGACCATAGTGGTACCGCGCTCTGTGCAGAACCGCTACTACTATTCCTAGCGTACCGCCAACACGGTGGGATTTATAGTGGTAGCACTTTTTGCTGCACACGCGCTACTGCTATAGTTGTAGCTATAGCGTGCTTTCCTGGAACGCGCTACTACAAAGTAGCAGTAGCGCCCTATTTTAACCAGCGCTACTGCTATACCTGTGTGTATAGGCTTTTCCCTAGTAGTGTTTTCCAGTGATAGAAGGGGCAGCAAGTCACGCATGTAACGTTGCTATTAAGGATCACATGAAAAATAGATATCTTCTACATCATGTCATCATTCTTATTGTGTTATTCCATTTCTCCATGAACTTAATACACTAGATGCATGTTGGATAGCGGTCAATGTGTGGAATAATAGTAGTAGATGCAGAATCGTTTCAGTCTACTAATCTTGGACGTGATGCCTATATATTAATCATTGCCTTGGATATTATCATAATTATTTGATCTTCTATCAATTGCCCAACAGTAATTTGTTCACCCACCGTGTGCTATTTCTCGAGAGAAGCCACTAGTGAAATCTACGGCCCCGGGTCTATTCTTTATCATATTTGCTTTCCGATCTATTATTTGCCACTTTTGTTTTTAGATCTATTATTTCAAAAACACAAAAATACCTTGCTGCACTTTTTATTTGCATATTTTATTTCTCATTTTATTGAGATCTATTTATCCAATCTACCATAAATTTATCTATCTTTTCACCATGGAGGGATTGACAACACCTCTTAAGCGTCAGGTTGCAAGTATTTGTTCTTTGTGTGCAGGTACCGTTTGCTTAGTGTTACTTGGTTCTCCTACTAGATTTATACCTTGGTTTCATAATAGAGGGAAATACCTAATGTAGTTGTCTTGCCTCATCCCTTCCTCTTTGGGTAAATACCGACGCAGTTTCAAGTGACATCAAAAGGAATTTCTACCATCTTTGCCGGGGAGAAATTTTCAAATTTATCAGGTTCCTAATCACAAATCTCATCTCCTAGCAAGTTAAATTATTTGCCATCTGCCTCTCATTTTCATCTCCCCCACTTCACAAAATTTTGCATTTTTATTTGCCCTCTTTTTTGTTCGCTGTTTTCTCGCCAGATCTATCTTTTTGTTTGCGTTCTTGTTTGTGTATTCACGATGTCTCGAGAAAATACCAAATTGTCTGATTTTTCCAATACCAATAATAATGATGTTATTAGCACTCCGATTGCTCCGGCCGCCACTAGTGCGGAGTCTTGTGATATTAATGCCGCTCTGTTGAATCTTGTGATGAAACATCAATTTTCCAGTACTCCTAATGAGGACGCCACATCCCATCTAAACACATTCGTAGAATTGTCACTATTGTAGGATGCTACTAACGCGACACTACAACCAGAGACCCTTCGACGAAACTGTGTGTGATGCAATAATCGCAAACGGTGGTGTAAAAGAACCATCAAAAAAGGTGAAAAACATTTGCGATGGCGGAGCCATCAAACACTGTTCAGAGTTTAGTTGTGTGTGCGATGCAGGGCATACGGTTCAGTCCAATGAACATGTTTGCGATGAGGCGGAACAAAAGAAACGGGCAGCCTGATGAAGGCGTGTGCGATATACAGCACACGGTTCACTCGGATGAACTGTTTGTGATTAGGCAACACAAAAGAAAGGGTCAGCCAGATCAAGGTGTGTGTGATTGAGGGCATATGCGTCAGAAGGATTAACTGTTTGCGATTAGGCAACAAAACAGAAATGGGTCGGCCAGATCAAAGTGTCTGCGATTGATGGCATACACTTCACATGGATGAACTGTTTGCGATTAGCCACAACAAACTGAAATAGTTAGATAGATCAATGTGTGTGCGCTAGACAGGCACACACATTCTAATTAAATGAAGCGTGTGTGATGGTAATAATGAGAGCGCACGGTTGTTGGAACAAGACATGTGCTGACATTGCCTATTGTGGTGCACCCTATGGTGCAAACGCCACGTATGCGGCCGAGAAGGCGTACGTGCCCATGTTACGCCTTCCGGGAATAGTGCCGCACGTATAACTGTTAGTAAATTTTGAGCATGCGTCCCGTCACATTCCAAATTGTAAACCTGTTCACACTGATCAAAACCTAAACGGTTTCCCACTTAGGAGCGTATTACCACTCGGTTATAAATACTACTACTCCAAGATGACTGCACATTCCTCCTCAACTCCTCATCCACAAAAAAAAGTCATTCATTATCGTTCCCTTTGCGTCTGCCATGGCCAGTGTGAGTTCCGAGTCAAGAGATTGCCACCAGGGAGATGCGAGCATGGCAGCAGAAGGACGAGAGATGTCTCGCCTCGCCACGAACGCAACCGGCATGTCCCGCCGCGCGGCCGTAGCAGCACAGAGGTCCCGCCGCGCTGCCGAAGCAGCATGTAGGTCCTGCTGCGCCGTCGATGCGGCAGACTAGTCCGGTCGGGCCGCGGAAGCAGAAGAGATGTCACGTCGTGCCGCAAATGCAGCAGAGATGTCCTCCTGCACCGCGGATGCCTAGGAAAATGTCTCACGGGCAGGCGAGGACTCTTACAGGCGCATGCATGCGATCATCCTTAGCTAGATGGATCAGATCTCCGGCTGGGCGAGGTTGCAGGACGACATGAAAGCCTCTTTTGAAGAGGCTATCAGCGTCATCCGGCAACTAAATGAGAGCAATGCGAAGCTCCGGGCAGAGTGTGACCTGCTCGGGGCGAAGATCATCGGAAGTCCGGAGCAGTAGGAGGAGACCACTGCCTTGTTGAAGAGGACTGGCGTCATCGTCGAGAAACTTATGGACGAGTATGCCATGCTGCGCATCGAGCATTGAAGGCTGGTGGAGGAATCTCTGGATGCTCTCAGGCAGCATCTTGAGGACATTAAAGAGCTCATTGCCGCTCGCTGTGGAGACTAGTTCCCGCGGCCTGCAACAACGTAGAGATCAGTTCCCTTGTGTATTTCAGGCGTTGCGGCATGTGGCATTTTTAATTATGTTCGTAAATATGTAAGACAATTATTATCCACTATCATCGTACTTATATTCATCATGCTTGCTATAAGTTGCAGTCGATGCTATATAGGTCGGTCAGATCTTACATCAAGATCCGTGCAAAACTTTCTTTTCAGATTTTCATTTTTCTCTCTTAAATCTCAGTCCAGTGAGACATATAGCCACGCCGTAGAACAGGGGCTCGGGTGCCATTAATGGAGACGTTGGGAGGGAGGTGCACAGCGGGTAGCGGTCAAAGGGCTCTGCTCCCGATGAGCACGCGCAGGGGTCTGATCGCATGCCTCCCACACTCAAATTGCTACCCCGCACGGTACCTCCTAGCCAATAAAAAAGGGGACGCGTGGTGGCACGTAATTGGTAAGTAGAATGTCCATGGTTTCAATAATACTTGTGTTTCCGATTTGTAACGTGATAGAAGTTGTTCCAAAATGACTTTGTTGATTGTTAATGTGTGTGCCTTCGCAAATCTGACAGAAAAATTACCACATCATGTTGGTGCCATGACACCATGACAAGTTTCATGATTTTCAGGCGTGTTTTAGATTTACTGGAATTAAAAAAACAAGTTTCTCAATCTTTTCGGCCGAGCCACGACGCCCAGATGTTTGAATTTCATTCCCATTTCTTGCATGGGACCTAGAAATTCAGCCAAGGACACACATGTGATTTTTCAAACAACTTTGGTGCACTTCAGCCTATGCTTGTAGTTCAAATTTGAATTATGCACATTAAATGCACAAAAACTCAATTAATGTATAAAAAGCCAAACAAACCTGGAATAATTCCAAAATTTAGCACGATACTTCTATTTGGTCTAATCTGTCTGTGTAATAAAATATTAAGGCAGGAGAAGGCAGTGTACATATGTCGTTTCGCACATGGAGGTGACACGTTCCCTCTCGGAACCACGAGCCTTCTTGAGGGAAGCTCCGGTTTGCAAGAAGCTTACACCAAAACTTGTCCCAATTCGGCCAAAAAAATTACAGCAGCATGTTGGTGCCATGTCATGACACCATGCATAGTTTCATGATTTTCAGGCGTGTTTTGGATTTACAGGAATAAAAAACCAAATTTCTCAATCTTTTCGGCCAACCCACGATGCCTAGATATTTGAATTTCATTCTCATTTCTTTCATGGGACCTATAAATTCACCCAAGGACACACATGTGATTTTGCAACCAACTTTGGTGCACTGGAGCATGTGCTTTTAGTTCAAATTTGAATTATGCACATTAAATGCGTAGAAACTCAATTATTGTATAAAAAAGGCCAAACGAACCTGGAATAATTCCAAAATTTAGCACGATACTTCTATTTGGTCTAATCTGTCTGTATAAAAAATAAAGGTGGGAGGAAGGCAGTGTACGTATCTCGTTTCGCACACGGAGGTGACACGTTCCCTCTCGGAACCACGAGCCTTCTTGAGGGAAACTCCAGTTTGCAAGAAGCTTACACCAAAGCTTGTCCCAATTCGGCCAAAAAAATTACCGCAGCATGTTGGTGCCATGTCATGACACCATGCCAAGTTTCATGATTTTCAGGCGTGTTTTGGATTTACAGGAATAAAAAACCAAGTTTCTCAATCTTTCTAGCTGAGCCACGACGCCCAGATGTTTGAATTTCATTCCCATTTCTTCATGGGACCTATAAATTCACCCAAGGACACACATGTGATTTTTCAACCAACTTTGGTGCATTGCAGCATGTGCTTGTAGTTCAAATTTGAATTATGCACATTAAATGCCCAGAAACTCAATTAATGTATAAAAGGGGCCAAACGAACCCGGAATAATTTTAAATTTTAGCACGATACTTCTATTTGGTCTAATCTGCCAGTGTAAAAAAATTAAGGCGGGAGAAGGCAGTGTCGTTTCGCACACGGAGGTGACACATTCCCTCCCGGAACCACGAGCCTTCTTTAGGGAAGCTCCGGTTTGCAAGAAGTTACACCAAAGCTTGTCCCAATTCAGCCAAAAAAATTACCGCGGCATGTTGGTGCCATGTCATTACACCATTCCAAGTTTCATGATTTTCAGGCGTGTTTTGGATTTACAGGAATTAAAAATCCAAGTTTCTCAATCTTTCCGGCCGAGCCACGACGCCCAGATGTTTGGATTTCATTCCCATTTCTTGCATGGGACCTATAAATTCACCCAAAGACACACATGTGATTTTTCAACAAACTTTGGTGCTTTGGAGCATGTGCTTATAGTTCAAATTTGAATTATGCACATTAAATGCCCAGAAACTCAATTAATGCATAAAAATGCCAAATGTACCCGGAATAATTCCAAATTTAAACACGACACTCATGTACTAGTTGCATTTTCATTGTACGTAAATGTTCTAGCAATTAAAACACCATCCTTTCCCTCCGTAACACCATTTTGTCTTTCAAAACATAATGAAAAAACCATGTATACCACAAACAGTTTACTATAAAGAATCGTGTGGGATGCGATATAAAATATCTTGGCGCACCGTCTTTGTCTGGTTTATGCAGGAAGCTTCGTCGTCTACAGTCCAATGCCCCCGCTTGAACCATACTTGCGCGCTAGTTTCTCACGGCACCGAGTGAAAAAAAAATTCCACCGCGGAAATATATATATCTCCCCGCCCCCTCCCTCCTATCAAAAGCCACATTTCCATCGTTCCTCCTTTCTTTCCAAGTTCAAACCTTCACTGTTGCTTACTGGCAACTCAGCCTCCTCGCCGGCAACCCTTCTGCTTGTAGGGCCGCCTCCTCGCCGCCTACCCTTTTTCTTGCAGCGCCACCTCCTCACCGGCGACCCTTCTTCTTGCAGCGCCGCCTCCTCGCCGGCGACCCTTCTTCTTGATGTGCGGTGTCCTCGCCGCCGACCCTTCCTCTTGCTGCGCGGCCTCGTCGATATGGTGAGGTAATACACACCCCACCCACACCATCCTCCTCCTTTCCCATCCCACATGCCCCGACCGACGAGCGACACCTTCCACCGAAATCGCGACCCCCTCCTCCAATTAAGTGCCACCCACAGCCATTTTGCACACAGTATAGCATGGATCTCAGTAGCATGTGGCGGCACACGCGCACGAGGTCACTATGGCTGCCATGCGTGTCGACCGCCAGATCTTGGAGGAGCACCTCGTCTTCGAGGCCACCGTCGACACCGCCACGCGGTTGTCTACTTTAAAATACAGTTCATGTTGTTTTCTCGAGGCCACCGCCAGTGCCTTCTAGTGATTTGTCCTCTGTAATGTTAATATGCAATCTGATGCTCAGTTAACAGTTTGGTCCTCTGAATTGTAATGTCCAGTTAACACTTTGGTCCAACAATTGCTACATTTCGTAGTACTATTCTCAAGCATTCTTTATTTTGTTAATTGTCTTATCTTCTAGTACATGTTTCTATTCTGCAATGTCGTGCTTAGTTAACTATTTTGGCTCATTTGGTCTGCTGTCCATTTAACTGTTTGGTTCAGTTCTGCAAATTGATTTTCATTTGCTGTGGGTACAATTTTGTATTGTTATGCATGTGACACCAATCGAAATTGGCTATACTCAATACATATTCTACTGATAGTATGGCAACTCACAGTTAACCTGATCAAGATCTTCCTTATGTGTGTTGCAGGGAAACAATGGAAGACACTGCGGTTTACCATCGAGGTTTGTTCAAGCAGGGTCCTTTGGCTAATAGCACATTATTGTGCAGTTCCAGGAATCATTCTAATATTTATGTTTCTTACAATTTGGTCTTGCACAGGTAGGTCCTCCTATCAGAGGCTTAGACCCACTGTTCAACCTATTTTGCATATGGGGAAATGAGATGTCCATGAATATCAGTCAAGTCAAGAAACTCAGAAAGATTTTTAGGATGAAGAAACTTGCGATGAATAACTTAAAGATCTTTGTTTGCACAATGAAGAAGACATCAGTCAACTATAGGATGGTACCAACTCTTTTACCTTGTTTTTACCCCTTGCGCCATTTCAAAATTTACAACCGTGATTTATGCATACCTTTGTTTTCAGTACTTTTCAAAGCAGTTCACCGATGATTACCTCTCAAACTACCTGCATGGTCAACAGGCGAGGAAGGTATTCATTCAACACCCAAGGTACAATGTTGAAGTCTTGCTAAAGAGGACGAAGGTTGGGCGGGCAATTATCCATAGCCACTGGCCTAAAGTTGCAAGGACATTCAACATCACTGAAGGCTCAATACTTGCCTTCCGCTTCTGCAATTTCCCAGATGAGATTTATCTGTCTATTTACCATGTATGATGCTACTATCCAAAGGTTTTTGATGATGCATGTGAAACTTGGTGCTGTTGTGTAATGGCGCAACTGAGTGCCGAAGCTATCTGATGTAATTCTATTATGAAATCCTGGTTGCTTTTATATGGATATGAAATATCTAGCGTGTTTTATAAGAAATATCAGTTTGATTAGTACATGGATTATCAATAATAGGCTAATTACCCTCCTTATTGGGGTTTTCTATTGCAGACAGTTACTCAGACAACACCGTGGGGGATGAACTCAAACAACCCGCACGATTTCTATAAAGTAGGCGTGTTCGATCAACTAACAATCACACACGACTTCCGGCAGCGAACTGTTTGCGTTAGGCCACCTTGCACAAACGTTTCCACACAAAGAACTGTGTGTGAAACACATACCTATGGAAATGTTTTTCTAGGATTCACCGTGTGGGATGTACATACCTATGGAAATGATTTTCTGGGATTCACCGTGTGGGATGTACATACCTACGGAAATGATTTTCTAGGATTCACCGTGTGGGATGTACATACCTATAGAAATGATTGGGTTTCGATGCCTCGCCCGATCGCACAGGCGCTCATTTGGTGTCCCAGGAAGGACTATCCTCGATGGTTTCTGGGTCGTGTGGGAAGGACCCCTCTATCACCCACACTCACTTGGCGACGGTTCCAAATGTCGTCGCGGAAAGGGGTTAAAAACTATTTGTATAGCACATCGATGTAACAATGTGTGTGACATGCAAAAGAAAAAAGATGTGGACAATGATATTGTGAATTTGAAATTATTTCCTTTCTCTTTGAAGGATCGTGCAAAAACTTGGTTTTCTTCTTTGCCTCGCAATAGTATTGATTCTTGTGATAAGTGCAAAGATGCTTTTATTACTAAGTATTTTTCGCCATCGAAAATTACTGCCCTTATAACTCAGATCATAAATTTTAAGCAACTTTAGCATGAACATGTTGCACAATCTTGGGAAAGAATTAAATTAATGCTAAGAAATTGTCCTATGCATGGTTTAAATCTTTGGATGATCATACAAAAATTTTATGCAGGATTGAATTTTTTTCTAGCAATCTTTTGGATTCCGTCGCGGGTGGTACTTTTATGGAAATTACTTTGGGTGAAGTGATACGTCTCCGTCGTATCTATAATTTTTCATTGTTCCATTCCAATATTATACAACTTTCATATACTTTTGGCAACTTTTTATACCATTTTTGGGACTAACATATTGATCCAGTGCCCAGTGCCAGTTCCTGTTTGTTGCATGTTTTTTGTTTCGCAGAAAATCCATATCAAACGGAGTCCAAACGGGATAAAAACTGACAGATATTTTTTTTGGAATATATGTGAATTTTGGGAAGTGGAATCAATGTGAGACGATGCCCGAGGGGGCCACGAGGCAGGGGGCGCGCCCCTGGCCCTCGTGGACACCCCGTAAGGCGGTTGGTGCCCTTCTTTCGCTGCAAGAAAGCTAATATCTAGATAAAAATTGTGTTCAAATATCAATTCAATCAGAGTTACGGATCTTCGGGAATATAAGAAACGGTGAAAGGCTAGATCTGGGAGCGCAGAAACAAAGAGAGAGAGAGAGAGAGAGAGAGAGAGAGAGAGAGAGAGAATCTTGGAGGGGCTCTCGCCCCCCCCCATGCTATGGAGACCAACGACCAGAGGGGAAACCCTTCTCCCATCTAGGGAGAAGGTCAAGGAAGAAGAAGAAGAAGGGGAGCTCTCTCCCCCTCGCTCCCGGTGGCGTCGGAACGTCGCCGGAGCCATCATCGCGACAACTATCTACGCCAACAACTTCACCGCCCTCATCACCAACTCTTCCCCCCTCTATGCAGCGGTGTAACCCCTCTTTTACCCGTTGTAGTCTCTACTTAAACATGGCGCTCAAAGCTATATATTATTTCCCAGTGATGTATGGCTATCCTATGATGTTTGAGTAGATCCATTTTGTCCTATGGGTTAATTGATGATCGTGATTGGTTTGAGTTGCATGTTTTATTATTGGTGCTGTCCTATGGTGCTCTCCATGTCGCGCAAGCGTGAGGGATTCCCGTTGTAGGGTGTTGCATGTTTTTTGTTTCGCAGAAAATCCATATCAAACGGAGTCCAAACGGGATAAAAACTGATGGATATTTTTTTTGGAATATATGTGAATTTTGGGAAGTGGAATCAACGCGAGACGATGCCCGAGGGGGCACAAGGCAGGGGCGCGCCCCTGGCCCTCGTGGACACCTCGGAAGATGGTTGGTGCCCTTCTTTCGCTGCAAGAAAGCTAATATCTGGATAAAAATTGTGTTCAAATATCAATTCAATCGGAGTTATGGATTTCCGGGAATATAAGAAACGGCGAAAGGCCAGATCTGGGAGCGCAGAAACAGAGACAGACAAAGGGACAGATCCAATCTTGGAGGGGCTCTCGCCCCTCCCATGCCATGGAGACCAACGACCAGAGGGGAAACCCTTCTCCCATCTAGGGAGAAGGTCAAGGAAGAAGAAGAAGAAGAAGGGGAGCTCTCTCCCCCTCGCTCCCGGTGGCGTCGGAACGCCGCCGGAGTCATCATCGCGACAACTATCTACGCCAACAACTTCACCGCCCTCATCACCAACTCTTCCCCCCTCTATGCAGCGGTGTAACCCCTCTTTTACCCGCTGTAATCTCTACTTAAACATGGTGCTCAACGCTATATATTATTTCCCAATGATGTATGGCTATCCTATGATGTTTGTTTAGATCCATTTTGTCCTATGGGTTAATTGATGATCGTGATTGGTTTGAGTTGCATGTTTTATTATTGTTGTTGTCCTATGGTGCTCTCCATGTCGCGCAAGCGTGAGGGATTACCGCTGTAGGGTGTTGCAATACGTTCATGATTCGCTTATAGTGGGTTGCTTGAGTGACAGAAGCATAAACCCGAGTAAGGGGATTGTTGTGTATGGGATAAAGGGGACTTGATGCTTTAATGCTATGGTTGGGTTTTCCCTTAATGATCTTTACTCGGATGCTTGCTAGAGTTCCAATCGTAAGTGCATATGATTCAAGAGAGAAAGTGTGTTAGCTTATGCCTCGCCCTCAACTAAAATTGCAATAATGATTACCGGTCTAGTTATCGGTTGCCTAGCGGCAAATAACTTTCTTGTGTGACAATAAGCTCTCTACTAAAACTAACTTAGTTGTGTCTTCATCTAAATAGCCCCTACTTTTTCTTTATGCGCTCTTTATTATCTTGCAAACCTATTGATAGAGGCGAGGGTCCCGATCTTTCGATGAGATGATAGCTATCGATTTGGTGGAGACGACTTTGACGATCCGACTACAAACGTGCACGAGTTGCGCCTTAGCAATCGCTAAACCAATCTCCTGAGGTTATTGACCACGCCGGAAGCACGGTGAACCTGACCACGAAGGTCTATACCTGCAAGCAATCGAAGCACAAGCAAGAATATGATAAAGCAATCTGAATATTGCAAATATATATGAGGTATTGATAATGGTGGGGATCCGAAAGCGGGCTTGGTCTGGTCGTTGGACACAAACGAAGTACACGAAGTTGCAATGGCTAACTTTTAACTAAACAAATCCCAAGGAAAAGCTACTAGATGGATCTACTTATATAGGAGCAAGGGGTGGCGGCCAAGGAGGTGGGAGGACGTCCCAAGGCAGCCTAAAACTAAATCTAGGTCGTACAAGGCCAATGGGCCCAAGTGGAGGTGATGTAACACCTTTGGACTTGTAGTTTGACTCGGATTCTGCTGCAGCATCAGATTGTTTCGTCCACAACTCAACGCTCTGGACGAATTTGAAGGTGATTCCAATTGGGTTGGAAAGTGCACGAAATCTAGTTTCCAACAAAAAAAGAATCACCCAATTCGGAGTCCGTATGAAAAACTTGTGTGCGTTTTGAGTCAGGTATGTCTGTGCAGTCCGAATCTGAATCCAGAACGTGAGAGACTTGGACTCTATCTTCTCTTGGGCCAAAAGCGACGTGAGAGAACTTTTTGGACAGCAAATAAACATCTCTTTCTTCCTTATCTTCATATGTGGATTGTACAAATGTCCCATACACCTGCAATTAGACAAAACACAAAAGTGTGTGAAGTATTTTTGTTCTGGATAACATAAATAGATTATTGAATAGTTTGCACTAGAAATCACCTGACAAATATGCATATATGCAATATTTTTGGTCATATCCAAGGTAGTCATGTCCTCATCATCCTCCCCTTCTTGAAAATAAAGCCGTCCTCGGCGTTGCTTAATCTGAAATGTGGCTAACAAAAGAGACAAGGTGTACATGTTGTATATGTATATGTCATCCATTTTTACTTCCCTTGATTTTTGCATATATGACACATGAATAGATGAGTAACTTGCATAGTTCATAAAATCTAAAGCAAAAAAATTAGCACAAGAAGTAGAAGGCATGAAAATATTGCAACTCAGTTTGCACATATAAGTGAAGCTCTTATTCATTTCAAAAGATTGACAATGTTCATCATTAAACCATCCCAACATTGGTGAATAAACCTTACTTGCATCAAATTTACATGCTACAACATGCTTAAATAAGCAAACATCCAATAAGTCATTCAACATAGAATCATCACCAAGATTAGAGGTCATATCAAAATGATTAAACATTGGTTCTTTTGCATTAATAGTTAACTCGATGGGTGCACTCAAAATTGTTGGTATTTCAGTTGTTTGATCACATGGCAAAGTCAAATTATCAACGTAGTCCTCTAAAATAGGTGGTGTGATCAAAGTAGTGGGTAGATCATCAGATGGTGCATTCAAATTGACAAGGCATTCATCATTCTCATGTAGAGATGGAAGATCAGTACCTTTGTCATTACCTCTTATGATCAACTCAGATGATGTAGCCACTCTCGGGGGCGATGTGTCACATGGTGGAGGTGATGTTGTCCTGACAACAACGGATGTGGTTGTCATAGTATGCCTAGTAGTTGAAGGAACAATCATATCAACTCTTGGAATATGCACTGTGCGCTTGTTCTCCTCGTGGCCAACACGTCATTTTATTTCCTGTTCAGCTTTGCAAGCAAGATGAAACAAATGGTCCATAGGATAACACTCTTCATGAATTAGTATCTCTTGAATATCACGGTTTAATCCTCCCCAAAATCTATCCATAAAATCATCTTCACTTTCTTCTAAAGAGGAATGCAACAAGGTAGTTTGTAAATCATCATAATATTTTGTTACAGTTTCACTACCTTGTTTTAAGTGTTGCAACTTCTTAATCATGTCACGAGTATAATAAGCAGGGACGAAAGTATGTCGCATGGCAAGTTTTAAATCATCCCAAGTAGTAGGTATATAATCAGGGTGTAACCGACAATATTCACTCCACCAAACCAAAGCATAACCAGTGAAAGAACCAACCGCAACCTTAACCTTTTTATGTTCATTGAAATTATGGGAAGCAAATATATTTTTTATGTCGAACTCCCATTCAATATATAAAGCAGGTTTAAAACGGCCATTAAATGGTGGTATAGATACATTAACCTGATCATGTGCATTTGGATGTTTGTGCACCTCTCGTGACGGTTGTGGTATTTGCAAAGGTGGTGGCACGTCTCCCGCGATCGACAAAGCCCATGAATTGACTCTGGATCCTGTCATGATTACTAGAACAAGAAACAAAATCCAAAAATAATGTTCCTATAACTACTAGGATGTGGTGGTAAAACGCTCACAGTAAAGCAAATATCAATTTCTTACAAGTTCTTACCATGCAGCAGGCGGTGATCGGCAACCTGCGGTGTCAAGTAACTCCGAATATTGAGTAAAGCGATTGCCAGGGGAGCGTACGTATACACGGTGTATAAATATGTGGAGCTGGGTTGGCTATATATGGTAGCAAAAGATTAGCAATAATCAATTCAGAGATGCAATATTGAATAAACGCTCAATGATGGTACTGTGCTGGTCCTAGGCTAGACCGGACTAGAGACACGAGCCTAGAACACTGATGAGGTCACAGCATAGCACAACTAGCATCAATTAAGGATA
Source organism: Triticum aestivum (assembly GCF_018294505.1). Lineage (NCBI taxonomy): Eukaryota > Viridiplantae > Streptophyta > Magnoliopsida > Poales > Poaceae > Triticum > Triticum aestivum. The sequence continues at coordinate 382,997,645 of NC_057812.1, read as the reverse complement.
CTAAGTAGCTCTGGACAGCAAGATATAAGTGAAGATCACAACGGCAGTGAAGGTAATGATGAAAAACAACTGCCAAGCAGGATATACAACAACTCTCTCCAACTTTCCTCTTGAAAAGTTTGAGCCAATTTTCTGATAAATTCTTTCAAAGAATGCTACTAACTCAATCTTTCCAATGCAACAAGAATCACTTAATTCCGAGTTGATATGAGGAGTCAAAGAATTCTAAAACTGGCCTGAAAAATTGGAACAAGCTGTGTTCACAAACTTCGGAGGGCAAAAAGACCTATTTAGAAGCCGATTTTGAGGTGTCAAATATTGAACAAGCTTCTGCAACTATTTAGATGCGGCTCGTCGCTAGCTTCAATTTGACTACTCACGGAGCCAAAACGGACTTCGTATGAGGAAGATACACTTGTTTTACTGAACAGTGCGCAAAACAGATTCCAATCCGAATTCAGGTACGAGATTGATTCTAGATATATCCGAACAGTGCGCAATGGCTAACTTTTAACTAAACAAATCCCAAGGAAAAGCTACTAGATGGATCTACTTATATAGGAGCAAGGGGTGGCGGCCAAGGAGGTGGGAGGACGTCCCAAGGCAGCCTAAAACTAAATCTAGGCCGTACAAGGCCAATGGGCCCAAGTGGAGGTGATGTAACACCTTTGGACTTGTAGTTTGACTCGGATTCTGCTGCAGCATCAGATTGTTTCGTCCACAACTCAACTCTCTGGATGAATTTGAAGGTGATTCCAATTGGGTTGGAAAGTGCACGAAATCTAGTTTCCAACAAAAAAAGAATCACCCAATTCGGAGTCCGTATGAAAAACTTGTGTGCGTTTTGAGTCAGGTATGTCTGTGCAGTCCGAATCTGAATCCAGAACGTGAGAGACTTGGACTCTATCTTCTCTTGGGCCAAAAGTGACGTGAGAGAACTTTTTGGACAGCAAATAAACATCTCTTTCTTCCTTATCTTCATATGTGGATTGTACAAATGTCCCATACACCTGCAATTAGACAAAACACAAAAGTGTGTGAAGTATTTTTGTTCTGGATAACATAAATAGATTATTGAATAGTTTGCACTAGAAATCACCTGACAAATATGCATATATGCAATATTTTTGGTCATATCCAAGGTAGTCATGTCCTCATCACCTATCCAACAACACCTACAAAGTACTTCTAGTTTCATACTTGTTCTAGGTAAAGCGAACGTTAAGCGTGCGTAGAGTTGTATCGGTGGTCGATAGAACTTGAGGGAATATGTGTTCTACCTTTAGCTCCTCATTGGGTTCGACACTCTTACTTATCGAAAGAGGCTACAATTGATCCCCTATACTTGTGGTTTATCAAGACCTTTTTCTGGCGCCGTTGCCGATGAGTTATAACGTGGGGTGAATATTCTCGTGTGTGCTTGTTCGCTTTATCACTAAGTAGTTTTTATTTTGTGCTCTTGTTTTCTATATTTAGTTAGGGTAGGAAACGGAAATTACCAAAAAAAATAGTTGTACCTACTACACTAATGGTTGAAGAACCACTCAAAATCTATCACACTCCTGAAGTGTAACGCCCCGAGACCGATGTGCCAGGTGTCATTCAGTTATTCGCTGGTGTTGCCTTGTCATTGCTTGCGTGTCATGCATTGCATATCATGTCATCATGTGCATTCCATTTGCATACGTGTTCGTCTCATGGCCCGAGCATTTTCCCCGTTGTCTGTTTTGCAATCCGGCATTCCGTTCTCCTCCGGTGGTCATTTCTACCTTTCTTTCTTGTGTGGGGATTAAACATTTCCGGATTGGACCGAGACTTGTCAAGCGACCTTGGTTTACTACCGGTAGACCGCCTGTCAAGTTTCGTATCATTTGGACTTCGTTTGATACTCCAACGGTTAACCGAGGGACCGAGAAGGCCACGTGGGTGTTGCAGCCCAACACCCTTCCATTTTGGCCCAAAACCCACCTAACTCTGCTCCATCATCTCGGTCGTTCGATCACGATCGCGTGGCCGAAAACCGCACCTCATTTGGAGCTTCCTAGCTCCCTCTACCTCTATAAATAGACCCCTTCATTTTCGTTTTCGGATCTTTTCCCTGAAATCCTAAAACTCCTCCCTCAGCGCCGCCGGACATGTCCACTCCGCCGCTGGACGCATCTGCCGCCTCCCGCCACGTCGCTCCGGCCAGTAGCAGGCCGCCACATCATCACATCGCCGCCCTCACCCAATCGGCGCCTGCCACCTCAGCCTGCGCGCCGCCCCACTTCGCCGCGGCCTGCCGAGCCCATCTGAGACCCGCGCAGGCCCGGATCCCCGCCACCACGCTCGCTTCAGGTTCCGCTCGAGGGGAGGAGCCCCTCGATGATGCAGCTCGTCGCAGGGGCCTGCTGTGTCGCCGCCGCTGATCTCTCAGGCGAGAGCCTCGCCGTCTGGCCTTCTTCCCGTCCTCCCCGTGCTCTCTCTCATGTCCTCTCTCTCTCTCTTCTTCGCAGGGCAACCCCGCCATGTAGCCTCGGGTCGCCTAGTACACCGTCCTCCGCCGCCGAGGGCCGGATCCACCAGTTCCCGGCCTGATCTGCCCGTTCCGTCGTCCCTGACCTCCACCCTCGCCGGCCGTGTCGTGCGCCGCCGCCATGACCGCTCAGGAGCGAGCAGAGGAGCCGCTCACTCCCCTTGCCCGTTGACCTCACCCCCGCGCGGGCCAGCGCCCCGCCTTCGGCCCAGCTCCAGCCGGCCTCCCTCGGCCTGCCTCTCCCTCCCTTCCTGGGCCGAGCCCACTTGGGTGAGGCCACCGCCCCCTCTTTTTCTCTCTCTCTCGTTGGGCCGGCCAGTTTCGGCCCAGCTCTATATTTTTTTCTGCCTGAACGTTTTTCCTATTTATCCAAAGATCGCCGGTTTTGCAGAATAGTCCCCCTAGTTCATGCATTTAATAACTCACTAATCGTGCTTCGGATTAAAATGTTTTACATATGAAACTTGCTCAGAATTTTGTGTAGATTAATAATATCTAACTTTCATCTATGTTTGAAATGTTAAAAAATGTTGTTTGCATTAATTTGCTCCTATGCCATATTAAAATGATTTAATTCATAACTAAATAACCGTAACTCCGATTTTAATAATCTTTATATGTAAATGGGGTAGAAAAATGCCTAGTTTAACATGGTGCACTCATCTTGCATGTTTAACAACTCTAAAATAATGTTTAGGGCATAACAGTACCAAACCTAATATATGCATATGAGGAGTTTCCGGAATTGTTCTTTGTTGCTTCCGGCCTCATTTAACCTTGACTAGATAGGTAGTTTACATTTGCTTCACCCTCTTGCCATGCTAATCAACATTTAATATTGTTGGGGTACATAAACGAGAGAGAACTAAATAATTGATGTGGTGTTTTGTCAATATGCATCCCAATGCATATTGAGCTCCACTTAATTTGTAGGATTGTTTGTGCACTTTGCCATGCCATGCATACTCAAACCGGACATGCATCATACTTGATTGTGCATCCTGTCATGTTCATGTCGTGGTTGTTTACTATGTTGTTTGCTTCTTTCCAGTGTTGCTTCTTCGGGTTGGTTCCGTTAACGTCGAGTTTGTGAGGATCCGTTCGTCTACGTCCGTTTATCTTCTTCATGGACTCGTTCTTCTTCCTTACGGGATTTCAGGCAAGATGATCATACCCTCGAAATCACTACTATCTTTGCTATGCTAGTTTGCTCACTCTTTTGCTATGCTAATGCTACGATGCCTACCATTTGCTTGTCAGCCTCCCAAATTGCCATGTCAAACCCTTAACCCCCCATGTCCTAGCAAACCGTTGATTGGCTATGTTACCGCTTTGTTCAGCCCCTCTTATAGCGTTACTAGTTGCAGGTGAAGATTGGAGGCATTCCTGTTGGGACATTTATTTACTTGTTGGGATATCACAATATATCTTATTTAATTAATGCATCTATATACTTGGTAAAGGGTGGAAGGCTTGGCCTTATGCCTGGTGTTTTGTTCCACTCTTGCCGCCCTAGTTTCCGTCATATCGGTGTTATGTTCCCGGATTTTGCGTCCCTTACGCGGTTGGGCTATAATGGGAACCCCTTGACAGTTCGCCTTAAGTAAAGCTTCTCCAGCAATGCCCAACATTGGTTTTACCATTTGCCACCTAGCCTTTTTCTTTTCCCATGGGGGTCGCGCGCCCAAGGGTCATCATTATTTTACCCCCCCCCCCGGGCCAGTGCTCCTCTGAGTGTTGGTCCAACCTGTCAGCTGCCGGTGGCCACCAGGGGCAACTCTGGGCTGGCTTGCCCGTACCTAGGACAATCTGAGTGTGCCCTGAGAAAGAGATATGTGCAGCTCCTATCGGGATTTGTCGGCACATTCGGGCGATGTTGCTGGTTTAGTTTTACCCTGTCGAAATGTCTTGTTGTACCGGATACCGAGTCTGATCGGAATGTCTCGGGTGGAGGTCTATTCCTTCGTTGACCGTGAGAGCTTGTGATGGGCTAAGTTGGGACACCCCTGCAGGGATTGGAACTTTCGAAAGCCGTGCCCGCGGTTATGGGAAGATGGGAATTTGTTAATGTCCGGTTGTAGAAAACCTGAAGTTGACCTTAATTAAAATGAATCAACCGCGTGTGTAACCGTGATGGTCTCTTTCCGGCGGAGTCCGGAAAGTGAACACGGTGTTGGAGTTATGTTTGACGTAGGTTGTTCTAGGATCACTTCTTGATCATAGTTTTATCGACCGTGCTTTTGCCTTCTCTTCTCGCTCCCTTTTGCCAATAGGTTAGTCACCATATATGCTAGTCGCTTGCTGCAGCTCCACCTCATACCTTTACCTTACCCATAAGCTTAAATAGTCTTGATTGCGAGGGTGCGAGATTGCTGAGTCCCCGTGGCTCACAGATACTTCCAAAACCAGCTTGCAGGTGCCGATGAGTCCGTGCAGATGACGCAACCAAGCTCAGGAGGAGCTCGATGAAGATCTTGTCCTTTTGTGTTGTTCCGTTCCAGTTGATCAGTAGTGGAGCCAGTTGGGGTTGATCGGGGACCGTGTCGCATTTGGGGTTCTTCTTTTATTTTGGTTCCGTAGTCGGACCTTGATTGTATCTGGTTGTTGTAATGCTTTATTCATGTAATTGTGTGAAGTGGCGATTGTAAGCCAAGTATTTATCTCTTTCCCTTATGTATTACATGGGTTCTGTGAAGATTACCTCACTTGCGACATTGCTTTCAATGCGGTTATGCCTCTAAGTCGTGCTTCGACATGTAGGAGATATAGCCGCATCGAGGGCGTTACAAGTTGGTATCAGAGCCTTCCCCGACCTTAGGATCCCCCACTGCTTGATCGTTTTTAGCGGCCGAGTTGTGTCTAGAAAAAAATGTTTTGAGTCATTTAGGAATTATATATCAGAGAGTTTAGGAATTCTTTTTTACTTCCCAGTCTCCTCATCGCTCTGGTAAGGCATCCTGACATAGAGTTTTGACTCTTCTCTTCTCAAATTTCACTAAAAAAAATTAGGATCACGCGGGTATCTTGGAATCGTTTCGATGGTTTTGTGACGAGAACATTGTCTTGGTGCCTCCTGTCAGGGGTTTAGTGGAAGTGTCCCGGGGAGTTGAGCTCTGAGGTGTTGTCATCATAATTTTATCGTTGCAGTTCTGGAATACCTGAGTTTAGTACGCCGACTTCAAAAATCTCTTTTATGTAGTTCGTTGGTGAGATAACCTCGACGCCACCTAGTACTGGGGCGGGAGTTCGGGAGTATTGCCATAACTTGTATAACGGATGCTTTTCGAAGGTTGAGGTAGATGATTTCCGAAGGTTTCTTGGTTATGTGTTGAAGGATGGATACAACTGGATGTAGGATTTGCTAGTTTTGGGTGAGATATTATGCTTCCCCTGTATCCCCAACACCTGAGTGCATAACCGGAAAATTTCGGGAGTTTATAAGTGGGAATTCAAGTAGCTCTTAGGATATCTTTCCGACAGATGTATGATATGAAATTGGGGTTCGACGTCTAGTGGTCCGCCTATCCACGGTCGGTTTTACAGTGGTCTCGTTGTGTCTTAAAGAGTCCTTGGCTATGCTGACTCGGGGACGCTTTGTATGTCATGTGTACTGCCTTGTACATGATGGTGCTGTACGATCGAGCCCGTGTAGGCCCCACCATGAAAACTTCGGACAAAATTTCTATCATATGTTTGTTCCGGCTTATTCTGCAAGCCAATCCTTTGTTTTGTTTTGAGTTGTGATATCCGAGTTGCTTCGAAGTCAAATGTTGATTCCATACCTTCTCTAATATTGTTCTCATATTCCTATGTGAATACTAATCCTTCTCGATCATCGAGTTTGTCATTTCAATTTCTTTTCACCAGTGTGTCTCTCCTCAAGTGGATCCGATCATTTCAACATCTGCAAGATCAAGTATCAGCTCTCTCAACGTTGTTTGTTTCATCCTTCCCAAGTTGCCTTTGTTTTCCCGCCCTCCCTCCCTTGTTTTTCTTCAACGACTCAGATTTCTTAATCAAGTATCCATTTCACTGATGTGAAGTCTCTCCATTCTTTTCAATCAATATCCTCATCCGGTGATTCTCAAGAAGATTCTAACGGAGCTTCAAGTTCGTCACTCTTCACTCGTTCTCTTCTCCGGTGGATTCAAATAAAGCTTTTGGTGTTTGATCATATTCTTTTCCTTATTTCAAATGTCTTCTCTTGCCGGTGCACCTCTCAATCATTAACTTTTCGTTATTCATTTGTTCCAGAGTGCTAAAGATATCTCGAAGATCCGTGTTTCCACTCTGCATTCATTCAAGATCTTTCGAGGTTGTTATCTCATTCAAGCCATTTAATTCAACCGGTGTAATCTCTCCTTCAAATCATTTCAACGGTGTTTCTTTTGAGTGGGCCCTAACCCACAGGTCTTTTCCCAGGATCTTACCTGACTCTTCTTATTCTCCCGGAGTTAGTCTCAAATTCATTTCACAGTTTGACGTAAGAATGAATTGACATCAGTCAAATGTTTTTCTCCAAGATCTGTCAAATTATTTCATCATTGGTTCAACCTTTATAATTTTCATTCGAAGTGCCTCAACAATTCTTGGTGATGTTTCTCATCATCATTCTCAGATTTTGAAGACCGAAGAAGATTTTCTCTTAATCTTGCTTCATTCTCTTCAAGATTCGTGATTCTAGCTTGTTGCCATCCTCTCGTAATTGTTTTGATCGTGAGAATTCATTTCACCTATCCGGAGCAATTCAAGAGTCTTCTCAGTTTGTTATCCGGAGTTCATCAAATAAGATTTATCCATTCCAGTTTTCACTTATCTTTCTCCAAATCTTACTGGCGCATCATTCAAGTATTCTCTTATCAGCTCGTGATCGCTTCGTTCTCATATATCTAAATTCTCTCAAGCACCTTCATTCATTTGCTAATTCTTACCGGTGATGCACCCCTACTTTGATCATTTTCAATTCTTACGGTGGGTTCGTTCAAGATTTCTTCTTCTTTCTTATCATATCAATTTATTCGTTGTTTCTATCCTACTGATGGTTCGTTGAAGATTTTCTCGAGTTTATGCGATATCTCTCTTAATCCTTTCTACGAGAATGAGTAGTGTGCCAAATCCGTTGATTGTCATCAATTTAAATTGGTGATGGATAAGCATAATGTAATTGTTATTCTTGTTTCATCCTAATGATTAATTCCCTATTCCAGAGGCTCATCAAAATTCTTGGTCTCAATTGTTCATCTTATTTTTTTCCCGGAATTCCTACCTCTCGCAATTATATCACCACGGAGATTCATCTAAATCTTTGCAAGTCTTCACCTTGTGTTGCCATCTTCTCTTGCCTTTCATTTGAGCATCCTTTTGTTTACCGGAGTACTTCATCAAGGTTCTACATGTTGGTTCATCAAGGATTTAATTCCTTCTCAAAGTTTTCATCGAGATTCTTTTAAGAAGATCAAGCATTCTTCATCGTGCAATCTGGAGTGCAATTCTTTAACCGTTCCATTTGAGGTGGTATTATGTCATTCTTGATAATTTGAATTCATGTTTCATGATTCACATGTTGTCATGAATGAGATATTTTAAATCCATCAATCTCGTCATTGGAATTATCTTGGGTTATATTTCACCTAAAGCCTTCCCTAAGGATTGTTGCTACTTATGGTGCTCATATATGATCCAAGTTTTTCATCTACCCTCCCGGTGAAATAAGTTTCTCGTCTCCTTGTTGATATCAATCCAATATATCGTTTCCGTTAGTGGCAGATTTTCATCTCTTGGTTTTGAGATGTTTTCCATAAGCCCACTTCAAGCCTATCTTTTCGTTGTTGGTGTTCCAACAACTCAGTTCGACCCTTCTCCTAAGGATGCCTTCTCAACCTCTTTTGGCAGTAGTTGGCATTTTCTCCTCATTTCTCCTATTCCAATTATCTTTATTCTATTCTTTCGTTCCGGAGGCATTGTGATGTCACTCTTTTCAACCTATCAACTCGTTTCTCTAAGATCATGTTCTTTTCATGATTGTCCATTTAAGCGGAGTGCCGTGCCCTCTTTTCAAGTTCTATCTCCTTATCAAGTTCTTATTCAATTATTTTCATTTCAACCGGAGTGCTGCCCGAATTTGGACTTCCTTGATCCCCTTCTTTAACCGGAGTGTTTTCAATATATATCTTGCCCTTCAACCCCAAGGTTTTTTCGCAATGTTCTTTGTCCCTCTTTTCTAACGGAGTGTTTTCAACTTCGTTCATCTTCGTTGTATTCTTTTCTCGAAATAGCTTAACCTTATTCAAGGTTCTTTGGTTTCACTCGTTTGTGAAAGAAGCAATTTGTTTTACCTCTTCTCTTTCTCTTCCGTTTTTCCCTTCGGTGCCATTCTAGATCTCGGGACGAGATCCTCTCGTAGTGGTGGAGTGTTGTAACGCCCCGAGACCTGTCAGGACCCTGACTCGATGTCACATCGATCTAGCGTGTAACACCTCATATCACTTTGCGGCCTCACGCACGGTATCCCCACGGGTGTTGCCTTACCTTTTCCTGGGACCGTTTGCGCCTTTTGGCTCACGTATATGATAGTGTCGCTAGCATCCATATGATAAGGAGCCCGGGCTGACATGACTAGTTGTAAACCCAAAGTGGCGCAGACTTACAGGGACAGGCATCCATGACCCAGCTTCGAACGTGTCGGTCATCAGCATGTGGGTCCGGGCTGTAGCACTGGGCTAGCAGGACTCTGATAAACCGGGCTGTAGCGGGCTAACAGGACTCCGGTACTCAATGCGTGACATTTCCCCGAAGGGACAGACACAGGAACGAAGAAGGACACATGCCGGCCAGCCTAAGTGTTCCAGAGCAGTAGCAAGCTACCATGGCTCAGCGGTAACACTAGGAGACATTTCCCGGTAAGAGAGGCTACTAAAGATAAACAACTAGATAGTCAGATCCCACACATACCAAGCATTTCAATATCATACACACAATATGCTCGATATGTGCAAATACAACATGGCATCACAACATGACTCTACGACACAAGTACTTTATTTAAGGCTCAGAGAGCCATACATAACATACACATAGGTACGGGTCACACGACCCAGCATTCAAGTCATACAGTCATACAAACCAGCAGCGGAAGTAGCTTGTCTGGGTACAGACAACTAGTAAAATAAAAGAGGCTTGGAAAGCCTAGCTATACTACGTGGTCCTTCACAAGCTCAGGATCACCACCTGGGCCTTAGCCTACTCATTGATGTCAACGTCTACGAAGAACCCATCAGAAGGGGTTGCAGCGTCTTCTGTAAAAATGTAAATTATAGCAACATGAGTACAAAGGTACTCAGCAAGACTTACATCAGATCCTACATACATGCACATTATCAAGAAGGGTTGGTGGAGTTATTGCAGCAAGCCAGCTTTGACTCTTGGCTAGGCTATCCTACGAGACTCCAACTTGAAATGGTTTTGCGTACACGAGTCCACTACTCACCACTTCAATACACTACCGAGGATCCACCTCCGTCTTCCTACGGAAGAGCCATCCTCGGCACTCACACTTATCTTGAAGCTTTTAGTAGTTTCCATTTACTTGTCTATGAACTGTATAGGCAACCAAGTAGTCCTTTACCGCGGACGCGGCTATTCGAATAGATCATGATAACCCTGCAGGGGTGTACTTCTTCATACATGTTTCCACCACTTAGCGTCTGCACACGACATGTGCTCGGCAGACTTCAAGCGAAAGCCGACGTGGGTGTAGACCACGACCTACCTAAACACCTAAGTCTCTAGTCCAGGTTTATCGCCTATCCAGGTTCCATCCGCAGGGAGTCCGGCCGAGGTTTCCCATACGGCCCCGAACGATGTGAACAGGGTTCCCGAGATACCTAACGGGTATTCGGTACACCCGGCCACGTACCTACCGCATCACAGCCCACCCCTACGGTCAGCGCTGTCCACGGCCTCCAGTAGGCTACAAACACCAGAAACTACTTGCAACTCCTGGACAGAGAGCTAGGGTGAATAAGAAGTCGAGCGGGGTCATATTTCAGGGCCCAATGCATGGTAGTAGCTGTATCTTAAATCACACATACAGATCTCAGTGCTTAAGGTCGGCTTCAATGAAACAACCCACCATGTACTCCTACATGGCCTCTCATCGATACCTTTACCAAATCGTGTTCACCACACCACTCTCATTACCGACATAATCATTTCACTCTAGCCCATCACCCAGATGAACCAGACCTGACACGACTCTAAGCATAGCAGGCATAGCAAGGTAGGAACAACACATACATATGGCTCAATCAACTCCTACACATGCTAGTGGGTTTCATCTAGTTACTGTGGCAATGACAGGTCATGCAGAGGAAATGGGTTCAACTACCGTAGCACACAGCAGTTTGAAACGCGTTGTCTTAATGCAGTAAAAGAGAGCAGGAGCGAGAACATGGGATTGTATCGATATGATCAAATGGTTGGTTGCTTGCCTGATGGTTCGATGCACTGATACGGTTCTTCGTTAGGGTAATCACGGTACTCCTCGGAGGCAGAACCTGCCGCAAGAACACCGATACACAACCATCACCAAACAATGTGCAACAATATGATGCATGCATGAAACATGGCAATATGAGTGTGTTGGGCTAATGCAACTAAGACCAGAAGGGTTTGAACCAATTTGAATCAAAGATTCAAATTTCAAACTCAAACATGGCCCTTTAAAGTGTTTTTCCTTGTTCTGCATTAAACATCAGGTTAACTTGTTTAATCATGCATGAAAATAGTACAGATGGATAGATTGGATTTTTCTGATCATTTTTCATATATAATTTGTCTGATTTGGAGTTACAGAATAAAAGTTATGAATTTTTGAAGTTTAAACTATATTCTGGAATTTCCTATATTAGATTAATTCCAGAAAATCAATTACTGCGTCAGCCTGACGTCAGTGTGACGTCAGCAGGTCAACGGGACACGTCCGGGTCAAACCTGACAGTGGGTCCCGCGTGTCAGTGTGATTAGATTAGTTAAAGTTTAATTAAAACTAAACCTGTTTAATTAACAGGGCTGGGCCCCACCTGTCATTGACTCAGGAGAGTCAACCAGGGCCCACCCGTGGTCAAACCCGGGTCGGCTGCACCGGCGTTTAGCCGCCGGCGAGCCCGACGCGGCGGCGGAAGTGGTTTTTGCCGTTCCGGCAACCAAACGAGCCGCGGAGGCCACCGGAGAGGAGCTGAGATCAAGCCGCAGCTCTTGGTGGAGTCCGTTGGGGTCGGGGTGGCCGGAGTTGGCGCCGGCGACGACTTTGGCGGCCACCGGAGTTCAGCCTAAGTCGAACTTGTCGCTAGGGGGTCGGTGAGGTGCGGGGAGTAGCTAGTTAGGTGCTACGTGACGCGGTGAGCATGATGGACACCGTGGAGTGGTCGGAGGGTGACCGGGAGCACGTCGGCGACGAGCTCCATGGTGGTGGGTGCGGTTGAGCTCCGGGAGGTCGCTACACGGCTCGGGAGCAAGAAAAGAAGAGAGGGGAAGATGGCTAAGCTCACGGGGAGTTCGACGAAGCCCTTGGTGCGGCCGGGGACGGACCGGAGCGACGACGGTGTTGAAGGGGATCTCCGGCGACGGCGGTTCGGTCGAGGTCGATGCAGTGGGCTCGGGCCTTGCGAGCGCTCGGGGCTCGGCTTGCTCGAAGGAGAGAGGAGGGTAGCGGAGCTCCTGGACACGGCGGCACGGCGTGGGGTCGACGGAGGGCGTGGCTACGGCGAGGGGGTGGCGGCGATGGCGTCGGCCATGGCAGGGGAGTGCGAGAGAGAGATGTTGGGGGAGAATGGAGGTGTCCTGCGGGTTCACGGCGCTGCGTGGAGCTCATCCATCCAGCCCCGAGGTGAGGAGGTGGAGCAGGGCGGCAGCCAGCTGCGTGGCGCGCGCTGCGGTCGCCGTCGGGCACCTGCCTGCCTGCCTGGCCGGCAAGCAGCTCGCTGGAGCGGCGCTGGGCTGGGCCGGCAGGTGGGCCGGGTGCTGGGCGCCAGGTAAGGTTTTCTATTTTTTTTCTGTTTTCTGTTTTTTTAATACTTCTGCAACTTTGTTGAATTAAATAAAATACTTAGGCAACTCCTAAAATCACCAAACTACTCCTGGTCCATAGTTGGATTATTTCCAACATGAAACATTTTAGTTTGGGGATATTTGAGCATTTAAATATTTTATATAATTTTAAATGCCCAAATTCAAATATTTATGATTTAATTCACAAACCCTAAGATGGCCTAGGAAAATGTGCATCACTTTTGGCAGAGGTTCTGAACCAAGACAAAAATGATGGGCATTTTAGAAGGGCATTTCAGGTTCATTGAAAAAGTTTTTAGTAAACCCTAGTTGGTTTCAGAGGGGGCTGGGGGTTCTATCATCCCCATTTCAGGTTTCTGATGAAAGAATAAACATGATGCAACACTCTAATGCATGAACTAGCTAGGGTGTGACAACTCACCCCCACTCAAAAGAATCTCGTCCCGAGATTTGGGTTCCTCCGGAAAGAGGGCGGGGTACTCGAGTCGAAGACGATCCTCCCTTTCCCAAGTTGCTTCATCCTCAGAATGGTGCGACCATTGAACTTTGAGAAACTTGATATTATGACGTCGAGTGGTACGCTCGGCTTGATCGAGGATACGAATGGGGTACTCTCGATATGTAAGATTATCTTGGAGATCAAGCATTTCGTAGTCCACTCCACGGATAGGATCCGAAAAGCAACGCCTGAGTTGAGAAACGTGGAAGACATCGTGGACTCTGGAGAGATGCGGAGGTAGTTCCAACTGGTAGGCAACTTCTCCTCGTTTAGCGAGAATGCGAAAAGGTCCAATGTAACGAGGAGCCAATTTGCCTTTGATACCGAAACGATGGGTTCCCTTCAGAGGGGTAACCCGAAGGTAAGCCTTCTCGTCAACCTCGAAAGTCATAGCCTTATGTTTTCGGTCATATTGACTCTTCTGACGAGATTGGGCTGTTTTCAACTTTTCACGAACGATGCGAACTTGCTCTTCTGCTTCCTGAATCATATCCGGGCCAAAGAATTGTCTTTCCCCGGTTTCTGACCAGTTAAGGGGTGTTCGACACCGTCGTCCATAGAGAACTTCAAAAGGGGCTTTACCCAAGCTAGATTGATAGCTGTTGTTGTAAGCGAATTCGGCAAATGGAAGGCATTTCTCCCACTCCATTCCGAATGAGATAACAGAGGCTCGAAGCATGTCTTCTAGAATCTGGTTGACGCGTTCTACCTGACCACTAGATTGAGGGTGAAAAGCGGTGCTAAAAGAAAGGCGGGTTCCCATAGCATTTTGGAAACTTTCCCAAAATCGAGAGGTGAAAAGACTTCCTCGATCCGAGTTAATTTCCAAAGGAACACCATGGAGGGACACTATTCGGGAGATGTATAAGTCTGCCAATTGACTAGTAGTTATACTCTCACGAACAGGTAAGAAATGGGCCACTTTGGAAAGACGATCGACAACGACGAAGATAGCATTATTCCCTCTCTTGGTCCTGGGAAAACCGGTAATGAAATCCATACCAATTTTATCCCATTTCCATTCAGGAATAGCTAAGGGTTGAAGGGTGCCAGCAGGCCGTTGATGCTCTGCTTTTACACGACGGCAGACGTCGCAGTTAGCAATATACTGAGCAATTTCTCTCTTCATCCTAGTCCACCAGAACCTCTCGCGTAGGTCCTGATACATCTTGGTACTACCGGGATGAATGGTGAGAGGAGATTCATGAGCCTCCTTAAGGATCAACTGCCGTAGATGCTGGTTCTTGGGAACCACTAGACGGTTCTCAAAGTACACAACACCATGATCATTTGTGGAGAAACAACTAGCACTTCCGCTAGCAATGTTCTCCTTGATTTTAGATATTCCCTTATCTCGCTTTTGGGCAGCGATGATTTGATCCGTAAGAGTAGGTTTCGCCACCAAGGTGGAAAGAAATCCTTGAGGAACAATGTGAAGGTTAAGCTTCCGAAATTCCTCATGGAGAAGCGGTTGACTTTGTTGTAACATCAGGTTGTTACAATAAGATTTACGACTTAGCGCATCAGCCATGACGTTGGCTTTCCCTGGGGTGTAAGTTATTCCTAAGTCGAAATCTGTGATCAACTCGACCCAACGTCTTTGCCTGAGATTCAAATCCGGTTGGGTGAAGATGTACTTCAGACTTTGGTGATCAGTGAATATTTCGCACGATTACCAAGGAGGTAATGTCGCCAGGTTTTAAGTGCATAGACTACGGCTGCAAGCTCTAGATCATGAGTAGGATAATTCTCCTCATGTGGGTGCAATTGCCGTGAAGCGTAAGCAATTACGTGTCGATCTTGCATGAGAATGCAACCTAGTCCTTGTCGCGAGGCGTCGCAGTAGATAACAAAGTCCTTAGAGAAGTCTGGCGGTACCAGTACGGGAGCAGAAGTCAGGCGTCTTTTCAGTTCCTGAAATCTGTGCTCACATTGTGGAGTCCATTCGAACTTTTTATCTTTCTTGAGGAGTTCGGTTAGAGGTTTAGCAACTTTGGAGAAATTTTCGACAAAGCGACGGCAATAGCTCGCTAAGCCCAGAAAACTCCGAACTTGCTTGACCGATTCAGGTGGAGTCCAATTAAGGACGGCTTGAACTCGCTCAGGGTTAACAGCAATACCTTTACCAGATATTACATGACCCAGATAGGTCACTTCTGACAACCAAAATTCACATTTAGAGAATTTGGCATAAAGACGATGCTCTCGAAGTTTCTTCAACACTAGCCTTAGATGTTCGGCATGTTCTTCCTCGCTCTTGGAGTAGATGAGTATATCATCGAGGTAAACCACGACGAATTTATCCAAATACTCCATGAAGATTGAGTTCATTAACCGAGAAAAGGTGGCTGGAGCGTTGGTTAAACCGAAGGACATGACGGTGTACTCGTATTGGCCATAACGAGTAACAAAGGCCGTTTTAGGAATGTCTCCGTTTCTGATTTTGATTTGATGGTAGCCCAACCTCAAATCCATTTTGGAGAAGACTGAGGATCCAGCGAGCTGATCATACAGGTCGTTGATCCTGGGAGCGGATATTTGTTCTTGATTGTGACCAAATTGACAGGTCGATAATCTACAACCATCCGGTCCGTACCATCCTTCTTCTTGACGAAGAGGACGGGGCAAGCCCACGGAGATGAACTAGGTCGGATGAAACCCTTTTTCAAGGACTCATCGAGTTGTTTCTTAAGCTCGGCTAGTTCTAGTGGTGCCATCTTATAGGGTCTTCTAGCAATCGGGACGGTTCCTGGAATGAGGTCTATTACGAACTCCACATCCCTGTCAGGTGGAACACCTGGCAATTCCTCTGGGAAGACATCCGGGAAGTCACGGACTACCGGGACGTCCTCAAGGTCTGGCAAAGGGCTGGCGTTAAGAGAATATAACCGTCGCTTGGCTATTCGGGTCAAGACATTGACTATCTTCCCCGAAGGATGAGTGAGTTGAACAGTCCTAGAGAAGCAATCAATTTTGGCATGATGAGCTGACATCCAGTCCATACCCAAAATGATATTAATATCTGAAGATTTGAGAGCTATCAAAGATGCAAGGAAAACAAGTTTGTCGACTTGGATTTTATTTCCATAACTTACCCTGGAGGTTTGCCATCTAGAACCGGGAGTAGAAATTTCCATAGTGGATGGCATGTCACAGAATGCGGTGTTATGCAAACGAGCATAGTTCTCGGATATAAATGAATGAGAGGCTCCTGTATCGAAAAGAACAGATGCCGGGTGGCAATTAACAAGGAGCGTACCGAGAACGACGTTGGGATCCTCTTGAGCTTCTTCGGCAGAGATACAGTTGACATGGCCACGTGTAGCGGTGGCCGGCTTGGCGTGGAACACTTTCCCTGTCGGCTTGCCACGGCCAACAGCTTTAGCAGGTTGGTTGGGGTTGGTCTGGGGACACTCACGCATATAGTGGCCAGATTCCCCACACTTGAAACAAGTCACGGAACTGGTACGTGGAGGAGCACTGTTGGTTGGACCACCATAGGGCTTGGCGGGTGCAGACTGTTGAACGGGGCGAGGCGCCTGGAAGGATGGCCTCGGTGTGAACCTGGGTGGCAGGGCAGTGTTGGGCACCCACACGCGGCGCTTCTGAGGACCAGCACCGGATGAGGAACCCACGTCACGGCCATGCTTGCGTGTTGCGTCATAATCAGTCTGACCAGTCTCAGCACTGATGGCCTTGTTAACAAGCTTCTGAAAAGATGTGCACTCATGCAGACGGAGGTCGCGGCGAAGCTCAGGACTAAGCCCCTTACGGAACCTTGCTTGCTTCTTGGCATCGGTAGAAACTTCCTCAGTGGCATATCGTGCGAGGTTACCGAACTCCCTGCTGTAAGCATCCACAGAGAGTCGGCCCTGAGTGAAACTGCAAAATTCCTCACGTTTACGGTCCATGAGACCCTCCGGAATGTGATGTTCACGGAAAGCCTCGCTGAATTCAGCCCAAGTAGTGACATGGCCCGCTGGGCGCATAGCTCCATAATTCTCCCACCAGAGACTGGCGGGGCCTTCAAGATGATATGCAGCAAAGGTGACCTTGTCAGCCTCGGCTACTAGCGCGGAGCGCAGTTTGTGAGAAATACTGCGAAGCCAGTCATCAGCGTCGAGAGGCTCGACGGAGTGGTGGAACGTGGGTGGATGTAACTTGATGAAATCACTGAGTGACACCACGTTAGTCCTCTGATGGTGTGCTGTGTTCTGTTCAATACGCTCCAACAAACGGTTGGTCTCCCGCTTGTTTCTTTCGGCTTCCATCATAACCTCGGCTAGGGAAGGAGGATGAGGCAGATTTGCATTCCTGACTTCACTGCCTTCGGCCTGCTCTTGAGGAGCAGGGTTATTGCGCGTGTTGACCATCCTAGGTAAACAAGACAATGATTTAGTCAGAATGATAAGATTCCGACATAGAATACAGAATGTAAGGAGTAACTCGGAATGCAAGATGATCATCCGTATGACATGGTAGATACAGAAACTGCTTCTTTATTCCATCGTCATACACACCATACAAGGTTTAGTACAAGACCAAACAAGGTACTATTACGGTGAAAAGAGGATTACATCTCATCGGAGGCATCCCAAGCTCCTATACATTATTTTTCTACACCTCCGGAAGGCGGTACAAACTAGGTCATATCCCACGAGTCACGCAGGACGATAGACGACATAGCTGGTACGAACTAGTGATACTACCACTAACTCAGACCGATCCGTAGTAGTTCTCGTAGAAGTCACCTCCATAGCCTGGAAGCTCAACATGATCATCCGGGAACAGACGATCTCGCGGAGCTTGTGGACCATAGGGACTAGGATGAGGTCTTGGACCAACAGACGGTGGCCTGCGGGGACCACGAGGTGGGGTGATGCCTCCTACATCACGCCAACCCATCACGTCTGGCAGAGCAGATCTCACAGGATAGAGATCGCGCATATCCGAATATCCAGCTTGCACCGCCGGTGCAAACCGAGTCAACGTGGCCCAATGGTCAGCACGGGTATTGAAAAGCTCTAGCCTCAAGGCCCGATTTTCACGGTCCTTATCCTCGAGCATCTCAGCAGTGGTGCGAGTCCGTGAATCCTCCTGAGTGGGGTCAGCATAGATAGCCTGGAGATACCCTTGTGCTCCCGGAAGTGATCCTGGCATATACCGGAAATCAGAGTCCCGAAATAGGCCAGACCTGACTCGCATGATGGTCATCATAGAGTAGGCGGCGTCCTGCACAGCCATCTCAATAGTAACCCCGAGTCCATAGGAGCAGTGAAGGGGCTCGGTGGATCCAGGATAGGATGGAAATATCCTGACAGTGCAGAGATACTGGCTTTGATTAAAGTCTCGGAATTGCTCTTCGACCGTGTACTCAGGATACCAACGGTATCCAGCCTCAGTCATTACCCTGACCAACATGGCAGTATGGCCGGGTACATCTAGGCATCGAGTCAGGCGAACCACTTGATTAAGGTCGCGAGTGGCCATCTGAAAGCACAACCATAATGCAAAGGCATTAGAATTTCTAGCAAAATTTTGGCAGCATAACAGCTGTAAATGCTCAAGAAGGATTTTGAGACATTTGACAAAGGATTTCATACACACTCAACATCATCATATCAAAGTTCTGAGTCCATCCTAACAACATAATGTGGTAGTAGAACTGAACTAGGCTTGTATCCATCAAACCTATAAGGTACTACTGATTAGTAACACGTGATCCTGATAGAGAGAATAGATCCTAATTCCTTAACCCCCGGTGGAAGAATAGACTGACTCAGATCAGAATGTCATAAGATAAAGGAGTAAAAAGAGCCTTACGTTCCAACCCACAAACAATTCCCCTACATATAACTAAAGAATTTCTAGACTCAACATCGACCAGTTTGGCTTGGAGAACCTACAGGCAGTCCGGCTCTGATGCCAACGCTGTCAGGACCCCGACTCGATGTCACATCGATCTAGCTTGTAACACCTCATATCACTTTGCGGCCTCACGCACGGTATCCCCACGGGTGTCGCCTTACCTTTGCCCGGGACCGTTTGCGCCTTTTGGCTCACGTATATGATAGTGTCGCTAGCATCCATATGATAAGGAGCCCGGGCTGACATGACTAGTCGTAAACCCAAAGTGGCACAGACTTACAGGGACAGGCATCCATGACCCAGCTTCGAACGTGTCGGTCATCAGCAAGTGGGTCCGGGCTGTAGCACTGGGCTAGCAGGACTCCGGTAAACCGGGCTGTAGCGGGCTAACAGGACTCCGGTACTCAATGCGTGACATTTCCCCGAAGGGACAGACACAGGAACGAAGAAGGACACATGCCGGCCAGCCTAAGTGTTCCAGAGCAGTAGCAAGCTACCATGGCTCAGCGGTAACACTAGGAGACATTTCCCGGTAAGAGAGGCTACTAAAGATAAACAACTAGATAGTCAGATCCCACACATACCAAGCATTTCAATCATACACACAATATGCTCGATATGTGCAAATACAACGAAGCATCACAACATGACTCTATGACACAAGTACTTTATTTAAGGCTCAGGGAGCCATACATAACATACACAAGGGTACGGGTCTCACGACCCAACATACAAGTCATACAGTCATACAAGCCAGCAGCGGAAGTAACTTGTCTGAGTACAGACAACTAGTAAAATAAAAGAGGCTTGGAAAGCCTAGCTATACTACGTGGTCCATCACAAGCTCAGGGTCACCACCTGGGTCTTTAGCCTACTCGTTGATGTCAACGTCTACATAGAACCCATCAGAAGGGGTTGCAGCGTCTTCTGTAAAAATGTAGATTATAGCAACATGAGTACAAAGGTACTCAGCAAGACTTACATCAGATCCTACATACATGCATAGTATCAAGAAGGGTTGGTGGAGTTATTGCAGCAAGCCAGCTTTGACTCTTGGCTAGGCTATCCTACGATACCTCAACTTGAAATGGTTTTGCGCACACGAGTCCACTACTCACCACTTCAATACACTACCGAGGATCCACCTCCGTCTTCCTACGGAAGAGCCATCCTCGGCACTCACACTTATCTTGAGGCTTTTAGTAGTTTCCATTTACTTGTCTATGAACTGTATAGGCAACCAAGTAGTCCTTTACCGCGGACGCGGCTATTCGAATAGATCATGTTAACCCTGCAGGGGTGTACTTCTTCATACACGCTCTCACCACTTACCATCGCTTACACGACATGTACTCGGCAACCTTCAAGCGGAAGCCCAACGTGGGTGTCGGCCACGACCTACCTAATCACCTAAGCCTCCAGTCCAGGTTTATCGCCTATTCAGGTTCCATCCGTAGGGAGTCCGGCCGAGGTTTCCCATACGGCCCCGAACGATGTGAACAGGGTTCCCGAGATACCTAACGGGTATTCGGTACACCCGGCCACGTACCTACCGCATCACAGCCCACCCCTACGGTCAGCGCTGTCCACGGCCTCCAGTAGGCTACAAACACCAGAAACTACTTGCAACTCCTGGACGGAGAACTAGGATGAATAAGAAGTCGAGAGGGTCCATTGGTTTCGGGCCCAATGCATGGTAGTAGCTGATTCTTAAATCACACATACATATCTCAGTGCTTAAGGTCGGCTTCAATGAAACAACCCACCATGTACTCCTACATGGCCTCTCATCGATACCTTTACCAATCGTGTTCACCACACCACTCTCATTACCGACATAATCATTTCACTCTAGCCCATCACCCAGATGAACCAGACCTGACACGACTCTAAGCATAGCAGGCATAGCAAGGTAGGAACAACACATACACAGCGTCTTCTTCATACATATGGCTCAATCAACACAGTAACTAGATGAAACCCACTAGCCATATGTATGTGTTGTTCCTACCTTGCTATGCCTGCTATGCTTAGAGTCGTGTCAGGTCTGGTTCATCTGGGTGATGGGCTAGAGTGAAATGATTATGTCGGTAATGAGAGTGGTGTGGTGAACACGATTGGTAAAGGTATCGATGAGAGGCCATGTAGGAGTACATGGTGGGTTGTTTCATTGAAGCCGACCTTAAGCACTGAGATATGTATGTGTGATTTAAGAATCAGCTACTACCATGCATTGGGCCCGAAACCAATGGACCCTCTCGACTTCTTATTCATCCTAGTTCTCCGTCCAGGAGTTGCAAGTAGTTTCTGGTGTTTGTAGCCTACTGGAGGCCGTGGACAGCGCTGACCGTAGGGGTGGGCTGTGATGCGGTAGGTACGTGGCCGGGTGTACCGAATACCCGTTAGGTATCTCGGGAACCCTGTTCACATCGTTCGGGGCCGTATGGGAAACCTCGGCCGGACTCCCTACGGATGGAACCTGAATAGGCGATAAACCTGGACTGGAGGCTTAGGTGATTAGGTAGGTCGTGGCCGACACCCACGTTGGGCTTCCGCTTGAAGGTTGCCGAGTACATGTCGTGTAAGCGACGGTAAGTGGTGAGAGCGTGTATGAAGAAGTACACCCCTGCAGGGTTAACATGATCTATTCGAATAGCCGCGTCCGCGGTAAAGGACTACTTGGTTGCCTATACAGTTCATAGACAAGTAAATGGAAACTACTAAAAGCCTCAAGATAAGTGTGAGTGCCGAGGATGGCTCTTCCGTAGGAAGACGGAGGTGGATCCTCGGTAGTGTATTGAAGTGGTGAGTAGTGGACTCGTGTGCGCAAAACCATTTCAAGTTGAGGTATCGTAGGATAGCCTAGCCAAGAGTCAAAGCTGGCTTGCTGCAATAACTCCACCAACCCTTCTTGATACTATGCATGTATGTAGGATCTGATGTAAGTCTTGCTGAGTACCTTTGTACTCATGTTGCTATAATCTACATTTTTACAGAAGACGCTGCAACCCCTTCTGATGGGTTCTATGTAGACATTGACATCAACGAGTAGGCTAAAGACCCAGGTGGTGACCCTGAGCTTGTGATGGACCACGTAGTATAGCTAGGCTTTCCAAGCCTCTTTTATTTTACTAGTTGTCTGTACTCAGACAAGTTACTTCCGCTGCTGGCTTGTATGACTGTATGACTTGTATGTTGGGTCGTGAGACCCGTACCCTTGTGTATGTTATGTATGGCTCCCTGAGCCTTAAATAAAGTACTTGTGTCATAGAGTCATGTTGTGATGCTTCGTTGTATTTGCACATATCGAGCATATTGTGTGTATGATTGAAATGCTTGGTATGTGTGGGATCTGACTATCTAGTTGTTTATCTTTAGTAGCCTCTCTTACCGGGAAATGTCTCCTAGTGTTACCGCTGAGCCATGGTAGCTTGCTACTGCTCTGGAACACTTAGGCTGGCCGGCATGTGTCCTTCTTCGTTCCTGTGTCTGTCCCTTCGGGGAAATGTCACGCTTTGAGTACCGGAGTCCTGTTAGCCCGCTACAGCCCGGTTTACCGGAGTCCTGCTAGCCCAGTGCTACAGCCCGGACCCACTTGCTGATGACTGACACGTTCAAAGCTGGGTCATGGATGCCTGTCCCTGTAAGTCTGTGCCACTTTGGGTTTACGACTAGTCATGTCAGCCCGGGCTCTTTATCATATGGATGCTAGCGACACTATCATATACGTGAGCCAAAAGGCGCAAACGGTCCCGGGAAAAGGTAAGACGACACCCGTGGGAATACCGTGCGTGAGGCCGCAAGGTGATATGAGGTGTTACCGGCTAGGTCGATGTGACATCGAGTCGGGGTCCTGACAGCGTTGGTATCAGAGCCGGACTGCCTGTAGGTTCTCCAAGCCAAACTGGTCGATGTTGAGTCTAGAAATTCTTTAGTTATATGTAGGGGAATTGTTTGTGGGTTGGAACGTAAGGCTCTTTTTACTCCTCTATCTTGTGACATTCTGATCTGAGTCAGTCCATTCTTCCACCGGGGTTAAGGAATTAGGATCTGTTCTCTCTGTCAGGATCACGTGTTACTAATCAGTAGTACCTTATAAGTTTGATGGTTACAAGCCTAGTTCAGTTCTACTACCACATTATGTTGCCAGAATGGTTTCAGAACTATGATATGATGATGTTGAGTATGTATGAAATCCTTTGTCAAATGTCTCAAAATCCTTTTTGAGCATTTACAGCTGTTATGCTGCCGAAATTTTGCTAGAAGTTCTAATGCCTTTGCATTATAATTGCGCTTTCAGATGGCCACTCGCGACCTCAATCAAGTGGTTTGCCTGACTCGATGCCTAGATGTACCCGGCCATACTGCCAAGTTGGTCAGGGTAATGACTGAGGCTGGATACCGCTGGTATCCCGAGTACACGGTGGAAGAGCAATTCCGAGATTTTAATCAAAGCCAGTATCTCTGCACTGTCAGGATATTTCCATCTTATCCTGGATCCACCGAGCCTCTTCACTGCTCCTATGGACTCGGGGTTACTATTGAGATGGTTGTGCAGGACACCGCCTACTCTATGATGACCATTATGCGAGTCAGATCTGGTTTATTTCGGGACTCTGATTTCCGTATATGCCAGGATCACTTCCGGGAGCACAAGGATATCTCCAGGCTATCTATGCTGACTCCACTCAGGAGGATTCACGGACTCGCACCACTGCTGAGATGCTCGAGGATAAGGACCGTGAAAATCGGGCCTTAAGGTTAGAGCTCTTCAATACCCGTGCTGACCACTGGGCCACTTTGACTCGGTTCGCACCGGCGGTGCAAGCTGGATATTCAGATATGCGCGATCTCTATCCTGTGAGATCTGCTCTACCAGACGTGATGGTTTGGCGTGATGTAGGAGGCATCACCCCACCTCGCGGTCCCCGCAGGCCACCGTCTGTTGGTCCAAGGCCTCATCCTAGCCCCTATGGTCCACAAGCTCCGCGAGACCGTCTGTTTCCGGATGATCATGTTGAGCTTCCAGGCTATGGAGGTGACTTCTACGAGGACTACTACGGATCGGTCTGAGCTAGTGGTAGTATCACTAGTTTGCACTAGCTATGTCGTCTATCGTCCCGCGTAACTCGTGGGATATGACCTAGTTTGTACTCTTTCCGGAGGTGTAGAAAAATAATGTATAGGAGCTTGGAATGCCTCCGATGAGATGTAATCCTCTTTCACCGTAATAGTACTTTGTTTGGTCTTGTACTAAACCCTGTATGGTGTGTATGACGATGGAATAAAGAAGCAGTTTCTGTATTTACCATGTCATACGGATGATCATCTTGCATTCCGAATTATTCCTTAGATTCTGTATCCTATGTCGGAATTTTATCGTTCTGACTAAACCTTTGTCATGTTTACCTAGGATGGTCAACACGCGCGCTAACCCTGCTTCTCAAGAGCAGGCCGAAGGTAGTGAGGGCAGGAATGAAAATCTGCCTCATCCTCCTTCACTAGCCGAGGTTATGATGGAAGCTGAGAGAAACAAGCGGGAGACCAACCGTTTGTTGGAGCGTATTGAACAGAACACAGCACACCATCAGAGGACTAACGTGGTGTCACTCAGTGATTTTATCAAATTGCATCCACCCACGTTCCACCACTTCGTCGAGCCTCTCGACGCTGATGATTGGCTTCGCAGTATCTCTCACAAGCTGCGTTCCGCGCTAGTAGCTGAGGTTGACAAGGTCACCTTTGCTGCATATCATCTTGAAGGCCCCGCCAGTCTATGGTGGGAGAATTATGGAGCCATGCGCCCAGCGGGCCATGTCACTACTTGGGCTGAGTTCAGCGAGGCTTTCCGTGAACATCACATTCCGGAGGGTCTCATGGACCGTAAACGTGAGGAATTCGGCAATTTCACTCAAGGCCGACTTTCTGTGGATGTCTATAGCAGGGAGTTTGGTAATCTCGCGCGATATGCAACTGAGGAAGTGTCTACTGACGCCAAGAAGCAAGCAAGGTTCCGTAAGGGCCTTAGTCCTGAGCTTCGCCGCGACCTCCGTCTGCATGAGTGCACATATTTTTCGAAACTTGTCAACAAAGCCATCAGTGCTGAAACTGGTCAGACTGACTATGACACAACACGCAAGCATGGCCGTGACATGGGTTCCTCATCCGGTGCTGGTCCTCAGAAGCGCCGCGTGTGGTGCCCAACACCGCCCTGCCACCCAGGTTCACACCGAGGCCATCTTTCCAGGCGCCTCACCCTGTTCAACAGTCTGCTCCAACCAAGCCCTATGGGGGTCCAACCAATAATGCTCCTCCACGTACCAGTTCCGTGACTTGTTTCAAATGTGGGGAATCTGGTCACTATATGCGTGAGTGTCCCCAGACCAACCCCAATCAATCTGCTAAAGCTGTTGGCCGTGGCAAGCCGACAGGAAAAATATTCCACGCCAAGCCGGTCACCGCTTCACGTGGCCATGTCAACTGTATCTCTGCCGAAGAAGCTCAAGAGGATCCCAACGTCGTTCTCGGTACGCTTCTTGTTAATTGCCACCCGGCATCCGTTCTTTTCGATACAGGAGCCTCTCATTCTTTTATATCTGAAAATTATGCTCGTTTGCATAACGTTGCATTCTGTGACATGCCATCCACTATGGAAATTTCTACTCCTGGTTCTAGATGGCAGACCTCTAGGGTAAGTTATGGAAATGAAATCCAAGTCGACAGACTTGTTTTCCTTGCATCTTTGATAGCCCTTAAATCTTCAGATATTAATATCATTTTGGGTATGGACTGGATGTCAGCTCATCAAGCCAAAATTGATTGCTTCTCTAGGACTGTTCAACTCACCCATCCTTCGGGGAAGATAGTCAATGTCTTGACCCGAATAGCCAAGCGACAAATATATTCTCTTAACGCCAGCCCTTTGCCAGACCTTGAGGACGTGCCGGTAGTCTGTGACTTCCCGGATGTCTTTCCAGAGGAATTGCCAGGTGTTCCACCTGACAGGGATGTTGAGTTCGTAATCGACCTCATCCCCGGAACTGTTCCGATTGCTAGAAGACCTTATAAGATGGCACCACTAGAACTAGCCGAGCTTAAGAAACAACTCGATGAATCCTTGAAAAAGGGTTTCATCCGCCCTAGTTCATCTCCATGGGCATGCCCCGTCCTATTCGTCAAGAAGAAGGATGGTACGGACCGGATGGTTGTAGATTACCGACCTGTCAATTTGGTCACAATCAAGAACAAATATCCACTTCCCAGGATCAACGATCTGTATGATCAGCTCGCTGGATCCTCAGTCTTCTCCAAGATGGATTTGAGGTTGGGCTACCATCAAATAAAAATCAGAAACGGGGACATTCCTAAAACGGCCTTTGTTACTCGTTATGGCCAATACGAGTACACCGTCATGTCCTTCGGCTTAACCAACGCTCCAGCCACCTTTTCTCGGTTAATGAACTCAATCTTCATGGAGTATTTGGATAAATTCGTCGTGGTCTACCTCGATGATATACTCATCTACTTCAAGAACGAGGAAGAACATGCCGAACATCTAAGGCTAGTGTTGAAGAAACTTCGAGAGCATCGCCTCTATGCCAAATTTTCTAAATGTGAATTCTGGTTGTCAGAAGTGACCTATCTGGGCCATGTAATATCTGGTAAAGGTATTGCTGTTAACCCTGAGCGAGTTCAAGCCGTCCTTAATTGGACTCCACCTGAATCGGTCAAGCAAGTTCGGAGTTTTCTAGGCTTAGCGAGCTATTGTCGTCGCTTTGTCGAGAACTTCTCCAAAGTTGCCAAACCTCTAACCGAACTCCTCAAGAAAGATAAGAAGTTCGAATGGACTCCACAATGTGAGCACAGCTTTCAGGAACTGAAAAGACGCCTGACTTCTGCTCCCGTACTGGTACCGCCAGACTTCTCCAAGGACTTTGTTATCTACTGCGACGCCTCGCGACAAGGACTAGGTTGCATTCTCATGCAAGATCGACACGTAATTGCCTACGCTTCACGGCAATTGCACCCACATGAGGAGAATTATCCTACTCATGATCTAGAGCTTGCAGCCGTAGTCTATGCACTTAAGACCTGGCGACATTACCTCCTCGGTAACCGTTGCGAAATATTCACTGATCACCAAAGTCTGAAGTACATTTTCACCCAACCGGATTTGAATCTCAGGCAAAGACGTTGGGTTGAGTTGATCACAGACTTCGACTTAGGAATAACCTACACCCCAGGGAAAGCCAACGTCATGGCTGATGCGCTAAGTCGTAAATCTTATTGTAACAACCTGATGTTACAACAAAGTCAACCGCTTCTCCATGAGGAATTTCGGAAACTTAATCTTCACATTGTTCCTCAAGGTTTTCTTTCCACCTTGGTGGCAAAACCTACCCTTACGGATCAGATTATCAAAGCACAGAAGGTAGATCCGGGAATCTCCCGCATCAAGAGAAACATTCAGAAAGGAGTTGCGAATTGCTTCTCTATTAATGATCAAGGGGTCGTATACTTCGGGAATCGATTAGTGGTTCCCAAAGTGCGGAACCTGAGGCGTTTGATCCTTAAGGAAGCTCATGAATCTCCTCTCACCATTCATCCCGGTAGTACTAAGATGTATCAGGACCTACGCCAGAGGTTCTGGTGGACTAGGATGAAGAGAGAAATTGCTCAGTATATTGCAAATTGCAACGTCTGTCGTCGTGTAAAAGCAGAGCATCAACGGCCTGCTGGCACCCTTCAACCCTTAGCTATTCCTGAATGGAAATGGGATAAAATTGGTATGGATTTCATTACCGGTTTTCCCAGGACCAAGAGAGGGAATAATGCTATTTTCGTCGTGGTCGATCGTCTTTCCAAAGTAGCCCATTTCTTACCTGTTCATGAGAGTATAACCGCTAGTCAGCTGGCAGATTTGTACATCTCCCGAATAGTGTCTCTCCATGGTGTTCCTTTGGAAATTAACTCGGATCGAGGAAGTCTTTTCACCTCTCGATTTTGGGAAAGTTTCCAAAATGCTATGGGAACCCGTCTCTCCTTTAGCACCGCTTTCCACCCTCAGTCGAGTGGTCAAGTGGAACGCGTCAACCAAATTCTAGAAGACATGCTTCGAGCCTCTGTTATCTCTTTCGGAATGGACTGGGAGAAGTGCCTTCCATTTGCCGAATTCGCTTACAACAACAGCTATCAATCTAGCTTGGGTAAAGCCCCTTTTGAAGTTCTCTATGGACGACGGTGTCGAACACCCCTTAACTGGTCAGAGACCGGGGAAAGACAATTCTTTGGCCCGGATATGATTCAGGAAGCAGAAGAACAAGTTCGCATCATTCGTGAAAAGTTGAAAACAGCCCAATCCCGTCAAAAGAGTCAATATGACCGAAAACATAAGGCTATGACTTTCGAGGTTGACGAGAAGGCTTATCTTCGGGTCACCCCTCTGAAGGGAACCCATCGTTTCGGTATCAAAGGCAAATTGGCTCCTCGTTACATTGGACCTTTTCGCATTCTTGCCAAACGAGGAGAAGCTGCCTACCAGTTGGAACTACCTCCGCATCTCTCCAGAGTCCACGATGTCTTCCACGTTTCTCAACTCAGGCGTTGCTTCTCGGATCCTATCCGTGAAGTGGACCATGAAACGCTTGATCTCCAAGATTATCTTACATATCGAGAGTACCCCATTCGTGTCCTCGATCAGGCCGAGCGTACCACTCGACGTCATAACATCAAGTTTCTCAAAGTACAATGGTCGCACCATTCTGAGGATGAAGCAACTTGGGAAAGGGAGGATCGTCTTTGACTTGAGTACCCCGCCTTCTTCCCGGAGGAACCCAAATCTCGGGGTGAGATTCTTTTGAGTGGGGGTGAGTTGTCACACCCTAGCTAGTCATGCATTAGAGTGTTGCATCATGTTTACTCTTTCATCAGAAACTTGAAATGGGGATCTGTGAAAACCTCAGAATCTTTTTGAAAATGACCCAAATAAAAATTTCTCCAAAAGGGTCCAAGAAAATGCTCATGTTGCTCTCTGAAAATATTGGACAGAGATAATAATCAAACCAATATTTTTGAGAGCTCATAGGTATTTATTTTGGGCATTTGGAATTAATGCATAAATATTTGCATTGGAAATATATTAGTAATATATATTAATATATGTCCAAATATTATGCCAACTATAAAGGAGCTCTGGAATAATATATATAGCTCCTGCAAAAATTGGCATAAGTTAAATAAAGATTTAATATATTATTAAATCAAAACAAATGTCAGAAATTAGAAAACAGAAAATATATAACAGGAGGCTTACCTGGGCTCCTCCACTGTGCGGCCCAGCCAGCTGGCCGGCCCAGCCAGCAGCCGGCCCAGCCCACCACTGCAGCCTTCCGTCGTCTTCCTCCCCTCGCCCCGAAGCTGCTGCGTGCTCGCGTGCGCACGGCCGCACGGCCACCTCCTGCTTGCCGACGAGCTCCTGGCCGCGTGGACGACTCCCGCAGGCCGTTCCGATCCCCCCTGCTCTCTCTCACTCTCCCCCGGCTCTCCCTCCTCTCCCTCGCTCTCTCTCTCACACGGCCGAACACCACCGTCGCCGCCGTTCGCCACAGCAGCCGTCTCCGGCCACCCCTCGCTCCCCGACTAGCTCAGAAGCTCCGCCACAACCTTCTCTTCCTCCCCACTGCTTCACGGGCCTCCGGAAGCCCTGCATCGCCGCCACGTCGCCGTTCCCCTCTTCGGGCTCCGACCGTCGTCGCCGTCGAATTCGCCGTCTCCAGCGCGTCTCTGAGCCCGCTTCGACGCCCACTGCAACCGCGGTGAGCCCCGAGTCGTTTCCCCCTTCTTCCCTGGTCTCTTTCGACCTCTAGGCCGTAGCCCCGTTGGCCGAGAACTCCACGCCGCCGGCGAAGTCGCCGTCGTGGCCACGGCCACCGTAGCACCCAACCGAGCACACCATCGTGCTCCACACCTCACTAGGAGCACGTAGCACGCACCAACACCTCCCCTAACGCCCTGCAACGCCGATTCCGACCGCACCCGAACTCCGGCCGCCGCAGCCGAGCTCGCCGCCGTCACTCCGGCCACCCCGAGCCCAACCACCACCACCAATAGTCGCGGCTCAACCTCAGCAACACGTAGATGCCTTCCGCCGTCCATTTGGTTGCCGGAATGGCAAAAAGCACTTTCGACGCCTTCTCGGACCTCGCCGGCGTCATGTCGCCGGTGGGTTTGACTTGTCCGACCTGGGGTTGACCCCCAGGGTCACTGACGCGTGGGCCCTGTCGGCGAGTGGTTAGATTAGCGCTAACTACTGTTAGTCAACCCCCCCTGACACTGACAGTGGGCCCCAGCGCCACTAATCCCTAATTAGGATTAATTTAAACCTGTTTAACCCCCCTGTCACTGACGTGTGGCCCCCACACGTCAGGTTTGACTTCAGCCAGCCGCAGTTGACCACTGACGTCATGCTGACGTCATGCTGGCGCAATAATTATATTTCTGGATTTAATTTAAATCAGGAAATTCCAGAATATTATTTAAACTTCAAAAATTCATAACTTTTATTCTGTAACTCCAAATTGAACAAATTATATATGAAAAATGATCAGAAAAATCCAATCTATCCATCTGTACTATTTTCATGCATGATCAAACAAGTTAAATTGATGTTTCAAGCAGAACAAGGAAAAGCACTTTAAAAGGCCATATTTGAATTTGAAACTTGAATCCTTGATTCAAATTTGTTCAAACCCTTCTGGATTTTAGTTGCATTAGCCCAACTCACTCATATTGCCATGTTTCATGCATGCATCATATTGTTGCACATTGTTTGGTGACGCTTGTGTATCGATGTCCTCTGCGACAGGTTCTGCCTCTGAGGAGTACCGTGATTACCCTAACGAAGAACCGTATCCGTGCATCGAACCATCAGGCAAGCAACCAACCATTTGATCATATCGATACAATCCCATGTTCTCGCTCCTGCTCTCTTTTACTGCATTAAGACAACGTGATTCAAACTGCTGTGTGCTACGGTAGTTGAACCCATTTCCTCTGCATGACCTGTCATTGCCACAGTAACTAGATGAAACCCACTAGCATGTGTAGGAGTTGATTGAGCCATATGTATGTGTTGTTCCTACCTTGCTATGCCTACTATGCTTAGAGTCGTGTCAGGTCTGGTTCATCTGGGTGATGGGCTAGAGTGAAATGATTATGTCGGTAATGAGAGTGGTGTGGTGAACACGATTGGTAAAGGTATCGATGAGAGGCCATGTAGGAGTACATGGTGGGTTGTTTCATTGAAGCCGACCTTAAGCACTGAGATATGTATGTGTGATTTAAGAATCAGCTACTACCATGCATTGGGCCCGAAACCAATGGACCCTCTCGACTTCTTATTCATCCTAGTTCTCCGTCCAGGAGTTGCAAGTAGTTTCTGGTGTTTGTAGCCTACTGGAGGCCGTGGACAGCGCTGACCGTAGGGGTGGGCTGTGATGCGGTAGGTACGTGGCCGGGTGTACCGAATACCCGTTAGGTATCTCGGGAACCCTGTTCACATCGTTCGGGGCCGTATGGGAAACCTCGGCCGGACTCCCTACGGATGGAACCTGAATAGGCGATAAACCTGGACTGGAGGCTTAGGTGATTAGGTAGGTCGTGGCCGACACCCACGTTGGGCTTCCGCTTGAAGGTTGCCGAGTACATGTCGTGTAAGCGACGGTAAGTGGTGAGAGCGTGTATGAAGAAGTGCACCCCTGCAGGGTTAACATGATCTATTCGAATAGCCGCGTCCGCGGTAAAGGACTACTTGGTTGCCTATACAGTTCATAGACAAGTAAATGGAAACTACTAAAAGCCTCAAGATAAGTGTGAGTGCCGAGGATGGCTCTTCCGTAGGAAGACGGAGGTGGATCCTCGGTAGTGTATTGAAGTGGTGAGTAGTGGACTCGTGTGCGCAAAACCATTTCAAGTTGAGGTATCGTAGGATAGCCTAGCCAAGAGTCAAAGCTGGCTTGCTGCAATAACTCCACCAACCCTTCTTGATACTATGCATGTATGTAGGATCTGATGTAAGTCTTGCTGAGTACCTTTGTACTCATGTTGCTATAATCTACATTTTTACAGAAGACGCTGCAACCCCTTCTGATGGGTTCTATGTAGACGTTGACATCAACGAGTAGGCTAAAGACCCAGGTGGTGACCCTGAGCTTGTGATGGACCACGTAGTATAGCTAGGCTTTCCAAGCCTCTTTTATTTTACTAGTTGTCTGTACTCAGACAAGTTACTTCCGCTGCTGGCTTGTATGACTGTATGACTTGTATGTTGGGTCGTGAGACCCGTACCCTTGTGTATGTTATGTATGGCTCCCTGAGCCTTAAATAAAGTACTTGTGTCATAGAGTCATGTTGTGATGCTTCGTTGTATTTGCACATATCGAGCATATTGTGTGTATGATTGAAATGCTTGGTATGTGTGGGATCTGACTATCTAGTTGTTTATCTTTAGTAGCCTCTCTTACCGGGAAATGTCTCCTAGTGTTACCGCTGAGCCATGGTAGCTTGCTACTGCTCTGGAACACTTAGGCTGGCCGGCATGTGTCCTTCTTCGTTCCTGTGTCTGTCCCTTCGGGGAAATGTCACGCTTTGAGTACCGGAGTCCTGTTAGCCCGCTACAGCCCGGTTTACCGGAGTCCTGCTAGCCCAGTGCTACAGCCCGGACCCACTTGCTGATGACCGACACGTTCGAAGCTGGGTCATGGATGCCTGTCCCTGTAAGTCTGTGCCACTTTGGGTTTATGACTAGTCATGTCAGCCCGGGCTCTTTATCATATGGATGCTAGCGACACTATCATATACGTGAGCCAAAAGGCGCAAACGGTCCCGGGAAAAGGTAAGACGACACCCGTGGGAATACCGTGCGTGAGGCCGCAAGGTGATATGAGGTGTTACCGGCTAGGTCGATGTGACATCGAGTCGGGGTCCTGACAGGCAGAACCTGCCGCAAGAACACTGATACACAACCATCACCAAACAATGTGCAACAATATGATGCATGCATGAAACATGGCAATATGAGTGTGTTGGGCTAATGCAACTAAGACCAGAAGGGTTTGAACCAATTTGAATCAAAGATTCAAATTTCAAACTCAAACATGGCCCTTTAAAGTGTTTTTCCTTGTTCTGCATTAAACATCAGGTTAACTTGTTTAATCATGCATGAAAATAGTACAGATGGATAGATTGGATTTTTCTGATCATTTTTCATATATAATTTGTCTGATTTGGAGTTACAGAATAAAAGTTATGAATTTTTGAAGTTTAAACTATATTCTGGAATTTCCTATATTAGATTAATTCCAGAAAATCAATTACTGTGTCAGCCTGACGTCAGTGTGACGTCAGCAGGTCAACGGGACACGTCCGGGTCAAACCTGACAGTGGGTCCCGCGTGTCAGTGTGATTAGATTAGTTAAAGTTTAATTAAAACTAAACCTGTTTAATTAACAGGGCTGGGCCCCACCTGTCATTGACTCAGGAGAGTCAACCAGGGCCCACCCGTGGTCAAACCCAGGTCGGCTGCACCGTCGTTTAGCCGCCGGCGAGCCCGACGCGGCGGCGGAAGTGATTTTTGCTGTTCCGGCAACCAAACGAGCCGCGAAGGCCACCGGAGAGGAGCTGAGGTCGAGCCGCAGCTCTTGGTGGAGTCCGTTGGGGTCGGGGTGGCCGGAGTTGGCGCCGGCGACGACTTTGGCGGCCACCGGAGTTCGGCCGAAGTCGAACTTGTCGCTAGGGGGGATCGGTGAGGTGCGGGGAGTAGCTAGTTAGGTGCTACGTGACGCGGTGAGCATGATGGACACCATGGAGTGGTCGGAGGGTGACCGGGAGCACGTCGGCGACGAGCTCCACGGTGGTGGGTGCGGTTGAGCTCCGGGAGGTCGCTACACGGCTCGGGAGCAAGAAAAGAAGAGAGGGGAAGATGGCTAAGCTCACGGGGAGTTCGACGAAGCCCTTGGTGCGGCCGGGGACGGACCGGAGCGACGACGGCGTTGAAGGGGATCTCCGGCGACGGCGGTTCGGTCGAGGTCGATGTAGTGGGCTCGGGCCTTGCGAGCGCTCGGGGCTCGGCTTGCTCGAAGGAGAGGAGGGTAGCGGAGCTCCTGGACACGGCGGCACGGCGTGGGGTCGACGGAGGGCGTGGCTACGGCGAGGGGGTGGCGGCGATGGCGTCGGCCATGGTGGGGGAGCGCGAGAGAGAGGGGTTTAGGGAGAATGGAGGTGTCCTGCGGGTTCACGGCGCTGCGTGGAGCTCATCCATCCAGCCCCGAGGCGAGGAGGTGGAGCAGGGCGGCAGCCAGCTGCGTGGCGCGCGCTGCGGTCGCCGTCGGGCACCTGCCTGCCTGCCTGGCCGGCAAGCAGCTCGCTGGAGCGGCGTTGGGCTGGGCCGGCAGGTGGGCCGGGTGCTGGGCGCCAGGTAAGGTTTTCTATTTTTTTTCTGTTTTCTGTTTTTTTAATACTTCTGCAACTTTGTTGAATTAAATAAAATACTTAGGCAACTCCTAAAATCACCAAACTACTCCTGGTCCATAGTTGGATTATTTCCAACATGAAACATTTTAGTTTGGGGATATTTGAGCATTTAAATATTTTATATAATTTTAAATGCCCAAATTCAAATATTTATGATTTAATTCACAAACCCTAAGATGGCCTAGGAAAATGTGCATCACTTTTGGCAGAGGTTCTGAACCAAGACAAAAATGATGGGCATTTTAGAAGGGCATTTCAGGTTCATTGAAAAAGTTTTTAGTAAACCCTAGTTGGTTTCAGAGGGGGCTGGGGGTTCTGTCATCCCCATTTCAGGTTTCTGATGAAAGAATAAACATGATGCAACACTCTAATGCATGAACTAGCTAGGGTGTGACAAGACCGATGTGCCAGGTGTCGTTCAGTTATTTGTTGGTGTTGCCTTGTCATTGCTTGCGTGTCATGCATTGCATATCATGTCATCATGTGC
Source organism: Triticum aestivum (assembly GCF_018294505.1). Classification (NCBI taxonomy): domain Eukaryota; kingdom Viridiplantae; phylum Streptophyta; class Magnoliopsida; order Poales; family Poaceae; genus Triticum; species Triticum aestivum. The sequence goes on along the minus strand of NC_057812.1, from coordinate 382,962,680 downwards.
ATTCCATTCGCATACGTGTTCGTCTCATGGCCCGAGCATTTTCCCCGTTGTCCGTTTTGCAATCCGGCATTCCGTTCTCCTCCGGTGGTCATTTCTACCTTTCTTTCTTGTGTGGGGATTAAACATTTCCGGATTGGACCAAGACTTGTCAAGCGGCCTTGGTTTACTACCGGTAGATCGCCTGTCAAGTTTCGTATCATTTGGACTTCGTTTGATACTCCAACGGTTAACCGAGGGACCGAGAAGGCTTCGTGTGTGTTGCAGCCCAACACCCTTCCATTTTGGCCCAAAACCCACCTAACTCTGCTCCATCATCTCGGTCGTTCGATCACGATCGCGTGGCCGAAAACCGCACCTCATTTGGAGCTTCCTAGCTCCCTCTACATCTATAAATAGACCCCTTCATTTTCGCTTTCGGATCTTTTCCCTGAAACCCTAAAACTCCTCCCTCAGCGCCGCCGGACATGTCCACTCCGCCACCGGACGCGTCCGCCGCCTCCCGCCACGTCGCTCCGGCCAGTAGCAGGCTGCCACATCATCACATCGCCGCCCTCACCCAATCGGCGCCTGCCACCTCAGCCTGCGCGCCGCCCCACTTCGCCGCGGCCCGCCGAGCCCATGTGAGACCCGCACAGGCCCGGATCCCCGCCACCGCGCTCGCTTCAGGTTCCGCTCGAGGGGAGGAGCCCCTCGATGATGCAGCTCGTCGCCGGGGCCCGTTGTGTCGCTGCCGCTGATCTCTCAGGCGAGAGCCTCGCCGTCTGGCCTTCTTCCCGTCCTCCCCGTGCTCTCTCTCATGTCCTCTCTCTCTCTTCTTCACAGGGCAATCCCGCCATGTAGTCTCGGGTCGCCTAGTACACCGTCCTCCGCCGCCGAGGGCCGGATCCACCAGTTCCCGGCCTGATCTGCCCGTTCCGTCGTCCCTGACCTCCACCCTCGCCGGCCCTGTCGTGCGCCGCCGCCATGACCGCTCGGGAGCGAGCAGAGGAGCCGCTCGCTCCCCTTGCCCGTTGACCTCACCCCCGCGCGGGCCAGCGCCCCGCCTTCGGCCCACCTCCAGCCGGCCTGCCTCGGCCTGCCTCTCCCTCCCTTCCTGGGCCGAGCCCACTTGGGTGAGGCCACCGCCCCCTCCTTTTTTTTTCTCTCTCTCGTTGGGCCGGCCAGTTTCGGCCCAGCTCTATATTTTTTTTCTGCCTGAACGTTTTTCCTATTTATCCAGAGATCGCCAGTTTTGCAGAATAGTCCCCCTAGTTCATGCATTTAATAACTCACTAACTGTGCATCGGATTAAAATGTTTTACATATGAAACTTGCTCAGAAATTTGTGTAGATTAATAATATCCAACTTTCATCTATGTTTGAAATGTTAAAAAATGTTGTTTGCATTAATTTGCTCCTATGCCATGTTAAAATGATTTAATTCATAACTAAATAACCGTAACTCCGATTTTAATAATCTTTATATGTAACTGGGGTAGAAAAATGCCTAGTTTAACATGGTGCACTCATCTTGCATGTTTAAGAACTCTAAAATAATGTTTAGGGCAGAACAGTACCAAACCTAATATATGCATATGAGGAGTTTCCGGAATTGTTCTTCGTTGCTTCCGGCCTCATTTAACCTTGACTAGATAGGTAGTTTACATTTGCTTCACCCTCTTGCCATAATAATCAACATTTAATATTGTTGGGGTACATAAACGAGAGAGAACTAAATAATTGATGTGGTGTTTTGTCAATATGCATCCCGATGCATATTGAGCTCCACTTAATTTGTAGGATTGTTTGTGCACTTTGCCATGCCATGCATACTCAAACCGGACATGCATCATACTTGATTGTGCATCCTGCCATGTTCATGTCGTGGTTGTTTACTATGTTGTTTGCTTCTTTCCGGTGTTGCTTCTTCGGGTTGGTTCCGTTAACGTCGAGTTTGTGAGGATCCGTTCGTCTACGTCCGTTTATCTTCTTCATGGACTCGTTCTTCTTCCTTACGGGATTTCAGGCAAGATGATCATACCCTCGAAATCACTACTATCTTTGCTATGCTAGTTTGCTCGCTCTTTTGCTATGCCAATGCTACGATGCCTACCATTTGCTTGTCAGCCTCCCAAATTACCATGTCAAACCCTTAACCCCCCATGTCCTAGCAAACCGTTGATTGGCTATGTTACCGCTTTGTTCAGCCCCTCTTATAGCGTTACTAGTTGCAGGTGAAGATTGGAGGCGTTCCTTGTTGGGACATTTATTTACTTGTTGGGATATCACAATATATCTTATTTAATTAATGCATCTATATACTTGGTAAAGGGTGGAAGGCTCGGCCTTATGCCTGGTGTTTTGTTCCACTCTTGCCGCCCTAGTTTCCGTCATATCGGTGTTATGTTCCCGGATTTTGCGTCCCTTACACGGTTGGGCTATAATGGGAACCCCTTGACAGTTCGCCTTAAGTAAAGCTTCTCCAGCAATGCCCAACATTGGTTTTACCATTTGCCACCTAGCCTTTTTCTTTTCCCTTGGGGGTCGCGCGCCCAAGGGTCATCATTATTTACCCCCCCCCCCCCGGGCCAGTGCTCCTCTGAGTGTTGGTCCAACCTGTCAGATGCCGGTGGCCACCAGGGGCAACTCTGGGCTGGCTTGCCCCTACCTAGGACAATCTGAGTGTGCCCTGAGAAAGAGATATGTGCAGCTCCTATCGGGATTTGTCGGCACATTCGGGCGGTGTTGCTGGTTTAGTTTTACCATGTCGAAATGTCTTGTTGTACCGGGATACCGAGTCTGATCGGAATGTCTCGGGTGGAGGTCTATTCCTTCGTTGACCGTGAGAGCTTGTGATGGGCTAAGTTGGGACACCCCTGCAGGGATTGGAACTTTCGAAAGCCGTGCCCGCGGTTATGGGCAGATGGGAATTTGTTAACGTCCGGTTGTAGAAAACCTAAAGTTGACCTTAATTAAAATGAATCAACCGTGTGTGTAACCATGATGGTCTCTTTCCGGCGGAGTCCGGAAAGTGAACACGGTGTTGGGGTTATGTTTGACGTAGGTTGTTCTAGGATCACTTCTTGATCATAGTTTTATCGACCGTGCTTTTGCCTTCTCTTCTCGCTCCCTTTTGCGAATAGGTTAGTCACCATATATGCTAGTCGCTTGCTGCAGCTCCACCTCATACCTTTACCTTACCCATAAGCTTAAATAGTCTTGATCGCGAGGGTGCGAGATTGCTGAGTCCCCGTGGCTCACAGATACTTCCAAAACCAGCTTGCAGGTGCCGATGAGTCCGTGCAGATGACGCAACCAAGCTCAGTAGGAGCTCGATGAAGATCTTGTCCTTTTGTGTTGTTCCGTTCCAGTTGATCAGTAGTGGAGCCCAGTTGGGGTCGATCGGGGACCGTGTCGCATTTGGGGTTCTTCTTTTATTTTGGTTTCATAGTCGGACCTTGATTGTATCTGGTTGTTGTAATGCTTTATTCATGTAATTGTGTGAAGTGGCGATTGTAAGCCAACTATGTATCTCTTTCCCTTATGTATTACATGGGTTCTGTGAAGATTACCTCACTTGCGACATTGCTTTCAATGCGGTTATGCCTCTAAGTCGTGCTTCAACACGTAGGAGATATAGCCGCATCGAGGGCGTTACATGAAGTTTTTTACTTGGATCATCTTCGATCCCTATGTGCTCGTGCTGAAACCCCAACTAGCTTAGTTGAGGGCAAATCTCTAGATGTGCATGCTTGTTATGTGCGACACCGCATATCTGAAAAAGGGAAACTTTTACTGGATCAAATTCATCGTTTGTAGTGCTATGCTTGGAATTTATGTGAAATATATGATTGTACTTGTTGTTCTAAAGACCCTAAGAAACACCTTCTTTACCAATGTGAGTTTAGTGATAATGGAATAGTATCTTCGTCTACTAAGGGTGTTCATAATTACTATGATGTTCAACAAATTGAAGAATTTGTTGCTTTTAGGGGTACTTGTGAAATTGCTTCTTCTATTGAAGAGTGTGATACTACTCTCTACAAATCTGAAAATTTGGCCATACTTAAATATTGCTATGATAATTATGTTTCTAATCATTATATTAAACCATATATTGAGGACTCCTCCGCTAATGGTATATATGATTACTATGATGTGGGCTCCAGACCTTCCCTTTTCATGCAAATTCAATGATAATGAAACCTTAGCTTCTTATGCTAATGGTACATATGATTACTATGATGTGGAACGAATAGAAGAATTTGTTACTTTTAAGGCTGCTTGTGAAATTGAATCTTTGTTTAAAGAGTTTGAAGATTTTGATGATTCAGTTTATAGACCTGAAAATTTAGCTATCCTTAAATATTGCAATGAGAATTATAAATACAATTATGATATTGCTGAATTTATTGAGAAAGTCTCCGCTGTGCGAGAAGAGACTAATATTTTGCGGGAGTCTATGGAAGAAGAAATTGATGAAACTGTGAGCTCATTGGGTGAAAAAGATGATGAGGAGAGCGATGAACAAAAGGAGGAAGATCAGATTAGCTACCCATTCCCACCTTCTAATGAGAGTAACTCTCCAACTCATACATTATTTAATGTCCCTTCGTTCTTACCGAAGGATGAATGCCATGATAATTGCTATGATCCCGTTGATTCGTTTGAAATATCCCTTTTTGATGATGCTTTCTATGCTTGTGGCCAAGATGCCAATATGAATTATGCTTATGGAGATGAACTTGCTATGGTTCCTTATGTTGAACATGAAATTGTTGCTATTCCACCCACGCATGATAGTCCCATTATCTTTTTGAATTCTCCTGACTACACTATATCAGAGAAGTTTTCCATTATTAAGGATTATATTAATGGGTTGCGTTTTACTACTACACATGATTATTTTGATAGATATAATATGCATGTGCTTGCTGCTCCTACTTGCAATTATTGTGAGAGAGGAACTATATCTCCACCTCTCTATGTTACCCACACGATAAAATTGCAAGAAACTGTTTATACTATGCATTGGCCTTTACTAGGTGTGCATGAATTGTTCTTTTATGACATGCTGATGCATAGGAAGAGATTTAGACTTCGTTGTTGCATGATATATGTTACTTTTTTCTCACTACTAAATCACAAATCATTGTTAAATAAAATTGGCTTTGATATACCTTGTGATCCGGGTGGATTCATTACTTGAGCACTATATGCCTAGCTTAATGGCTTTCAAGAAAGCGCTGCCAGGGAGACAACCCAGAAGTTTTAGAGAGTCATTTATTTCTGTTGAGTGCTTTTATATAGTTTAAGAACAAAAATATTAAAGAGGGGAACCCAAAACTTTTCAAAAAGGAAAGTGAAAGTGAGAGAGACAAGCATTGTTGAAGTGGGGGAGCTCATTGAACTTTGTTCATGCTCACGGAAACTTTGTGAATCTTGATTACAGAAAATTTTCGACAAAAATAATTATCCCCTTGTACAATTCCATTGTATTATAAAATAATGTGCCAAGATTTTCCTTTAGGATGTTTACAATGCTTGTTGGTTTGTGCGGTGCAGAACAGAAACTTTGGCTGTAGTGCGCGTTTTTACAATTTTTTTACTGGAACGTCAAACGGTTCTGAAACTTTTTGCGCTGTGTTTCTATACAAATTGTTTATTTTTACTAATTTGTTCAGAATTTTTGGAGTACCAGAAGTATGGTGAATATTCAGATTACAACAGACTGTCCTGTTTAAGACAGATTCTGTTTTGATGCATAGTTTGCTTGTTTTGATGAAACTATCAATTTCTATCAGTGGACGAAACCATGGAAAAGTTATATTACAGTAGCTACAATGCAAAAACAAAATATGAATTGGTTTGCAACAGTACTTAGAGTAGTGATTTGCTTTATTATACTAACGGATCTTACCAAACTTTTTGTTAAGTTTTGTGTGATTGAAGTTTTTAAGTTTTGGGAGAGATCACGATGGATGAAGGAATAAGGAGTGGCAAGAGGCTAAGCTTGGGGATGCCCGAGGCACCCCAAGGAAATATTCAAGGACTCCCAAGCAACCAATCTTGGGTATGCCCCGGAAGGCATCCCCTCTTTCTTCTAACGATCATCGGTAATTTTACTTGGAGCTATATTTTTGTTCGTCACATGATATGCGTAAATCTTGGAGCATCTTTTGCATTTAGTTTTCACTTTTCTTTGATGCACCATGCTGGTATGAGATAGTCCTTGGTTGATTTATAGAATGCTCATTGCACTTCACTTATATCTTTTGAGTATGGCTTTATAGAATTCTTCATGTGCTTCACTTATATATTTTGAAGTTTGGATTGCCTGTTTCTCTTCACATAGAAAACCGCCATTTGTAGAATGCTCTTTTGCTTCACTTATATTTGTTAGAGCGTGGGCATATCTTTTGTAGAAAGAATTAAACTCTCTTGCTTCACTTATATCTATTTAGAGAGATGACATGAACTGGTCATTCACATGGTTAGTCATAAAATCCTACATAAAACTTGTAGATCACTAAATATGATATGTTTGATTCGTTGCAATAGTTCTGCGATATAAAGATGGTGATATTAGAGTCATGCTAGTGGGTACCTGTGGATTGTAGAAATACTTGTGTTGAAGTTTGTGATTCGCGTAGCATGCACGTATGGTGAACCGTTATGTGATGAAGTCGGAGCATGATTTATTTATTGAGTGTCTTCCTTATGAGTGGCAGTCGGGGACGAGCGATGGTCTTTTCCTACCAATCTATCCCCCTTGGAGCATGTGCTTAGTACTTTGTTTCAATGACTAATAGATTTTTGCAATAAGTATGTGAGTTCTTTATGACTAATGTTGGGTCCATGGATTATACGCACACTCACCCTTCCATCATTGCTAGCCTCTTCGGTACCGTGCATTGCCCTTTCTCACCTCGAGAGTTGGTGCAAACTTCGTCGATGCATCCAAACCCCGTGTTACGATACACTCTATCACACATAAGCCTCCTTATATCTTCCTCAAAACAGCCACCATACCTACCTATCATGGCATTTCCATATCCATTCCGAGATATATTGCCATGCAACTTCCATCATCTTCATATACATGACTTGAGCATCATTGTCATATTGCTTTGCATGATCGTAAGATAGCTAGCATGATGTTTTCATGGCTTGTCTGTTTTTTGATGTCATTGCTATGCTAGACCATTGCACATCCCGGTACACTGTCGGAGGCATCTATATAGAGTCATATCTTTGTTCTAGTATCGAGTTGTAAGTAAATAAAAGTGTGATGATCATCATTATTAGAACATTGTCCCATGTGAGGTTATCAAAATAAAAGAGGCCAAAGAAGCCCAAATAAAAAAAAGGCCAAAGAAGCCCACCAAAAAATGAGAGAGAGAGAGAAGGGACAATGTTACTATCCTTTTACCGCACTTGTGCTTCAGAGTAGCACCATGTTCTTCATATAGAGAGTCTCTTGAGTTATCACTTTCATATACTAGTGGGAATTTTCATTACAGAACTCTGCTTATATATTCCGATGATGGGCTTCCTCAAATGCCCGAGGTCTTCATGAGCAAGCAAGTTGGATGCACACCCACTTAGTTTCCAGTTCGAGCTTTCATACACTTATCACTCTTAGTGCATCCGTTGCATGGCAATCCCTACTCCTCACATTGACATCAATTGATGGGCATCTCCATAGCCCATTGATTAGCCGCATCGATGTGAGCCTTTATCATTTTTGTCTTCTCCACACAAGCTCCACCATCATATTCTATTCCACCCATAGTGCTATGACCATGGCTCACGCTCATGTATTGCGTGAAAGTTGAAAAGGTTTGAGAACATCGAAAGTATGAAACAATTGCTTGGCTTGTCATCGGGGTTGTGCATGATTTGAATATTTTGTGTGGTGAAGATGTAGTATAGCCAGACCATATGATTTTGTAGGGATAACTTTCTTTGGCCATGTTATTTTGAGAAGACATGATTGCTTTATTAGTATGCTTGAAGTATTATTGTCTTAATGTCAAATGATAGACTATTGCTTTGAATCACTCGTGGCATAATATTCATGCCATGATTAGATTACATGATCAAGATTTTTCTAGGTAGCATTCCACATCAAAAATTATCTTTTTTATCATTTACCTACTCGAGGACGAGCAGGAATTAAGCTTGGGCATGCTGATACGTCTTCGTCATATCTATAATTTTTTATTGTTCCATGCCAATATTATACAACTTTCATATACTTTTGGCAACTTTTTATACTATTTTTGGGACTAACATATTGATCCAGTGCCCAGTGCCAGTTCCTATTTGTTGCATGTTTTTTGTTTCACAGAAAATCCATATCAAACGGAGTCCAAACGGGATAAAAACTGACGGAGATTTTTTTTGGAATATATGTGAATTTTGGGAAGTGGAATCAACGGGAGACGATGCGCGAGGGGGCCACGAGGAAGGGGGGCGCGCCCCTGACCCTCGTGGACACCCCATAAGGCGGTTGGTGCCCTTCTTTCGCCGCAAGAAAGCTAATATCCAGATAAAAATCATGTTCAAATTTCAATCCAATCGAAGTTACAGATCTCCAGGAATATAAGAAACAGTGAAAGGCCAGATCTGGGAGCGCAGAAACAGAGAGAGACAGAGAGACAGATCCAATCTTGGAGGGGCTCTCGCCCCTCCCATGCCATGGAGACCAAGGACCAGAGGGTAAACCCTTCTCCCATCTAGGGAGAAGGTTAAGGAAGAAGAAGAAGGGGGGCTCTCTCCCCTCTCTCCCGGTGGCGCCGGAACGCCATCGGGGCCATCATCGCGACAACGATCTACACCAACAACTTCACCAACTCTTCCCCCCTCTATGCAGCAGTGTAACCCCTCTTTTACCTGCTGTAATATCTACTTAAACATGGTGCTCAATGCTATATATTATTTCCCAATGATGTAAATCCTATGATGTTTGAGTAGATCCGTTTTGTCCTATGGGTTAATTGATGATCATGATTGGTTTGAGTTGCATGTTTTATTATTGGTGTTGTCCTATGGTGCTCTCTGTGTCGCACAAGCGTGAGGGATTCCCACTATAGGGTGTTCCAATACGTTCATGATTCGCTTATAGTGGTTTGCTTGAGTGACAGAAGCATAAACCCGAGTAAGGGGATTGTTGCGTATGGGATAAAGGGGACTTGATGCTTTAATGGTTGGGTTTTACCTTAATGATCTTTAGCAGTTGCGGATGATTGCTAGAGTTCCAATCATAAGTGCATATGATCCAAGAAGAGAAAGTGTGTTAGCTTATGCCTCTCCCTCAAATAAAATTGCAATAATGATTACCGGACTAGTTATCGATTGCCTAGGGACAAATAACTTTCTTGTGTCACAACAAGCTCTCTACTAAAACTAACTTAGTTGTGTCTTCATCTAAGCAGCCCCTACTTTTTATTTACGCGCTCTTTATTATCTTGCGAACCTATCCAACAACACCTACAAAGTACTTCTAGTTTCATACTTGTTCTAGGTAAAGCGAACATTAAGCGTGCGTAGAGTTGTATCGGTGGTCGATAGAACTTGAGGGAGTATTTGTTCTACCTTTAGCTCCTCGTTGGGTTCGACACTGTTACTTATCGAAAGAGGCTATAATTGATCCCATATACTTGTGGGTTTTCATGAAGCTACTAAATTACTTGATAATATTATGGAAATTTACTCACAATGGCATACCGAAAGAGCTCCTACTAGTAAAAAGGTTAATTGATTGAAGAAATTAGTACTTTGAGTGAAAAAGTTGATGCTCTTATGAAATTGGTTGCTATTAAAAGTGCTCCTATTGATTTTAATGATGTGCCTTTGTCTACTTTGATTTAGCAAAATAGTGATCCCGTAGATGTGAATGTTGTCTCGCGAAACAATTTCAATAACAATCCTTATAGAGGTAATTTTAATCCTATGCCTTTTCCTGGAAATTCCTCTAATAACTATGGTAATTCCTATGGTGATTCTTCTTACAATACTAATAGGAATCCCTCTGATCTTGAAATTAATATTAAAGAATTTATCAATGCTCAAAAGGTTTTCAATACTACGATAGAAGAAAAATTGAGTAAACTTAATGATGTGTCTAGAAGCATTGATAGAATCTCGCATGATGTAGAAAATCTCAAGATTAAAAATTTTCCACCCAAATTTGATCTCAGTGAATCAATTAAATATTTATATGTTTCAACGGATGAAAGTAAGAAAAGAACCGCTATGCTTAGAGCTAAAAGGCAATTTTTAGAAAGAGGATTTTCTACTGATTGCTTTCATAAAAATGATGAAGATCTTAAGATGATTGATGTTTCTTCTATTGATTCCTTTTTTAGTAAGATTAAAATTGATGATAAAAGGACTTAAGAAGAGTCAACATTAGTTAGAAGGCATCCCAATAATTCAGATGGTGAAAGTCTTGATGAAAAAATTGCTAAAAGTGGGTTTGGAGAGGTCAAAACTTTAACTACTGATGTGCCCACTCTTTTGGATTATAAAGACTCTAATTATGGTAATTTCTCTTTGATTGAATGCATTTCTTTGTTGCAATCCATGATAAATTCACCTCATGTCTATGAACAAAATAAGGCTTTTACTAAACATATCGTAGATGCCATGATGAAAGCTTTAGAAGAGAAGTTGGAACTAGAGATCTCAATTCCTAGAAATTTTTATGATGAATGGGAACCTACCATTAAAGTCAAGATTAAGAATTATGAGTGTTTTGCTTTATGTGATTTGGGTGCTAGTGTTTCCACAATTCCGAAATCTCTATGTGATGTGCTTGGTCTTACCAATATTGAAGCATGTTCTCTTAATTTGCACTTGGCAGATTCCACTATTAAAAAGCCTTTGGGAAGAATTAATGATGTTCTTATTCTCGCAAATAGGAATTATGTGCCCATAGATTTCATTGTTCTTGATATTTATTGCAATCCATCTTGTCCTATCATACTTGGTAGACTGTTTTTTTGCACTATAGGTGTCCTGATTGATATGAAAGAAGAGAATATTAAACTTCAGTTTCCGCTAAGAAAGGGTATGGAACACTTCCCTAGGACAATAAATAAGCCACCATATAAATCAATCATGAGGACATCCTATGGGACTGAAACTAAAGATGACAATACTTGAATCTATGCATTATGCCTAGCTAGGGGCATAAAACGATAGGGCTTGTTGGGAGGCAACCTAATGAAAAAAATATTTTGCCTTTTTCTTTCTGTTTTTGAGTGTTTGCACAATTATTCTACTGTTATGATTGTGTTTTTCATGTTTTATTTAGTGTTTGTGCCAAGTAAAGCCTTTGAGATTACATTTGGTGATAGTTGATTTGATCTTGCTAGAAAACAGAAACTTTTGCGTCCAGTAAAACAATTCTTTAAAATCATAGAAGCGCAAAAAGTTCTGAATTTTTTACACAACATTGATATATAAATTGCCTATGTGTCGTGGATTTGTCACGGTAGATGTCCTTAGTGTGAGGACTTAGTCGTGACGCCAACGCATCTATGTGGTAGCTTGAAGGGGTTGGTAGAAATAGAGAGACGCAAGGTTTTACCCAGGTTCGGCCCCTCACGGTGGTGGTAAAAGCATATATCCTTCTTCATTGATATTGATGATGATGATGAGCATGATTACAAGGGTGCTCTATCTCGAGAGCTATACACTTGTCTGTCTAACCCTAACTTGTCCAACTTGTAAAAACTTGTCCCTCTTGGGGTGCCCTGCCCCTCCTTATATAAGTTGAAGGGGCAGGTTACATGACTAGTCCTAGTAGGATTAGGATTACTCTATTACAAGTGGAGTCCTAGTCTTGCTTCCATTGTAAGGGAATATTCCTTCTGCCTTTTCTCTTAAGTTGGCCCACAATAACATAAGCCGTCCTTCCATGAACTGCCTTCTAGGCCTCCGGGTCTTGTCGCTCCTCTGACCCACCTGCCGGGTCACCAATGAATCACCTGGCTCGGCTGGGTCATCAGTGAGTGGAGAGATCCGGGCGCGTTACTTAGTGAGTCACCAAGTCAGGATAGATCACCGGTGAGTCACCAAGTACGGCTGGGTCATACCTCAGGGTATATCCCACACATTAGCCCCTAGTTTAATTTGGATTTATCCATGTTAAACTGATCATGCAAAACAAACACAAGAACAAATTTGATAGGTTGTGCTCCGGTTAAAAAATTCTTGTAAGCCGGCACCTGATCATCCTTAAGTCCTTGTCTTTTCCTTCTTCTAGAAAGTCCGGGTCAATAGGCCAGCCTCGTAATCAATTTCCTGACATTGGTTTCTCACAGAAAAATATTGTGAAGAATAATTCATTTGATTCAGCTCGCAATGCTTAACAAAAATATTGGTCTTGAAATACTCATATGATTTTCACCCGGCTTGAAGATGAACTTTCCGGTTTATCATTGCCAAAACTGTCAGTTTGAAAATACTGATGGCACCGGGTCATAATTATTGCTAACATCAAGCTTGAAAATGTACCTCCCTTATATGCATATCACTTGTAGCCCCCAAGTCTTAAGAAGGGAGCGTAGTAACATCTTAAGACTTGCTTCAATATAAATATCACAACCTTGAAGAAATCCAGGTTGTTCATCTTGATCACTAGTCAAAACTAAATATTCCACATATGTAGCCCACAAGTGTCGGGTTGTCATGCTTGCAGCAACCTGGGACATGAAATTGCCTTAATGCTCATAGAAACTTCAACCAGTGTAGCCCCCAAGGGCCGGGTCATTATGCAATAATGAGCAGGGACTTTGTAGATATGATCATGTAGACTTGAACAACAATGTGTAGCCCCCAAGGGCCGGCTCAGCAAGACAATACTGAGCTAGGACTTTATATATACTTCATTGAAAATAACATCATATGATGTAGCCTCCATCGTAGGGCTTGAACCCACGACCACAAGGTTAAGAGCCTTGTGCCCTGCCAACTGAGCAATGGACCCTTCAATATAATGGATTAAGGCTAGTGTACTTTGAATTTTTGACAGGAGCAATTGGTAGCCCCCAAGGGTTGGCTCATTACGATGTGATGAGTTGGGTCTTCCATAAGGCGAGCAAAAAATGACTTTGCATTAGCCCCCAAGTGCCATGGTGCATTCTATCAGTGAGATGGGACTTGCATATTTGATGTAATCTCAACTTGAATAATGTAGCCCCAAGTGCCGGGTTGTAAGCCTATAGCGACTTAGGACTATTCCTTCCATTGTAGAATAAAATCATATCCATTGATAAAATAATAGACATTGCGCTGAAGCGACTTTGAAAACCTCAATCATAATACTGGTTATTGATAACCATAACAAAAATTCAGCCATGTTGGCTATTCAAGATTTTAATAATATAATCCGGTATGAAAACCTCAATCATTCAATATCATCATGACAATCCAGCCGAGTTTGGCTATTAAAGATTTGAATACCATATCGGCTGGCAAGTAAATCCGGAATTTAAATATCGATGGCTCTTGGCTGATGGCGACTTAATGCGCATCCATTGTAATCCGGGATTTTTGTAACCCGGCGGTTTATAGCCTTTGTGAAAATCAATAATTGATAACCCTTTTGAAACACCAATTTCATTTTTTGATGATGGGCTTGAACTTAATCATTTATGTAAGTCATAGTTGTACAAATCCTGCACAAAGTTTAAACAACATATGCCCTCGCGACTTAACGTCAAAAGCCAGGGCGGGTAACAACATAATATAGTCTTATGCAATTACGGAAAAGACTAGCATTAAGGTCATTCAAGCCTAAACATACTGGCAACTTAAAGTTTAAAAACCTGGGCAGGTTATCAAACCTCGCATATTCAAATAACCACGAAAACATACATGTAGGATTGATTTATATTGCTGGCTTACATTGCCATACCCAGTGAACGTAACAATCAATGATTTATAAGCGCATGATTCCAATGGCGCAATCCAAAATATAATGGCGACTTAATGTCCAAAACCAGGGCGGGTTATCAAACCTCACATATTCATCCAACAATTTAAAAATATACCTGGAAGATTGGCTCAAATTGCCGGCTTACATCGCCACATCTAGTGAGGGTGTCAATCCCAAAGATTTATAAGCGCATAATTCCAATGGCGCAATCCAAATATATACTGGCGACTTAACGTCCAAAGAGAGGGCGGTTTATCAAACTAAAATATTCATACCATCATTGAAAGACATACCTATAGATTAATACCATGGTGATGCCTTGATAATTATAATCCGGGGTCAATATCAACCCGGAATCATGAAATATCATCATTTTGATTGCTCAAGGCAAAATATCCTAGCGACTTAAAGTCTGCTATCAGGGCGGGTTATCAAACCCAAAGATGCTCAATTATGAGTCATATAATCAAGGCTACATGGCCTGTGAAATCAGTTCATACTGACGGCTTACAACGCTAGATGCAGCAAGGGTAACAACCCAAAGACTTAGAGCGCAGCGCTCTAAGTGCACAATCAAAGCACACTGGCGACTTATCGTCCAAAGCCAGGCCGGGTTAATAAGCGCCGAGGAAATTCATATATGAACCATAAGGCATCATAGCCCTCATCGGTTTTCAACCATGTATTAACATGTCACAAGAGATGAACCTCAAAAAATGTTCAAATCAAATATAAATCAAAAGACAAAAACAAGGCTTTCACAGGCTGCCAAACCTTCAAGTCAAGGCTTTCAAAGGGCCGCACAACCGCTGAGTTCAACCTTCATTCAACCTTATAAGCCGGGACTCACGTGACCAATCGTCGTCTTAACTTTGAAAAGTTCAGGGTCTATATAAGATTGACCGTCAAAAGTACGACGAGTCATTCTAGTCAATCTGGGGGAGTGGCAGACTTAAAAAGCCAGGATAACCCAGGTTTTTAGATGAATACACCTCGCTTCCAAGCCTATTACAAGGGTCATAAAAACTCTTGTCCGTTGAACAAAGAGCCCCCAAGTAATATTTCATTCCAGGCGTACAAGCCGGATGAATAGGATAATCATAGCTATGCTCAATGAGCAAGAAGCCCCCAAATATTTTGCAATCATGGCGTACAAGCCGGATCAAAAAGGGTAATCATAGTTATGCTCAATGAGCAGGAAGCCCCCAAGTGACCAGTAATGTGATAAGCCAATAAGGCAGGATACCCATGTTTGAACCGCGCATCATGACAACAAGCTCTCTTTGGCAACCTTTAATATTTATGAGAACTCGAACTTGCGAGAGATGGATTCTTTTGAACAGGAATTTTAAACCGGATATTGAGAGCTTCAAAGCTTTGTGAGAGACAGATTTCCCTTGAGCCGCATTTTAAACCGGAATTCTTCATTTTGAGCCGGAAATTGTCTGACGGCCTTTAAATTTTCATCAATATAGCAGTAGCCTCTGGGATCAGGTTATTTTCCCACCAATAACCCGGAGATCTTGAATCTGCTGAAACTAGCAATATTTGCTAAGTCATGTCATTGTAGCCACCGAGTCTTAAGACGACTTGAGGAGTTGTCTTGAGATTCTCCATATTTGACCGTGATATAAACGGGTATGAGTCATTCAACAGCTTAGTGATATAATAGTCCCTTTTGTAACAGACAAATTGTCCTGCATTGGAGAACTTGCAAGCAAGAGTAATTGCTCTTTTAAAGAAAGCAATATGTAATATAAACATATACTGAATAGATTTCACCTGATATGTCAGGCCAGTAATTATCCGCCACGGAGTTGATGATTATCATGGTGAAGCTGACATCAATCATGGCCGAGTCAAACACGAGAGCAGACAGATGAGTCGGCCGCGACGTTGTAAGCCAGCGCGGACGGGCGAGTCAATTGCAGGCGCTGTAAGCCGCGTGGATGGGTGAGTCCGTCGCGTCGTGTTGATGTAAATCAAGCTGCACGGACCGCGGCTTGTGCACACCCATTCAACAACAAGCAAGCGTGGATGCCGGTGCATGATGATGCTAATGCATACCCCATAGGCATGGCACCACCTTTATAATGCATCATTGTTCTACACATAAAATTGTACATACCAAAGTGATTTTTCTTTGATTAAAAAATCTATACCAAAAGTAGATAGACATAATAGCACCTGATATATTTTGTCAGATGTACACAGATATTGGCATTAGATAATGCGGTACAACATCAGACGATCGCCTAGGCGTAGGTCTGATAAAGCAGTAGCACCCACATGGGATGATGCGTCTGTTGAGTACGACCAGTAGGCCAACTTCTCGGTGTTGCAACGACCACATCTCCGTCTCAGTACATGTTTTGATGCGTACTGTCATTTGATTTTTGATGTGATGGCTTGTCCCTTGTGACCACGTGAGAGCTTCCTTGAAGGTCTCGCTGGCAGCATACTCTGAGTAGATGTACGTAGTAATTAGAGATGAAAAGTCCAAAAAAACTGGACTAGCACTCAGCCTTTTGGCCTTCGCATGATGCAAGAAACGGGATGCCCATCCACTTCACTTACGCAACAATAGCAAGTCGCCACCGGCTCGTCGTCACCGGCGGCTGGAGCAAAAAACGGCCACAACAGAGGCGGGCTAACAGGCGAAGCCATGGCCACGATGGTGCAGGGGCTTGGTGGCTCGGAGCGGCGGCTGCGCGGCCGGCCAGGAGGGGCCGCGGTGGCGGACACACACCCAGCAAGATGAGGCCGCGACATCGGGCGTCGGCGGCGGAGGCGACAACACCTGGTGCGGCGACATGGCATCGGTTGGGGATCCCATGAGGCGGGGCGTCGGGTCGTCGCAGGATGGCACAGACGCGGTCGGAGTCGAGGGTGAGGTGAACAACATGGAGCCGTGCAATGCGGACGCTCGTGGCATTTCAAGCGCATCTCAGGCGCGGCTGCTCAAGCCCGGCCAAAAGAGGTGTGACGGCTCGGGCGGCCTGAAGCGGCAGCTTGGCGCGCCGGCGGGTTCGCGGCAGAAGCAATGAGGCGGGTCGACAAAGGCGGCCCTGGGTGTGGTCGACTTGATGTGTGACGGCGGCGGCTTGAGGTGGCCACCACGGAGGGTCAGAGGAAGTGACACGGGTCGACAAAGGCGGAGCGGTCTCGACTGCAACTTGCAGAGGAGATGGTCGGGCCAAGGCCGCTAACAAGGCGGCTTAACGGGGGAGCTCCGGCAGGGGACGATCCGACGCGGCTCAGAGATGACCGCGACAGAGGCGGCAAGGCGGGTGCATCGGCGGCTCGAAAGGCCACACTAGGAGTAGCGGCCCATGTGAACGAGCGTTGTGGGCTGCCCTTGATTTATTTTTTCTCCTCATATTTTGTCCTTCTTGGCTAGCACTTGGCCTTGTTCAATGTATTGATGGCAGAAAATTATACGGGACGGTGGAGCAGCAAACTCGGTGACTTGTACATGTACATGACTCGTGTCGGTCTCGGCCTCTTGCAGGCGGTGCTCCCAACATCGATCTGGCTTCGAATCATTGTACATTGAACGAAGTAACAACAACAACCACGAGTAGATGCACCAAGTAGTATGCCCAATCAGATTTCAACGTAAGCTGACGGTCTCAGCGACTTGGTGATTTGACGGCTTGATGGATTGTTTAGACGCCGTGCACAACAGTCGCCGAGAAAAGTTTATCACGTCCACCCGATTGTACAGTGACGCGAGCATTAAATTCTTGTTGGTCGTTTGTCTCAGCAGATTGCCCGACGATATCGACTGACAAGTTGTAACCCCAATTTTCCTTGAACCTTAAATCTCACAAATCTTAAACCTGGACTGATGAACTTGAAGTTGATGCAAACCCTTCCAAACTGGCTCATCCGGAAAATTGCAAACTTCCCGATCCCTGGAAGAAATCCCTTCAAGAACTCAACACCACCGTGCGCGAACCCCACGGTGGGCTCCAACTGTCGTGGATTTGTCACGGCAGATGTCCTTACTGTGAGGACTTAGTCATGAGGCCAACGCATCTATGTGGTAGCTTGAAAGGGTTGGTCGGAATCGAGAGACACAAGGTTTTACCCAGGTTCAGCCCCTCACGTTGGAGGTAAAAAGCCTACATCATGCTTCATTGATATTGATGATGATGAGCATGATTACACGGTGCTCTATCTTAAGAGCTATAGACTTGTCTGTCTAACCCTAACTTGTCCAACTTGTGAAAACTTGTCCCTCTTGGGATGCCCTGCCCCTCCTTATATAAGTTGAAGGGGCGCGTTACATGACTAGTTCGAGTAGGATTAGGATTACTCTATTACAAGTGGAGTCCTAGTCTTGCTTCCTTTGTAAGGGAATATTCCTTATGCCTTTTCTCTTAAGCTGGCCCACAATAACATAAGTAGGCCTTCTATGAACCGCCTTCTGGGCCACTGGGTCTTGTCGCTCCTCTGACCCACCTGCTGGGTCACCAATGAATCACCTGTCTCGGCCGGGTCATCAGTAAGTGGAGAGATCCCGGCGGGTCACTTGGTGAGTCAAAAAGTCAGGGCGGGTCACCAGTGAGTCGCCAAGTCCAGCCCGGTCATAACACGGGGTAGATCCCCGACACTATGTTTTCCTAAATTTTCAGAATTTTTGGAGTGACATAAGTATGAGTAAAATTCCCATCTTTACAGACTGTTCTGTTTTTGACAGATTATGTTTTCTTTGCATTGTGTACTTGTTTTGATGAATCTATGGTTTGTATCGGGGGTATAAGCCATGGTAAAGTTAGAATACAGTAGGTATAATGAAAAAGAAAAATATGGATGGGTTTTCAATAGTACTTAAAGCAAAGATTGGTTTTCTTATACTAACGGATCTCACAAAGGTTTTGTTAAGTTTTGTGTGATTGACGTTTTCAAGTTTTGGGTGAGATCACGATGGATGAAGGAATAAGGAGTGAAAAGAGCCTAAGCTTGGGGATGCACATGGCACCCCAAGTTAATATTCAAGGAGAACCAAGAAACTAGGCTTGGGGATGCCCCAGAAGGCATCCCCTCTTTCTTCTAACAACCATTAGTAACTTTACTTGGAGTTATATTTTTATTCGTCACATATCATGAGTTTTGCTTGGAACGTCTTGTGTTATATGATTCTTTGCTTGTTTTGCTTTTTAGTTTGTGTCATCTATCCTTGTTGGACACACCTATTTGAGAGAGCCAAAATTATGCTATGATTTGTTAGAATTTCTCTATGCGCTTCACTTAAATTTTTTTGAGCTATAGAATTGCTCTAGTGCTTCACTTATATCTTTTTAGCACGTTGTGCTTTAATATTTTTGAAGAAATGCTCTCATGCTTCACTAAGATTAATTTGAGAGTTAGTAATTTTTTGAAGAAATTCTCTCATGCTTAACTTATACTATTTTGAGAGATGAAAATTTTTATGCTCATGTTCTTCACTTAAATTTGTTTGAGCTCATCAAAAGTAATTGCAACATATGAAATTAGTCCCAAAGTAATAGATATTGAAGAGGGACATAATAAAAACTTTCATGAAGATCATTGGACAAAATAACCTTGATTCTTTGTAATAGTTTTGAGATATGATGATAGTGATATGAGAGTCATGTTAGTGAGTAATTATGCTTTAGTAAGAATATTGGTGTTAAGGTTTGCCATTCCCTGTGCAAGCACGAAAGTCAATAGTTATGGAATGAAATTATATCCTACTTATGGTGCATTATTCGGTGTTAGTTACGCTTAATGCTCGCTTATGTGAATTTTCGTTTCTTGGTTTGTTGCTTCTCAATCTATTTGCTAGCCTTCCTTTGTACTAAGTAGAAATACTACTTGTGCATCCAAAATCCCTAAACCCAGTTTTTCCATATGAATCCACCATACCTACCTATATGCGGTATTTTCATGCCGTTCTAAGTAAATTTGTATGTGCCATCTCTAAATTTTCAAAATGAATTTCCTTTTTGTGTGCTCATACCGCTCATGAAGCGGTAGGGCTGGCCAATATTTTCCATGCTATATGTGTTATTCTCAAGATGAGTGTTTATTCACTTGTCATTGCACGAGAGTACGGCGGTAATAGGGATGCCCAGTCCCGAAATGAAAAAAAAACTTACTTTATGTTGTAAAATAATAAATTCCTTGGAAATAGTTGGTATGGACGGTACCCATGTATACGGCTAGCCATGGAGTGTGAAAATATTGTGGAAAAAGTAATAAACTTTATTTTAAGTTTGGGAACCACCTATGATGTATCTAGCATGGAAATTGTTGGGAATTACTCGGTTGTTTTCGTTGACGGGAAAAGTATGCCTCTCAAAAACAATTATCTCTAAATTTAAGCTTTGAGCTCTGGCACCTCTACAAATCCCTTCTTCCGTCTACGAAGGGCCAATCTATTTACTTCATGAAATTTTTATTTTTATTTGAGTCTCCATGTTCTCTTATAAAGCACCAACTAGGCAGCACTATGATCATACTTGATCATTGGATGTAGCTAATATGCGAGTGTGTTTTGTGAATGGCCAATGATTGAGAATGATGGGCTAGGCATAACTTTCTTTAGTGTTGATATTTTGAAATACATGGTTGCTTGTTGATATGCTTGAGTATTGAAATCTTCATGTGAAAACTAGAATATTGCTTTGAACCGTATAAAATTCCAAATGCCCATGCTACAAAAGAAAAGAATATGTGATGAACATGTTAGGCAGCATTCCACATCAAAAATATGTTTTTCTCATTCACCTACTCGAGGACGAGCAGGAATTAAGCTTGGGGATGCTGATACGCCTCCAACATATCTATAATGTTTTATTGTTCCAAGCTGTCATATTATCATTCTTGAATGTTTTTACCATTATTTTATAGAACCTTTATATCATGTTTTGGGACTAACCTATTGACATATTGCCTAGTGTAAGTTGTTGTTTTTGCTTGTTTTTTACTTCGTAGAATATCTGTACCAAAGAGAGCCCAAACCACAGCGAAACTTTTTGGATATTTTTCTGGACCAGAAGATACCTTCAGGATCAAGAAAGCACCTGGGGGTGCCCGTGGGGACCACAACCCACCAAGGCGCGCCCAGGGGGTTGTGGGGCCCATGTGGGCCTCCTCCGCCACCGCATCTTCGCCCTGTAAATTCCCAAATATTCCAAAAACCATAGAGGAGTTGACGAAACACAATTCTAGTCGCCGCAAGTTCCAGAACCATGAGATCCAGTCTAACACCATCACAGAGGGGTTAATCATTCTCACTGGTGCCTCTCCGATGATGTATGAGTAGTCCACCATAGACCTATGAGTACGTAGGCAGTAGCTAGATGGCTTCCTCTCTCTCTTTTGATTCTAAAATACAATGGTCTCTTAGAGATCTATTTGATGTAATGACTTTTTGTGGTGTGTTTGTTGGGATCCGATGAAGTTTGAGTTTATTATTAGATTCTTATTCATGAATATTATTTGAGTCTTCTTTGATCTCTTATATGCATGATTATTTATAGCCTCGTATTTCTTCTTTGAATCTTTGCTTTAGTTAGGCCAACTATATCGATTTTTCTTGCCATGGGAAGAGGTGCTTTGTTATGGGTTCGATCTTGCGGTGTTCTTTCCTAGTGACAGAACGGGCAGCAAGGCACGCATGTATCGTTGCTATTAAGGATAACAAGATGGGGCTATTCATACATGGATAGATCTCTTCTACATCATGTCATCATTCTAATTGCATTACTCTGTTTCTCCATGAAGTTAATACACTAGATGCATGTTGGATATCGATCGATGTGTGGAGTAATAGTAGTAGATGCAAAATTGTTTCGTTCCACTAATCTTGGATATGATGCCTATATATTGATCATTGCCTTGCATATCGTCATAATTATTTGATCTTCTATCAATTGCCCAACAGTAATTTCTTTACGCACCATGTGCAATTTCTTGAGAGAGGCCACTAGTGAAATCTACGGCCCCCGGGTCTATTCTTTATCATATTTGCTTTTCGATCTATTATTTGCCACTTTGATTTTCAGATCTATTATTCCAAAAACACAAAAATACCTTGCTGCACTTTTTATTTGCATCTTTTATTTCGTATTTTATCGAGATCTATTTATCCAATCTACCACAAATTTACCTATCTTTTTACCGTGGAGGAATTGACAACCCCTCTTACGCATGGGTTTGCAAGTATTTGTCCTTGTGTGCAGGTACCATTTACATAGTGTTTCTTGGTTCTCCTACTATATTGATACCTTGGTTTCATAACTGAGGGAAACACCTACAATAGATGTGTTGCATCATCCCTTCCTCTTTAGGGAAATACCGACACAGTTTCAAGCGACATCACATATCATTAACATCATGGATATTCAACGCTTCATACTAGAAACATTGCAATCATGCTCATCATTCATATATTTTATGCCAAACATTTTATTGAATTCTTCTTTTATCAATTGAGCACAATTTTCCTTTCCATCATTTTCAAGAAAGACATCATAAAGATGAATAATATGAGGCAACCTCAATTCCTTTTTTTATAAACCAAACTAGTGATAAAATAAGCAACTAGAAGATTCAGTTGCAAGATCTAAAGATATACCTTCAAGCACACACGTCCCCCACAATGGCACCGGAAAAGAGCTTGATGTCTACTATGCAACTTTATTCTTATAGACTCGTCTTGGGCCTCCAAGCACAGTGTTTTGTAGGACAGTAGTAATTTTCTCTCAAGTGGATGACCCAAGGTTTATCAATCTGTGGGAGGCGTAAGATGAAGATGGTCTCTCTCAAACAACTCTGCAACCAAATAGCAAAGAGTCTCTTGTGTCCCCAACACACCAAATACAATGGTAAATTGTATAGGTGCACTAGTTCGGCGAAAAAATGGTGATACAAGTGCAGTAATGGTAGTAGATATTGATTTTTTAATAGGAACAATAAAAAAATAGCAAGGTAGAAAGTAACAAAAATGAGCACAAACGGTATTGCAATGCTTGAAAATAAGGCTTAGGGTTCATACTTTCGCTAGTGCAATCTCTCAACAATGCTAACATAGTTAGATCATATGGAAATCCTTCAATGTGCGATAAAGAATCACTCCAAAGTTCTTATCTAGCGGAGAACATAAGACGAAATTGCTTGTAGGGTACAAAATCACCTCAAAGTTTTCCTTTCCGATCGACCTATCGAGCTATTCCTATAAGTGTCACAAACAGCCCAAGAGTTCCTACTCAAATAACACCATATGATACACATCAACCAACTCTAATATCACCTAGATACTTGATGTAGGGTGGAACCCTAGATGGCCGATCTTTCACGAAAGGGGAGGATCCCGTGAAGAACACGAAGAACACAAGGGAAAACACGAGGGGAAACACGAGAGAATCACTCAAACCAACAAGAATGATCACACATATGCTAGATCCGAGTACACATAGAGATCACACAATCCAAAGTCAACAAGGGACGATACAAATGGTAACCGGTTCTTCTCCGAAAGGAGGTCTTGATGGGTCACCCTAGAGGGGGTCTTGAATCCAACATGGATCTTCTCCGAAGAGGGGTCGCGGTCTCTCTCACCGAGTAGATCCATATGGATGAGCGAGACTCTATCTCACAAATGAGATATCACAATGTTAACCCTAGAAAGAGGGAGGAGGGGAGTATATATAGTCTAGGTGGGTGAAGTGGTACACGGGCCTCGGCCCTTAAACTGTGCGCAGACAGGGAAGGCCGGATGTCCGGGCGTCGGGCCGGATGTTCGGGCTTTCGCGAGGGGCCAAATGTTTGGGATATCGGGGTTGGCCTTGACGCTCTCCGGGAGGGTGCCGGATTTCCGGGCTTCAGGCCGGATGTCCAGGCTAGGGCCGAATGTCCGGGGCCTGTAGGTCCTTGGCGGCTGAGTGGCTGCTGCTCTAGGGGCCGGATGTCTGGGGTCGTGGCCGGATGTCCGGGGCCTGGAAGCTGATCTTGACTCCTTCCGTTGGTTCTCTTCATCCGCGAACTTGGGTACTTGTCCGTATTCATGTGCATCTTCGGGAGGGTCCTCTTGGTACCTGGTCATGCACAACATTCCGGACTTAGGTAGTAGCCATGTCTCGAGAGGATCATATGTGATATCACTAAGGAAGGAAGTCACCCCGGTCTTGAGAGCTCTAGCTCTAGCTCGTGTCATAGGTCCTCTTTGCACTTGGTGAGACGATGGTAGGTCCATGGGGATGACCATAGGATGCTTCGCATCATCTCCCCTCCCTTGGGGAAGATCCGACCTCGGATCAAAATCTTCATCACCATGGTAGGAAGAGAGATCTTTGACGTTGAAGATGTCGCTCACGGAGTACTTGTCCCGTGGGATGTCGATCTTGTAGGCGTTGTTGTTGTAGCGTTCGAGCACCTTGAAGGGTCCGTCCGCTCGTGGTAGAACTTTAGACTTGCGTTCGTGGGGGAAGCGGTCCTTGCGAAGGTGTAGCCACACAAGATCTCCAATGTTGAATACCATGTGGTGCTTGTTGAGGTTGAGCTTGGTCGCGAGTCATTGTACTTGGCGCTCAATGGTGTGCCTTGTATCTTCATGCATCTTCTTGAGATAGTTGACTTTGGGCACTCGCGTCCATGTTTGTGCGCTCTTGTAGTGGTAGAGTAAGAATGTCCAATGGGGATAACGGGTTGAAACCGTAGATGACCTCGAAGGGGGACTTGCCGGTAGTCGAATGTCTTGCTTGATTGTAGGCGTACTCGGAGATAGGTAGACACTCCTCCCACTCCTTGATGTTCTTATTTATTAGCACGCAAAGTAGAACAGAGAGTGTGTGGTTGGTCACCTTTGTTTGGCCATCGGTTTGTGGATGGTATGCTGTGGAGAAGAGTAGCTTGATTCTGATCTTGACGCATAAGGTTTTCCAAAAGTAGCTTAGGAACTTGGCGTCGCGGTCCGAGACTATCGTCTTTGGTACTCCATGGAGGTGCAATATTTCCCTACAAAAGATATTGGCAACATGTGAAGCATCGTCTATCTTGTTGCAAGGAATTAAATGAGCCATCTTAGAGAATCGGTCCACAACAAAAAATATGGAATCCTTTCCATTTCAAGTTCTAGGCAAACCAAGCACAAAATCCATGCTAATATCTTCCCATGGTTGATACGAGATTGGAAGGGGTGTATATAGACCATGAGATTGAGCTTTGGACTTAGCTTTGCGACATGCCGAACATCGGTTGGTGAAGCGGTTGACGTCGCAGAACATCTTGGGCCAATAATAGTTCTTGGAGAGTGTAGCAAATGTCTTGTCATGTCCAAAGTGTCCCATTAGTCCTCCTCCATGAGATTCTTGCAAAAGCAACAAACGAAGAGAAGACTCGGGGATGCATAGTTTGTTAGCTCTCATAAGATAACCATCTTTGATGTAATAACGTTCCCAAGATGTATGCATCAAACATTTGGTATAAGGAATAGCAAAAGTAGGATCATGCACATACAAGTCTTTTATGTGCTCAAAGCCAATGACATCCAATTCAAGTTGAGTAACAAGCATGCATATGCGGGAAAGAGCGTCCACCACAACATTTTCCTTACCTTTAATGTACTTGATGATATAAGGAAATGACTCAATGAATTCACTCCACTTAGCATGATGCTTTCTCAACTTAGTTTGACCCTTGAGGTATTTAAGCGTTTCATGATCGGTATGAATGAAAAATTCATGAGGGCAAAGATAATGTTCCCATTCATGCAAAACTCGCACTAAAGCATATAACTCTTTGTCATAGATGGGGTAATTGAGTTGCGCCCTGGAATGTTTCTCACTAAAGTAAGCTATGGGGCGCTTCTCTTGCGTTAACACACCTCCTATGCCATTACCACAAGCATCCAATGAATCTCAAAGGGTTTGTCAAAGTTTGGTAATGCAAGCACGGGAGCATGAGTAAGCAAATTCTTAAGCTCATTGCATGTGTTATCTTGGGATGGTCCCCAAACAAAGGGTGCATTCTTCTTACTCAAAGCATGCAAAGGTGAAGCAATGGTGCTAAAATCCTTCACAAATTGATGGTAGAAACCGGCTAGACCAAGGAAACTACGCACTTGTTGCAAGTTGGTTGGTTGGGGCCAAGTTTTAATAGCATTGGTCTTAGATTCATCAACATGAACACCCTTAGAAGACACAACGAAACCCAAGAAAACAAGCTTGTCAACACCGAAAAGGCATTTGTCCATATTGGCAAAAAGGTGTTCTTTTCTAAGAGTTTGTAGCACGGTCCTAAGGTGTGTGACATGATCCTTGAGAGATTTGCTAAACACAAGAATATCATCAAAGTAGACAACAACAAATACACCAATATAAGGTTGAAAAACAAAATGCATGAGTCGCATGAAAGTACAGGGTGCTTTGGATAAACTCATTGGCATAACAAGCCATTCATATAAGCCAAACTTGGTCTTAAATGCGGTTTTCCATTCATCACCTTCTTGGATGCGTATTTGATAGTAGCCACTCTTAAGATCAATCTTAGAGAAAATTGTGGCTCCGCTAAGCTCATCAAGCATATCATCTAGGTGTGGTATGGGGTAACGATAATGCACGGTAATAGCATTGATACGAAGGCAATCGGAACACATGCGAAATGTACCATCTTTCTTGGGAACAAGGATTACCAGGACGGCACAAGGGCTCAAACTTGCTCGAACATGGCAATTGTTGATGAGTTGTTGTACTTGCCGTTGGATCTCCTTAGTTTCCTCGGGGTTGACGTGCAACATCCCAAAATTTTCCAAATTTTGGAATGTTAATATTTATTATTATTTAGTGAAATGTTATGATTTTTAGGGTAAATTAAAATCTTTTTGAGTATTTTTTTAAAAAATATCAAGTTTGGATTTCTTCTCTTGCGGACTCCTATGAAATATTTGAAACCACTTTTCCTAGTCTAGAAATAATTAAAGAGAATATGTGAACATTTTTGTCCTCAGATCTAAATAATAATTCTGAGAGAGCGAACAATTTATTCATTGATTATCTAGTCTAATATTGTTATTAGTTATGCTTTCTCTCTGCCAGGCTATCTAGCCCATTTATCTCTTCTATATTTTTTTCTTTCCTTTGCCCTTGGGCCACTTTTCTCACTAAAGCCCATCCCGAAGTGAAAGCCGAGGCACCGGTCATCTTCCTCCTCTGGTCTGTACGTGAACATGAACAGAACAAGCAGAACCTCCACATTCATGACTTCCACCTCTTTCTCTCCATCTAGTGCTAACCATAGCCATCCTTTCAACTTGCCACCAACACGAAAATTTAAGAGGAATGTCAGGAGAACTCACTCAGGAAATTAAAACTCAACTTCATTGCTTTAATTGGACGAACGGATCCGTGAAACGTTCCTGCATAATCAGCCATTAAAGGCCACGGTGAGCTCCCTTGATCTCCCCGTATCGACCCCCTCTTCCCCTATAAATAGGACCCCGGAAAGCACAACATATCTCACCATCCCTAAGCTAGAAACCCCTCTCTGTCTCGCTCTCCTACGCGAGCAATTGCTTGCCGGAGTTCAACAATAGCATCAAAGTCCGACAAGGATTCCATCACGACCGAGGTACCCCAAACCCCAACTCCTCCACCTTTCTCTTCCCCTTGTTGATGCGCTTCACGGTGACCCCTTTCCCCTCTCTATTTCGCAGCAGGAGAACGAGAACCGCGTGTACCGAGGCTCACTGCCGCCGTGCGCAATTTCAGCTGCTTATGTCGAGTGAAGCAGAAAGGTCCCGAGACCCTTACAAAGTCCATTGAATTCTCCATCACTAACTCTCCACCGTCTGCCACTCCTAATTCGCTGGAGCACGCCCGAACCACCATCTTCCTCATCACCGGCGACCAACTCCGGCGAGCTCTCTCTTAATTCCGTAATTCATTTTCAGGAAAATATCCAAACTTTGGAAATTCATATCTCCTAAACCATATGTCCTATTTTAACAAATAAGATATCCCCGGATTCATTGGAACCTCTAGTTTATTATAAATATATATAATTTCACCTTTGAGCAAACTATAATTTAGTTTTTATTTAAATACGAAATTGAGTATTTTGGCTATATCTTTTATTCCGTAAATCATATAAAAATGTTTTATATATTAAAGTTGGACCTTAGGACCTCACCTTTCTGTTGGAACTCATGGCGTAATTTTTTTTCCAGCATGATTTAGTCACCGTTTTAACATCAACACCTTAATTTGACGTTCTCGATCATTGTTTAATAACTTCGTTAAAATAAGATTTGACACGAAGTTAAATCTCTTAGATTGATCCCTAGAAAAACTCTCTGGTCATGTGCCATCATCATACAAATTTGGATTTAGGAAATGTTACATCAATTTTTGTAACATAAACCTTATGGCATCAACTTCATCTATCATTTTCATTGGACCCAAGTCAAATATAGCCAATCAAACCTATTATAGACTGTCGTAGAACTTGGTCACACAACCCTTCAAACCATAGTCCTCACTTAGTATCAATATTATCCAACCCAAGTATATGTCTGTCATATTTTCTTCAAAGACCACACCTGATCCTATATCAACCCTAACCATGCCCTAGAAATTATGATAGTGGCAATCGAATAATTTGTGTTGTTATATGGATTTTGATTTGGATGTTATTTCTGTGTTGAATGCTTGCTTGAATCATTGTTATGTGAATGTGGATATGCCGAGTGTCTTACTTGAGTTATTTATCGCGATAGATTATGGCGAGTGCGAAGGTGAATTCTACAAGGAGGTAGAACCTTGTGACTACGAAATCGAAGGGAAGTTGCAAATTGATCATGCTTAAACCTATATTTTCATACTATGCATAACTCTTTAAATTTTAATACTATGCATGTTTTATAAAAGTTTTGCAAAGTATTGTATTTATCTAGAGCCATAGGTTCAAGACTTATCATTGGCCACGCTTGCACAAAATGGGTGGGACGAAAACCAAACTTGTTTTAAACTTTAAACTTGCTCTCTTTAGAGCAAAGTTTTGAGAAAATCTTTTTAAAACAAAATTATATATTGTTTTACTTCTACTCTATGGGCGGGATTTTATGACGGGAGCGTCTACAAGTGATTGCACCCATCAGGGTCTTGCAGTGAATGCATCCGACTGGGGTCTTGCACACATGTTTTTGCTGGGGACCGCCATCCAGGGAAATGAGATCTTCCAAGTACAGTTTGATGTAGCTTCCAGTATAGCCACATGCTACTATGGGCTCTGGCTTAGCTTAGTACTAACAGGAACCCTTACCTCAGGGCCTCCATCAGAGAGGGGCTTTCATTGCCTAAGTTGCGGGCGGCTATAGGGGGCTGTTACGGAAAGGCTTCGTCACAATCTCCTCCTAGTCGTACACCCAAGTGTGTAATGATAAACGGGGTTGGTTGTGTCATGTGGGGAACGTGTACGACCTCTACAGAGGGTATCAGAGCATACGTTGACTGTAGGTCGTTACCATAGAAAATGGTTTAGAAATAGGAAGACCTTGATAGGAACAACAATTATTTTTGGTATTGCTAAAATTGCAATTCTCGTACCTTTTGCTTTCTTTACTAAGTCTCTCCTATTTCAAACATGTCAATGGAACATTGTGACTTGAGCCAGGCATCCCACTATGAAAGAGTTTTATTTGGAACCCATCTTTTAAGGTTGGTTCAGACACTAAGACTTCGAGTCCCCAAGATTGCAGCATGGCACCATTTGGAGGGGAGAAGCTACTGGAATGCCAACATTAGCATTTATGGACTTCCAGAGATGGAGAACATGATCTTATTAAAAACGCATCCAACTCTTGAGGGAGTTGTGAGTGATGCCATACATGGCATAATAGCACGTCTATGCGGACGTTATCACCAGGAGCTAGGAGGCACCTTCTTTCGTGATTTGGGGTGGCAAGAGATCACTGGCGAACCTGGCAGGATCATGGAAGATCACAAGAGAAAACTCAACGATATGTTGAATTATAATCTGGATTTAGAAAGGTATATCAAAGGTCTTCAACTGGAGCATTCCGAAGCTTTGCAGAAGATAGAGGCCATGAAGGAAGTTAGAACCCTCCTGGAGCAGAAGGTGGGGATAATGGGAGAATATTTGGAGGAAAACAAAGACGAAGTCCAGGCTCAAGAGACAGAAATCAAGAAAACTGCAGAAGGAATGATGGAAAGAAAAGGCTCGCAATAAGAAACTCAAGCTAGAAAACAGGGTTCTAAAAGGAGAAAAGGCTGAAGAAGAGGACTTCTCAGTCAACTCCTCTGATGAGAGCGGCAATACCTCCCTCAGCAGCATCAACCTGAATGTTGAATCTAGAACTTAAGACCACCATGAGTGTAATAAAGGAGGAATGCTTGCGAGTAGTGTACCAACCATGCCGAACCTATGTGGATGGCGGTACATAGGATTGATTGAATAAAATATATGTGTGGATTTTTATTTTTTTGGAATTTTTTTCATTGTTTTAACTATAGTTATCATTTTACTTGTGTGATTTAAAATATTGCGTTATTAGGATACGAACTCCATAGATTTGTATTATTTATTTATTTTTGACACCTGAAACAGTAGGAGAGCCTCCTATTGTGTAATTAAATTAATAAATGGGTGGAGTTACATATGGTTCTGTACGGTTGGGGGGAGGGAAACAAATCAAAGAGTAGCTACAAAGGAGGTGAGAAAGGAGGTGTGTTTTTCTCCAACCCTATGAGTTAGGAGAGAGAGATCCTCTTTTAGTCTTGAATTCCAGGATGCTTTCGTGGGTGTTATTCTTCTGAAGACTTTATTATTTATTTCCTTCCAGATGCTCCATGCTGCTTGTAGAAATATTGCCATGAACATTGGCTTGTTCCATGCTGTTTTAGCTGTGCTTATCCAATCCAAACGTGAACCTTGAGAACTCCACCAGATGGCAATATCAGACCAGCAATCCTTGCTGAAGGAACAATCAAAGAAAATATGCTCAAGTGTTTCTTCCATGTTGGACTCGCAGAGGGGGCAAGTATAGTCATTGCCAATGTTGTGGTGTCTTCAGACAGAAGGAGCCACCCAAAAACCTTTATTTTCATTGTAACCTTAGACTTCCATAGCCAGGTATAAGTTTGATGGGCCCGAACCTCCCTGAAGTAAAAGTTATAGTATTTGTTGGCCGAGTACATCTGAGTCGACCAAGTACAGTTCCAGTTATCATTCCCAGAGAGGCTGTCTTGCAGTTGAATGTCACATACAAGACATTGAAGATCTCTAGTCTCTGCATGCGCCTAGACCAAAAGTGGTAGGTGAAACGTTTCACGCAATGTCGTGGCCCCCAAGAAATCTTTAACAGAAATATCCTCCTGGATGGTGAACGAAAATGCCTGCGGATGTGTTTCTACCAGAATACCATCCGTCCAATGATCCTTCCAGAAAAGTATGTCCTCCCCCATGTGCACTTGGACTTTGGTAATCCCACGATAAATCGGCATTAGTTTCATCACATCTCGCCACCAAAAAGACCCGCGGGGATCAGCTGCATGGGGGATCTTGTTGCTGTAGTACGTGCTCCATATGAGTTCCACCCAAGGCGGGTCCCATCGGTTATAGAATTTGTGGAGGTATTTTAGCAGAAGTGCATCACTTTGTACCTTGATATTAATGACACCGAGGCCTCCCGAAACCTTGGGATGGTAGACCATGTCCCAAGCCGCAAGAGAGTAGCAAGAGTCCCCATTCTCGGTTTTTTGGTCCATAATCATTTGTGTCTGATTTTATCCAGTAGTTCAATAATGCTAACAGGCAACTTGAGAGTACATAGTGCGAAGATGATTAGGGAGGTTATGACCGAGTTGAGGAGTGATAGTTCACCCCCATAAGATATCATGTTGAGTGTAGCAGAAAGCCTTCGTTCCACCCGACAGACAGGAGGGAAAAGATCTATCACTAATGGCCTGGTCGTCCCCATAGGCAAACCGGGATAGGTGAAAGGCATTTTA
This sequence comes from Triticum aestivum, assembly GCF_018294505.1. Classification (NCBI taxonomy): domain Eukaryota; kingdom Viridiplantae; phylum Streptophyta; class Magnoliopsida; order Poales; family Poaceae; genus Triticum; species Triticum aestivum. Next base: position 382,930,751 of record NC_057812.1, on the reverse strand, counting down.
CCAACCACACACCCGAAGATAGTTGCAAGGCAGTTGTACGTGTCTGCATGACAGTTTATGGGGATCAAAGTCGGCTTGTGGGAGTTTATTTTGAAGCCAATTGAGGTTGCATAGTCCGAGAGGATATCTTTGATGATCACCACTTGCGTTGTGCATGCTGGCATGGCCAGAATAGTGTCGTCCGCGTATTGAATGACTGGGTAATCCGTTTGATTGGTCGAGGGGAAAGGCAGCTGAATTGTTCCTCTAGAGTAGGCGTCATTGATTGTTGCTTGCAAGAGATCAGCCGCCAAGACAAACACCAGGGGCGAGAAGGGATCGCCTTGCCGGACCCCACATTTACAATGGAATTGTCGTCCGAGCACACTGTTCAAGAGAACCGCAGATTTACCAGACCCAAAAATGCATTGCACCCATCTGAGCCATTTGTCATTAAAACCCATATTCTTCATTATGGTTAGCATGGCCTCATGATCAATAGTGTTAAACGCCTTGGCAAAGTCAAGCTTAAGTAGAAAATTTTCTTTCTTAGAGGCCTGACACTGGTAAATGTATTCAAATGCCCAAGCAAGGCAATCTTGGATGGTGTGACCTTTGAGGAATCCATATTGGTTTCGATGAATTATACGTAGGATCACTCTTTGCAGGCGGTTGGCAAGCAGTTTGGTTAGCACTTTGAGGCAGTAGTTTAGCAAAGTGATCAGACGATAATCATTGACTGATGATGGGGCATTAGTTTTGGGGATTAATGTGATGAAACCATCGTTTATGCTTTCAAGGTTGAGATTACCATCAAAGAATTGATTGCAGAGCTTGTAGAAGTCATGCTTGATAATGTGCCAACAAGATTTCATAAACGCACGTTGAAGCCATCTGGGCCAGGTGCACGATCGACTGGCATAAGCTTAATAACATTATCGATCTCCTCCGTGGTGAATGGTACAATAAGCTCTTCTAACCCATCAACTTTTTCAATGATTCTATCAAGATTGAATTTCATATCATGATGTGATGCAGAGCCCAGCCTTTGCTTGAAAGTATTGAAGATGAGTGCCTCTTTTCCAGCATGATCCTCCACAATGGTGTCATTATCAGTAGTCAGGGAGGAAATGTTGTTAACTCTCATCCGTTCAGAGGCCATTGCTTGAAAGAACTTTGAATTCTCATCTCCGAACTTAACCCAACATATAGTGCAATGTGTTTTCCAATATTGTTGCTGACAGGATAAGAGACGTAGAATATGTGTCTTGAGAATCCTCCTAAAGTTTGCTTCTGGTAATGAGAGGGGTGTTTGTTTTCCAACTCATCAAGTTCAAAAAGTGCCTTATTGGAATTTTCAATAGCAATAGAAAGTCTAGAAATCCCTTTACTCCAAACCTTAAGAGCATGTCAGAGAGCATTTAGCTTTCTGCAGAGAATCGTGGCCATATTGTCGGACCAAATTTGTCTGCCCCAAACTTGCTGGACAATATAAAAAAGCCATGATGTTGGACCCAATAAGATTCAAAATGAAACACCTTTGATCTTGGTATGGAGGTCTCAATTGTGACAACACAAGGAATATGGTACGAAACTGGTCTCCCTAGGGGTTTAACCATGGTCTTGGGGTAAGAAGTGGTCCAATTGGAGCTAGTAAAGAACCAATCTAGTTGCTCTAAGAGGGGTCTGTTTGCATATTGCTCCACGTGAACGATCGTCCTTTAATAGGTAGTTCAATGAGGGCTTGTGAATGATTGAAATTGTTAAAGGTTATCATGTCATTAAGATTACCATCTGGTTTATTGCGGTTATCTGGGCTTCTGATGAAATTAAAGTCACCGACTAAAAGCCAATCTTCATTATCAGGGATGTTTAATTGGACAAGCCATTGAATGAATGCTAGTCTCTGATCCCCCTGGCGGGGTCCATAGACATTCACAAGAGTCCAACGGTGAGCGGACTGCATTGATTTGAAGTTAATGACCTGAGCAAAATCATTAGAAGAGACAATATCTGCATGAAAATGGAGCTGTTCCAGATTGTAACGAGACCACCGGAGGCTCCCCGGGAGGGGACAAAAGCAAATTTATCATAGCGGCACGGGAAACAGGATTTAATGAATGCATTATCAAAAGAGGTCATTTTAGTTTCCTGGAAGCAAATAACAGCACGACCACTAGAGCTGATGGCGTTGGTCAGGGCTATCTGCTTGGCATCAGAGTTCAAACCCCGAAAGTTCCAGCAGAGAACGTTCCAATTAACTGACAGAACCATAATAAAAGGTAGCTAGAGAACAAAAAAAGGCTAGGCAAAGGCCGAAGATGGCCCTGCCTCCTTATCAGAAAGGAGAGCTTCCTCCGAGAGCTCCGCAGCTGGGATAGCGCAGAGGGTTGTGTCAATATGCTGAATCACCTAGATTGGAGTAGGCGGTGGTACTGCAGTAGTTGTTGTGGCTTTAGTGTTGTCGGAGATCATGACAGAGGAGGCAGAAGGCACAGTCCTTGGCTTGACCTTGGATTTTTTGCTGGACGTTTCCGCGACAGAAGGCACTTTGAAACCATCGTATTTGTTAGAGCGAGTACTCCTGCGCAGAACAATGGAACAATCTGGAGCCACAGGCTTTCCACGACGCCCAATCGAAGAAGAGCCAGATGGAACAGACAAATCCTCCGTTTGTGTCAGAGCAAGGACCGTTGGATCAGCATCACATGGAACTGAAGAGCCCAAATTAACATTAATACTAGATGAGTTTTCAAGCACAAGTCCCAGGACCACAGTTTTAGAAGTTGCAACCGCAGGGACTATGTTTGAAGTCATGTCAAGTAGGGGCAAACCAGTACCAGCATTTTCCTGTGCCGAAGGCATCCAAGCAGACAGACCAGGTATCAGGTTAGTGCAAGAGACCGAGGAGGCATGGTGAGTGGTCATGGAAGCTTGGGAGACCTCAAAAGAGCCCCTATCTTCAGAAAGAACCACTTTGATGTCAATGCTGTTGTTTCTAAAACCAAGCCCAGTGCTCCAAGGGCCATAACTAGCAATGATTGGCATTATAGCAGCTGTGAGGAAAGTGTTGATTCTGACAAAAGGAATTCCAGAATTCAGCAGCATGGAGGAGACAGTATCTCCCTGGGACATCAGCTCAAGATGTAAGCCCACAGTGGAGAGGGAGAGGTCAATTGTCAAGGAGTTGACACGGGTTGGTTCAACAACAGCATCAGAGGTATCTTCAGTAGACAGAGCAGGTGCAATTAGAGAGCTTTCTCCAGGTATCAGAACAGGGGCAGTAGCAGAGCTAGTTCCAGTAACCATGGAGTGAAGAACTGGCACAAGAACAAAGCTGTCAGACAGAGTGGCACTGGAGTCGGTGCTAGTATAGGCAGAAATTGAATCATTCCATGCCATTCTAGGGCTATCATGAAGATTGTTGGCAGGAAGCACACCGTCTTGCACATGTAATCCTTCTACAGCAAGCCATTCCTGAAAATTGTACAAAACCGGTGGTGCTTGTGCAGGAGAAGGAGGCCACTCCCCCCAATTAACCTGAAAGTGCACATCATTGGCCTGAACACCCTGTTGCCCACCTTGTTGCTGCACATCATTAGCAGCAGCGTTCTGTGCCATCGAATTATGCAATTTGTATTACTTATTTAACCCTGAGAGGTGCAAGTTATGGATAAATAACAAGAAGACCTTCATACGGGTAAAGTATCACACACTGAAGACTTTGAAGAATTGAAGACTTCATGATGAAGCCATAGTAAACGAGCCTAGTAGAAATGCTGAGAACAGTAGGATAGAAGCTGATTGTTGATGGTGGTGTGTGTGGATCCATCTTTCTTCCTCCCTAAGCTCTATCTCACCTAGATCAAATCCTTGAACCATGGATGAACCAACCACTAAACTTTTCCTCGTAGAAACCTCCACATTTCTTCGAAGTAGATAAATACCTTGTTGTTTTGAACACTACCTTTCCTCTTCACCTGCAGATGGCAACCCTTTATGAATCATTCCACAAGGGCCCAGAAATGATCATGACTTTGACTAGTGACCATGATTTTCCAAAGATCCTGAAGGATATGATGGGACATATTCACCTTGAAGGAGATGCAGTTTACAAGGGTTATCCTTTCATTGAAAATGGAGTGGAACTTTGGTACGTGGAAGTACACCTCTTCCATGAAAAAGGAGTTTGTCCAAACACTACTGGGCAATACTTATTCATTTCCTGAGTACCTCGAACCACCTTCTTCGACTCTGCTCGTGAAGCTGCCATGGAAGCCATACGTCATACTGGGGAAATCCTTGAAGCCAGACTCCATCATACCCAAGAGTACTTGAGGGAAGTATATCCTGAGCTGATGGACATGGAGTTCATGGTCGCCATGGAGGAGCATAGGATTAATGAGTTCAAGGACCACATCGCACATTTTCAGCTGGACTAAACTTCTTACGAAGGAGTAAGGAATAATGTTGGGTTTACACGCTTGACCATACCAATCCATGTGGATGGCAGCACTTGTAATAAGCTATGTTGAACTCAAAGTTGTACGAGAGGTTAAAGGATGTAATAAGGAATCTATTCATAAGGAGAATGCAACTTTGGCACACAAAAGTTCTGCTATTTCTCGCATGTAAGTTATACACACATGAGTAGGAACAACGTCACCCAAAAGCATTTTATTAGTGTTGCAGGTGAAGACCTCTTAAAGAGGAGTGAGAATTCCCGAGTGTTAGAACACGCGATTCGCTAATCTACATATGAGGTAATGATTTGAGTACGAGATGGATTGATCACCATACCAGAGACTCTTATTTTACACTTTTGTATGTTTGATGGGTAAATCAAAGAGATTTGAGAACATAGTTCAGTGTCAACACGACAAGCTTGAAACCATAAAATGGTAAGATGTATTACCAATATAGATAGGCAACCATGCCTAACGTAAATGAACGGTGAGGAAAAATGCAAAGATCTTAAGGGAGTTCCATCGGAAGCTATCGGCCACCATGAGAATCTCGGAAGTAGTTTTGGAATCTATGGATTTTGAGAAAGACTTTTCTTTTGAGGAAAAGCCCTGTTCTAAACCATAGAAGCTCAATGAAGAACCATCATGGAATAAAGCAATTCTGGATATCCCTACAAGTTTGTTCTTAAGGGTGGTAGCACCCCAACACCCTCGAAGGACAATTTGGTCATACGACAAATCAACAGAGACTCCAGAATGGTGCGGGAAGACATAGGCATGCCAAGGAACTGGAATGCATAGAATTGAATTAATAGAAGACATTCTCTCAAGAAAGGAGGCAAAAGGATGAACCGCAAACTTGTAGATGATATGACCAAACCCTGGGGAAGTAACCCAAGGAACCCAAACCCTAACCTATTTCTTGCTAGCCTCTGCACATCTCGAGGACGAGATCTATTTTAAGTGTGGTAGTCTGTAACATCCCAAAATTTTCCAAATTTTGGAATGTTAATATTTATTATTATTGAGTGAAATGTTATGATTTTTAGGGTAAATTCAAATCTTTTTGAGTATTTTTTTTAAATATCAAGTTTGGATTTCTTCTCTTGCAGACTCCTATGAAATATTTGAAACCACTTTTCCTAGTCTAGAAATAATTAAAGAGAATATGTGAACATTTTTGTCCTCTGATCTAAATAATAATTCTGAAAGAGCGAAAAATTTATTCATTGATTATCTAGTCTAATATTGTTATTAGTTATGCTTTCTCTCTGCCAGCCTATCTAGCCCATCTATCTCTTCTATATTTTTTTTCTTTCCTTTGCCCTTGGGCCACTTTTCTCACTAAAGCCCATCCTGAAGTGAAAGCCCAGGCACCGGTCGTCTTCCTCCTCTGTTCTGTACGTGAACATGAACAGAACCTGCAGAACCTCCACATTCATGACTTCCACATCTTCCTCTCCCTCTAGTGCTAACCACAGTCATCGTTTCAACTTGCCACTAACACGAAAATTTAAGAGGAATGTCAGGAGAACTCATTCAGGAAATTAAAACTCAACTTTGTTGCTTTAATTGGACGAACGGATCCGTGAAATGTTCCTGCACAATCAGCCATTAAAGGCCACGGTGAGCTCCCTTGATCTCCCCGTATCGACCCCCTCTTCCCTTATAAATAGGTCCCCGGAAAGCACAACATATCTCACCATTCCTAAGCTAGAAACCCCTCTCTGTCTTGCTCTCCTACACGAGCAATTGCTCGCTGGAGTTCAACAATAGAATCAAAGTCCGACGAGGATTCCGTCGCGACCGAGGTACCCTAAACCCCAACTCCTCCACCTTTCTCTTCCCCTTGTTGATGCGCATCTCGTTGACCCCTTTCCCCTCTCTATTTCGCAGCAGGAGACGAGAACCCCGAGGAACGAGGCTCACTGCCGCTGTGCGCAATTTCAGCCACTTCTGTCGAGTGAAGCAGAAAGGTCCCAAGATCCTTACAGAGTCCATTGAATTCTCCATCACCATCTCTCCACCGTCCGCCGCTCCTAATTCGCCGGAGCACGCCCGAACCACCATCCTCCTCATCACCGACGACTAACTCCGGTGAGCTCTCTCTTAATTCCGTAATTCATTTTCAGGAAAATATCCAAACTTCGGAAATTCATATCTCCTAAACCATATGTACGATTTTAACAAATAAGATATCCATGGATTCACTGGAACCTTTAGTTTATTATATAAAAATATATAATTTCACCTTTGAGCAAACTATAATTTAGTTTTTATTTAAATACTAAATTGAGTATTTCGGCTATATCTTTTATTCCGTAAATCATATAAAAATGTTTTATATATCAAAGTTGGACCTTAGGACCTCACCTTTCTGTTGGAACTCATGGCGTAATTTTTTTCAGCATGATTTAGTCACTGTTTTAACATCAACACCTTAATTTGACGTTCTCGATCATTGTTTAATAACTTCGTTAAAATAAGATTTGACACGAAGTTAAATCTCTTAGATTGATCCCTAGAAAACCTCTCTGGTCATGTGCCATCATCATACAAATTTGGATTTAGGAAATGTTACATCAATTTTTGTAACATAAACCTTATGGCATCAACTCCATCTATCATTTTCATTGGACCCAAGTCAAATATTCCAATCAAACCTATTATAGGCTGTCGTAGAACTTGGTCACACAACCCTTCAAACCATAGTCCTCACTTAGTATCAATATTATCCAACCCAAGTATATGTCTGTCATATTTTCTTAAAAGACCACACCTGATCCTATATCAAACCTAACCATGCCCTAGAAATTATGATAGTGGCAATCGAATAATGTGTGTTGTTATATGGATTTTGATTTGGATGTTATTTGTGTGTTGAATTCTTGCTTGAATCATTGTTATGTGAATGTGGATATGCTGAGTGTCTTACTTGAGTTATTTATCGCGTTAGATTGCGGCGAGTGCGAAGGTGAATTCTACGAGGAGGTAGAACCTTGTGACTATGAAACTGAAGGCAAGTTGCAAATTGATCATGCTTCAACCTATATTTTCATACTATGCATAATTCTTTAAATTTTAATACTATGCATATTTTATAAAAGTTTCGCAAAGTATTATATTTAGCTAGAGCCATAGGTTCAAGACTCACCATTGGCCATGCTTGCACAAAATGGGTTGGATGAAAGCAAAAAAAAAACTTTAAACTTGCTCCCTTTGGAGCAAAGTTTTGAGAAGATCTTTTTAAAACAAAATTATATATTGTTTTACTTCTACTCTCCGGACGGGATGGTATGACGGGAGCGTCTACAAGTGAATGCGCCCAACTGGGGTCTTGCACACAGGTTTTTTGTGGGGACCGCCGTCTAGGGGAATGCGATCTTCCAAGTACAATTTTATGTAGCTTCAAGTACAGCCACATGCTAGTATGGCTATGGCTTAGCTTAGTATTAACGGGAAACCCTTACCTCAAGACCGACATCGGAGAGGGGCTTTCATTCCTAAGTTGCGGGCGGCTTGGTCAGGTATAGGGGGTTGTTACGGAAAGGCTTCATCACAATCTCCTCCTAGTCGTACACCCAAGTGTGTAATGATAAACGGGGTTGGTTGTGTCATGTGGGGAATGTGTACGACCTCTGCAGAGGGTTTAACCTAATCGATTAGTCGTGCCCTCAGTTACGGGCAGTTTGAGCAACTAAGACTTGGACTGAAGAAGAATCTCCCCTCTCTTTTCTAAATCTTTTTTAAGGGTTAAAGTTGAGGAATGAGCACAGAGAATGTGTTTCACTTCAACCTTATGTATGTTTTAAACTATTTTTGCAGAATGAGCACTGGTGCGTATATCGAAGTGTCTCAGTCCTACCTTTTATACTAAAAACTATTTCAATTTCAACAGAAGTTTACATAATTTACTATAGGAAGAAAATTGGTTTTATGCAAAAGAAACCTCCACCAATACTTACCCAACATATATAATCTGTTATACTTTCTTTTGAAACTTGCGAGTACATTCCACGTACTCATCTGCACCTGTCATGTGCAGATGTTGACAGATTAAGAGACGATAGGGTTATGGTCTATACTCAACGAGCCCAGTGGCGTTGATGGAGCCCTAACTTAGCAACTACATACAATTCCGTTGTATTATGTGCTAGCTTGAGCTATGCCTAAGGTGTGATTTATATATATCTGGATCTACCATTGTAGTAGAATGATATATGTCTTACTGATATTCATTTCTGTTACTGTCTGTGCTAGCTATGATCCAGGGATAGCAAAGTAAGCATAGAGACTTGGATTCTACCAAATCCGGGTCGTGACAAAATAGTATCAGAGCATACGTTGATTGTAGGACGTGACCCTAGAAAATGGTTTAGAAATAGGAAGACCTTGATAGGAACAACAATTATTTTTGGTATTACTAAAACTACAATTCTCGTACCTTTTGCTTTGTTTACTAAGTCTCTCCTACTTCAAACATGTAGATGGAACATTGTGACTTGAGCCAGGCATCCCACTATGAAAGAGTTTTATTTGGAACCCATCTTTTAAGGTTGGTTCAGACACTAAGACTTCGAGTCCCCAAGATTGTAGCATGGCACCATTTGGAGGGGAGAAGCGACTGGAATGCCAACATTACCATTTATGGACTTCCAGAGATGGAGAACATGATCTTCTTCAAAACACATCCAACTCTTGAGGGAGTTGTGAGTGATGCCGTACATGGCATAATAGCACGTCTATGCGGACGTTATCACTAGGAGCTAGGAGGCACCTTCTTTCGTGATTTGGGGTGGCAAGAGATCACTGGCAAACCTGGCAGGATCAAGGAAGATCACAAGAGAAAACTCAACGATATGTTGAATTATAATCTGGATTTAGAAAGGTATATCAAAGGTCTTCAATTGGAGCATTCCGAAGCTTTGCAGAAGATAGAGGCCATGAAGGAAGTTAGAACCCTCCTGGAGCAGAAGGTGGGGATAATGCGAGAATATTTGGAGGAAAACAAAGACAAAGTCCAAGCTCAAGAGATAGAAATCAAGAAAACTTCATAAGGGATTATGGGAAGAAAAGGCTGGCAATAAGAAACTCAAGCTAGAAAACAGGGTTCTAAAAGGAGAAAAGGCTGAAGAAGAGGACTTCTCAGTCAACTCCTTTGATGAGAGCGGCAATACCTCCCTCAGCAGCATCAACTTGAATGTTGAATCTAGAACTTAAGACCACCATGACTGTAATAAAGGAGGAACGCTTGCGAGTAGTGTACCGACCATGCCGAACGTATGTGGATGGCGGTACATAGGATTGATTGAATAAAATATATGTGTGGATTTGGATTTTTTTGATTTTTTTTCATTAATTTAACTATTGTTTTCATTTTACTTGTGTGATTTAAAATATTGCGTTATTAGTATACGAACTCCATAGATTTGTATTATTTATTTAGCCCTGAGAGGTGCAAGTTATGGATAAATAACAAGAAGACCTTCATACGGGTAAAGCATAACACACTGATGACTTTGAAGAATTATAGACTTCATGACGAAGCCATAGTAAACGAGCCTATCAGAAATGCTGAGAACAGTATGATAGAAGTTGATTGTTGATTGTGGTGTGTGTGGATCCATCTCTTTTCCTCCCTAAGCTCTATCTCACCTAGATCAAATCCTTGAACCATGGATGAACCAACCACTAAACTTTTCCTCGTAGAAACCTCCACATTTCTTCGAAGGGGATAAATACCTTGTTGTTTTGAACTCTGCCTTTCCTCTTCACCTGCAGATGGCAACCCTTTACGAATCATTCCACAAGGGCCCAGAAATGATCTTGACTTTGACTAGTGACCATGATTTTCCAAAGATCCTGAAGGATATGATGGGACATATTCACCTTGAAGGAGATGCAGTCTACAAGGGTTATCCTTTCATTGAAAATGGAGTGGAACTTTGGTACGTGGAAGTACACCTCCTCCATGAAAAAGGAGTTTGTCCAAAGACTACTGGGCAATACTTTTTCATTTCCCGAGTACCTCGAACCACCTTCTTCGACTCTATTGGTGAAGCTGACATGGAAGCCAAACGTCATATTGGGGAAATCCTTGAAGTCAGACTCCGTCATACCCAAGAGTACTTGAGGGAAGTATATGCTGAGCTGATGGACATGAAGTTCATGGTCGTCGTGAAGGAGCATAGGATTACTGAGTTCAAGGACTACATCGCATGTTTTCAGCTAGACTAAACTTCTTACGAAGGAGTAAGGAATAATGTTGGGTTTACACGCTTGACCATACCAATCCATGTGGATGGTAGCACTTCTAATATGCTATGTTGAACTCGAAGTTGTACGAGAGGTTAAAGGATATAATAAGGAATCTATTCATAAGGAGAATGCAACTTTGGCACACAACTGTTCTGCTATTTATCGCATGTAAGTTATACACACATGTGTAGGAACAACGTCACCCAAAGGCGTTTTATTAGTGTTGTAGGTGAAGACCTCTTAAAGAGGAGTAAGAATGACCGAGTGTTAGAACACGCGATTCGCTAATCTACATATGAGGTAATGATTTGAGTACGGGATGGATTGATCACCATACCGGAGACTCTTATTTTACACTTTTGTATGTTTGATGGGTAAATCGGAGAGATTTGAGAACATAGTTCAGTGTCACACGACAAGCTTGAAACCATAGAATGGTAAGACGTATTACCAATATATATAGGCAACCGTGCCTAACGTAGATGAACGGTGAGGAAAAATGCAAAGATCTTAAGGGAGTTCCATCAGAAGCTATCGGCCACCATGAAAGTCTCGGAAGTAGTTTTGGAATCTATGGATTTTTAGAAAGACTTTCCTTTTGAGGAAAAGCCCAGTTCTAAACCAGAGAAGCGCAATGAAAAACCATCATGGAATAAAGCAATTCTGGAAATCCCTACAAGTTTGTTCTTAAGGGTGGTAGCACCCCAACACCCTCGAAGGACAATTTGGTCATACGACAAATCAACAGAGACTCCAGAATGGTGCGGGAAGACATAGGCATGCCGAGGAACTGCAATGCACATAATTGAATTAATAGAATACATTCTCTCAAGAAAGGAGGGAAAAGGATGAACCGCAAACCTGTAGATGATATGACCAAACCCTGGGGAAGTAACCCAAGGAACCCAAACCCTAACCTATTTCTTGCTAGCCTCTGCAGATCTCGAGGACGAGATTTATTTTAAGTGTGGTAGTCTGTAACATCCCAAAATTTTCCAAATTTTGGAATGTTAATATTTATTATTATGGAGTGAAATGTTATGATTTTTAGGGTAAATTAAAATATTTTTGAGTATTTTTTAAAAAATATCAATTTTGGATTTCTTCTCTTGCGGACTCCTATGAAATATTTGAAACCACTTTTCCTAGTCTAGAAATAATTAACGATAATATGTGAACAATTTTGTCCTCAGATCTAAATAATAATTCTGAGAGAGCGAACAATTTATTCATTGATTATCTAGTCTAATATTGTTATTAGTTATGCTTTCTCTCTGCCAGCCTATCTAGCCCATCTATCTCTTCTATATTTTTTCTTTCCTTTGCCCTTGGGCCACTTTTCTCACTAAAGCCCATCCCGAAGTGAAAGCCTAGGCACCGGTCGTCTTCCTCCTCTGTTTTGTACGTGAACATGAACAGAACCTGCAGAACCTCCACATTCATGACTTCCACCTCTTCCTCTCCCTCTAGTGCTAACCACAGCCATCCTTTCAACTTGCCACCAACACGAAAATTAAGTGGAATGTCAGGAGAACTCATTCAGGAAATTAAAACTCAACTTCGTTGCTTTAATTGGAAGAATGGATCCGTGAAATGTTCCTGCACAATCAGCCATTAAACGCCACGGTGAGCTCCCTTGATCTCCCCGTATCGACCCCCTCTTCCCTTATAAATAGGGCCCCGGGAAGCACAACATATCTCACCATCCCTAAGCTAGAAACCCCTCTCTGTCTTGATCTCCTACATGAGCAATTGCTCACCGGAGTTCAACAATAGCACCAAAGTCCGACGAGGATTCCGTCGCGACCGAGGTACCCCAAACCCCAACTCCTCCACTGTAACATCCCAAATTTTCAATTTGGATGTTATACATAGGTCATTCTTGCATATCATATTTTATTGCATTTTCGCTCAGCAATCCTCGAAATCCTAAGCAACTCAAGGACCCACGAAGAGAGTTGGGGATTTCCCGGTTTCCTTATTTGATTTTTATCAAATGGTGAAACGAGGATTTTGGTTTTAATTATTTTTCTCTCCGAAAATATTTCATAGTTAAAAATATATGAGAGGAGAATATATGACTTCTCCAAAATAAATGAAATATTGGAGGAAAAATATTTAAATCATGTATTTGATTTTATTTGCATTTTATTGCAACTTTTTTGCATTAGAAAAATTGCACGTTTTTCAAAACTGCATTTAGGGCCAAAAAAATGTTCATCTTGTTCTAAATATTTTATTTAGATGGTGAAAATTTATTTTGGCATTTTTAGATTTTTATTTTATTTTCTAGGATTTATTTTCTGTTCGACGGAATTATTTAAAAAAAAGAACTCCCAAGCGCCGACTGGGCCAAACCCAGCCGGGCCGGCCCAAACGCCGCCGCCACCGTCTCCCGCGCGGAGTCGCGTGCGCCACCGCCCCGACTCGGACCAGGGTCCGAGCCGGACTCCTCCACCGCCAGCGCCTTGCCCCCTCCTCCAAGCCACCTCTCCCCCCCTTATATATGCGCCACCCCGCCGCCACCACCACCAAACCCCGCCGCCCCGCAAGCCCACTGCCCCGCCGCCCGAGCCCGCCTCGCCGGAGAGGTAACGCACCGTTCGCCGCCACCCGGTTTTTTTAAGAAAACCGATTCGGTTTTTTCTGAAAAAAACCCTAGTTCGTTTTTTTAGATCGGTTCGCCGGTTTTTCCCGGTTCTTTTATTTAGCGGACGTTCGTCCGTATGTTCGCTTTAACGAACAGTTTTCTCCCGTTAGTTACAGCTAATGAACGCTCATTCGTTAGTCTGTTCATCAATTTTCTTTTATCGGATTCTTTCTGCGATTATTCTCGATCGTGATTTCTGATCCGATTTTCGTTTTAGTTTATCTTTTCGCTCGTTAGTCGGAATCAGGCGATTCAAACGCCTAGATCTTCGTCTTGAGACTCTCTCTCCGCTTAACCAACTTGAACAAGATTTTGGTACTATAAAATTTGACCTTAGTTCAGATTAGTACACGGATCTTGTTTCTTTCGCTGTTTGAGTTTCGTTGCTTCGTTTGGTTTGATTCTTTTTGCAAACAGGAGTTCTTGAGTTGAACTTTCCGGTTAGATCTTCTTATTTGATTTTTACTCGTGCTTCTTTGTTAGTTGCTTATGTATGCTATTGTTTGTTTGCGATAGAATTCCCGGAGTGCGAAGCGTGTTATTTGGAGTCTCTAGGTTACGCGGATCATCAACAAGGCAAGTAACACTTTGATCATATCCCTTTATCACCCAGTTTTTATGCATTAGTTTCAAGCCTCAAACATTGCATGGTTAGGATGACATTAACTTGTGGGTTGGGAAGTAGTTGATGAGGTAGAACCTATTGCCCTGTTACATTCAAACCCTGGGGAGTTACTTCTACGCGTTGCTTATATTGCTATGCTATGCTCGTAGACGTGGTTTGGGTGAGTGAAATCCATGACCGATGTGAGATTGTTAATTAATGGTTCAACTTAAGGTGGCAACTTAAATTTACATCTGGGTGGATTGAGGCACCTGGAGTACCCAGTGTTGCCTGTATTTTTTGGAAATCCCGGAGTACCCATGTGATCTTCCTATGGACCGCCACCCAGGCTCAAAGGGAACTGAGATTTTTCATGCTAGAAACTTCCGTGTGCAGCCACAAGCTATTATGGGCTCTAGCATAGTTGAGTAAGTTACGTGAAGCTCTTGAAGAGGTGGATCAGCAGGTAATGGGTTTGTAGGTTTGGTATGGTCTACCCGGAGTAGAGAGTTAATGTTTCTGAAAGACTGTGTCTCGGTCATCCGTTTCTCAAACATCATGTAGTGCGAGAAATCCAACGGAGGCGATCGATCTTGTGGGGAAAAGTGCGCTAACCTCTGCAGAGTGTATAAACTAATCATGGTTAGCCGTGTCCCCGGTTATGGACAATCTTGAGTATCTAGTACTTGGAGTATCTTAAGTATCTCACCACTCTTAATTAATATTGTTGGGTTGTTAATCACTTTAATTGGGATTGAGTTGGAGGAACCTTCTCAATGATGTTTCAACTACCATGATAGTTAAATTAAAATCTATTCCTTTGTTGTAGGGAAAATTGGCTTTTTTGCAAAAACTGTAACCATAGAGCTTTCCACCAGCCATATATGCATGTAGTGATAGCATTATTCTGTTCTTGCTCTACTGTGTTACTTTGCCAGCATATTCCATGTGCTGACCCGTTTTCGGGCTGCAACGTATTATGTTGCAGACTTTTCAGACGAGGAGTAAGGTTCGTTAGGTCGTTGTCGTGCAGCTCAGCTATGCCGTTGGAGTTGATGGACTCACTTTATCTTCCAAGCCTTCCGTTGTTATCGTGTTAGATGGCCCTAAGCCATATTTATTGTAATCAGATCTCTTTTGAGACATCCGATGTAATAAGTGTGTGATTGCTACTCTATTATAAATCCTTCGAGTACTGTGTGTGTCAGCATTACCGATCCAGGGATGACACTGAAGCATAGAGACTTGACCGTTTGAGGTCGGGTCGCTACAAAGATGGTATCAGAGCACACGCTAAGTGTAGGACACGACCATTAAGCTAAAGCCCTAGATCACTATTCTCTTCTCATTTCCGACTCCTCTCCATTTTCTACTCTTTAGGATGGCGGAGATGAAGAACAAGTTTGCATAACCGGATGAAGACACAACTTTTGGACGACACTTGAAGGAAGTCACTAGGTACTTGAATATAGGAATACCAAGCTTCACCGAGACCTACAATGCCACTTTACCAAAAGAGGAGCGATGGATGATTCAAGTTCAAGTTCCAGGAAGGACATTCACGCTAGTCACTAAGCCCATAGAATTTTCCTTCGACGCACCAACCTGGAGTTTAGGAAAGAGTATGGCAGCTCACATCACCATGGGACGCATTGGAGAAGTATATCACAAGGATCTTAAGGAAACTATCTACCAGATATGTGGGCGCCGAGACGAGCAATGGGAGATGATCAGCACCAGGAAGGATAGATCAATTGCAGCTTTCATCCAGGAACTAAACCAACACATTCGACGCCAGGAGAATCATATGTGCGCAGACATGATAGATTTGAAGAAGGCGAAGACAAGGATCATCGATCTAGAAGAAGAAATTAAGTCTACACGCGATGGATATGAGGAGGAAATTGCAATACTATTGGAGAAGAATTATGACCTGATTAAGAAGATCGGAATATTTATGGGAGACCCCACACCAGTAGAAGAAGATGAAGAACCCAATGAGATTCGACCGGAGGGCTACATCATCATCAACGACACTGACTCCGACCTTAGCGATGATGACTGTGAAAACGAAGCTGGAGCAGATATCATGGAGTCTGCAACCGAGGAATATTTTTAGTATTCCACCATGTAAATAAAGTAGTCCGAGCACTTTTGCGATAGTTAGATCGATTGTATGCCTTGCTTGATTGATTGGGTGAAATGATTGTGTTTGTCTCATGTGCATATGGGTAGTGCCTTCTCATTAGACCTTATTCTATTCTAATCTCTTCCATCTAAACCCATCAGATGCCTCCGAGACGTGACCCCGGATTTGCCTTCCTGCCTGAGCTCACTCAGTTGATCCAGCAGCAGAATACCCTGATGCAATTGTTAGTTCAGAATCAGGGCAACAACAACAACAACAACAGCAGCAACAATCCACCACCACCACCATTTGACAACCTAGCCAGTTTTCTGAGGTTGCAGCCGCCGGTGTTTTCCAGTAGCACCGAGCCTATAGTAGCAGATGATTGGCCCCGCAAGATTGGAAGGGAGTTGACCACTGCATGAGGTACTGATGCTGAGAAGGTGCTTTTTGCCTCACATCAGTTGGATGGACCAGCAGCATCATGGTGGGAGAATTACACTGTCACCTACCCTATAGCCACGGTGACATGGGACCAGTTTCAGCAAGGTTTTTGCACAGCCCATGTCTCAACTGGAGCTATGAGTATGAAGAAGCGTGAGTTTCGCAACTTACGCCAGGGGAACCGTACTGTGGCTCAGTACGTGGATGAGTTTAGCAAGCTATCGCGCTATGACCCTGACGATGTGTCCACAGATGCCGCGAAGCAGGAGAAGTTTATGGAAGGGCTGAATGATGAGATGAGTATGCAGTTGATGGTAGCCACCTTCAACAACTACCAGGAGTTGGTAGATAAGGCTCTTATGATTGAAGGGAAGCAACAGCAGATTGAGAGCCGTAAGAGGAAGTATGGACAAGGGAGGTATAACTCAGGATCTCAGCAGAAGCCTCGCCTAACCCCGAACTCGGGAGGACTTGTTCATAACCATGGAGGTCATAACCACACCGGAGGAGGATCGCATAATCACAATGGTACTAAGAATGGGAATGGGAACGGAGCCAATAACAATCAGAACCGCCCCAATCCAGCCACACCCGCCAAAAGAGATCTAAGTCACGTTACTTGTTTCAAGTGCGGGAAGACTGGACACTATGCCACGGAGTGCCCTGAAGGAAAGAATGGAAACGGAAATGGGAGCGCTGGGAAGAAGCCCAATCCATTCAACAAAGGACAAGTGAACCACGTTAACGTGGAGGAGGTTGAAGAGCAGCCGGACGCGGTAATAGGTAAGTTTTTGGTTAAGTCATTTACCGCTCTTGTTCTATTTGATACTGGTGCATCGCATTCATACATATCAAGGGGATTTGTGGATAAGTTTAAACTACCAACCCAAACCCTTAGGACCCCTCTGTTAGTGAGTTCACCTGGAGCAGAGTATATGGCTAGTCGATGGTGCGACCAGATACCCCTGACCATTGGCACCCATGTTTTTCCGTCCGACCTAATTATCTTGGAGTCACAAGGATTGGATGTGATATTAGGTATGGACTGGATGTCAAAGTATGGAGGAAGCATTGACTGTGCTAGTAAGTCGATTTATCTCACCACCCCGGAGGGAAAAAGGATTAAGTATGTATCTAGGCATGTGCCTAGGAGGAGTCAAGTGAATACTCTCACGGGAGTTGTTCAGGAGGAAGTGCCTGTAGTGAAGGATTACCCGGATGTTTTTCCAGAGGAGTTACCAGGCATGCCACCGGATCGGGATATCGAGTTTTTGATAGAGCTACTGCCAGGTACCGGGCCAATATCCAAGAGACCCTATCGGATGCCCGCGAATGATCTGGAGGAAATTAAGAAACAGATCAAGGAGTTGTTGGAGAAAGGATACATTCGAAGGAGTTCATCACCTTGGGGAGCCCAGTGCTTTTGGTGGAGAAGAAGGATAAATCCCTAAGAATGGTTGTTGATTATCGGGCCTTGAATGAAGTGACGATCAAGAACAAGTACCCACTGCCGATGATCAATGATCTGTTTGATCAGCTGCAAGGAGCTAAGGTTTTTTCGAAGATCGATTTGCCATCGGGATACCATCAGTTGAAGATTCGAGAGAAAGATATACCCAAGACAGCATTCACCACGCGTTACGGATTATACGAATATATGGTCATGTCATTTGGACTGACTAACGCCCCTGCCTATTTCATGAGCATGATGAACAAGGTGTTCATGAGGTATTTGGACAAGTTTGTTGTGGTGTTCATTGATGACATTATGGTATACTCGAAGAATGAAGAGGAGCATAAGGAGCATTTGCGACTAGTTCTCGAGAAACTCAGGGAACACCAGTTGTATGCCAAGTTCAGCAAATGCGAGTTTTGGTTGAAGGAAGTCGGATTCCTTGGGCATGTTATATATGGAGAAGGTATAGCAGTAGACCCCAGCAAGGTTCAGTCAGTCACTAAATGGATAGCACCCACTTCAGTTAGCGAGATCCGCAGTTTTATTGGCCTCGCCGGATACTATCGGAGATTCATTGAGAATTTTTCCAAGATTGCATAGCCAATGACGGAGTTATTGAAGAAGGATACCAAGTTTAAATGGACAGAAGACTGCGAGGCAAGTTTTTAGGAGGTGAAGAAACGTTTGACTAAAGCCCCAGTGCTGACGCTGCCAGATATACATAAGGATTTCCAAGTGTATTGCGACGCCTCTCACTTAGGACTTGGATGTGTGCTTATGCAGGACGGAAGAGTTGTTTCGTATGCCTCGCGACAACTAAAACCTCACGAGTTGAATTATGCCACGCATGATTTGGAGTTAGCAGCCGTAGTGCATGCATTGAAGACTTGGAGACATTACCTTATTGGAAACCGTTGTGATATGTACACGGATCATAAGAGTTTGAAGGACATCTTCACACAGAAGGAACTGAACCTTAGGCAAAGGAGATGGTTGGAGCTTATAAAGGATTAAGACATGAAGTTGCACTATTATCCAGGAAAGGCCAATGTCGTAGCAGAGACTTTAAGCCGGAAGAGTTATGCTAATATCCTTGTGAGTAAGGGAGTGCCAAAGGAGTTAGCAGAGGATATCATGGAACTTCGATTAGAAATTGTTCCTAGAGGTTTTGTTGCAACAATGGAGGTTCAGTCTACATTGTTGGGAAAGATTCGAGAAGCTCAGAAGGATGACAAAGAGATTGACGAGATAAAGGAGAAGATGAGCAAAGGAAAGGCCAAAGGTTTTCGTGAGGATGAGCACAATACCTTATGGTTTGAGGACCGGATATACGTGCCCAATAACACAGAGATCAGAAAGTTAATACTACAGGAGGCTCATGACTCACCATACTCAATACACCTCGGAAACACCAAAATGTATTTGGATTTGAAGGGACGTTTCTGGTGGACAGGTATGAAGAAGGATATTCCTGAGTATGTAGCCATATGTGATGTATGTCAGAGAGTGAAGGCAGAGCACCAAAAGCCGACATGATTGTTACAGCCTATGCCGATACCCGAATGGAAGTGGGATAAACTTGGCATGGACTTTATCACCGGATTGCCCAGGACCAAATCAGGATATGATTCCATATGGGTAGTAGTTGATCGCTTGACCAAAGTGGCTCACTTTATCCCAGTGAAAACTACTTATACAAGTGTGAAGTTGGCCAAGATATATATGTCCAGGATCATATGTCTGCATGGAGTTCCGAGGACCATCGTATCAGATAGAGGAACATAGTTTACCTCAAAGTTTTGGCATCAGCTACACCAGACCATGGGAACAAGACTGGAGTTCAGTACAACATTTCACCCGTAGACGGATGGACAGACCGAGAGAGTTAATCAGATTCTGGACGACATGTTGAGAGCCTGTGCGCTAGATTATGGATCTAGTTGGGATGACAATTTGCCTTACGCAGAGTTCTCATACAACAATAGCTACCAAGCCAATTTGAAGATGGCACCGTTCGAAGCCCTGTACGGACGAAGGTGCAGAATGCCGTTAATGCGGGATGAAGTAGGAGACCGACACTTGTTTGGACCAGACTTGATCAAGGAGTCTGAAGAGATGGTTAAGCTGATTCGTGATAGACTGAAGATTACTCAGTCCAGGCAGAAGAGGTATGCAGACTCGAAATGCAAGGAGGTAACCTATGAAATTAGAGATAGAGCATATCTGCGAGTATCGCCCTTGCGAGGATTAAAACTTTTTGGAGTTAAAGGAAAGTTAGCCCCGAGATTTGTAGGACCGTATCTTGTTATGGAACGGAAGGGAGAAGTTGCCTACAAATTGGAATTACCCGAGGGACTGTCAGGAGTTCATGATGTGTTCCACGTTTCACAATTGAAGAAGTGTTATGCTGAGATGACCGATATACCGTTAAGAGATACAGTACCCTTGGAGGCGATTCAGTTGGATAGTGATTTAACTTATGAGGAGAAGCCAGTCAAGATTTTGGAGTTTGCCAGTCGAGTCACCCGCAGCAAGGTCATCAAGTTTTGCAAAGTTCAGTGGAGCCACCATACCGAGGATGAAGCCACCTGGGAACGAGAGGATGATCTACGCAAAGACCACCCACACCTATTTTTCTAGCCAACCCGAATCTCGAGGGCAAGATTCATCTTAAGGGGGGTAGGTTTGTAACATCCCAAATTTTCAATTTGGAATGTTATACATAGGTTATTCTTGCATATCATATTTTATTGCATTTTCGCTCAGCAATCCTCGAAATCCTAAGCAACTCAAGGACCCACGGAGAGAGTTGGGGATTTCCCGGTTTCCTTATCTGATTTTTATCAAATAGTGAAACGAGGATTTTGGTTTTAATTATTTTCCTCTCCGAAAATATTTCATAGTTAAATATATATGAGAGGAGATAATATGACTTCTCCAAAATAAATGAAATATTGGAGGAAAAATATTAAAATCATTTATTTGATTTTATTTGGATTTTATTGCAATTTTGTTTGCATTAGAAAAATTGCACGTTTTTCAAAACTGCATTTAGGGCCAATAAAATGTTCATCTTGTTCTAAATATTTTATTTAGACGCTGAAAATTTATTTTGGCATTTTTAGATTTTTATTTTATTTTCTAGTATTTATTTTCTGTTCGGCAGAATTATTTAAAAAAAGAACTCCCAAGCGCCGACTAGAACAAACCCAGCCGGGCCGACCCAACCGCCGCCGTCTCCCGCGCGGAGTCGCACCCGCCACCGCCCCGACTCGGACCGGAGTCTGAGCCGGACTCCTCCACCGCCGCCGCCTTGCCCCCTCCTCCAAGACACATCTTCCCCCTTATATATCGCGCCACCCCGCCGCCACCACCACCAAACCCCGCCGCCCCGCAAGCCCGCTGCCCCACCGCCCGAGCCCCGCCTCGCCGGAGCCTCGCCGAAGAGGTAACGCACCGTTAGCCGCCGCCCGATTTTTTTAAGAAACCCAATTCAGGTTTTTTTGAAAAAACCCCTAGTTCGTTTTTTTAGATCGGTTTGCCGGTTTTTCCCGGTTCTTTTATTTAGCGGATGTTTGTCCGTACGTTCGTTTTAACGAACGGTTTTCGCCTATTAGTTACAGCTAACGAACGCTCATTTGTTAGTCTATTCGCCAGTTTTCTTTTATCGAATTCTTTCCACGATTATTCTCGATCGTGATTTCTGATCCGATTTTCGTTTCAGTTTATCTTTTCGCTGGTTAGTCGGAATCAGGCGATATAAACGCCTAGATCTTCGTCTCGAGACTCTTTTCCGCTTAACCAGCTTGAACAAGATTTTGGTACTATAAAATTTGACCTTAGTTTAGATTAGTAAATGGATCTTGTTTCTTTCGTCGTTTGAGTTTTGTTGCTTGGTTTGGTTTGATTCTTTTTGCAAACCAGAGTTCTTGAGTTGAACTTTCCGGTTAGATCTTCTTATTTGAGTTTTACCCGTGCTTCTTTGTTAGTTGCTTATGTATGCTATTGTTTGTTTGCGATAGAATTCCCAGAGTGCGAAGCGTGTTATTTGGAGTCTCTAGGTTACGCGGATCGTCAGCAAGGCAAGTAACACTTTGATCATATCCCTTTATCACCCAGTTTTTATGCATTAGTTTCAATCCTCAAACATTGCATGGTTAGGATGACATTAACTTGTGGGTTGGGAAGTAGTTGATGAGGTAGAACCTATTGCCCTGTTACATTCAAACCCTTGGGAGTTACTTCTACGCGTTGCTTATATTGCTATGCTATGCTCGTAGACGTTGTTTGGGTGAGTGAGATCCATGACAGATGTGAGATTGTTAATTAATGGTTCAACTTAAGGTGGCCACTTAAATTTACATCTGGGTGGATTGAGGCACCTGGAGTACCCAGTGTTGCCTGTATTTTTTTGGAAATCCCGGAGTACTCGTGTGATCTTCCTATGGACCGCCACCCAGGCTCAAAGGGAACTGAGATTTTTCATGCTAGAAACTTCCGTGTGCAGCCACAAGCTATTATGGGCTCTAGCATAGTTGAGTAAGTTACGTGAAGCTCTTGAAGAGGTAGATCAGCAGGTAGTGAGTTTGTAGGTTTGGTATGGTCTACCCGGAGTAGAGAGTTAATGTTTCTGAAAGACCCTGTCTCGGTCATCGGTTTCTCAAACATCATGTAGTGCAAGAAATCCAACGGAGCCGATCGAGTCTTGTGGGGAAAAGTGCGCAATCCTCTGCAGAGTGTATAAACTAATCATGGTTAGCCGTGTCCCCGGTTATGGACAATCTTGAGTATCTAATACTTGGAGTATCTTAAGTATCTCACCACTCTTAATTAATATTGTTGGGTTGTTAATCACTTTAATTGGGACTGAGTTGGAGGAACCTTCTCAATGATGTTTCAACTACCTTGATAGTTAAATTAAAATCTATTCCTTTGTTGTAGGGAAAAATTGGCTTTTTGTAAAACTATAACCATAGAGCTTTCCACCAGCCATATATGCATGTAGTGATAGCATTATTCTGTTCTTGCTCTACTGTGTTACTTTGCCAGCATATTCCATGTGCTGACCCGTTTCTGGGCTGCAATGTATTATGTTGCAGACTTTTCAGACGAGGGGTAAGGTTCGTTAGGTCGTTGCCGTGCAGCTCAGCTATGCCGTTGGAGTTGATGGACTCACTTTATCTTCCAAGCCTTCCGCTGTTATCGTGTTAGATGGCCCTAAGCCATATTTATTGTAATTAGATCTCTTTTGAGACATCCGATGTAATAAGTGTGTGATTGCTACTCTGTTATAAATCCTTCGAGTACTGTGTGTGTGTCAGCATTACCGATCCAGGGATGACACTAAAGCAAAGAGACTTGACCGTTTGAGGTCGGGTCGCTACATCCACCTTTCTCTTCCCCTTGTTGATGCGCATCTCGTTGACCCCTTTCCCCTCTCTATTTCGCAGTAGGAGAATGAGAACCGCGAGGACCGAGGCTCACTGCCGCCATGCGCAATTTCAGCCGCTTCTGTCGAGTGAAGCAGAAAGGTCCCGAGATCCTTAGAGAGTCCATTGAATTCTCCATCACCATCTATCCATCGTCCACCGCTCCTAATTCGCCAGAGCTTGCCCGAACCACCATCTTCCTCATCACCGGCGACCAACTCCGGTGAGCTCTCTCTTAATTCTATAATTCAATTTCAGGAAAATATCCAAACTTCGGAAATTCATATCTCCTAAACCATATGTACGATTTTTACAAATAAGATATCCCCGGATTTGTTGAAACATTTAGTTTATTATAAAAATATATAATTTTACCTTTGAGCAAACTATAATTCAGTTTTTATTTAAATACAAAATTGAGTATTTTGGCTACATCTTTTATTCCGTAAATCATATAAATTTTTTTATATATCAAAGTTGGACCTTAGGACCTCACCTTTCTGTTGGAACTCATGGCGTAATTTTTTTCTAGCATGATTTAGTCACTGTTTTAACTTCAACACCTTAATTTGACGTTCTCAATCATTGTTTAATAACTTCATTAAAATAAGATTTGACACGAAGTTAAATCTCTTAGATTGATCCCTAGAAAACCTCTCTGGTGATGTGCCATCATCATACAAATTTGGATTTAGGAAATGTTACATCAATTTTTGTAACATAAACCTTATGGCATCAACTCCATCTATCATTTTCATTGGACCCAAGTCAAATATTCCAATCAAACCTATTATAGACTGTCGTAGAACTTGGTCACACAACCCTTCAAACCATAGTCCTCACTTACTATCAATATTATCCAACCCAAGTATATGTCTGTCATATTTTTTTCAAAGACCACACCTGATCCTATATCAACCCTAACCATGCCCTAGAAATTATGATAGTGGCAATCGAATAATTTGTGTTGTTATACGGATTTTGATTTGGAAGTTACTTTTGTGTTGAATGCTTGCTTGAATCATTGTTATGTGAATGTGGATATGCCGAGTGTCTTACTTGAGTTATTTATCGCGTTAGATTGCAGCGAGTGCGAAGGTGAATTCTATGAGGAGGTAGAACCTTGTGACTATGAAACCGAAGGCAAGTTGCAAATTGATCATGCTTCACCCTATATTTTCATACTATGCATAACTCTTTAAATTTTAATACTATGCATGTTTTATAAAAGTTTTGCAAAGTATTATATTTAGCTAGAGCCATAGGTTCAAGACTCACCATTGGCCATGCTTGCACAAAATGGGTGGGATGAAAACCAAACTTGTTTTGAACTTTAAACTTGCTCTCTTTGGAGCAAAGTTTTGAGAAAATGTTTTTAAAACAAAATTATATATTGTTTTACTTCTACTCCCTGGGCAGGATGGTATGACGGGAGCGTCTACAAGTGAATGTGCCTGACTGGGTCTTGAAGTGAATGCGCCCGACTGGGGTCTTGCACACAGGTTTTTGGTGGGGACTGCCGTCTAGGGGAATGAGATCTTCCAAGTACAGTTTGATGTAGCTTCCAGTACAACCACATGCTACTATGGGCTCTGGCTTAGCTTAGTACTAACGGGAAACCCTTACCTCAGGAGCGCTATCGGAGAGGGGCTTTCATTGCCTAAGTTGCGGGCGGCTTGGTCAGGTATAGGGGGCTGTTACGGAAAGTCTTCGTCACAACCTTCTCCTAGTCGTACACCCAAGTGTGTAATGATAAACAGGGTTGGTTGTGTCATGTGGGGAACGTGTACGACCTCTGCAAAGGGTTTAACCTAATCGATTAGCCGTGCCGTTATGGGTAATTTGAGCAATTGAAGACTTGGACTGAAGAAGAATCTCCCCTCTCTTTTCTAAAAATCTGTTTTAAGGGTTAAAGTTGAGGAATGAGCACAGTGAATGTGTTTAACTTCAACCTTATGTATGTTTTAAACTATTTTTTGGATAATGAGCACTGGTGCTTATATCCAAGTGTGTCACTCCGACCTTTTATACTAAAAACTATTTCTATTTCAAAAGAAGTTTACAAAATTGACTACAAGAAGAAAATTGGCTTTATGCAAAAGAAACCTCCACCAATACTTACCCAGCATATCTAATCTGTTATACTTCCCTTTGCAACTTGCGAGTACATTTCACGTACTCATCTGCACCTGTCATGTGCAGATCTCGACAAATTAAGAGACGATAGGGTTATGGTCTACACTCAACGAGCCCAGTGGCGTTGATGGAGCCCTAACTTAGCAACTACGTATAATTCCGCTGTATTATGTGCCAGCTTGAGCTGTGCCTAAGGTATGATATATATATATATATATATATATATATATATATATATATATATGGATCTACCATTGTAGTAGAATGATGTATGTCTTACTGATATTCATTTTTGTTACTGTGTGTGCTAGCTATGATCCAGGCATAGCACAGTAAGCAGAGAGACTTGGATTCTACCAAATACGGGTCGTGACATGACGCGGTAGGGAGCCTTGTTAGGAAGAGGAGCTCCGGGGATGAGGTCGATTCAGTGCTCGATGCCTCGTAGAGGAGTTACACCCTGTTGGGGAACATAGTAATTTCAAAAAAATTCCCTACGCACACGCAAGATCATGGTGATGCATGGCAACGAGAGGGAAGAGTATCGTCTACGTACCCTCATAGACCGTAAGCGGAAGCGTTATGAGAACGCGGTTGATGTAGTTGTACGTCTTCACGATCCGACTGATCCAAGTATCGAACGCACGACACCTCCGAGTTCGGCACACGTTCAGCTCGATGACGTCCCACGAACTCTGATCCAGCAGAGCTTCAAGGCAGAGTTCCGTCAGCACGACGGCGTGATGACGGTGATGATGTTGCTACCAACGTAGGGCTTCGCCTAAGCACCGCTATGATATGATCGAGGTGGATTATGGTGGAGGGGGCACCGCACATGGCTTGTAACAATCAACTTGTGTGTCCATGGGGTGCCACCTTCCGCCGTATATAAAGGAGTGGAGGAGGGGGAGGGCAGCCCTCTCTATGGCGCGCCCTGGGGAGTCCTACTCCCACTAGAAGCAGGATCCCCCCTTCCATGTAGTAGGAGTAGGAGAGAAGGAAAAGGAAAAGAGATGAGAAGGAAGGAGGGGGCGCAGCCCCTCCCCCTAGTCCAATTTGAACTAAGCCTTGGGGGCGCGCAGCCTCCCCTCTCTCTTTCCCTTAAAGCCCAATAAGGCTCATATACTCCCTGGCGAATTCCCGTAACTCTCTCGTACTCCGAAAAATACCCGAATCACTCGGAACATTTCCGATGTCCGAATATAGTCGTCCAATATATCAATCTTTACGTCTCAACCATATCGAGACTCCTCGTCATGTCCCCGATCTCATCCGGGACTCCGAACAACCTTCGGTACATCAAAACACATAAACTCATATTACCGATCATCACCTAACGTTAGGCGTGCGGACCCTACGGGTTCGAGAACTATGTAGACATGACCGAGGCTCGTCTCCGGTCAATAACTAATAGAGGAACCTGGATGCTCATATGGGTTCCTACATATTCTTCGAAGATCTATATCGTTCAAACCGCACAACAACATACGTTGTTCCCTTTGTCATCGGTATGTTACTTGCCCGAGATTCGATCGTCGGTATCCTCATACCTAGTTCAATCTCGTTACCGGCAAGTCTCTTTACTCGTTCCGTAATACATCATCCCGCAACTAACTCATTAGTCACAATGCTTGCAAGGCTTATTGTGATGTGCATTACCGAGAGGGCCCAAAGATACCTCTCCGATAATCAGAGTGACAAATTCTAATCTTAATCTATGCCAACTCAACAAGTACCATCGAAGACACCTGTAGAGCACCTTTATAATCACCCATTTACGTTGTGACATTTGGTAGTACACAAAGTGTCCTCCGATATTCGGGGGTTGCATAATCTCATAGTCAGAGGAACATGTATAAGTCATGAAGAAAGCGATAGCAACAAACTAAATGATCATCGTGCTAAGCTAACGGAATGGGTCAAGTCAATCACATCATGCTCTAATGATGTGATCCCATTAATCAAATGACAACTCATGTCTATGGCTAGGAAACTTAACCATCTTTGATTCAACGAGCTAGTCAAGTAGAGGCATACTAGTGACACTCTGTTTGTCTATGTATTCACACATGTACTAAGTTTTCCGTTAATACAATTCTAGCATGAATAATAAACATTTATCATGATATAAGGAAAATAAATAATAACTTTATTATTGCCTCTAGGGCATATTTCCTTCAGTCTCCCACTTGCACTAGAGTCAACAATCTAGTTCACATCGTCATGTGATTTAACACCAATAATTCACATCTTTATGCGATTAGTTCACATCTCCATGTGACTAACACCCAAAAGGTTTACTAGAGTCAATAATCTAGTTCACATCGCTATGTCATTAACACCCAAAGAGTGATCATGTTTTGCTTGTGAGAGAAATTTAGTCAATGGGTCTGTCACATTCAGAGCCATATATATCTTGCAAATTTTCTATGTCTACAATGCTCTTCACGAAGCTACTCTAACTAATTGCTCCCACTTTCAATATGTATCTAGATCGAGACTTCGAGTCGTCTAGATCTATGTAAAAAGCTTGCATCGACGTAACTCTTTACGACGAACTCTTTTATGACCTCCATAACCGAGAAATATTTCGTTAGTCCTCTAAGGATAATTTTGACTATTGTCTAGTGATCTACTCCTAGATTACTATTGTACTCCCTACGAGAATGATGCTAAGGTATAAAATAGGACTGGTAAACAACATAGCATACTTTATAGAACCTATGACTAAGGCATAGGGAATGAATTTTCATTCTCTTTCTATTTTCTGCAGTGGTCGGGTTTTGAGTCTTTACTCAACTTCACACCTTGCAACACAGGCAAGAACTCCTTCTTCGGCTGTTCCATTTTGAACTACTTCAACATGTTGTCAAGGTATGTACTCATTGAAAATATATCAAGCATCTTGATCTATCTCTATAGATCTTGATGCTCAATATGTAAGTAGCTTCACCGAGGTCTTTCTTTGAAAAACTCTTTTCAAATATTCCTTTATGCTTTCCAGAAAATTCTACATTATTTCCGAACAACAATATGTCATTCACATATACTTATAAGAAATGTTGTAGTGCTCCCACTCACTTTCTTGTAAATACAGGCTTCACCGCAAGTCTGTATAAAACCATATGTTTTGATCACTTTATCAAAGAATATATTCCAACTCCGAGATACTTGCACCAGTCCATAGATGGATCGCTGGAGCTTGCTCACTTTGTTAGCACCTTTAGGATCGACAAAACCTTCTGGTTGCATCATATACAACTCTTCTTTTAAGAAATCCATGATGGAATATAGTTTTGACATCCATTTGCCAGATTTCATAAATGCGGCAACTGCTAACATGATTCGGACAGACTTTTAAGCATTGATACGAGTGAGAAAATCTCATCGTAGTCAACACCTTGAACTTGTCGAAAACATTTTGCGATAATTCGAGTTTTGTAGATAGTAACACTACTATCAGCGTCCATCTTCCTCTTGAAGATCCATTTATTCTTAATGACTCACTGATCATCGGGCAAGTCAATAAAAGTCCATACTATGTTCTCATACATGGATCCCATCTCAGATTTCATGGCCTCAAGCCATTTCGCGGAATCTGGGCTCATCATCGCTTCCTTATAGTTCGTAAGTTCGTCATGGTCTAGTAACATGACTTCCAAAAAGGATTACCATACTGCTCTGGTGCGGACCATACTCTAGTTGTCCTACGAGGTTCGGTAGTAACTTGATCTAAAGTTTCATGGTCATCATCATTAGCTTCCTCACTAATTGGTGTAGAGATCACTAGAACTGATTTCTGTGATGAACTACTTTCCAATTCGGGAGAAGGTACAATTACCTCATCAAGTTCTACATTCCTCCCACTCACTTCTTTCAAGAGAAACTCCTTCTCTAGAAAGGATCCACTTTTAGCAACAAAGATCTTGCCTTTGGATCTATGATAGAAGGTGTACCCAATAGTTTCCTTTGGGTATTCTATGAAGACACATTTATCCGATTTGGGTTCGAGCTTATCAGGTTGAGACTTTTTCACATAAACATCGCAACCCCAAACTTTAAGAAACGATAGCTTAGGTTTCTAGCCAAACCACAGTTCATATGGTGTCGTCTCAACGGATTTAGATGGTGCCCTATTTAACATGAATGCAACTGTCTCTAATGCATAACCCCAACATGATAGTGATAAGTCGGTAAGAGACATCATAGATCGCACCATATCTAATAAATTATGGTTATGACATTCGGACACACCATTACGCTGTGGTGTTCCGGGTGGCTTGAGTTGCGAAACTATTCCGCATTGTTTCAAATGAAGACCAAACTTGTAACTCAAATATTCTCCTCCACGATCAGATCGCAAAAACTTTATTTTCTTGTTACGATGATTTTCCACTTCACTCTGAAATTCTTTAAACTTTTCAAATGTTTCATACTTATGTTTCATCAAGTAGATATACCCATATCTTCTCAAATCATCTGTGAAGGTCACAAAATAATGATACCCACCGCGAGCCTCAACACTCATCGGACCGCATACATCAGTATGTATTATTTCCAATAAGTCAGTTGCTCACTCCATTGTTCTGGAGAACAGAGTCTTTGTCATCTTGCCCATGAGGCATGGTTCGCAAGCATCAAGTGATTCATAATCAAGTGATTCCAAAAACCCATCAGCATGGAGTTTCTTCATGCTCTTTACACCAATATGACCTAAACGGCAGTGCCACAAATAAGTTGCACTATCATTATTAACATTACATATTTTGGCTTCAATATTATGAATATGTGTATCACTACGATCGAGATTCAATAAACCATTTATATTGAGTGTATGACCATAGAAGGTTTTATTCATGTAAATAGAACAACAATTATTCTTCGAGTTAAATGAATAACCGTATTGCAATAAACATGATCCAATCATATTCATGCTTAACGCAAACACCAAATAACATTTATTTTAGGTTCAACACTAATCCCGAAAGTATAGGGAGTGTGTGATGATGATCAAGATTAGGATACATCATCCCGCAACTAACTCATTAGTCACAAATGCTTGCAAGGCTTATTGTGATGTGCATTACCGAGAGGGCCCAGAGATACTTCTCCGACAATCGGAGTTTCAAATCCTAATCTTGATCTATGCCAACTCAACAAGTACCATCGGAGACACCTGTAGAGCACCTTTATAATCACCCAGTTACGTTGTGACGTTTGGTAGCACACAAAGGGTCCCTCCGATATTCGGGGGTTGCATAATCTCATAGTCGGAGGAACATGTATAAGTCATGAAGAAAGCAATAGCAACAAACTAAACAATCATCGTGCTAAGCTAACGGAATGGGTCAAGTCAATCACATCATTCTCTAATGATGTGATCCCATTAATCAAATGACAACTCATGTCTATGGCTAGGAAACTTAACCATCTTTGATTCAATGAGCTAGTCAAGTAGAGGAATACTAGTGACACTCTGTTTGTCTATGTATTCACACATGTACTAAGTTTCCGGTTAATACAATTCTAGCATGAATAATAAACATTTATCATGATATAAGGAAAATAAATAATAAATTTATTATTGCCTCGAGGGCATATTTCCTTCAGTCTCCCACTTGCACTAGAGTCAATAATCTAGTTCACATCGTCATGTGATTTAACACCAATAATTCACATCCTTATGCGATTAGTTCACATCCCCATGTGACAAACACCCAAAAGGTTTACTAGAGTCAATAATCTAGTTCACATCGCTATGTCATTAACACCCAAAGAGTGATCATGTTTTTCTTGTGAGAGAAATTTAGTCAATGGGTCTGTCACATTCAGAGCCGTATGTATCTTGCAAATTTTCTATGTCTACAATGCTCTGCATGAAGCTACTCTAACTAATTGCTCTCACTTTCAATATGTATCTAGATCGAGACTTAGAGTCATCTAGATCTATGTAAAAAGCTTGCATCGACGTAACTCTTTACGACGAACTCTTTTATGACCTCCATAACCGAGAAATATTTCCTTAGTCCTCTAAGGATAATTTTGACTATTGTCCAGTGATCTACTCCTAGATTACTATTGTACTCCCTTACCAGAATGATGCTAAGGTATAAAATAGGACTGGTAAACAGCATAGCAACTTTATAGAACCTATGACTAAGACATAGGGAATGAATTTTCATTCTCTTTCTATTTTATGCAGTGGTCGGGTTTTGAGTCTTTAGTCAACTTCACACCTTGCAACACAGGCAAGAACTCCTTCTTTGGATGTTCCATTTTGAACTACTTCAAAATGTTGTCAACGTATGTACTCACTGAAAATATATCAAGCATCTTGATCTATCTCTATAGATCTTGATGCTCAATATGTAAGTAGCTTCACCGAGGTCTTTCTTTGAAAAACTCTTTTCAAACATTCCTTTATGCTTTCCAGAAAATTTTACATTATTTCCGATCAACAATATGTCAATCACATATACTTATAAGAAATGTTGTAGTGCTCCCACTCACTTTCTTGTAAATACAGGCTTCACCGCAAGTCTGTATAAAACCATATGCTTTGATCACTTTATCAAAGAATATATTCCAACTCCGAGATACTTGCACCAGTCCATAGATGGATCACTGGAGCTTGCTCACTTTGTTAGCACCTTTAGGATCGACAAAACCTTCTGGTTGCATCATATACAACTCTTCTTTTAAGAAATCCATGAAGGAATGTAGTTTTGACATCCATTTGCCAGATTTCATAAATGCGGCAACTG
The DNA here is from genome assembly GCF_018294505.1 of Triticum aestivum. NCBI lineage: Eukaryota > Viridiplantae > Streptophyta > Magnoliopsida > Poales > Poaceae > Triticum > Triticum aestivum. The sequence goes on along the minus strand of NC_057812.1, from coordinate 382,898,437 downwards.
CTAACATGATTCAGACAGACTTTTAAGCATTGATACGAGAGAGAAAATCTCATCGTAGTCAACACCTTGAACTTGTCAAAAACATTTTGCGACAATTCGAGTTTTGTAGATAGTAACACTACTATCAGCGTCCATCTTCCTCTTGAAGATCCATTTATTCTTAATGACTCACTGATCATCGGGCAAGTCAATCAAAGTCCATACTATGTTCTCATACATGGATCCCATCTCAGATTTCATGGCCTCAAGCCATTTCGCGGAATCTGGGCTCATCATCGCTTCCTCATAGTTCGTAAGTTCGTCATGGTCTAGTAACATGACTTCCAAAAAGGATTACCATACCGCTCTGGTGTGGACCATACTCTGGTTGTCCTACGATGTTCGGTAGTAACTTGATCTAAAGTTTCATGGTCGTCATCATTAGCTTCCTCACTAATTGGTGTAGAGATCACTAGAACTGATTTCTGTGATGAACTACTTTCCAATTCGGGAGAAGGTACAATTACCTCATCAAGTTCTACATTCCTCCCACTCACTTCTTTCAAGAGAAACTCCTTCTCTAGAAAGGATCCACTTTTAGCAACAAAGATCTTGCCTTTGGATCTATGATAGAAGGTGTACCCAATAGTTTCCTTTGGGTATTCTATGAAGACACATTTATCCGATTTGGGTTCGAGCTTATCAGGTTGAGACTTTTTCACATAAGCATCGCAACCCCAAACTTTAAGAAACGATAGCTTAGGTTTCTAGCCAAACCACAGTTCATATGGTGTCGTCTCAACGGATTTAGATGGTGCCCTATTTAACGTGAATGCAACTGTCTCTAATGCATAACCCCAACATGATAGTGATAAAGTTATGGTTATGACATTCGGACACACCATTACGCTGTGGTGTTCCAGGTGGCGTGAGTTGCGAAACTATTCCGCATTGTTTCAAATGAAGACCAAACTTGTAACTCAAATATTCTCCTCTACGATCAGATTGCAGAAACTTTATTTTCTTGTTACGATGATTTTCCACTTCACTCTGACATTCTTTAAACTTTTCAAATGTTTCAGACTTATGTTTCATCAAGTAGATATACCCATATCTTCTCAAATCATCTGTAAAGGTCACAAAATAATGATACCCACCGCGAGCCTCAACACTCATCGGACCGCATACATCAGTATGTATTATTTCCAATAAGTCAGTTGCTCGCTCCATTGTTCCGGAGAACGGAGTCTTTGTCATCTTGCCCATGAGGCATGGTTCGCAAGCATCAAGTAATTCATAATCAAGTGATTCCAAAAACCCATCAGCATGGAGTTTCTTCATGCGCTTTACACCAATATGACCTAAACGGCAGTGCCACAAATAAGTTGCACTATCGTTATTAACATTACATCTTTTGGCTTCAATATTATGAATATGTGTATCACTATGATCGAGATTCAATAAACCATTTATATTGAGTGTATGACCATAGAAGGTTTTATTCATGTAAATAGAACAACAATTATTCTTTGACTTAAATGAATAACTGTATTGCAATAAACATGATCCAATCATATTCATGCTTAACGCAAACACCAAATAACATTTATTTTAGGTTCAACACTAATCCCGAAAGTATAGGGAGTGTGCGATGATGCTCATATCAATGTTGGAACCACTTCCAACACACATCGTCACTTCACCCTTAACTAGTCTCTATTCATTCTGCAACTCCCGTTTCGAGTTACTAATCTTAGCAACTAAACTAGTATCAAATACTGAGGGGTTGCTATAAACACTAATAAAGTACACATCAATAACATGTATATCAAATATACCTTTGTTCACTTTGCCATCCTTCTTATCCGCCAAATACTTGGGGTAGTTCTACTTCCAGTGACCAGTCCCTTTGGAGTAGAAGCACTTAGTGTCAGGCTTAGGTCTAGACTTGGGCTTCTTCACTTGAGGAGCAACTTGCTTGCTGTTCTTCTTGAAGTTCCCCTTCTTCCCTTTGCCCTTTTCTTGAAACTAGTGGTCTTGTCAACCATCAACACTTGATGCTTTTCTTGATTTCTACCTTTGTCGATTTCCGTATCACGAAGAGCTTGGGAATCATTGCTGTTATCCCTTGCATATTATAGTTCATCATGAAGTTCTACTAACTTGGTGATAGTGACTAGAGAATTCTGTCAATCACTATCTTATCTGGAAGATTAACTCCCACTTGATTCAAGTGATTGTAGCACTCAGACATTCTGAGCACATGCTCATTAGCTGAGCTATTCTCCTCCATTTTGTAGGCAAAGTACTTGCCAAAGGTCTCAGACCTTTCGACATGGGAACGAGTCTGAAATACTAATTTCAACTCTTGGAACATCTTATATGCTCTGTGGCATTTAAAACATTTTTGAAGTCCCGGTACTAAGCCGTAAAGCATGGTGCACTAAACTATCAAGTAGTCATCATACCGAGCTTTGCCAAACGTTCATAACGTCTGCGTATGCTCCTGCAATAGGTCCGTCACCCAGCGGTGCATCAAGGACATAATTCTTGTGTGCAACAATAAGGATAATCCTCAGATCACGGATCCAATCTGCATCATTGCTACTAACATCTTTCAATTTATTTTTCTCTAGGAACATATAAAAAATAAATGGGGAAGCTATGTGAGAGCTATTGATCTACAACATAGATATGCAAATACTATTAGGACTAAGTTCATGATAAATTTAAGCTCAATTAATCATATTACTTAAGAACTCCCACTTAGATAGACATCCCTCTAGTCATCTAAATGATCACGTGATCCAAATCAACTAAACCATGTCCGATCATCACGTGAGATGGAGTAGTTTTCAATGGTGAACATCATTATGTTGATCATATCTACTCTACTCGACCTTTCGGTCTCTAGTGTTCCGAGGCCATATCTACATATGCTAGGCTCGTCAAGTTTAACCCGAGTATTTCTGCGTGTGCAAAACTGGCTTGCATCCGTTGTATGTGAACGTAGAGCTTATCACTCCCGATCATCACGTGGTGTCTCGGCACGACGAACTTTGGCAACGATGCATACTCAGTGAGAACACTTGTACCTTGAAATTTAGTGAGAGATCATCTTATAAAGCTACCGCCGAACTAAGCAAAATAAGATGTATAAAAGGTAAACATCACATGCAATAAAAAATATGTGACATGATATGGCCATCACCATCTTGTGCCTTTGATCTCTCCAAAGTACTGTCATGATCTCCATTGTTACCGGCATGACACCATGATCTCCATCATCTTGATCTTTTATCAACGTCTCGTCACATGGTCGTCTCACCAGCTATTGCTTTTGCAACTATTGCTATCGCATAGCGATAAAGTAAAGCAATTACATGGCACCTGCATCTTATGCAACAAAGAGACAACCATAAGGTTCCTGCCAGTTGCCGATAACTTAAAAAAATGATCATCTCATACAACAATTTATATCTCATCACGTCTTGACCATATCACATAACAGCATGCCCTACAAAAACAAGTTAGACGTCCTCTACTTTGTTGTTGCATGTTTTACGTGGCTGCTACGGGCTGAGCAAGAACAGTTCTTACCTACGCATCAAAAACCACAATGTGGTATAGTGATTGCTTTTTAATCTTTAGAAAGAACCCTGTTCATTGAATCCGATTCAACTAAAGCTGGAGAAACAGACACCCACTAGCCACATGTGTGCGAAGAACATCGGTAGAACCAGTCTCGCGTAAGCATACGCGTAATGTCGGTCTGGGCCGCTTCATCCAACAATGCCATTGAATCAAGAATCAACTAGTGACGGCAAGCAATATGTATATACCCACGACCACAACTCCTTAGTGTTCTACTTGTGCATATAACATCTACGCATAAACCTAGCTCAGATGCCACTGTTGGGGAACGTAGTAATTTCAAAAAAATTCCTTACGCACACGCAAGATCATGGTGATGCATAGCAACGAGAGGGAAGAGTATCGTCTATGTACCCTTGTAGACCGTAAGCGGAAGTGTTATGAGAATGCGGTTGATGCAGTCGTACGTCTTCACAATCCGACCGATCCAAGTACCGAACGCACGACACCTCCGAGTTCAGCACACGTTCAGCTCGATGACGTCCCACGAACTCTATCTAGCAAGGCTTCACGGGAGAGTTCCGTCAGCACGACGGCGTGATGACGGTGATGATGTTGCTACCAACGCAGGGCTTCGCCTAAGCACCGCTACGATATGATCGAGGTGGATTATGGTGGAGGGGGGCACCGCACATGGCTTGTAACAATCAACTTGTTTGTCCATGGGGTGCCCCTTCCCCCGTATATAAAGGAGTGGAGGAGGGGGAGGGCCAGCCCTCTCTATGGCGCGCCCTGGGAGTCCTACTCCCACCGGGAGTAGGATTCCCCCCTTCCATGTAGTAGTAGTAGGAGAGAAGGAAAAGGAAAAGATAAGAGAAGGAAGGAGGCGGTGCAACCCCTCCCCATAGTCCAATTTGGACTAAGCCTTGGGGGGCACGCAGCCTCCCCTCTCTCTTTCCCCTAAAGCCCAATAAGGCTCATATACTCCCCGGCGAATTCCCGTAACTCTCCGGTACTCCAAAAATACTCGAATCACTCGGAACATCTCCGATGTCCGAATATAGTCGTATAATATATCGATCTTTACATCTCGACCTTTTCGAAACTCCTCGTCATGTCCCCAATCTCATCCGGGACTTCGAACTACCTTTGGTACATCAAAACACATAAACTCATATCACCAATCGTCACTGAACGTTAAGCGTGCGGACCCTACAAGTTTGAGAACTATGTAGACATGACCGAGACTCGTCTCCCGTCAATAACCAATAGTGGAACCTCGATGCTCATATTGGTTCCTACATATTCTTTGAAGTTCTTTATCGGTCAAACCGCATAACAACATATGTTGTTCCCTTTGTCATTGGTATGTTACTTGCCCGAGATTCGATCGTCGGTATCCTCATACCGAGTTCAATCTCATTACCGGCAAGTCTCTTTACTTGTTCCGTAATACATCATCCTGCAACTAACTCATTAGTCACAATGCTTGCAAGGCCTATTGTGATGTGCATTACCGAGAGGGCCCAGTGATACCTCTCCGACAATCGGAGTGACAAATCCTAATCTCGATCTATGCCAACTCAACAAGTACCATCGGAGACACCTGTAGAGCACCTTTATAATCACCCAGTTATGTTGTGACGTTTGGTAGTACACAAAGTGTTCCTCCGGTATTCAGGATTTGGATAATCTCATAGTCAGAGGAACATGTATAAGTCATGAAGAAAGCAGTAGCAACAAACTAAACGATCGTCGTGCTAAGCTAATGGAATGGGTCAAGTCAATCACATCATTCTCTAATGATGTGATCCCGTTAATCAAATGACAACTCATGTCTATGGCTAGGAAACTTAACCATCTTTGATTCAACGAGCTAGTCAAGTAGAGGCATACTAGTGACACTCTGTTTGTCTATGTATTCACACATGTACTAAGTTTCCGATTAATACAATTCTAGCATGAATAACAAACATTTATCATGATATAAGGAAATAAATAATAACTTTATTATTGCCTCTAGGGCATATTTCCTTCAGACCCGGAGGTAGCTCGTCGGGGAAAACATCTTGGAATTCCTGCAAAATGGAAGACAACACTAAAGGTAGATTGTGAGAGGTGTTAGGTTTTGGTGCCTCGTCCTTGCACAAAAGGACATAGTGCATTACACTAGATGGGTTCTCACACACTTCTCTTATCTCACTTTTGGTTGCAAATAGAACTAAGGTCTTCTTGTTGCTCATCGTGGAGGCACTCCTTTTGGGCTTGTGGCGCTCACTCTCTTTTTGGCGGTTCGCTCTCTCACTATTCTCTCCATGATGGGTGGCTTGCTTGTCGGCGATCACTTGGCTTGGAGACATAGGTCGAAGTACGTACTCCTTTCCTTTAATCTTGAAGATATAGTGATTCCTACGGCCGTTGTGGATGACACCTCGATCAAATTGCCATGGTCGCCCAAGAAGAATGTGGCAAACGGTCATTGGAACGACATCACACTCCAAAGTGTCTTCGTAAGCTCTGATTTTGAAGGATACTTGCACTCTATGCTCGACTTGGATAGTGTCGGAGTCACTAAGCCATTGAACTTTGTAGGGATGTGGGTGCTTCATCTTGACCAATTGGAGCTTGGAGCATAGTTCTTCACTTTCTAAGTTATGGCAACTCCCTCCATCGATGATGACCTTGACAGACCTTCCATTGATGCCGGCATTGGTATGGAATATATGACATCATTGGTCTTCTTCTTGTTGATATTGAAGAGTCAAGACCTTGGAGACAACGAGAGCGGGGCTTGAATCTTCATCACAAAACACTTGTTCTTCTTCATTGTCGTTCACTTTCCGGTGCATTGCCACTTAGTCAAGTTCTTCCATTTATCCTTCACTCATTGGACTATGTACCATCGTCGTTGAGGATCATGGTTCACTTTTTGGTACACTCAAAGTACTTGTGGCCTCAGCCTCCGCATGTGAAGCATTTGAAGGAACTTGTCTTGATGGTCTCATCGGTTGGGGTAGATGATGATGAAGCTCTTTGCTTGAAGTTTCTTTTTGTAGGAGGATTACTTGGAGTTGTAAAAGTTTTCTTGTAACTCGACTTGTCGTTGTTGCTTGTAGATGGCTTGGTTGAGGTAGAAGGTGCTGAAGTCATTGAAGCTTGGTTGTTGGAGAAACCATAGGACTTGGATGAGAACGTGGCATACTTGAAGTCATCTTGCACTTGACGTTCCGTCGTGGTAGCTTGATGCACTAGCTCGATGAGGTTCGAGTATGGTTGGAAGTCAGCGATATTCTTGATAGGATGATTGAGTCCATTCAAGAAACGTGACATAGTTTGCTCATCATCTTCCGTGACATTGGCTCGTATCATTGTGATCTCTCCTACTAAGCAAAAATGCAACGGCTTCTATCCAAGTATGCTCTATGTATGGTATACCGATGATATGATCCAAGATGATCTAGTATGACAATCTTAATGTAGTATGATGCTATGGTTCTTGCTTAAAAGCTCTTTGTTTATCTTTCCCTTTTGCTTAAAAGCTTGTTTGGCTCTTTCTCTTTTGAGCTCTTTTCTCATGCAATGCTTCACGAACCAAGATAGCAATTGTGTACACAATGACAACTTTGTGACACAAGAGATGATACCAAGATATGCACCAACGATATGGTATGTATGCTATGGGAAGTATGCTCACTAATGTAAACAAGTGACGTTGTTGGGAATACTCAAAGGCTAGTCTCGATGGGTAGGATACGCAAAATTGGGCTATGATGGCTATCAATGTAATGGCAAGAATGATATATCACGATATCACGATGAGGTTACCGATTCTTGCTTACAGTATGGTGGCAAAATGGTGAAGTGGTATTTGTCGATGATGAATCTGTGGCGAAGATGAGCGGCGGTGATGTTGATGTTGAACCGTACCTAAATAGCCGAAACACAATAGGACATAGAACTGCAACTCAAATTCTCAAAGCAAAATGTGTCATAATTGTCGGAATTGGTAATGGGTAAGCGGTGTGGTGTATGTGGGAAATGGTGGTGCTATGCGGAAGTGGTGGTGGTATGAGGAAGTATATGTGGGCACTGGGACAAAATTTGACAAGATTTGGACGGAAAACGGGGTGGTGGATGGAAGTGATGCTATCAGGGGCCGAATGTCCGGGCTTGGGGGCCGGATGTCCGGGGTGGCCAGATCTCCGGGGGTTCGGGCCGGATATCCGAGCTCTGGATCCATGGACGAACTCGAGGAACTCTCATGGATGAGGCAAAATCGGGCAAAATTTGGGAGATTTTGTGGATGGAAATTGGGGAAAAGATGGGGGAAAGCTAGATCTACCTGCAACACATGAAATCCACGGATCAAATCCAACAAAACTTCATCACACCAACAAATCACAAAAAAAATTGGGGGCTATTTTTGTGGGGAATTTTTGAATTAGGGACAAAATCAACAAAACGAGGATAGAAAACACAATGGGGAGGCTCCGAAATCGTGATCAACGTGGCTCTAGATACCAAGATGATGTAGGGTGGAACCCTAGATGGCTGATCTTTCATGAAAGGAGCGGATCCCGTGAAGAACACAAAGAACACGAGGGAAAACATGAGGGGAAACACGAGGGGAAACATGAGAGAATCACTCAAACCAACAAGAACGATCACACATATGCTAGATCTGAGTACACATAGAGATCACTCAATCCAAAGTCAACAAGGGACGATACAAAGGGTAACAGGTTCTTCTCTGAAAGGATGTCTTGATGGGGCCACCCTATAGGGGGTCTTGAATCCAACGTGGATCTTCTCTGAAGAGGGGTAGCGGTCTCTCTCAAGGAGTAGATCCATATGGATGAGCGAGGCTCTATCTCACAAATGAGCTATCACAACGCTAACCCTAGAAAGAGGGAGGAGGGGGAGTATATATAGTCTAGGTGGACGAAGTAGTACACGGGCCTTGGCCCTTACACTGTGCGCAGACAGGGGAGGCTGGATGTCCGGGCGTCGGGCTGGATGTCCGGGCTTTCGCGAGGGGCCGGATGTCCGGGATAGGGTGGCCGGATGTCCGGGCTGTCGGGGCTGGCCATGACACTCTCTGGATGGAGGGTGCCGGATTTCCGGGCTTCGGGCCGGATGTTCGGGCTAGGGCCGAATGTCTGGGGCCTGTAGGTGCTTGGCGGCTACTGCTCCAGGGGCTGGATGTCTGGGGTCGTGGCCAGATGTTCGGGGCCTGGAAGCTGATCTAGACTCCTTTCATTGGTTCTCTTCATCCGCAAACTTGGGGTCTTGTTCGTCTTCATGTGCATCTTCGGGAGGGTCCTCTTGGTACCTGATCATGCACAACATTCCGGACTTAGGTAGTAGCCATGTCTCGAGAGGATCACATGTGATATCACTAAGGAAGGAAGTCACCTCGGTCTCGAGAGCTCTAGCTCTAGCTCGTGTCATAGGTCCTCTTGGCACTTCGTCAGACGATGGTAGGTCCATGGGGATGACCATAGGATGCTCCACATCAATACTCCAATGTCAGCACGAGTATCCGCGAGTTGATTATACGATATGCATCAAACAACTTTAGAGTCATAATACTCAATCCAACACAAATAACTTCAAAGAGTGCCCCAAGATTTGTATCAGAGAAACAAAGACGAAAACATGCATCAACCCCTATGCATAGATTACCCCAATTTCACCTTGTGAATCCATGAGTTGAGTGCCAAAACATACATCTAGTGAATTAATATGATAAGCCATTATCACAGCGGGTATTCATAGCAAGACATACATTAACTGTTCTCAAATCCATAAAAGTATTCAATCCGATAATAATGAAATCTCAAAGGTAAAACTCAATTCATCACAACAAGAGAAAACACCATATGATCCAACTATATTAACAAAGCTCGTGATACATCAAGATTGTGCCAAATCAAGAACACGAGAGAGAGAGAGATCAAACACATAACTACTAGTACAAACCCTCGGCCCTGAGGGTGGACTACTCCCTCCTCATCATGGTGGCTACCGTGATGATGAAGATGGCCTCCAGTGATGATCTCCCCATCCGGCGGAGTGCCGGAACAGGGTCCAGATTGGTTTTTCGTGGCTACAGAGGCTTGCGGCGGCGGAACTTCTGATCAAAGGTTATTTCTGTGGGTTTTCGTATTAATAGGACTTTTTGGCGTCGGTCTAACGTCCAGATGGGCTTTGAGGGACCCACTACCCACTAGGGCATGCCCTGGTTCCTAGTGGCCACCTCCTTCCCCTCCTGGTCCTCCCATGAAGCTTCTAGTGCCTCTTTCGTTCCAAAAAAATCGTCAAAAAGTTTTGCTGCATTTGGAGAACTTTGATTTCTGCACACAAAAAAACACGGCGATAGTTCTGCTAAAAACAGTGTCAGTCCATGTTAGTTTCATTTGAATCACATAAAATTTCACCCAAACCATATAAAATTATTGTAAACATGGCATGAATACCTCATAAATTATAGATACGTTGCAGCCGTATTAGTGTTGTACTTGCCTTTGTATTTCCTTGGTTTCGTCGGGGTTGACACGGTATGATGCCTTGTTCGGTAAAGGTGCGTTGGGGATGACGTTAATGTAGTGTTCGATGCCTTGTAGTGGAGGTAGTCCCGAAGGTAGCTCATCGGGGAAAACATCTACGGACTCCTGAAATAGATGAGACAACACTAGAGGTAGATGGTGAGGGGTGTTAGTTCTTGTGGGCTCATCTTTGCACACTAGTACATAGTGCGTAACACTCGAGGGATTCTCACACACTTCTCTCATCTCTCGGTTGGTGGCTAAAAGCACTAAGTTTTTCTTGTCGCTCATCAAGGAAGCACTCATTTTTGTTTTGTGGCACTCACTCTCTTTTTGGTGGCTCACTCTCTCACTATTCTATCCATGATGGGTGGATGCTTGCTTCTTGGTGATCACTTGACTAGGCGACATGGGTCATAGTGATACGGCTTGAACTACATCGGGATTTCCCCAAAGAGGAAGGGATGAAACAACACATCTATGGTAGGTATTTCCCTCAGTGATGATACCAAGGTTATTGAACTAGTAGGAGAACCACGCAACACTACGTGAACGGCACCTACACACAAAGAACAAATACTTGCAACCCGACGCTTGTTCTTCTTCATTGTTCACTTGGCAGTGCATGTCGACTTGCTCAAGGGCTTCCATTTCCCCTTCACTCATGGAGTCATAAGTGCCATCGTCGTTGAGGATCATGGTGCGCTTGTTGGTGCACTCATAGGACTTGTGGCCTCAGCCGCTGCAAGTGAAACACTTGAAGGAACTCGTCTTGACGGTCTCATCGGTTGGGGTTGAGGATGATGAAGCTCTCGGCTTGAAGTTGCTCGTAGTAGGATTGCTTGTAGTAGGTGTTGGAGTCGTTGAAGCTTGGTTATTGGAGAAGCCATAGGACTTGGATGAGAACTTGGCATACTTGAAATCATCTTGCACTTGGCGTTCCGCTTTGGTGGCTTGGTGCACTAGCTCTATGAGATTTGAGTATGGCTGGAAGTCGGCGATCTTCTTGATGGGATGGTTGAGGCCATTCAAGAAGCGTGCCATTGTTTGCTCATCATCTTCCGTGACATTGGCTATTATCATAGCAATCTCCATCTCCTTGTAGTATTCTTCAACGCTCTTGGTTCCTTGCTTGATTTGTTGGAGTTTCTTGAAGAGGTCGCGGTTGTAGTAGGTAGGGACGAAGCGTGCTCTCATGACATCCTTCATTTGCGCCCAAGTAGTGATGGGTGGATCAGCTCTTGCCTCTCGGCGCGCAATGCCTTGTTCCCACCAAATAAGGACATAGTCTTGGAACTCAAGGGATGCCATAGCGATCTTCTTCTCTTCTTCATAATTGTGCAAACGGAAGATCTTGTCAACTTTCAATGCCCATGAAAGGTACTCTTTGGGATCGTTGCTTCCGTTGAACTTGGGCATGGTGAACTTGAGCTTGCCGTAGCGTTGCTATTCATTGTATTGGGGTCGTGGATGATGACGCCCATGTTGTAGATGATTGTTCAACTAATGGTGCTCTTGACGCGGAAGGTTGTCAACCTCATGTTGCTCTTGTCGTGGAGGATTTCCATTGTCTTCATGCTCTTGATGAACTTGATGGTGTTGGCGAGCTTGTGGGGAGCTTCGCGAGCTCAAGGAGGAACTTGACAATGCACGCAAGCTTGAAATCATTGTTCTTGAATTTCTCCGGGAAGTGCTTCATCTTGTTCACGGGCTTGACGGCTTCGCTCGGCAACGGCTCGACTCGAATCACGTAGAGCTTGTTGCGCCGCAAGTGCTTTAGCGTCACGGAGTTGTTGTTCTTGACGTCGTGTCTTGGCATCTTGTGCAAGTTGGTGGAGACATGCATGTTCTTCCTCTTCATGTTGGCGTTGTTGTTGCCGTTCTCGTGCTAGGACAAAGGCCTCTTGAGTTTGACGTTGTCGGTGCTCTTGAGAGTCGGTGTCTCGAAGTGGATTGAGGCTTGCTTGACGGTCGGTGCGCGCGGCTCGACAAAGAGTGTTCAATGTCGGTGTACTTGAGCCGGAGAGGGTGAAGTTGGAGTGGCGGCTTGAACGGCTCCTTCTTGAAGTGGAAGACGAGCGGTTGAGCAACAAAGCACGAATTTCGTCCATCCTTGCGTCATTATCTTGCTTGTGATCGTCGAGCTTGTGGTTGAAGTAGTCCCTTGTACGTTGCTCGGAAAGTCGCAAGTCGGCGGCAAGGTTGTCGATGCGATCACTCATAGCTTGTTGCTCTTGATGCAAAGCATGTTGTGCACCCAAGAGGTGACTCTTAGTGACGAAGGAGTTCATGTCGTCGTCTTGCTCCATGTAGAGTGGGTTGATAGAAGTACTTGGCCGAAGTTACCTTTTCCGAAGATTGTGGATGTAACAAGTACGATCTCACGATGCTATAATAGGGGAATTGGTACCGGGAATTGTTTCTCACACCTACAAGTAAAAGGCTTATGGAGGAGCTCGGTTAGGATGCTGGCAAAAAATTCAAGCAAATGTTAGTCAAGATATCGATAAGGTTGAGAAGATTCACAAAAATGCAAGTAAAAACAAATAGATCCAACCCAAAGATATAACTAGGAACACACACACGGAAGATAGATGGGATCCGCACAACCAAGGGGTGAGCTCAAAATGTGCAACCACGGAAAATGCTCTTGTTGTGCGAATACTAGAGAGACGCTAGCTCGATTGCTCAAATGGGCTAGATACGCATGTGCACCAACCTATAAGAGAAACGTGTCGTCTTCAATCCCAACTATGCTACGTATGAGGTGTCGAAGATGATATGCAAAAATGACTCGATGCTATTGCTTACAAGCTCTTTGTTGCTCCTCTTTTGCTTAAAAGCTTTTCTTGTTTTTTTAAGCTAGAGCCAAGTATGATATGAGACAAGTATGTAAGATATGCATGGGAGAGACTTATGGCACTAAGATGGTAACAAGATCACTATGGTGCACAAAAGCGTGGCCCGACAATTCTCAACTTTCTAGTCTCGATGGGTAAGCGACGCGAAATGGCTCGGGTTATCAATGCAAAAGCAAGGGTGAGATGTCGTCGAGGTTACCGTCCGATCGTACGGTAAGAATGAAGTTGGTGAAGCCGGTGTGGTGTCCGAGTTGATGATCGAGTGGCGGCGATGATGATGTCCAAATGCGCCTAAGTATCCTAAACACCTTATGACACAAGAGAAACCGCGGTCCGAAACTCAAACAACCATGAGAAATAGTCCGGAAGAACACGAGTGTTGGTATGGATGCAAAATGGTGCAAAACAGAGATGGCCGACAGTTTCTGGAAGGTCCGTGCGCACAGGGTAAGTGGGGCCCGTGTGCATGGGGTCCTGTGTGCACGGGGTCTCGAGGGCCCGTGTGCACGAGGTGTGCTGCGAGCGGATGAACAGCTCCGGATCCGTGGGTATTTTCAAAGATAAGGGCAATTCCGAGGATTTGGAAGGTGGGGAAGCAGGAAGATGGGTAGATCCACTTGCCAAACTCCAAATTCGTGGATCAAAACAACCAAATCTCACAAGATCCAACAAATTGCAAGAAAATTTTTTTTGGGCTATTTTTGTGGGGATTTTCGAATTTGGACGAAAAACAACAAAATCAAGCTAGCAAATGGGGGGATGGGACTCCAAGATGTGAATCAACCTTGCTCTTGATACCAAAATGAAATAGGATGAAATCCTAGAGGGGGATCTTTTCACACTTGGAGGGGGAAAAGGGCAAACTCTCAAGAACACAAAGAGGAAATCACTCAAACAATTCCCCAATCACATATCCACTAGAATAGCAAAATAAGATCCACAGGTCACAAGCACAATCAAAGGAAAGATACAATGGCAAAGTTCTTCCCACTCCTAGGAGATGAGGTCTTGAAGATAGTCTTCTCCTAGAGGAGGTCTTGAAATCCACTAGGATTCTTCCCAAAGGGGTCTTGATTCCACAAATGGGAAGGTAGGAGGAGCAAAGCTCACAAATATCTCATCTCATACTTTGCTAACCCTATACATTGCCCTAGGTACGGTTTATATAGTCTTGGGGTCGAAAGAGATGAAGAGGGGCTCGGTTTGGGGATCTCAGCTGTCCATCCTGGGAGGCCCGTGCGCATGGGGTAAGTTGGGCCCGTGCGCACGGGGGTCCCATGGGCACGGTACAGGCCCGTGCGAACGGGGTGCTCCAGCGCCAACTTCCTGGATAGCCCGTGGGCACAGGGTCTCGGGGGCCCGTGCGCACGGGGTCACCTGGGACTTCCAGTTTTGCTGGTGTTGCACTCCGTCTTGGTCCGCGTGGCCTTGGGGTGGTTCCTCTTCTCCTTGGGGGTGCTCCTGAGCCTCTTGGTGGTGTTCCTCTTCATACCTAATGAGGCATAGCATATCTTGGTGAGGTAGCAACAATGTTCCATTTGTATCCATATGCAAGCTAAGTAGGAAAGAGTTCACCTCGGTTTCCAAAGCACGTGTTCTCGCTCTTGTCATAGGTCCACGTGGGGCTTGATGTGTCGGTGTAGAATCCATGGGGATGATGGAAGGATGCTCCGCATCACCTAGCCCCCTCCGGTATCTCTATAAATTGGAGGGTTTAGTCCGTAGAGGCAGTCATAATCATATAGGCTAGACATCTAGGGTTTAGCCATTATGATCTCGTGGTAGATCAACTCTTGTAACCCCTATACTCATCAAAGTCAATCAAGTAGGACGTAGGGCTTTACCTCCATCAAGAGGGCCTAAACCTGGGTAAACATCCTGTCCCATGCCTCCTATTACCTTTGATCCTTAGACACACAGTTCTGGACCCCCTACCCGAGATCTGCCAGTTTTGACACCGACAACTACCTCGACACCACACTTTCCAACCACATGGAAGAGCTCAACGCCAAAATGGCAACACAAATGGATGACTTCCACGCCTTGTTGGTTAATCGGTCCTCGACAAGATCATCATCATCGTCAAGATGGCACAAGTCAAGTTGACACTCTTTAGACACTTCTTCGGATGCAAGTCGCTCAAGACCTCATTCGGATCGTCGTCAAGACCATGACGATCATCAAGATCCATAAAATCCATTCCACGGAAATGGTTTGCAAGACCGCCTTTGAGAGCGTGAACAACTATGTTAACATGATAATGATCCTACTGTCCAAGAGCAAGGTCCAATACGCCAAGATCACCAAGTAAACCAAGATGGCGATGCCATTCGACAAGAGCAACAACGCCATAGTGAACAAGCCCTTGAAGCCCAACATGCTCTAAATGAGGCGGCCCAAGCCGTCCGCGCACACAACTGGGAACAAGAAGAGGCCATCCGATGAGAGTGTCAGGAAGAAGTCGCACGCCTTTAGGAACGCCAATAAAGGAGGAACCATGCAAGAATCCCACGTCCTCAACATCAAGCTAATCAAGAAGAGCACGTGCACCAAGCAGCCGAAGACCCTCAACCAACGCAAGAGCGCCTTCACAATCAACCCGCACACAATGACGAACAATGCTACGACAAGATCAAGTTCACCATGTCTAAGTTCTTGGAAAGCAACGATCCCGATGAGGGAGTCCTCGGTTATGGGGTCCTCGGGTGTCCGAGCTATGTGACATGGGCCGGACTGATGGGCCGTGAAGTTACAAGGTAGAAGGCCTTCCCCGGTGTGTGGATAGAACTCTCCTTTGCGCGGATGGCATGATTGGCGTCCGGATGTGTGCTTTCCTTTCTTTGTAAACCGACCCTGTACAACCCTAGGCCCCTCCGGTGTCTATATAAACCGGAGGTCTTAGTCCGTAGAGGCTATCAGAATTCATATAGGCTAGACATCTAAGGTTTAGCCATTACGATCTCGAGGTAGATCAACTCTTGTAACCCCTATTCTCAATTAAGATCAATCAAGCAGGAAGTAGGGTATTACCTCCATTAAGAGGGCCCGAACCTGGGTAAACATCATGTCCCCATTGTCTCCTGTTACCTCCGATCCTCAGACGCACAGTTCGGGACCCCCTACCCGAGATCGGTCAGTTTTGACATCGACATTGGTGCTTTCATTGAGAGTTCCACTGTGTCGTCAGCAGAAGGTTCAATGGCTCATTCAATCATCAACAACGATGTTGTTTCCGGGGAAACCTTCCTCCCCGGTCAACTTTTTGTGTTTGGCAGCTTTGGTTTGCGCACCAATTTGATTGGTCACCTCAAACAGATCGACAACTACGCCCCTGATCATCAGATCAGATTCGGGAGCCTGAATTACATCACCGACGTTCGAGGAGACTTGATCTTCGAAGGGTTCACAGCCTCGACCACCGCTCCTCTGTTCCAAGAGGAAACTCATCGGACTCGTCATCAGGCACCGCTCAAGGACCAACTATCATCCCTGCCCTGGCCTTAGATCCAAGGCAGACTACTTCTTCTGAAGATGGGTATCTAAAACCCACCGGACCCTCTCGTATTATGGAACTTTTCTCCGAAGACTCGGAGGCAGCTATGTCTTCGGCGAGCCTGGAGTCAAACAGGACTCTCCCGATCATCGGACAACCGAACCCGCCTCAGGATGCAAACTTCGAACTCTTGAGGCCTGCATATGGTGGGCACAACCTAGAATCTGTCGTGCCTGGCCCTGCAGGTCCTCGGTCCCCCGTCCGGCCTTCGCTCTTAAACAAGGCCTTGGACTTAATGCAATCCCTCACCAATATGGAAGTGTCACCTCCGAACCACGCACAACCCGGACAAGGGGCTGAGAGCAGGGAATTTTATGTCCCACCCACCACCCACTTAATAGCCACTGTCGAGGATTTGACCGACATGCTAGATTACGCCTCCGAAGACATCGACTGTATGGACGACGATGCCGAAGACAAACAAAGCCAAGACTGCCATTTACCGGGTGCTACCTCCACATATGATGTATATATGGTGGATACACCCAAAGACGACGACGAAGGCATGAAAGATCCAAGAGAGGACAAGCCCGCAGACGCACCACCAAAACATTGACGTCAGCGACGCCGCTCAAAATCGTGTCACGAAAAGGACAGTAATACCAACACCGGAGACAATAACACTCCGGACAATGCCGAGGATCCCGAAGACCCCGTTGAGCTTATGTCCGAACATGATGATTGGGAGGAGGGACAAGTCAACCCTGACCGGCTAGTCAGGAAAGAGGATTCAGAAGATAGTAACTATCTACCAATCTCCAAGGATGATGTCATCCTCGGCAATGAAGACTTCACCGTGCCAGAGGAACCCCTCGAGCAAGAGTGCTTTAAGCGTCAGCTAATCACAACTGCGCGAAGCCTAAAGAAGAAGCAGCAACAGCTCCAGGCCGAACGGGATACCCTTAACTACAGATGGACTCAAGTCCTAGCTGCCGAAAAATACGGCCTCGAGCGCCCAACAAAGAGTTATCCGAAGCGTCGGCTACTACCAAAATTTGATGACGAGGCCCTTGAGCCAATACCGTCGAGATACGACCGCGCTGATGAACCAGACCGATCACCACGTGAGCGAGATAAACCGGCTACTTATGCCGAACACCAGCCCCTACCACCTCACCGTCGAGGCAAAGAGGTAGCAGCTTCGGGCTATACCTATGACTTACGCCAGGACCTGGACAATAGAGCCAGTTAGGCCAGATCAAACTATGGATGAAGGGGGCATGCCGCAATGCGAGACGACGACCATCAAGCCTGGCGCAATAGGCATAACCTCACCCGGGCTGAAAACCGAATACGGATGTCATCCGAACTCCGTCATGACATTGCCCGTTATAGAGGCGCCGGACACCCCTCATGCTTCACCGATGAGGTAATGCAGCACCAGTTTCTAGAAGGGTTTAAGCCCATAAACATTGAAGCATACGATGGAACGATGGATCCCACGGTATGGATTGAAGACTTTCTCCTCCATATTCACATGGCTCGCAGTGATGATCTCCATGCCATCAAATACCTCCCCTTAAAGCTGAAGGGACCAACACGACACTAGTTAAACAACCTCCCAGAGAACTCCATTGGTAGCTGGGAAGATTTAGAGGATGCCTTTAGAGACAACTTCCAAGGCACCTATGTCCACCCCCCAGACACCGATGACCTTAGTCATATAGTCCAGCAACCCGGAGAGTCAGCCCGCAAACTCTGGACTAGGTTCTTAATTAAAAAGAACCAAATCGTTGATTGATCGGACGCCGAAGCCCTCGCGGCCTTCAAACATAGTGTCCGTGACGAATGGCTCGCCCGACACCTCAGCCAAGAAAAACTGAAGTCCATGGCATCCCTTACCGTACTTATGACCCGCTTTTGCGTGGGAGAAGGCAGTTGGTTAGCTCGTAGAAGCAACAGTACCAGTGACCCATGCACCTCCAAAGCTAGAGACGGCAATGGCAGGCCATGACGCAGCAAACACAAGCGTCGAAGCAACAATGAAGATACCGAAGACACGATGGTCAACGCCGAATTTAGTGGCGCTAAATCCGGTCAGCGGAAGAAGCCATTCAAAGGAAATAAAGATGGTCCATCCAACTTGGAAAAAACACTCAATCGGCCTTGCCAGATTCATGGCACACTTGATAAGCCTGCCAACCACTCCAACAGAAATTTTTGGGTCTTTAAACATGTCGGTAAGTTAAACACCAAACATAAGGGGAAAGAACCGCCAAGCGAGGACGATGAAGAGCCCCGCCCACCGAACACAGGGGGGCAAAAGAAATTTCTCCCTGAGGTGAAAACAGTGAACATGATCTATGTCATGCATAACCCCAAGAGGGAATACAAACACGCGCTAAGGGACGTCTACACCATAGAGCCCGTCGCCCTTAAATTCAACCCACGGTCGGCTTGTCCGATCACCTTCGATCACAGGGACCACCCGACCAGTATCCGTCATGGAGGTTCGGCAGCTCTGGTCCTTGATCCAATCATTGACGAATACCATCTCACTAGAGTCCTCATGGATGGCAGCAGCAGTCTTAAGTTGATTTATCAAGACATGGTCCACAAAATGGGTATTGACCCATCAAGAATCAAGCCTACTAACACCACCTTTAAAGGAGTGAATACCTGGCATAGAAGCCTGTTGCACGGGCTCAATCACATTGGAAGTAGTCTTCGGTTCACCGGATAACTTCCGAAGCGAAGACTTGATCTTTGACGTCGCCCCTTCCGCAGTGGTTATCATGCACTACTCGGACAAACCGCTTTCGCCTGCTTCAATGCGGTCCCGCATTATGCTTACTTAAAGCTCAAAATGCCCGGTCCCCGCAGTGTTATCATAGTCAATGGAAACACGGAGCGCTCCCTCCGAATTGAGGAGCACACCGCGACCCTCATGGCTGAAGTGCAGAGCAGCCTCCTTAGGCCGAACACCTCATTGGCCATCAAACCCTCGGACACTGTTAAAGGTGTCCGGTCTACTATGCATGATGACAACTCGGTGACTCCAGAGCTAGACTAGCAGTTTTGCCTCCGTCGATCGCCACACACATTCGCGGCATATGTACCGCCTGTGCATAATTATGCACTCAAAATATCCTGGGCAACGATGGAGGAACAATATGGATAAGTCCATAGTGCCTCTCGACCCTATGCGACCTTGCCCTTTTTCCTTTGATCTTTTTTCTCTCTCAAATACCATAGGTGCAATAAAGCCTAGAAACTTCACGGTCGTGCAGGGACTCTTTCCGGGCCCATTTTCATATAACGACCGTGGACCGTTTCTTTCAAGGAATCTTTTCCACAAGGACGAAAGTGACACAGACGTGCGACAAGGCATCAATGCGATCTTCAAGACCATCTTTTTGAGGCCCCGTATACAACTTTCCCTTGTGTACACATTTTGGCATGTAAAATAGCCTTGTCACTATCTGTAATAGCACGTCTTGACGTATCAAACTGATTACAATGAAAACAAGTTTTCACCAACCCTCGTTCGGTCTTGGCTTGTTTCATAATCTGCATTCCTCGTTTGTGCTAATATTGCCACATATACATTTTGGTACAGATTCAATACCAGGGCTCTATTAGGCCACACATACGTTCAAGAAAGAAAAGTCCGAATACTTTTAGAAGTACACTTTGGCTTCCCGAATATTGCATTGTATGCATCAGCTCTGATGCAGAGCATCCTATGGACATCACCATGTCAAGAGTACGTTTGACGAGTGACACGTGCGACATCTACTTGACATACCCAAAGGAGAATCATCTCCTTTACACGTGCTTACTTGACCCCTTCGAGGATGGTATACTACTTGACACCCCTCTCATGTGCATGCATAGGTATTGTCAGAACACTATGGACGACGAGGAGGAGTGCAAGCGCCAAGGAACAACTACACCATCCGCGAGGGAAGCATGGAAGCGATGACGGAAGAAGACGGAGACAGCTCCCAGGACCCGGACATCCGGCCGCTGGAAGTGTCACCAGCAGCAAGGAGCCAGTGGCCAAGTCTACAGGGCTCGGACATCCGGCGACCAGCCCGGGCATCTGGCGCGTCCTGAGCCCCCGGACATCCGGACTCCAGCCCGGAAATCCGTACCCCACCATTCCAGAGAGCAACAAGGTTGGACCCTGCCAGCCCGGACATCCGGCCCCAGCGCCCAGACATCCGGCGTCTCGGGAAGGCCTGGACATCCGGCCCGACGCCCGGACATCCGCCCCCTGCCTGCGTGCAGCGCATCTGGGCCGTGGCCCATGTACCCCTTCGCCCCTTAGACTATATATACTCCCCTCCACCTACGTTTTAGGGCTAGCATTGTGATAGCTCATATTAGAGATAGAGCCTCGCTCATCCACATCGGATCTACTCCACGAGAGAGACCGCAGCCCCTCTACGAAGAAGATCCACGTTGGATTCAAGACCTCCTCACGGAGAAGACCATCAAGACCTCCTCACGGAGAAGAACTAGTTACCTCTTGTATCATCCTTTCTTGACTTTGGATCGTGTATCTCTCTTTGTGTTTCGAGGATCTAGCACATGTGTGATCGTTCTTGTTGGTTTGAGTGATTCTCTCGTGTTTCCCCTCGTGTTACCCCTCGTGTTCTTCATGTTCTTCGCGGGATCCGCTCCTTTCGTGAAAGATCGGTCATCTAGGGTTCCACCCTACATCATCTTGGTATCATGAGCCACGTTGATCATGATTTCAGAGCCTCCCCTCGTTGTTTTCTAGCCTAATTTTGTTGTGTTCTTCCCCAATTCTGAAAATCCCCACCAAAATAGCCCCATTTTTTGTGATTTGTTGGTTTGAGGAAGTTTTGTTTGATTTTATCCATGGATTTTCTTGGTTTCAAGTGGATCTAGCATATCCCCAAGTTTCCCCACTTTCCATCCATGAAATCTCTCCAATTTTACCCCTAAAATCATCAATTTCCGCCCCCAATTCGAAAATTTCCTCCCCAAACGAGATCTGGAATTGTTGGGCCGGACATCCGGATCCTGGAGCGCCAAATCCGCACGGTTCTCGACATTGGGTCCCAGATTTCCGGCCCCGAGCCCGGATGTCCGGCCCCTGACATCTCAGCCACCCCTGTTTCACCGTTTTATCCGTAACTAATTCATCCGGAGTCCGATTTTCGCGTTCTTTAGCTCATTAAAAAGCTCTTGACATCCCCTTCCCACAAAAATACTACCATCACAATTTGACTCCATCAAATTTTTGGAACTTTGGCATCTTTGCCTAGGGCTTCCACCACAACCTCCGCATAACCACCACCGACTTCCGCAACCTAACCAATTTTGTTCCCCATCGCATTTGTGGTTGTTTGAGTTGTGATTTGAGTCTCCTAAGGTGTTTAGGCTACTTAGGGACGGTTCCTTCTTCATCAACCACTACCACCACCATAACTTCCGCATAGGCTTGCCCACCATACACTTCCACCACCCCAACTTAACCCAAATTTGTTAGCGTTGTGAGTTGTGTCTCCTAAGGTGTTTCGGCTACTTAGGGATCGTGCTTCCAACTCCGACACCGTGTGTAGTCCAACACCTTACCCTCCACTTCCACATTGCGTCTCAAAACCCATCATTGCATTTCCGCAATCCCATTGAGCTTCCGCAACCACCACCGCTTTTGACGTTTGAGATTTCGAGTTCGCGGTTTTACCGTTTCCTAAGGTGTTTCTGCTACTTAGGGACGATTCTCCATCATCTTGGTATCTCCATCAAGATCACCGCCACTCATCATCGCCGAGGACGGTAACCTCCATATCATCTTGGTATCGTGGTATCCCTCCTTTGTATATTCCCTTGCCATTGCATTGATAACCGCTAGCCCATTTTGCGTTACTTGCCTATCGAGACTAGCCGTTTGAGTATTGCCGGCAAAGTTACTTGTGCACATTAGTGATCGACACCTTCCATCGCATACATACCATATCATATTGGTATCATATCATCCCTTGTGTCACAAGATTGTTCATGTATATACCCAATTGCTATCTTGGTTTGTGCATTTCGCATTGTGGCCATAAAAAAAGAAGAATAAGCTTTTAAGCAGAAGAGAGAAAAAAGAGCTCGTAAGCAAGTGCCATAGCATCATACCACATTGCATATAAGATTGCCATATCCGATCATCTTGGATCATACCACTGGAACATCATATACATAGCATACTTGGGATAGAAGTCGTTGCATTTTTGTCTCCTATATGTTGTGCACAAGTGTCGTATCCACCTATTGAGCAATCGTTCTAGCGTCTCTCTAGAGTTGTGCAACAAGAGCATTTTCCATGGATTCCACATTTTGAGCTCATTACTTGGTTGCACGACCCCATTTATCTATCCGTGTGTGAGTTTCCGTGTGCCATTCATTGCTATTGGTCTACTTATTTCACTTGCGAATTTGTGAATCTCTTTCAACATTATTGACTCTTGCTAACATTTTGCATTAAATTTTTGTGCCACTATCCTCACCGAGCTCCACCATAAGCCTTACTTGTGTAGGTGTGATAAATCGACAAGATTGGTACCAATTGTGCTATTTCCTTGTTACATCATTGAGTGATCTTTGATCCATCTTCAACATCGGTCAAGGTACAATTGGTATAGTTCTTCTCCTCTCTCCACTCACATTTGCTCGAGTCTTGTGATGGATAGGCAAGGCATTTCATCTTCGGTCTACAACAACAACGATGAGTTCGATGCCATGAACAACTCCAACGACGCCAAGATGCAAGCTCAAATGGAGGAGATCAAAGCCCTCATAAAGTCCTACAAGCGATCTTCCTCATCTTCGAGAAGACGCTCAAGAGCACATGTCTCCGAGCTACCATCTCCGGCAAAATCACATCGGCATCGACACCATCACCAACAAGGACGTGAAGGTCAAGAGCTCAACACCAACAACCTCTCAACGAATTCACCATCTCCCTTGGCATCTTCGCCAAGCGACTTCAAGGCATCTTCGCCTATGGACATACAGCATCTTCGCCCACAAGCACCTCAAGAGAAGCTCCCCAAGCTCAAGTCCACGACTTCCAAGAGCTACTATGACCTCGACATCGACCACGCGGTTCATTTATATGGGACTCAAGTTCCTCCCAAAGATCAAGTGAAGTGCGCCACAAGGAACTTCCACGACTACGCGTCCACATGGTGGCTTCACGCATCTTCGGAGACCTACAACATTAGTTGGCCCAAGATGAAGAGAGCTTTGCGGCAAGAGTTCGTGCCTCCAACCTACACGGAACAACTTCTACGCCAATTGGAGAACACCATCCAAGGATCCAAGTCCATCGATGCGTACTTCAAGGAGATGAAGATTGCCTTGCAACGAGCCGGCGTGGACGACCCCATTTCGATGAAGTTCCACTTCATGATGGGATTGCACAACGACATCTCCAAGACGATCTTCCTCGCGAACTACAAGTCCCTCGACGACAACTACATTGGTGCTCTCAAGGCGGAACAAGAATTCATGAAGGCCAAAGCTTCTCCACCCCAAGCTCATTTCGCGACGACCAAGCTCCATGAGAACGAGCATGAGGCTAGTACCACCACGATGTCCAAGCCCGACGAGCTCCAAGGCGATGCGCCCAAGTTCGACTTCACCGCCATCCCTCTTTGTGGCATTGATGATGCCGAGTCTACTTCGACTCTTTTTGAAGATGGTGCGGCGACGACTACGACTACGGAGACCATCAAGGACCAACCTTTGGAGGAGAGTGACATGGTGACGAGCAAGGATGATGCTTCCATCTTAGGAGGCGAGAGTGATGATGTCTTCGGCCTTCATCCATGGCGACGGCGATGAGATGGTTGAGCCTGGGATTTTCCCTTCGACCACGGCGACGTATGATGAATTGAGTGACTTTTGCCACCATATTGAGAGTGAGAGTGACTTCACCACTAGCCCCATATATGATGTGTTACCACAATTCCCATGTGAGGAGAGCCACAACCCCCACCACTTGAGTGAGATGAGTGACTCCACCATACGTGAAACTGAGTGCACCTACCTTGAGGGAGTGAGTGAACCACCACATAGAGAGAGTGAGAGAGTTGATAGGTCATGTGAGGCCACTTTCAACACTAATGACTTAACCTCTACCTCTATTGTGTCTTCTCATTTGGTGCTAGGTCCCATCTATGATGACACGCCGATTAGCAATGACTTCGTCCTCCCTTTGGACTAGACGATGGCCATGGTGGAATATGATGCACCCCCACATGGTTCCATCAAGATGAAGATGACCACCATTTGGTCTTTCCCACCTCACCTA
Organism: Triticum aestivum; assembly: GCF_018294505.1. Lineage (NCBI taxonomy): Eukaryota > Viridiplantae > Streptophyta > Magnoliopsida > Poales > Poaceae > Triticum > Triticum aestivum. The sequence continues at coordinate 382,873,624 of NC_057812.1, read as the reverse complement.
CACCACATGAGTGGAATGACAAAGGTAACATAGGTGAAGGTGATGCTCTAGTCCCACTAGTGGACATTCATGACATTGATTGCTTGCATGATGTTGATCCCCCTATTGACATGCTTCATGCTAGTATGGTTTCCCCATGCGATGATTTACCCATTTATGATGAGTATGATGATTTCCATGTGGAGTCTTTTAGTTGTGATGCCATGTTACATAGGATTTCTTGTGACAATTCTCTAGGTCACATCATGTTTGACAATCCGCTTGACTTGTCATATGATATGCATGAGATCAATCGTATGTCATATTTGCAATCTCTTCATAGTGACTATGCATATGCCATTAAAATTAACCCAATTTGCACATATGGCATAGATGACAAGCCCATGGTTATTGGCATTTGTTTTTCTTGTGATGATATTGATATGCTCCCTTTGCATCATTTATCTCATATGCCATGCCGTGAACACATAGCTTCGGATATGCATTGTTTTGGATGTTGTCCATTTTCTCCATATGATGTTTCCATTATTGCTCATGAGGAGACCCCCATTGTTTCCTCATACATTTAGGAGATTTTTATTCATCCCATTCATTGCATGATCCCAATACTTGTGTGCACAATATGCTCCCCATGAACAAACATGCTATTGATGTGCCTTATACTTGCACACTCAATTTGTGTCCCCATCGTGTCATACACAATAACTATTCTTTCATGATGGATGACATGTTCTTATGCCATGCATCAAATTTCTTTGAGCGATGCTTATCTTGTACTAACTCTCATGTGCACATACACATCGTGATGGATGATGTGTACATTTACCACACACACAATTTCTTTGGCTTGTGTCTCTTTTGTGTAGGTACCCACGAATACTTGTCAACCTCACAATCCCACGAGTTGACAAAACAAGCTCTAGAGAGCAATTATGACTTGGGATCCCATGGATTGTCTTTCCCATCGCTCTTTTCGTGCAAAGACTTCGCACATTCCTTCTACATGACCCTCACTTGGCTATGGGTTATTGTCCATTACATATTATATGCCCATCTTGCCATGTTCACTTTGCATGATATTCTCATTACTATGCCTTTGCCATGCATTCGTGACCCATGCTTTGCATTACACATGATGATTGATTCTCATACTTGTATGTGTATATGCAAGCTTGGTGGAGATATCACTTGTTATTGCCATGTTTGCTTTGTGCCCATGCCTATGGTTATACTATGATCTTGCTTTGTGTTCGTGCTTGCGATATGTCATGTGCATTGCCTATGCCTATTATTTACTCACATGACATCATTTCCATGATTTCCTCTAGTGTGTTGCATCTTCACTCCAATAGTTTGCAAGACATGATTGATATGCTTGCTTATGTTGCATCACCAATGATTCATACTTGCTCATTTCATGCGGTTGATGACAACCATCTACATGCTTTGCATGGCATGATTATTATTGCTTCTTGTCATATCTCTCCATATGTTGCCTCTCTCATGCTAGATGATTTGCCATGTATTGAGTGCAATTATGCCTTTAGTCTTGATAATGAGTTTTCCCCCATAGCATTCTCACATATATTTGGAGATTTTGACATATTTCTTGTGAAGCATGCTTGCCTTCCTTCTTTGCACCATATACCTCGTGCCATGAATATTTCCATTGTTGCATCATATTATTCATGCACTTGTGCTTCTAATGGTTATGTGCAAAAGAAGAGAACCATCACGATGGATGATGTGTTTATCTACCATGCGCATACATTATTTGCTTTCTTCTGTGCATGTGTAGGATACTTGGACTTTGTGTTGACTTCCGCTTCACGTGAGTTGACCATTCGAGCTCTTGAGAGCGAGCCTCATACATTCGACGATGACTCGCTTCTACACCACCTTTCATACCACTTTGGCATTGTGAAGGACGCACAAGGACACACCTTCAAGGTGACATCTTTCTTGAGTATGGATATGACGGATCATACTACTTGTGTTGCTTGCACCATGAGACTTATTGTTCATCTTGGACCACTTGATTGCACACGTGTTAGGATCTTGCTTTGACTTGTCATTTTCACCGTTCCATGCACCATGATATATATGCCTTGTGTGTTGCATCCAATTCTTGGATTACTTGCTCCTCTCATATGTTTGGGTGCAACAATGTCATCACTTCACATATGCCATGCCCATTGATTGCTACATGCTTGCCTTGATTGCCTCACACATGATGAACAATTGCTCTTTCCATTGTGTTGAGTGCCACACGATATTCACTACACTCCATGCACATTATGCTTGGATTGTCTTGCACTTGAACCATGTGTTTAGACACTTCATTTTATTTGGTGTTGTGAATGTTTCTTATGCCTACCATCGCCCATTTTTCGAGTTCTTTGTGCATGATTTCTATGATCTTGAGGTAGATGCTTGTTCACTTGTCAAACATATTTGCATCTCTACCTCACAATTGCATACTTGCCCCCATGATTTGTTTGCTTGTGCTCGATTGATATGCTTACATGCCATGCCACAATCCTTTGTCACACCCTATGCTATGCTTGATGACAAAACTTGTTTGGTGAATCACCTCTTGAATGCTTGGTTTTGCACTAACGCTAACCACATTTGTTTTTCCAAGTGTTTGTTATCCTTGCTCCTTTTGAAGGAATCACTAGACGGTGCGACATTGGAGAGTGCCCATTTTGAGCTTCAAGACGACAAGTACTTGGTGAACGTCCACTTCTACACGGCGACGCCATCTCTTTCCCATGGTGATTTGGTATTCGATCTGAGGTCGGATCTTTCCCACGGAGGGGGGGAGATGTTGCGGAGTATCCTATGGAAATCACCATGTCAAGAGTCCGTTTGACGAGTGACGCATGTGACATCTACTTGACATACCCTAAGGTGAATCATCTCCTTTACACGTGCTCACTTGACCCCTTCGAGGATAGTATACTACTTGACACCCCTCTCGTGTGCATGCATAGGTATTGTCGGAACACTACGGACGACGATGAGGAGGGCAAGCACCAAGGAACAACTACACCATCCATGAGGGAAGCATGGAAGCGACGACGGAAGAAGACGGAGACAGCTCCCAGGACCTGGACATCTAGCCCTGGCCCGGACATCTGACCCCTGGAAGTGTCACCTGCAGCAAGGAGCCAGCGGCCAAGTCTGCAGGGCCCGGACATCCGACGCGTCCCGAGCCCCCGGACATCCGGCCTCCAGCCCAAAAATCTGGACCCCGCCATTCCAGAGAGCAACAAGGCTCGACCCTACTAGCCCGGACATCCGGCCCCATCGCCCGGACATCCGGCGTCTTGGGAAGGCCCGGACATCCTGCCCGACGCCCAGACATCCGCCCCCCTGCCTGCGTGCAGCGCATCTGGGCCGTGGCCGATGTACCCCTTCGCCCTTAGACTATATATATACTCCCCCTCCACCTATGTTTTAGGGTTAGCGTTGTGATAGCTCATATTAGAGATAGAGCCTCGCTCATCCACACCAGATCTACTCCACGAGAGAGACCGCGGCCCCTCTACGGAGAAGAGCCACGTTGGATTCAAGACCTCCTCACGGAGAAGACCATCAAGACCTCCTCATGGAGAAGAACCGATTACCTCTTGTATTGTCCTTTGTTGACTTTTGATCGTGTATCTCTCTTTGCGTTTCGAGGATCTAGCACATGTGTGATCGTTCTTGTTGGTTTGAGTGATTCTCTCATGTTTCCCCTTGTGTTTCCCCTCATGTTCTTCGTATTCTTCGAGGTATCCACTCCTTTCGTGAAAGATCGGTCATCTAGGGTTCCACCCTACATCAAGCTCCGAATCATGTCTTTGTTCAATACTTGGGTTGCCCGGCTCCTGTGGTTGCTACCTTACGTTCCGCTTGTTCAGATAAGGTGGTAAAGGGAGAACTACTGTGATTGTGTTTCTGGCTCGTTCGGTCAAGCACCTCAGTAGAGAAAGGCGAGAACTGACTGGCATGATATGGTGAGAGATGGTTAGCGATTTGGTGACTCACCATAAAGTCTGTTGCGATCTCTTCTGTATTATACGAAGGACCGGCCTTCATCCGGTCACGTGCCTAAGGCATCCAAGTTCGGATAGGCGCACACGCACCAGGGGCTAGTTCCTAGCCCCATTGTGAAACCCCTATGGCTAAGTGAGAGTGATAAGTCACATAGTCTGATTGCCTAGTTCGTTGCGCAGACACCTCCCTTATGGACCAAGATGTTGGATCAAGTGTGGTCGTGCGCTATACCGAACACCCTCGTAGCATCTACGTGGGGGCCCAAGCCGACAATTGGTAAACTCTCAGGAATAAAAACGGCCGCACATGAGGAAAATAATTTTAGATAAAGGCATAAATATATTACAAAGCCTTGGTTCATAAAAAACACATGGACAGCTCGGATACATTCATACAAATATGATATCCTTCGAGCATTGACCCTCTATTATTTGGGCACCCTCCAGGACGTTGTCAAAATACCGCTCCGACTTGTGGTGGTCCTTGCCTTCGGGTGGAACCTCGGTCGCCATGATGGTGGCCTTCATCTTAGCCCATTGCATCTTGACGCGGGCGAAGGCCATCCGTGCACCCTCGATGCATGCCGAGCGCTTGACGGCTTCAATTCAGGGCAGCGCATCGGCGAGTCGCTTCACCATGCCAAAGTAACTGCTTGGAATGGGTTCGGTTGGCCAGAGCCGGACTATGACGTCCTTCATGGCCAAACCGGACATCCTAGGCAGCTCCGCCAGCTGCATCATCTGGTTGTTCAGCAGCGCCGGATGCTCTGGCGCCAGGTATTGTGACCACAAGAGCTTCTCCGTGGTGTTCCCCTACTGGGCCTGGAAGAATTGTGCGGCGTCGGCCACACTCCTCAGAAGATCTGCAAAGGCGTCTGGAGAACTCCATAGTCGGGTGAGCAAGGCATATTTCTGACTGCCGAATTTACTCTGCAAAAGAAAGGGCTTGCTAGCCGCTATCTGTTCGGCCTACTTGATCTCCTCGCGAGCGGCACGGGACTCGGTCTGCACCTCCTTGGCCCCCTGGAGAGCCTTGGCGAGATCGGCCGCTTGGGCTTTATTCTTCTCTTCCAAGGCGTCGCACTTGCCGGCGGTGTCCTTGAGCTCTTGCTCCACTTCGGTCACCCGCTCCTCATATCGGTGGCGGGCGACCTGCTCGTCCTTTAAATCCGCGGCCGCTTTGTCAGCGGCCACCTGGCTCACCCATGCTTGCACCTTGGCTTGGGCAATGGCGCTCTTCAGGGTCTCGACCTCGGCCACACTACCTGCAATAATGATTAGGGTAACACAGGAGCTTAGACTCTGCATTGGCATATTACTTTAGGTGTGTAAACAATTTTTCAAAACATATCTTGCGCCTCGTCGAACCGCTTGTTAATGCAGACGATATCATCATCGGCCAGCTGCAGCTTCCGCTTGAGTTCGGAAACCTCAGTGGCCTGGGTGGTAGCTGCCAATAGGGAAGCGTGTTTATCAATAGACCAGTATGTTACCTCCTGCGATTGTTATTTGATCGTCTGTTCGGCAGTTTTTTAAAACCGAACAGAGCCTCAGGGGCTACTATCTATACACATACATATTTTTTATTTGAAAAGTGGCTAAGAAAATTACATTGCATACCTCGAAGCCTGTTAACAGGCTGGTGAATGATTCGTTCAGCCCGCTCTTGGCAGACTAAACCTTCTCAACCACTACACCCATCAGGGTGCGGTGCTCCTCCATGATGGAAGCATGTTGCAATGCCTCTATCAGAGTGTTCTGCACCTCCGGATTAGTGGAGGTCGCCGCAGGAGATTGCGCTCCCCCTCCTTTGAAGGGGGTTTCTCACTCGATTCCGGAGCCACATGGGTCTCTAGAATGGTGTTTGGCTGGGGTCGGACTGGTCAAGGCCCCCGTTGTTAGTCTCCATGGGGGTTGTGCCCCCCATGTTCTCGGCAGCCGAGGCATTACCCTCTGCCGCTGTCTTGGTGGCCTCCTGCACCTCTCCGTGGCCCGGAGAGGTCCTTTGGGATAACACCTCGGTGTCATCCGCGGTGAGTGGCGGGGAGGCTCGTGGAGGCGTCTCGCTTTCCACCATCACCGGCGCCAGAGAGTTCCCCGAAGATGATGATAGTTGGGGGAGTTCATGGGCCGGACTGAAACACGTAATATAATATATTATCCTACAATCATAAAAGACCGGATATATGTAAAGCATCTTGGATACTCGTGATGCGGTCTGGGGCTTCACCCTGGGGCGCTGCTCGGGGATGACTTTGGCATCTGAATCTGAGCCGTCCGAGAGGGATATTTTCCCTCTCTTGGATGTCCCTACCTCCGGGTCTACGAAGGCCGTCCTCTTCTTCTTCCTCCTCTTAATGGGAGAATCGCTCTCTGCCTCCTCCTCCTCTTCATCTTCATCTTCCTCATGGGAGGAGGGAACTTCGATCTCTCCGGACACAACGTTCAAAGTACCTTTACGGTGAAGGCCACCTTTGGCCTCCTTGTTCCTCTTCTTGGCCTTCTTCTCCAGCGGCTGATACGACGTCGGGGCCAGCATCCTCGTTAGCAGGGGAATGGTCGGGTCTTCGGTTAGCAAAGCCGGACACTTGATCCGCTCCGCCTTCTTTGTCCAGCCCTGATTGAAGGATGGAAGGCTCATCATACCTTTTGATTCACGAACTGAAGTTATGTTTGGGAACTAAATGCTTACCGGGGTGGCCGGATGCGCGCTGTCGAGGCCGATGTCGTAGGTTGTATCCAACCACATCTTCTGGGCCTTGAAAAGTAGCTTCCGGATCTCTTCGTGCGTTGTGCCGAAGAATCACTATAGGGCCCACGGCTCTTCCGGATTGAACTCCTACATGTGGAGAGGCCGGCGCTGGTAGTGGAGGATCTGGCAAAAAAGCATCACCTAAATCACATCGGTGAGACTGGTGTTCTTCTCTATCATATTTTTGATGCGCTTTTGCAGCACCATCACTTCGTCGGACGACACCCAATCTAGACCCTTGTTGATCCACGACGCAAGCCGCATTGGGGGTCTGGATCTAAACTCAGGAGTGGCCGCCCATGTGCCACCGTGGGTTTCGGTGATGTAGAACCACTCCCGTTGCCATATCCTGACAGTCTCCACGAAGGTCCCTTTGGGCCAGGTGACGTTGGGGAGCTTCCTCACCATGGCACCGCCACAGTCCGCATGTTCCCTGTTGACCACCTTCGGCTTCACATTGAAGACATTAAGCCATAGGCCGAAGTGGGGGGATGCGGAGGAGTGCCTTACACACGACGATAAACACCGACATGTGGAGGAAGGAATTAGGGGCTAGATCATGGAAATCTAGCCCGTAATAGAACATGAGGCCGCAGACAAAAGGGTGGAGAGGAAACCCTAGTCCGCGAAGGAAGTGGGCGATAAACACCACTCTCTCGCCGGGCTCCGGAGTAGGGATGATCTGCTTTTTGGTGGGGAGCCTGTGCGCGATACTCACAACCAGGTACCCCGCTTCCCGGAGTTCCTTGAGGTCCTTCTCCATGACGGAGGAGGTCATCCACTTGCCTTGTGAGCCGGATCTGGCCATGGCTGGAGAGGCTGGGCGATGGGAAAGATCGAAGCTTGGGCCCTGGAGCTCAAGGCTGGGAAGGCAGAGGGAAGAAGAAGGCGTGGGGTAAAAAGATGGGTCTTTATCCGCTTATATATGCGGTGAATATCAAGCGCCCCCACAAGCCTTAAAACTCGCATATTCCCAAGGGGTCATGCAAATGGCACGGTAGGATTACCCAAACCTATATTGATGAGAATCTCGCAATAAGGGGACACGATCTCTACTTTGACAAGACGTGTCAATAGAGGTTGCGCCTCGAAACGCGAAGCGAGAGGCCAAAAAATGGTTCGAAATGATAAAGAGGCCAGGCATAAAATTTTGCCAGAAAAGTTGTCAGTTGACAAGCCTTATTTTGATTAAGTATATTGCCTTCGTGGTTGAGGGTTGTGGCTATTATGCAGAGCTGGATATAGATCTCTTATTCAGAAGACCACTTTGAAGTATTCGGAGGAGGAAGCCGCCTTGCAATGCCAAAGACAATCTGCATGCCGAACACATCGTCATCGAAAGACGGGTTTAGGGGCTACTAAGGGAGTCCCGTATTATGGGGTCCTTGGGTGTCCGGGCTATGTGGCATGGGCCAGACTGATGGGCCGTGAAGTTACAAGGTAGAAGGCCTTCCCCTGTGTTCGGATAGGACTCTACTTTGCGTGGATGGCGCGATTGGCGTCCGGATGTGTGCTTTCCTTTCTCTGTAAACTGACCATGTAAAAACCATAGGCCCCTCCGGTGTCTGTATAAACTGGAGGGCTTAGTCCATAGAGGCTATCAGAATTCATATAGGCTAGACATCAAGGGTTTAGCCATTACGATCTCGAGGTAGATCAACTCTTGTAACCCCTATTCTCAATCAAGATCAATCAAGCAAGAAGTAGGGTATTACCTCCACTAAGAGGGCCCGAACCTGGGTAAACATCGTGTCCCCATTGTCTCCTGTTACATTCGATCCTCAGACGCACAGTTCGGGACCGCCTACCCGAGATCGGCGGGTTATGACACCTACACCCAAATACTACCTTTCATGGGCATTGACGGTTGAAAATATCTTTCGATTGCACAAGTATGAAGAAGAAAATAATATTGCCATGCCATCGCTTGTGTTCCAAGACTATGTCCTCATTTTGTGGGAGCAAGTCATTGAATGGCGAGAAGCAAAAGTTGACACACCAATCACAGCATGGAATCAAATGAAGGATTTCATGCGAGCGTGCTTTGTACCAAGATACTATAACCGCGACCTCTTCAAGAAATTGCAACTACTCAAGAAAGGCACCAAGTCCCTTGAAGAGTATTACAAGGAAATGGAGATTGCCATGATCCGAGCCAATGTCATGGAAGATAAGGGGCAAACTATGGCACGATTCTTGAGTGGCCTCAACCATTCTATCAAGAAGATTGCGGATTTCCAACCGTACCTCCTCGAGCTAGTGCACCAAGCTACCAAGGCGGAGCGACAAGTGCAAGACGACTACAAGTACACCAAGTACTCTTCCAAGACCTACAGTTCATTCAATCAAGCCTCAACAACTATGACGCCTTCTGCCTCAATGAAACCTACACCAAGAAATGGCGACAAGTCAAGTTACAAGGAAGCTTCGACATCTTCAAGTCGTCCTCCTACTACAAGAAACTTCAAGCCGAGAGCTTCATCGTCGTCTACTCCAACAGATGAGACCATCAAGACAGGTTCCATCAAGTGCTTCACATGCCCAGGCCAAGGCCACAAGACAGTTGAGTGCCCCTCTCGGCGTACCATGATCGCAAATTACGAAGGCACCTATGACTCCATAGGGAGGAAGAAATGGAAGCACTTGAGCACGTGGCCATGCACCGGCGCGTGAATCAAGAAGAAGATGACCAAGTATTTTGTGACAATGATTCGAGCCCCACTCTTGTTGTCTCCAAGGTCTTGACACTTTAACACCAACAAGACGAAGACCAACGTTGCCACATCTTCCACACTAAAGAGGACATCAATGGACGTTCCATGAAGGTCATCATCAAGGGAGCAAGTTGCCACAATTTGGCAAGTGAATAACTATGTACCAAGCTACAATTGGTAAAGATGAACCATCCTCGTCCATACAAGGTCCAATGGCTTAGAGACTCCAGCACCATTCTAGTCGAGCAGACCGTTCATGTCTCCTTCAAGATTGGAGCATACAAAGACACTTTGGAGTGTGATGTGGTTCCCATGTCCATTTGCCACCTCCTACTTGGACGACCTTGGCAATTTGACCGTGGCTTCATCCACAATGGGCGAAGCAATCACTATAGTTTCAAGATGAAGGGACGGGAGTACGTGCCATGTGATACGTCTCCAATGTATCTATAATTTTTGATTGTTCCATGCTGTTATATTATCATTCTTGGATGTTTTACAGTTATTTTATAGCAAATTTATATCATTTTTTGGGACTGACCTATTAACATAGTGCCCAGTGCCAGTTGCTTATTTTTTACTTCGCAAAAAATCAATACCAAACGGAGTCCAAATGCAGCGAAACTTTTTGGAGAATTTTTGTGGGTCAGAAGACACACGATGAGCCAATGAAGTACCAAAGGGGTAACCTCAGGGTGCACAACCCACGTGGGCGTGCCTTGGGGCCTAGGCGCGCCCTGGTGGGTTGTGCCCACCTTGGTGGCCTCCCGCATCGCCTCTTTGCTCTATAAATACTCCAATATTACAGAAACCCTAGGGGAGTCAACAAAAACAATTCTAGCTGCCACAAGTTCCAGAAACGACAGATCCAATCTAGACACCATCATAGAGGGGTTCATCATCCTCATTGATGCCTCTCCGATGATGCATGTGTAGTTCATTATGGACCTACGGATTTGTAGTTAGTAGCTAGATGGCTTCCTCTCTCTCTCTCTCTCTTGATTCTCGATACAATGGTCTCTTGGAGATCTATTTGATTTAACTCTTTTTGCGGTGTGTTTGTTGGGATTCGATGAACTTTGAGTTTATGATCAGATCTATGTTTTTGTCCATGAAAGTTAATTTGAGTCTTTTGATCTCTTATATGCATGATCACTTATATCCTCGTTTTTATTCTTCGAATCTTTGGTTTAGTTAGGCTGACTTGATCGATTTTTCTTGCCATGGGAAGAGGTGCTTTGTGATGGGTTCGATCTTATGATGTTCAATCCAAGTGACGGAAGGGGAAATGACACGTATGTATCGTTGCTATTAAGGATAACAAGATGGGTCTATTCCTACATGAATAGATCTTGTCTACATCATGTCATCGTTCTTATTGCATCACTCTGTTTCTCCATGAACTTAATACACTAGATGCATGCTGGATAGCACTCGATGTGTGGAGTAATATAGTAGATGCAGGCAGGAGTCGGTCTACTAATCTTGGACGTGATGCCTATATAATGATCATTGCCTGGATATTATCATGATTATTTCAAGTTCTATCAATTGCCCAACAGTAATTTTTTTGCCCACAATATGCTATTTTTCCCAAGAGAAGCCACTAGTGAAATCTACAGTCCCTGGGTCTCTTCTTTATCATATTTGCCTTCAAGATCTATTTTTATTTATTTTTATTATTATATCCATTAATCCAAAAACCAAAAAATATTTTGCTGCATTTTTTGTTATTTATTTTATCTCGTGTCCCCGCGAGATCTATTTATCCAATCTACAATTTTATCTATCTTTTTACCCGGGAGGGATTGACAACCCCTCTTTTACGTCGGGTTGCAAGTATTTGTAATTTGTGTGCAGATGCCATTCACGTAGTGTTGCGTGGTTCTCCTACTGGTTCGATAACCTTGAGCTCATCGCTAAGGGAAATACCTACCGTAGCTGTGCTGCATCATCCCTTCCTCTTTGGGGAAATATCGACATAGTTCAAGCCACATCAAAAGGAATTTCTGGTCCTATTGTTGGGGAGACATCATCAACATCTACCAGGTTCCTAATCACAAATCTCATCTCCTAGAAATTTACATTATTTGCCATTTGCCTCTCGTTTTCATCTCCCCACTTCACAAAAAAATTGCCACTTTATTCGTCCTCTTTCCCGTTCGTGTTTCTCGTTTGAGTTTTTGTTTCCTAGGATTTGTCACCATGTGTGACTTTGGTATGGTAGAAACAGATGATGGCCTAACTCCTACAATTGGACGATCTTGCAATCTGGATGCTAAAACTTTTGTTTTGTGGCAAGGGAATGTTATAGGAAAAGAACGTATCAAAGAATTTTTCAATTGTGTTGGAAATTTAAGTCTTGATGATGTTCCTATACTTAAGAGGACTAAATCTTACGCGGAAGCTATTTCAGCACTACTTTTGAAACTTGAAAATAAATTTATCCGTACTCATCCTACTTTGCAAAGATTGTTTTTTGAGTTACCCGTTATAAAGAATCCCAAGGCTAAAATGTTGGCCACCCTTGTTCTCATGAATGTATTTGATTACGTAGTACGGGAAGCTAGGGAAATTTTTGATTTCTATGGTATGAATCATGAAAAACCGATGACAGATGAAATTATTTATAATTGTGATTATGTGCTAAGACCTTTGATTGGGGATAATAAAATCTTTGATGAGAATCTAAAGAAGAAATCCCTATTTTAGATATAATCCAACAAGTTTTCAATGATGTTAATCAACATTATTCTTGGATTGTTACTAGAAATCAAAGGAGGTATGATGATAAGAAACTTGATAGTGCTAAAGTCTCTATGGATAAGGTGTTTTATGTTGTTTTTGCAAAACCTCCTGACAAAAACACCTCTAAGGAAAATGAAACTAAAGAGGAAAGCACTTGAATATATGCCTTATGCCTAGCTAGGGGCGTAAAACGATAGCGCTTGTTGGGAGGCAACCCAATGAATAAAATTTATTTTTGTGTTTTTCTTTCTGTTCTTAAGTGTTTGCACAATTATACTAGTGTTATGATTGTGTTTTAATATCACATCTCTAGTTCTGGTATGACCTAGACTAGCTAGTCATGTGTGCATTATGTTTAAATTTCAATGAATTTGAAATGGGGGCATGTGAAAGCCCCAGAAATCATTTCTAAAAATGACCAAGATAAAAATTGCTTCAAATAGGTCCAAGAAAACTTTCATGTTTCTCTCTTAAAATATTGGCAAGAGGTAAAATTCAAACCAATATTTTTCGAGTCTCAGAAATATTTATTTTAATCATTTGGAATTAATTCAATAACTATTTTCATTGGATATATATATTTGGTAAATAATTAATATATGTCTAATAGTTCTGATCTTTGGTGAAGGGCTTTGGAATAATCCAATTAATCCCTACAAAATTTATCAGAAGAAAATAAAATGATTTAGTTCCTAAAACTAAATCAAAACAAATGACAGAGAAGAAAAACGGAAAAGAAATAAAAGAGGAAAGGCCACTGGGCCACTTACTTGGACCTACCTGGCCAACTCCAACTGGCAGCCCAGCCCATCAGGCGAAGCGGCTATCTTCAACTTCTACCAGTAGGCAGAGGCGTGTCGACACGCGAGCGATCACCATGGCCAGCTCCTTGCCTGCCTCCTCCTTCCGCCAACCCTTCTCGCTCTTGACATGGATTTTGACCAAGGTAAAATAAATGTATAAACCACGTAAAATATAAAGGCAAAACGGCAAAAATCCGTTTTATAATGAAAAGAATTAATCAAAAAATATAATCAACTGTTCAAAGTGAGGACTGACAAAAATAGGCATATGATATATTTTCAAATGTCGATAATGCATACATTAAACCAACAATTATAAAATGTGACGAAACTTGTCAAGTTTTGTCATGAAGAAAATTTATGGGGCACATGGCTCGCACACATACACGCCGCCACTAACGGCGAAAATACAAACAAAAAATTGTCACGAGGGACGCAAATATCACCAAAATGGAGACTATATGATAAATGTTTGACTTTGTTCCATTATCAAAATGAAATATTTAAACGGCGCATAAAAAATATCATCCGGATGAAATATACGCACGGTGTACTAGGTCAAATATTCATCTAATTCTAGACCTTGAGATGCATGCAAAAATAATTTGCGCACCTTGACCCTAGGCCTTAATGATCCATTTAATAGCTAATCATGCTTAGCCTATTAAAAAATATGGACAGGTATGCATGGTCGTACTTCCCACAAGATTGATGTGCATGCATGCAAACAGTGTGGTGCCATGGCCCACATATTAATTAGGAGAAAAGGAGTTTAGCCCATATCTGTGAATCACATACTCCCTCCGTTCCACAATGTAGTGCTTCCTTTATCCACATGCTTCAACTTTGACCGTAAATTTAACTATCAAGACCAATTGCGGCGGGAGCAAAAATTATATCAGTGAATTCGTATTCGAAAGAAGTTTTCAATTATATAATATTTTCTCTCGCCGCAGTTGGTCTCGTTGGTTAAATTTACGGTCAAAATTGGACCTCGAGAAGCACGGGCGCACTATATTTTGGAATGGAGGGAGTACGTACTAGAATTTGGTTGCTAGTCAAATGATGTGATTGGGTCAATTGGCGATTAAAGAAATAGGCCAATGGAAAAGGCAGCCCGCTCCCACGAACTCCACCTTCTCCACGACCAGGATGTGGGCCGGCGCACGTCCAGTCGGCCTACGCTGCTTCCCTCCACCCTTATAAATACCGGGCAATTAGACTGCTCTAGGGTCGGTCCTTCATTTGTCTTTCCCATGTGCTCTGTTAGAACACACACATACGAACTCATAAAGAAAAGAAGAGAAAGAGGCAGGCGTGCTGCGTCCTGTTGGTTGAAGGTAAGATTCAATGGCTCTTCTCTAGCCCTTGGTTTGGCCACTGTGGTGCAGGCCAGGAGCTTTTGTCTCCTTTTTTTTCTAAAATTCTAGCCCTTTGTTTGGCCATCATGGTACAAATCAAGGAGCATATTTCATCTCCTCAAAATTCTTGCCCTTAGTCCAGCCATTGCAGTACAGACTAAGATGCATGTTTAATCTATCCCAAAAAATTTCCTTTGATTGGGCCATTTTGGTACAAACTAAAGAGTATGTTGCATCCATCTCAAAATTCTTTATGTTCGACACGTTGTTATAACCATTAAAAATGATTTTTATGTCTTGAGTAGTTGAACCATGGTCCCTACTTTCTTAGTGCACCGCACCTTACACTCATCAACATAAATTTGCTCACGTTGACCATAGTTAGCTCGTAAGGTATTTGAACCATCAGTTTATTTGTATTTGTAATGGCATAGTTTAGACTCATAAGTTTGTTGGAGTATATGTTTTTTTGTGCCCCAGTTTAGACTCGCAAGGGTATGGAGTGTCTGATGATTTTTGTTTTGGCATCACAGTTTATACTCGTAAGTCGTTGGATTTTTTTTTGTTTCTCGGTTTATAATCTTGAGGGTATGGAGTAAGTTTTATGATTTTTTTTGTTTGCAACACAGTTTATACTCGTAAGTTCTTGAAGTAATTTTTTATTGTGCCCCAGTTTATACTCGTGAGGATATGACGTGTATTTTTCTATGTTCCCCAGTTTATACTCATGAGGGTTTGGAGTAATTTTTTTCTCTATCACACTTTAGACTCGTAAGTTTATTGAAGTGTATTTTTGTTGGGTGCCCCAATTTAGACTTGTGAGGGTATGGAGTTGCTTGAAGATTTTTTTTCTCATCACAGTTTATACTCGTAAGTCGTTGGAGTAATTTTGTTGATGATGAAGATTTTGGCCACGTTCTCATGGGAATACTGCAAGCATAAAAAAGGGTTGCCTAGTTTCGAGCTCTGGACCCAAATCAAAATATCTTCGGATCCAGACCTCGAGGGCATCTGTTGATATGGATTTTGACCAATGTAAAATAAATGTATAAACCACGTAAAATATAAATGCAAAACGGCAAAAATCCGTTTTATAATGAAAAGAGTCAATCTAAAAATATAATCAACTGTTCAAATTGAGGACTGACAAAAATAGGCATATGATATATTTTCAATGTCGATAATGCATACATTAAACCAACAATTATAAAATGTGATGAAACTCGTCAAGTTTTGTCATGAAGAAAATTTATGGGACACATGGCTCGCACACATACACGCCGCCACTTACGGTGAAAATACAAACAAAAAATTGTCACGAGGGACGCAAATATCATCAAAATGGACACTATATGATAAATGTTTAACTTTGTTCCATTGACAAAAAGAAATATTTAAACAGTGCATAAAAAACATCGTCCCGATGAAATATACGCATGGTGTACTAGGTCAAATATTCATCTGATTCTAGACCTTGAGATGCATGCAAAAATAATTTGCACACCTTGACCCTAGGTCTTAATGATACATTTAATAGCTAATCATGCTTAGCCCATTAAAAAATATGGACAAGTATGCATGGTCGTACTTCCCACAAGATTGATGTGCATGCATGCAAACAGTGCGGTGCCATGGCCCACATATTAATTAGGAGACAAGGAGTTTAGCCCACATCTGTGAATCACATACCTAGTAGAATTTGGTTGCTAGTCAAATGATGTGGTTGGGTCAATTGGCGATTAAAGAAATAGGCCAATGGAAAAGGCAGCCCGCTCCCATGAACTCCACCTTCTCCATGACCAGGACGTGGGCCGGCACACGTCCAGTCGCCCTCCACTGCTTCCCTCCACTCTTATAAATACCAGGCAATTAGACTGTTCTAGGGTCAGTCCTTCATTTGTCTTTCCCATCCGCTCTGCTAGAACACACACATATAAACTCACAAAGAAAAGAAGAGAACGAGAACGGCGTCTTGCGTCCTGTTGGTTGAAGGTAAGATTCAATGGCCCTTCTCTATTTTGGTACAGGCTAGGGAGCTTTTGTCTCCTTTTTTTCTAAAAATTCTAGCCCTTGGTTCGGCCATCATGTTACAAATCAAGGAGCATATTTCATCTCTCAAAATTCTCGCCCTTAGTCCGGCCATTGCAGTACAGACTAAGGTGCATGTTTAATCTATCCTAAAAAATTTCCTTTGATTTGGCCATTTTGGTACAGACTAAAGAATATGTTGCATCCATCCCAAAATTATTTATGTTCGACCGGTTGTTATAACCATTAAAAATGATTTTTATGTCTTGAGTAGTTGAACCATGGTCCCTACTTTCTTAGTGCACCGCACCTTACACTCATCAACATAATTTGCTCACCTTGACCATAGTTAGCTCGTAAGGTATTTGAACCATCAGTTTATTTGTATTTTTAATGCCATAGTTTAGACTCATAAGTTTGTTGGAGTATATGTTTTTTTGTGCCCCAGTTTAGACTCGTAAGGGTATGGAGTGTCTGATGATTTTTTTTGGCATCACAGTTTATACTCGTAAGTCGTTGAGTTTTTTTTTGTTCCTTAGTTTATAATCTTGAGGGTATGGAGTAAGTCTTATGATTTTTTTGTCTGCAACACGGTTTATACTCGTAAGTTCTTGGAGTAATTTTTTCTTGTGCCCTAGTTTATACTCATGAGGATATGGAGTGTATTTTTCTGTGTTCCCCAGTTTATACTCATGAGGGTTTGGAGTATTTTTTTTCTCTATCACAGTTTAGACTTGTAAGTTTATTGAAGTGTATTTTTGTTGGGTGCCCCAATTTAAAGTCGTGAGGGTATGGAGTCGCTTGAAGATTTTTTTTCTCATCACAATTTATACTCGTAAGTTGTTGGAGTAATTTTGTTGATGATGAAGATTTTGGCCACGTTCTCACGGGAATACTGGAAGCATAAAAAAGGGTTGCCTAGTTTCGAGCTCTGGACCTAAATCAAAACATTTCTTCGGACCCAGACCTCGAGGGCATCTGTTCGTTTTATAATGAAAAGAATCAATCAAAAAATATAATCAACAGTTCAAAGTGTGGACTGACAAAAATAGGCATATGATATATTTTCAAATGTCGATAATGCATACATTAATCCAACAATTATAAAATGTGACGAAACTCGTCAAGTTTTGTCATGAAGAAAATTTATGGGACACATGGCTCGCATGCATACACGCCGCCGCGAACGGCGAAAATACAAACAAAAAATTGTCACGAGGGACGCAAATATCACCAAAATGGAGACTATATGATAAATGTTCGACTTTGTTCCATTGACAAAATGAAATTTTTAAACGGCGCATAGAAAACATCATCTCGATGAAATATACGCACGGTGTACTTGGTCAAATATTCATCTGATTCTAGACCTTAAGATGCATGCAAAACTAATTTGCACACCTTGGCCCTAGGCCTTAATGATCCATTTAATAGCTAATCATGCTTAGTCCATTAAAAAATAAGGACAAGTATGCATGGTCGTACTTCCCACAAGATTGATGTGCATGCATGCCAACAGTGTGGTGCCATGGCCCACATATTAATTAGGAGACAAGGAGTTTAGCCCACATCTGTGAATCACATACTTACTAGAATTTGATTGCTAGTCAAATGATGTGGTTGGGTCAATTGGCGATTAAAGAAATAGGCCAATGGAAAAGGCAGACCGCTCCCACAAACTCCACCTTCTCCACGACCAGGACGTGGGCCGGCGCATGTCCAATCGCCCTCCGCTGCTTCCCTCCACCCTTATAAATACCAACCAGTTGTGAGGAGGATGGAGAACTCCGCTCTCTCCTCCCCAGACCTGCCTACCAGCCCAACCCCATCGACGGCGGACCACTCTAGCCGCTGCCGCACACCTCCGCACCAGAGGTTCGAGCTCAGCCCACGCGGGTTGGACCTCTCTTGCAGCCCGCTCTCCACCCCATCCACCATGCCGCACCAGGGGCAACCTTCAAGGAGGCTCTGCTCTCTGCTCCAGCCACCGCATCGACCAGCAAGGGCAAGGACATTTACTCCTTTCCTTCTCGCTCCGCGCGTCCCACTTCGGCCTCCTCTTCGGGCAGGAATCATGGAAGGCGTCCAAGGCCTGGCGGCGATGCAGGGCCCTCCGGCGTGAAAGACTGCGTGCCTGTCCAAGCCCCATCACGCCCTGGTGGTTGGACGGTGCAACGCAAGAAGGGCTGGTGGCGTGCCGAACACCGCGCACGCCGTCTAGAGGAGCAGCGAGTCATCAATGGCCGTAATAACTCCGGTTGCCAGGCCACCCACGCCGCTCCTGGACCGAAGGTGCCCATGCCATTCCTCGCCCTTCTTAAGGACAAGGCCGAGGGCAAATGCTACAGATGTTTATCCTCGCTCCACCGCATCAAAGACTGCCAAGATCCACCTACCTGCTTGCTCTGCGGGAACCCCAGCCACAAGGCACGGTGGTGCACCAACTAGCTTGAAAAGCCTCCGGCAAGCAAGCGGCTGGTTTTCCCTCCTGGCCACCCCAACTCTCTCCGCCTCCCAGCCTCCACCCGCATTCTCTTCCCGCCAGACCACCCGGTCTCGCTCCGGGAGCCGGTATCCTCACGCCTCACCCCCCACCATCCAAGTCACCGTGTCCCGGCTTCCCCACGCCATCTCCTCCATGCCCCCCTCCATCCTCGGACCGGTGCCGCACTCCCGCGATCACACCCCCACACCCACCCCGGCGCCCCCTGCAATGGAGTACGACATGGTGCCTGGCGACGCGCGCAACAGGCCAGAGTTCGTCTCCGGAATCGCGCCCTTCACCCCCGACATGGCGACGGCGGAGCGATTCCACGAGGCTCACGGTGCCATGCTGATCACCCTGGGCAACAGGCCACGCATTCGTGTGGCCCAGGTGGTCGACGAGGTGGGCCGCCGCTTCGCCCTGGCGCCGGGCACGTTCTCCGTCACTATGCTCGCCCGAGGAGGAGACTTCTTCGTGCTGTTCGACGACCGGATGGTGCGCAACATCGCCATCAACATGCCGGACGCGCTCCACATCGGCCACGCCTCCCTCGCCTTCCGGCCTTGGACACGTCTTGTCAGAGCAGACCTGGTCCCGCTTCCCTTCCGCGCCCGTGTCTGCCTTGAGGGGGTGCCAAAGCACGGCAAGCAGCTGGAGACCGTGGCCGTCCTCTTCGACAAGTCCTTCCTCATGGACTGCGTGGCCAACTACCATCCCACCGACTAGGACGCGGCATGCTTCTGCATCTGGGTGTGGTCGGCCGACCCCGAGATGATCGCTCACCGTGGCTCCCTCGCGCTGGAGGAACGGCCGCGTACATCCTCGCGGCCGATGGACTACCCCGAGCTTGGCTTCCATGAGCCACCGCCTACACACGAAGGACCGGCAAACCTCCTGCAGTACCCCATCCTGCTTCACCTCGACAAGGTGTGGGACTACACACCGCGCACCGGCCACAACTCCGGCGCTAGCAGCGTCTCCGGCCAAAGCGGCATTCCTTCTGATGACCACGACGACGGGCTGCCAAGAAAGCACTCACTCACTTGGTTCTTCGCCTTCGAGGATGGTTGGCGTCCGCTGAACCGCCGCCCCGCGCACCAGCGCCTGGGCCCTCGTCGTCGCGACCACTCCCCCGACGACAGCGACCGCCACGGTGGGAACGGCGGCGGCAACCACAACCACCCGCCTCCGGCACAAGGCCAGGACCATCAAGACCGCGTCAGGGGGCACTTCCCGGTGCGCGGCGAAGCCAACTCCGGCGGTCGCCACCGCTACCACGCGATGGACGACCCACAGCGTGCTGATGCCATGGTGGACGGAAGCCTTCTGTTAGCACCTACCCCTCTCGGAGGTGCGGAAACAAACGACACAGTCGTCACGGCTGTCAACCATGACGACACCATGCATCCGACGATGCAGTGCATGCAGAGCACTGTGCAACCCATGCCGGTCCAGACGCAAGCCCTGCCTCCTCCAATTCCAGCTCCGGACCAGGCCACTTTCGAGGGCTTCGATTCCGCACAGATTGCTACTGCTAGCAATGGCGGAGCACTGGCCTCTAACCATCATGAGCGGGGGCACGCTACTGTCTTGGCGGCTTCTATGGAGACTTTTCTCCCCATGAGTCATTGACCGCTCCATGTGTTGGCTCGACGCTACAAGAGGCCAGCCTGGACAACCTTGCCGCGCCACCAGACGCGCTGCCCATCCGTGCCTTGGACGACATCCCTGAGCCAGTTTGCACACAGCCCATCTCAGGGCCCAGAACCGTTGCTGCTGCTGGACTCAATCAAGGCAACATGGGCACTGCCGTTTCACAGCCCATCGAGGACAACATCGCCTTCAGCCCGACTACTACACCTGATGCTGCTGCGCCTATCACCGCTTCATAGAACTTTGCTGCAGCAATCCACACCGAGATCCAGCCACCTTTGATACCCACACCACCGGCAACCTCCACCCCAATGGCGCCGCCGCGTCGCACCAGCAGGCGTCTCGCCGGAAAGCCTGTCACCGTGCTAGGCACCATCGAGTGGGCTAGGGGCGTGCTGCAGAAGAAGTGAGGAATTACTGAAGACGGCGATGGCACGGCCTCGGAGGAAGCCCTCCTGCAACGATTCCTCGACCTATTCAAGGAGCCATTGTCTGCCGACGAGATCGACGCGGTCAAGGCCCTGTTTGGCTCCTGCCAGCTATCCAAGGCCACACGGCGCTCCTCGCCAGGCCAGCCTCGGGCCGCCGCCTGCGCACCAGGCGCAACGCCGCAAGGTGATTCCCGGCCGTGTTGTCCATCGAGCTACTCATCCTCCAATGATTGACTCTAGCAAGATTTCGCGGAGCGCGTCCGCCGCTGCCGCCGGGCACCTTGTATCTATATCTGCATTTTCCCTCTGTCAATTTCATCGGTTCAGTACTAGCCTTCAAGTTCAGTTTCTTCAGTTTAGCGCCATCCCTAGCCTGTATCGCCAGGTTGCCAATCACTGGCTAACCCATCTGCCTATTCATTCCCGAGAACAATTCGGTTTCCAATGAGTGAGCACAATTGTACTGTCTTCAATTGGAACGTACGGGGCCTCAACAACCCCGCTCGGTGTCTGATTGTTCGAGATTTTGTCCACCAAAATCGTGCTTCCATAGTCTGAATCCAAGAAACAAAACTTGTTGTAGTTGATCGCGCTGCTATTCTTGAGATCCTGGGGCCCCTCTTTGCTGACTCATTCTGTTTCCTTCCTGCTGTTGGAACCAGGGGTGGCATCATACTTGCTTTCAACTCAAACCTCTTCTCCATCCAGAGCACCTCCAACACCCTAAACACTATATCTGCATCAATATCCATGCGTGCTTCTGTGGCCTGTTGGTGCATCACGACGGTGTACGGTCCGCAGGGAGACAATGAGAAATTCTCCTTCATCGACGAGCTGAAAACTATCCGTCAAAACAGCGGGCCTGCGTGGTTGCTTCTTGGTGACCTCAACCTACTGTGCAAGGCTGATGACAAGAGCAATGCATTGGTCAGTAGACGCCTGATCAATGCCTTTCGTGTTGCTCTTAACCAAATGGAGGTCTCTGAATTGCGGCTCCACGGGCGGCGATTCACATGGACGAGCACATGTTAGTTGCAAACAAAAACCAAGATCGACCATGTGTTCTGCTCAACCGAATGGGGCTTGCTCTTTCCCCAATGTCACCTGCGGGCACTTTCCTCATCGGTCTCCGACCAGTGTGCGATGGTGCTGACAGGGCAGACGAGTCAACGACAGTTTAAAGGCTTCCGTTTTGAAAACTACTGGCTGCGAATGAGAGGTTTCGACGCAGCTGTTCAAGATTCTTGGAGAGCACCTTGCCCTCACACCGATGCAATGATGATCCTTCACAACAAGCTGTCGCGGCTGGCCAGAGCACTAAGGCACTGGAGCAGGAAAAAGATCGGGAATGTGACCTTGCTGTCCGCTATTGCTAATCAACTTATCTTGGGCTTGGATCAAGCACAAGACCACCGTGACCTCACTTTGGCAGAAATTGGGCTTAGGCAACACCTAAAGACAAAACTCCTTGGACTGGCTGCTATTCAGCGCATCCGCATCAGGCAATGTTCGAGAATACTTTGGCTGCATGCCGGTGACGCAGACTCTAAACTCTTCCACATCAAAGCGAACGGACGCCGTCGTAGAAACTTCATCCCCTTACTGCAAACAGATGACAGCCAACTCACCACCATGGCTGACAAGCACAAGGAGTTACACCGCCACTTCTCTGCAACCATTGGCACTCCAAGACTAGGCAGTGCTGCCTCAACTGGAACCTGCTTAATCTCCCTTGGCTGGACGTCTCCTCTCTAGACGAGCAATTCTCAGAGGAGGAAATCAAGAAAGCTATGTTTGCCCTTCCCTTGGGCAAAGCTCCGGGACCTGACGACTACACCACGGATTTCTTCAAGAGATGCTGGGAGGTGATCAAGCATGATGTCTTTGCAGCTCTGCACCAATTCTTCGCCCTACGCGGCAAGCACTTCCACCTGCTCAATTCTGCCTACATAACACTACTGCCAAAATCCAATGAGGCCGTCAAAGTAAAAGACTTCCGCCCGATAAGCTTGATCCACTCAGTGGGAAAGATTGCCGGAAAGTTGCTCTCCATCCGACTTGCCCCATTCCCGCAGCTGCTAATTCCCCCCTCCCAGAGTGCGTTCATCAAATCCAAAAGCATTCATGACAACTTTCTCTTCGTCAAAAACGCGATCCGTAGCCTACACCAGCACAAGGACCCAGCTCTGTTGCTCAAGATGGACATCATCGGTGCTTTTGACAATATCTCTTGATCCTTCCTGATGGAACTCTTCTCTCGCATGGGTTTCGGCCACAAATGGTGTGACATGGTTTCCCTGCTTTGGAGCACCGCCACCTCATGAGTAATGGCAAATGGCGAGCTTGGCCCACCTTTCATCCATCGCCAAGGCCTACGTCAGGGAGACCCACTATCCCCTATGATCTTCACTCTTGCAATTGCCCCCCTTCATTGGCTATTTGCTAAGGCTGCAGATGCTCAGCTACTCACTCTGCTCCGCTTGCCACCCTCCCAGCTTCGAGTGAGCCTGTACGCCGACGATGCTGCATTGTTCATCTCGCCCAAGGCAACCGACATCAAGCTCACCAAGGAGATCCTTGGCTGTTTTGGCTCTGCCTCTGGCCTTGTTTGCAATATACAGAAGTGTGGTTTCTTCCCAATTTGTTGTGACGACATCGACCTGGTTTCACTCTTGCAACAGCTCCCGATACCTATTCTTCAATTCCCTTGCACCTATCTCGGGCTCCCCTTGCACTATAGGAACATCACTCGAGCAGACATCCAGCCCATCCTTGATAAGCTTGCGTCCAAGCTCCAAAAGTGGCGTGGCAAACTGATGAATAGGGATGCTCGTCTGTGATTGATCAACTCTGTACTCTCTTTAATCCCTGTTTACCTGATTACTGTTTTCAAACTGGGGGCATGGGCCATCAAGCAAACTGACAAACTCTGAAGGAACTTCCTCTGGAGATCGAAGCCCGACGCCGAGGGAGGACTTGCTTTGGTGAACTGGTCCACCGTCTGCCGCCCTAAGAGCCTGGGTGGACCTGGAGTCATTGACCTTAAGCGCTTTGGCAGGGCCTTGCACCTGCGATGGAAATGGATTGAATGGCGCGACCAAGACAGGCCTTGGATTGGCTCTCCCATTCCCTGTGACAAGGACGGCCTCGCCTTATTTGCCGCGGCAACTAACATCTCCATCGGTTCAGGAACGCGTGTCAAGCTTTGGCATGATCGTTGGCTTGCCAGTGATGCCCCGGGCCAGATCGCGTCGGACTTACTTCGTCTATGCTACAGGAAAAACCTCACTGTCGAGAAGGCACTAAATGGGCAGCATTGGCTTTCAGGTCTGCACCGTATTTCCTCTGAGTCTTAGATGAGGCAGTTCACCAATCTCTGGGCAAGGCTGCGCAGCATTGTTCTTGATCTAGCGACGCATGATGAGATCAGATGGAACTGCAACGCTGCTGCAGCCTACACCACAAGCTCGGCCTACCGCTGCCAATTCCTTGGCTCCTTTGCCGTCGCCAACTACGACAAGCTCTGGAAGTCCAAGGTCGAGGCCAAATGTAGGTTCTTCTTCTGGCTCTTTCTCAAAGGTAAGATACTCACCAATGACAACCTAGACAAGCGGGGAATTCCCCACGGCCCCAAGTGCGCCCTATGTGATCAGTCTGAGGAATCGGCGCTACATCTCATCATCCAGTGCCTGTTTGCATGGTCAACTTGGTTGCTGGTGGGAGATTGGCAAGACCTTCCTGCACTTACGAGGGTGGCGCAACAAGCAAGCTAGGTGGAATGATCACGTTTGCCCACTTGGAGACAAGGCGATCAACACTGCCATCTACACAGGATGGAACATCTAGAAAGAGCGGAATCGACGGGTGTTCGAGAAGCATGTGCATCATGAAGATGAGCTCCTTAACCTGATCAAGCAAGACATCCTCCAGCCAATGCTCTCCTTTCATTGGACTAGTGACACACAGAATTCTCCTGAACCTGATTAGGCTAGGCTAGTTCTTTATTTCTATTCCCCTGTAAGGACCTTTGTTTTGTTTTACTCCTGCTCAATATATAGGCAAATGATCTACCAGTTCCTCAAAAAAAATTAGACTGCTCTAGGGTCGTTCTTTCATTTGTCTTTCCCATCTGCTCTGCTAGAACATACACATACGAACTCACAAGAAAGAAGAGAAAGAGGCAGGCGTGCTGCGTCCTGTTGGTTGAAGGTGAGATTCAATGGCTCTCCTCTAGCCCTTTGTTTGGCCATTGTGGTACAGGCTAGGGAGCTTTTGTCTACTTCTTTTTTAAAAATTCTAGCCCTTGGTTCGGCCATCATGGTACAAATCAAGGAGCATATTTCATCTCCCCAAAACTCTTGCCCTTAGTCCGGCCATTGCAGTACAGACTAAGGTGCATGTTTAATCTATCCCAAAAAATTTCCTTTGATTTAGCCATTTTGGTACAGACTAATGAGTATGTTGCATCCATCCCAAAATTTTGTCCTTGGTTCGGCCATCGCAATACAAACCAAGGAGCTTGTTATATCTACCCCAAACTTTCGCCTTCGGTTTGACCATCACGGTACGAGTCAATGAGCATGCATGGTTCTTGTAAGCACGGTTCCTTTAAATGTTGCGTGCTCTTCGTCCTATTGATCTCCGTCTTGGTTCGGTCACCTTAGCGATACAAGCCAAGATGAATGCCTCGTTCCTTGGTTTGGTCTCTATACGCGGATACAAATCAAGAGAGTATCATAGGCATGAAAACTTCATAAAAATGCCTTGGTTTGGTCATCATAAAAAAATGGATATGACTAAGTTGGAATGAAATTATGAACGTGCTAAACTGAACTCATGATAAACTCTTGTTTGGTTGCGCTACGGACATTATGTGTCATGCTAGTTGTAATACAAACAAGAGCATAAAATATATTCCTTGACTTGGTTATGCTGCACGCGGGCATTATCTTAATGTCGCGCGGTGTTAGTAGTGATACGATGTCACAGCCCTAGCTTAGACCTTGTCTGCCTTTGCATAAGCATCCATGCATGATGTTTAAATTTTATGAAACCTTGAAATGGGGATCGATTAAACCCTAGCACCAGAAAGAATTCAATAGGATGAAATAAAATCTTTTTCAAGAACCCAAAATGACCTTTAAAAATGTTCATGATTTTCTTTAAAGGTGAAAACCTCTGCCAAAAATCATGAGCATAATTGTTGGCCATTTATGGATTTTTGAATTAACCCATACTATATTTGAATTAGGGCATTTGAAATTTATATACATTTTAAATGCTCCAAATATTCTGAAGTCACTTGAGGGCCTCTGGATTAATTCAGTTAGTGCCCATATTCATGTTCAGAATTTAATAAAATGATTTAGTTCTAAAACTAAATCAAAACAGAGAGGAAATAAATAGAATACTGAAACAAAAGAAAAAGGACAGAATACCTACACGCACTTACCTGGCGCTCACCTGGCAGCCCATCTGGCTGGCCCAGCCCACCAGGGGCAGGGAGGTCTTCTTCCTCTCGCCAGTCGGATGCACAGCGCGTGCCCGACGCGCGCACGACCACCGCATGCCACCTCCTGCCTGCCTGCTCGCTCTGCACGGCTCTAGACGATGCCACGCACCCCCCTGACCTCTCTCTCTCTCTCTATCGCACCGCAGCCTCTCCCCTCCCCTGGCTCCCTCTCTCTCACTGTCCGAGCAGCACCGTCGCTGCCCTTTGTCGCCCTCGTAGCCACCGGCCCTCCCTCGCTTCCCCGACTGGTCCATGAGCTCCGCGACATCGTCCTAGACCCCCTCACCGAGCCATGCCCCGCCGGACGCCCTCGAACGTTGACCACGCCGTCTTCTTCAACCTCGGTCCGCCAAGATCGACCTCGCCGCCCTGCTCCGCTGCGACCTCCCCCGAGCCCACTTCGACGGCCGTCGCAACCGCCGTGAGCTTCTACGCCGCCTCCCCCTCTTCTTTGCTTTGTTTGTGCCCTCTAACGGCCTCCCCCACCGGAGCCAAGACGCTCTGCCACAAGAGCTCGTCGTCGGCATTGCTCCGGCGACCATTTGGTTGCGCCAATGTGCCAAACACGCCCCCCGCACCGCGTAGTGCCTTGCCCGCGCTTTAGTTCGCGCTTTTGCCCGCTGCAGCCGCGCCCCCGTGCACCGCCGAGCTTTGGCCGCCGCCCAAGTGCTCGCCGTCGTCGACTACAGGCTCCCCACGACCTGCTGCTGCCTCCCCTGGATGCGCGGGTGCATGGGCTCCCTGCTGGTGCCCTCAGCATGCCCAACTGCTGCCCCTAGCGCCACTCCGGCGAGCCGCCGCTGATCTGGTTGGTCGCCGTCGGCTAAATGCCGGCGGGTTGACCGCTTTGACCGCTAGTGGTTTAGCCCCGGTTGACTAGGGGATTTGACCCCCTGGGTCTATGACATGCGGGCCCCGCCTGGCTAATTAATCTAGTCTAGGTTTAAATTTAATTAGTTTAACCTAGCTTAGTGCTAATTAAACTAGGTTAGTTTAGTTAGACAGTGACACGCGGGACCCACTGGTCAGGTTTGACCTGGACCGTGCCCCGTTGACCTCCTGACGTCATGATGATGTCAGGCTGACTCAGTAATCCTTTTTTGGAATTTAAATAAATCTTAAATGATTTATTTATTTTAGAAAATATCCAAAACTTTGAAAAATCATAGAAAATAATCTATAACTCCAATGGAAATAAGTTATATATGAAAAATGATCAGAAAAATATGGAGAATATGTTTATGCCATGTTAATGCATGTTTGAGCAAGTTAACATCACTGTTTAGGACAAACAATGTAAGTGGCATTTGTTTATTCACATATGAAGTTTGAATTTGGACCTTGGGTTCAAACCAACTTCATCTAATCTGGACTCTAGTTACATTAGCTCAAACACAAGCATATTGCCATGTCATGATCATGCATCCTATTGTTGCATTGCATTGATTGTGTCCTTCTCTGTTTGCGGTAACCATCCCCTCTCAATAGACGGTGTTTCCGACGACGTGATCGATGACACCGATGAAGAGCTATATTATCTTCAGAAGTGCCAGGCAAGCAAAACCCCCTTGTTCATTCCGATACAATCCCACTCTCTCGCTCCTGCTCTCTTTTACTACATTAGGACAACAACGATTCAACTATTACATGCTGCGGTAGTTGAACCCCTTTCCTCTGCATGACCTGTCATTGCCACAGTAAATAGATGAAACCCACTAGCATGAGTAGGAGTTGTTTGAGCCCTGATGTGCCTACTCATTCATGCTTGTTTGTCATGCCTGCTATTGCATAAAGTTGTGTCAGTTCTGATTCATCGGGAATGAATTGGAATGGTGATGAACATGTCCTACCGGTGAGAGCTAAGTGTGTGAACACGATTTGGTAAAGGTAGCGGTGAGAGGCCATGTAGGAGTACATGGTGGGTTGTCTCATTGAAACAGTTCTCAGGAACTGAGTTTTGTGTTTGTGATCCATGAATAGCTACTACCACTCATTGGGATCCTTAATTGACCCTCTTGACTTATTAACTGACCTAGTCCTCCGTCCAGGAGTTGCAACTAGTTTCTGGTGTTTATAGGATATGTGTTGGCAGCCGTGCATAGCGCTGACCCTAGGGGTGGGCTATGATGCGGTAGATACACCGTGGCATAGTGTACCAGGCGCCCGTTTGGTGTCTCGGGAACCCTGCACACATCGTTTGGGGCTGTGAGCGAAACTTCGGCCGGATCTCCTCGCGGATGGAACCCGAATAGGCGATAAACCTGGACTAGAGACTTGTGTGGTTAGTCAGGTCGTGGCCAACTCCCTCGCCAGGCTTCCGCTTAAAGGTTGCCGGGATACACGACATGTACATGGTGGTAAGTGGCGAGAGTGTGTGTGAAGAAGTACACCCCTACAGGGTTAACATCATCTATTCGAATAGCCGTCTCCGCGGTAAAGGACTTATGGGTTGCCTATAACAATTCATAGACAAGTGAAAATGGATACTCTAAATTGCGCAAGATAAGCGTGAGTGCTATGGATGGCGTTCTCGTAGGGAGATGGGAGCGGATCCTTAGTGGTGTATTGATATGGTGAATATGTGGACTCGTGTCTGCCACCTCAAAAGAGTTGCTTGCAGTCGTAGTTCAGGTTAGCCACTGAGTCAAAGCTAGCTTGTTGCAGTCAAACTCCACCACCCCCCTTTGTTGATACCGATGCATATATAGTTAGTTTTGATGTAAGTCTTGCTGGGTACATTTATACTCACGTTTGCTTAATTTATGTTTTGTAGAGAGACTTCAGTCTCGCTAGTAGTTCCACGTGGACTTCGACGTTTAGCTTGTTACCTCAGCTACGATATTGTGCCCTCGGCAGGGTCTTGTAGATAGTCAGGCTTCTTAGCCTTCTTCTTTTGTAGTTGTCTGTACTCAGACAAGTGAAGCTTCCGCATGTGCTTGTTGCTTGTATGCTCTGTATGTTGGGTCATGAGACCATGTTTGTAATACTTGGCTCCTCGGAGCCTAATGAATAAATACTTTGAGTCGTAGAGTTATGTTGTGATGCCATGTTGTATTTACACATATCGAGCATATTGTGTGTATGATTGAAATGCTTGATATGTGTGGGATCCGACAACCTAGTTGTTTATCCTTGGTAGCCTCTCTTATGGGGAAATGTAGTCTTTGTGCTTCCATGAGCCATAGTAGTCCGCTACAGCCCGGTTCACCGGAGTCCTGCTAGCCCAGCACTACTGCTCCGGAACACTTGACTGGCCGGCATGTGATTCACTTCGTTCCTGTGTCTGTCCCTTCGGGGAAATGTCACGCAGTGACATCCGGAGTCCTGCCTAGCCTACTACAGCCCGGTTCACCGGAGTCCTATTAGCCCAGTGCTACAGCCCGGATTCGCACGCTGCTGACCGACATGCTCGATGTTTCTTCATGTATGCCTCTCCCCGTAAGTTAGTGCCAGTTTAGGTTCACGACTAGCATGTCGGCACAAGTTCTTTGTCATATGGATGATAGCCACACTATCATATATGTGAGCCAAAAGGCGCAAACGGTCCCGGGCCAGGTAAGGTGGCACCCGTGGGAGCAAGCTACATCGAGTGGTGGCAGTGGGTGGAGCTGGGGTGGCCGGAAATGTCACCGGAGACGACCTTGGCGGTCGCCGGAGTTTGGGCGAGGTCGAAACCGAGGCTACGGGGCATGGCGAGGCGCGTGGAGTGGTGCTACGGGCTCCTGTGAGTGCGGTGAGAGTGTTGGTCACAAAGGTGTGGCCGGTGGGTGGCCGGAGTCACGTCGGCGACGAGCTCGGCGGCGGCGGGTGCTCGGGTGTGCATGGTGCGGTGCACACGGTGCAGGAGGAAGTTAATGGAGAGGGGGACGAGGTATCTCGGCTCACGGCGATCACAATGAGGCAGACGGAGAGGTCGGGGACGAGCTGGTGCTGCGGTGAAGGCGAAGGGGATCTCCGGCGGCCGAAGTTGGGGAAGACTGGGTCGGGGCGACTCCATAGCAGGCGAGCGCTCGGGGCTCGGCCTGCTCGACGTAGTTGATGATGGTGGAGCTCGTGGACATAGCGGCGCGGCGCGAGGACAACGGAGGGCGCGGCTACGTCGACGGTGCAGCGGCAGGGGCGTCGGCCATGGTGGGAGAGGGCGAGGGAGAGAGGCAGGGGGAGAATGAGTGTGTCCAGGCGGTCGGGGCGACGACGTGGGGCTCGCCCAAGGTCCCACTGGCGCGAGCGGCAAGCGGGTGGCGCGGTGGCGAGCTCTCGCGCGCCGGCGTCACCTCCCTGCCTGCCTGGCGGGGACGAAGCAGCTGGCTGGCACGGGCCAGCACAGTGCTGGGCCGCCAGGTGGGCTGGCTGGTGGCTTGCCAGGTTAGTTTCCTTTCTCTCTCTTTTTCTGTTTTCTATTTCTTCTGTTTTGTGTTTTGAAATAGTAAAAATACTATTTCATTTAGCAAAACCCTGAAAATATTCAGAGGCACATTTGAAAATATCCTCAACAGCCTAAAATTACTTTCAGGATTATTTGGGAATTTTAAAATATTTATAGGATTTAAATTGCCCAAATGCAATTAGTAATGAATTAATCCAATGACCTTATGATGTCCTAGAAAAGTGTGCACCATTTTTGTCAAAGGTTTTAACCCAAAACAAAAAGGGTGAACTTTTTAGAAGGGCATTTCAGGTTCATTGAAAAAGTTTTTTGTAAACCCTAGTTGTTCTAGGGGGTGCTAGGGGTTCTGTCATCCCCATTTCAGTTTTCTGGGAAAATAAACATGATACAACACTCTAATGCATGAACTAGCTAGAGTGTGACAACTCACCCCCACTCAAAAGAATCTCGTCCCGAGATTTAAGTCATGAGGTAAGAAGACAGAGGGATACAAGCTAACACAATCTTCACGATCTAGACGTCTTTCTCGAGGATGTTGATTCATTGCATCACCTTGATCTCGACGTCTTGCTTTGAGAACAACGTCCAACATGACAACGAGTAGAAAGGGACAATTTTTAGAAGAGTCAATCTTCTTGAGGTTCGGGCAACTTAGGATCATCTTGATGATCACAAGATCAACTCACGGAATGAGACATAGAAACATCTCTGGAGCTGAGAGGCAAAACTTGCACCAGGGTGACTTGAGCTGTCAGGACCCCGATTCCAAGTCACATCTATCTAGCCGGTAACACCTCATATCACTTTGCGGCCTCACGCACGGTATCCCCATGGGTGTCGCCTTACCATCGCCCGGGACCGTTTGCGCCTTTTGGCTCACGTATATGATAGTGTCGCTAGCATCCATATGACAGAGAACCCAGGCCGACATGGCTAGTCGTGAACCCAAAGCGGCACAGACCTATGGGGACAGGCATACATGAATCACATCGAGCATGTCGGTCAACAGCGTGTTAATCCGAGCTGTAGCACTGGGCTAACAGGACTTCGGGGAACCAGGGCTGTAGCAGGCTAGGCAGGACTCCAGATGTCACCGCGTGACATTTCCCCGAAGGGACAGACATAGGAACGAAGTGAAACACATGCTGGCCAGTCAAGTGTCCTGAGAAGTAGTGCTGGGCTAGCAGGACTCCGGTGAACCGGGCTGTAGCGGACTACTATGGCTCAAGGAGCACTAGACTACATTTCCCCATAAGAGAGGCTGCCAAGGATAAACAACTAGATTGTCGGATCCCACACATACCAAGCATTTCAATCATACACACAATATGCTTGATATGTTGGGGAACGTAGTAATTTCAAAAAAATCCTACGCACACGCAAGATCATAGTGATGCATAGCAACGCGAGGGGAGAGTGTTGTCTACATATCCTCGTAGACCAATAGCGGAAGCGTTATGACAACGCGGTTGATGTAGTCGTACGTCTTCACGGCCCGACCGATCAAGCACCGAAACTACGGCACCTCTGAGTTTTAGCACACGTTCAGCTCGATGACGATCCCCAAACTCCGATCCAGCAAAGTGTCGGGGAAGAGTTCTGTCAGCACGACGGCATGATGATGATCTTGATGTTCTACCGTCGCAGGGCTTCGCCTAAGCACCGCTACAATATTATCGAGGAGTATGGTGGAAGGGGGCACCGCACACGGCTAAGAAAACGATCACGAGGATCAACTTGTGTGTCTAGAGGTGCCCCCTTGCCCCCGTATATAAAGGAGCAAGGGGGGTGCGGCTGGCCCTAGGAGGAGGCTCGCTGGAGGAGTCCTACTCCTACCGGGAGTAGGACTCCCCCCTTTCCCTAGTTGGATTAGGACTTGGGGGGAAGGAGGAGAGGGAAGAAAGGAAAGGGGGGGCGCCGCCCTCCCTCCTTGTCCAATTCGGACTAGGGGGGAGGGGCGCGCGGCAGCCCCTAAGCCTCCTCTCCTCTTCCTCCACTAGGCCCATTAAGGCCCATTAGGTTACCCGGGGGTTCCGGTAACCTCCCGGTACTCCGGTAAAATGCCGATTTCACCCAGAACACTTCCGATGTCCAAACATAGGCTTCCAATATATCAATCTTTATGTATCGACCATTTCGAGACTCCTTGTCATGTCCGTGATCACATCCGGGACTCCGAAAAAACTTCGGTACATCAAAATATATAAACTCATAATGAAACTGTCATCGTAACATTAAGCGTGCGGACCCTATGGGTTCGAGAACAATGTAGACATGACCGAGACATGTCTCCGGTCAATAACCAATAGCAGAACCTGGATGCTCATATTGGCTCCCACATATTCTACGAAGATCTTTTATCGGTCAGACCACATAACAACATACTTTGTTCCCTTTGTCATCGGTATGTTACTTGCCCGAGATTCAATCGTCAGTATCTCAATACCTAGTTCAATCTCATTACCTGAAAGTCTCTTTACTCGTTTCGTAATACATCATCTCGCAACTAACTCATTAGTTGCAATGCTTGCAAGGCTTATGTGATGTGCATTACCGAGAGGGCCCAGAGATACCTCTCCGACAATCGGAGTGACAAATCCTAATCTCGAAAAACGCCAACCCAACATGTACCTTTAGAGACACCTGTAGAGCTCCTTTATAATCACCCAGTTACGTTGTGACGTTTGGTATCACACAAAGTGTTCCTCCGGCAAACGGGAGTTGCATAATCTCATAGTCATAGGAACATGTATAAGTCATGAAGAAAGCAATAGCAACATACTAAACGATCGGGTGCTAAGCTAATGGAATGGGTCATGTCAATCACATCATTCTCCTAATGATGTGATCCCGTTAATCAAATGACAACACATGTCTATGGTTAGGAAACATAACCATCTTTCATTAACGAGCTAGTAAAGTAGAGGCACACTAGTGACGTTTAGTTTGTCTATGTATTCACACAAGTATTATGTTTCTGGATAATACAATTCTAGCATGAATAATAAACATTTATCATGATATAAGGAAATAAAATAATAACTTTATTATTGCCTCTAGGGCATATTTATTTCAGTCTCCCACTTGCACTAGAGTCAATAATCTAGATTACACAGTAATGATTCTAACACCCATGGAGCTTTGGTGCTGATCATGTTTTGCTCGTGTTAGAGGCTTAGTCAACGGGTCTGCTACATTCAGATCCATATGTATCTTGCAAATCTCTATGTCTCCCACCTGGACTAGATCCCGGATGGAATTGAAGCGTCTCTTGATGTGCTCGGTTCTCTTGTGAAATCTGGATTCCTTTGCCAAGGCAATTGCACCAGTATTGTCACAAAAGATTTTCATTGGACCCGATGCACTAGGTATGACACCTAGATCAGATATGAACTCTTTCATCTAGACTCCTTTGTTTGCTACTTCCGAAGCAGCTATGTACTCCGCTTCACATGTAGATCCTGCCACAACGCTTTGTTTAGAACTGCACCAACTGACAGCTCCACCGTTTAATGTAAACACGTATCCGGTTTGCGATTAGAATCGTCCGGATCAGTGTCAAAGCTTGCATCAACGTAACCATTTACGATGAGCTCTTTGTCACCTCCATATACAAGAAACATATCCTTAGTCCTTTTCAGGTATTTCAGGATGTTCTTGACCGCTGTCTAGTGATCCACTCCTGGATTACTTTGGTACCTCCCTGCTAGACTTATAGCAAGACACACATCAGGTCTGGTACACAGCATTGCATACATGATAGAGCCTATGGCTGAAGCATAGGGAACATCTTTCATTTTCTCTCTATCTTCTACAGTGGTCGGGCATTGAGTCTTACTCAATTTCACACCTTATAACACAGGCAAGAATCCTTTCTTTGCTTGATCCATTTTGAACTTCTTCAAAATTTTGTCAAGGTATGTGCTTTGTGAAAGTCCAATTAAGCGTCTTGATCTATCTCTATAGATCTTAATGCCCAATATGTAAGCATCTTCACCGAGGTCTTTCATTGAAAAACTCTTATTCAAGTATCCCTTTATGCTATCCAGAAATTCTATATCATTTTCGATTAGTAATATGTCATCTACATATAATATCAGAAATGCTACAGAGCTCCCACTCACTTTCTTGTAAATACAGGCTTCTCCAAAAGTCTGTACAAAACCAAATGCTTTGATCACACTATCAAAGCGTTTATTCCAACTCCGAGAGGCTTGCACCAGTCCATAAATGGATCGCTGGAGCTTGCACACTTTGTTAGCTCCCTTTGGATCGACAAAACCTTCTGGCTGCATCATATACAACTCTTCTTCCAGAAATCCATTCAGGAATGCAGTTTTGACATCCATCTGCCAAATTTCATAATCATAAAATGCGGCAATTACTAACATGATTCGGACAGACTTAAGCATCGCTACGGGTGAGAAGGTCTCATCGTAGTCAATCCCTTGAACTTGTCGAAAACCTTTTGTGACAAGTCGAGCTTTGTAGACAGTAACATTACCGTCAGCGTCAGTCTTCTTCTTGAAGATCCATTTATTCTCAATTGCTTGCCGATAATTGGGCAAGTCAACCAAAGTCCACACTTTGTTCTCATACATGGATCCCATCTCAGATTTCATGGCTACAAACCATTTTGCGGAATCTGGGCTCACCATCGCTTCTTCATAGTTCGTAGGTTCATCATGATCTAGTAGCATGACTTCCAGAACAGGATTACCGTACCACTCTAGTGCGGATCTTACTCTGGTTGATCTACGAGGTTCAGTAGTATCTTGTTCTGAAGTTTCATGATCATTATCATTAGCTTCCTCACTAATTGGTGTAGGTGTCACAGAAACCGGTTTCTGTGATGTACTACTTTCCAATAAGGGAGCAGGTACAGTTACCTCATCAAGTTCTACTTTCCTCCCACTCACTTCTTTCGAGAGAAACTCCTTATCTAGAAAGTTTCCGAATTTAGCAACAAAAGTCTTGCCTTCGGATCTGTGATAGAAGGTGTATCCAATAGTTTCCTTTGGATATCCTATGAAGACACATTTCTCCGATTTGGGTTCGAGCTTATCAGGTTGAAGCTTTTTCACATAAGCATCGCAGCCCCAAACTTTCAGAAACGACAACTTTGGTTTCTTGCCAAACCACAGTTCATAAGGCGTCGTCTCAACAGATTTTGATGGTGCCCTATTTAACGTGAATGCGGCGGTCTCTAAAGCATAACCCCAAAACGATAGCGGTAAATCAGTAAGAGACATCATAGATCGCACCATATCTAGTAAAGTACGATTACGACGTTCGGACACACCATTACGATGTGGTGTTCCGGGTGGCGTGAGTTGTGAAACTATTCCGCATTGTTTCAAATGTACACCAAACTCGTAACTCAAATATTCTCCTCCACGATCAGATCGTAGGAATTTTATTTTCTTGTTACGATGATTTTCAACTTCACTCTGAAATTCTTTGAACTTTTCAAATGTTTCAGACTTATGTTTCATTAAGTAGATATACCCATATCTGCTTAAGTCATCTGTGAAGGTGAGAAAATAACGATATCCGCCACGAGCCTCAACATTCATCGGACCACATACATCTGTATGTATGATTTCCAACAAATCTGTTGCTCTCTCCATAGTACCGGAGAACAGTGTTTTGGTCATCTTGCCCATAAGACACGGTTCGCAAGTACCAAGTGATTCACAATCAAGTGGTTCCAAAAGTCCATCAGTATGGAGTTTCTTCATGCGCTTTACACCGATATGACCTAAACGGCAGTGCCACAAATAAGTTGCACTATCATTATCAACTCTGCATCTTTTGGCTTCAACATTATGAATATGTGTGTCACTACTATCGAGATTTAATAAGAATAGACCACTCTTCAAGGGTGCATGACCATAAAAGATATTACTCATATAAATAGAACAACCATTATTCTCTGATTTAAATGAATAACTGTCTCGCATCAAACAAGATCCAGATATAATGTTCATGCTCAACGCTGGCACCAAATAACAATTATTTAGGTCTAATACTAATCCCGAAGGTAGATGTAGAGGTAGCGTGCCGACCGCGATCACATCGACTTTGGAACCATTTCCCACGCGCATCATCACCTCGTCCTTAGCCAATCTTCACTTAATCCGTAGTCCCTGTTTCAGGTTGCAAATATTAGCAACATAACCAGTATCAAATACCCAGGTGCTACTGCGAGCATTAGTAAGGTAAACATCAATAACATGTATATCATATATACCTTTGTTCACCTTGCCATCCTTCTTATCCGCCAAATACTTGGGGAAGTTCCGCTTCCAGTGACCAGTCTTCTTGCAGTAGAAGCACTCAGTTTTAGGCTGAGGTCCAGATTTGGGTTTCTTCTCCTGAGCAGCAACTTGCTTGCTGTTCTTTTTGAAGTTCCCCTTCTTCTTCCCTTTGCCCTTTTTCTTGAAACTAGTGGTCTTGTTGACCATCAACACTTGATGCTCCTTTTTGATTTCTACCTCCGCAGCTTTCAGCATTGCGAAGAGCTCGGGAATTGTCTTAACCATCCCTTGCATATTATAGTTCATCACGAAGCTCTTGTAGCTAGGTGGAAGTGATTGGAGAATTATGTCAATGACGCAATCATCTGGAAGATTAACTCCCAATTGAATCAAGTGATTATTATACCCAGACATTTTGAGTATATGCTCACTGACAGAATTGTTCTCCTCCATCTTGCAGCTATAGAACTTATTGGAGACTTCATATCTCTCAATCCGGGCATTTGCTTGAAATATTAACTTCAACTCCTGCAACATCTAATATGCTCCATGATGTTCAAAACATCGTTGAAGTACCGATTCTAAGCCGTAAAGCATGGCACACTGAACTATCAAGTAGTCATCAGCTTTGCTCTGCCAGACGTTCAAAACATCTGGTGTTGCTCCAGTAGCAGGCCTGGCACCCAGTGGTGCTTCCAGGACGTAATTCTTCTATGTAGCAATGAGGATAATCCTCAACTTATGGACCCAGTCCGTGTAATTGCTACCATCATCTTTCAACTTTGCTTTCTCAAGGAACGCATTAAAATTCAACGAAACAACAGCACGGGCCATCTATCACAATCAAACATAAACAAGCAAGATACTATCAGGTACTAAGTTCATGATAAATTTTAAGTTCAATTAATCCTATTACTAAATAACTCCCACTTAGATAGACATCCCTCTAATCCTCTAAGTGACCACGTGATCCAAATCAACTAAACCATGTCCGATCATCATGTGAGATGGAGTAGTTTCATTGGTGAACATCACTATGTTGATCATATCTACTATATGATTCATGCTCAACCTTTCGGTCTCCGTGTTCCGAGGCCATATCTGTATATGATTGGCTCGTCAAGTATAACCTGAGTATTCTGCGTGTGCAACTGTTTTGCACCCGTTGTATTTGAATGTAGAGCCTATCACACCCGGTCATCAGGTGGTGTCTCAGCACGAAGAACTTTCGCAATGGTGCATACTCAGGGAGAACACTTCTTGATAATTAGTGAGAGATCATCTTAAAATGCTACCGTCAATCAAAGCAAGATAAGATGCATAAAAGATAAACATCACATGCAATCAGTATAAGTGATATGATATGGCCATCCTCATCGTGTGCTTGTGATCTCCATCTTCGAAGCACCGTCATGATCACCATCGTCACTGGCGCGACACCTTGATCACCATCGTAGCATCGTTGTCGTCTCGCCAATCTTATGCTTCCACGACTATCGCTACCGCTTAGTGATAAAGTAAAGCATTACAGTGCAATTGCATTGCATACAATAAAGCGACAACCATATGGCTCCTGCCAGTTGCCGATAACTCGGTTGCAAAACATGATCATCTCATACAATAAAATTTAGCATCATGTCTTGACCATATCACATCACAACATGCCCTACAAAAACAAGTTAAACGTCCTCTACTTTGTTGTTGCAAGTTTTATGTGGCTACTACGGGCTTAAGCAAGAACCAATCTTACCTACACATCAAAACCACAACGATAGTTTGTCAAGTTGGTGCTGTTTTAACCTTCGCAAGGACCAGGCGTAGCCACACTTGGTTCAACTAAAGTTGGAGAAACTGACACCCGCCAGCCACCTGTGTGCAAAGCACGTCGGTAGAACCAGTCTCGCGTAAGCGTACGCATAATGTCGGTCTGGGCCGCTTCATCCAACAATACCGCCGAACAAAAGTATGACATGCTGGTAAGCAGTATGACTTATATCGCCCACAACTCACTTGTGTTCTACTCGTGCATATAACATCAACACATAAAACCTAGGCTCGGATGCCACTATTGGGGAACATAGTAATTTCAAAAAATTTCCTACGCACACGCAAGATCATGGTGATGCATAACAACGAGAGGGGAGAGTGTTGTCTACATACCCTCGTAGACCGATAGCGGAAGCATTATGACAATGCGGTTGATGTAGTCGTACGTCTTCACGGCCCGACCGATCAAGCACCGAAATTACGGCACCTCCGAGTTTTAGCACACGTTCAGCTCGATGACGATCCCCGAACTCCGATCCAGCAAAGTGTCAGGGAAGAGTTCTGTCAGCACGACGGCGTGATGACGATCTTGATGTTCTACCGTCGTAGGGCTTCGCCTAAGCACCGCTACAATATTATCGAGGAGTATGGTGGAAGGGGGCACCACACACGGCTAAGAAAACGATCACGAGGATCAAATTGTGTGTCTAGAGGTGCCCCCTTGCCCCCATATATAAAGGAGCAAGGGGGGGTGCGGCCGGCCCTAGGAGGAGGCGCGCTGGAGGAGTCCTACTCCTACCGGGAGTAGGACTCCCCCCCTTTCCCTAGTTGGATTAGGACTTGGGGGGAAGGAGGGGAGGGAAGAAAGGAAAGGGGGGGGGGCACCGCCCTCCCTCCTTGTCCAATTCAGACTAGGGGGGAGGGGCGTGCGGCAGCCCCTAGGCCTCCTCTCCTCTTCCTCCACTAGGCCCATTAAGGCCCATTAGGTTACCGGGGGGTTCCGGTAACCTCCCGGTACTCCGGTAAAATGCCGATTTCACCCGAAACACTTCTGATGTCCAAACATAGGCTTCCAATATATCAATCTTTATGTCTCGACCATTCCGAGAC
Source organism: Triticum aestivum (assembly GCF_018294505.1). Taxonomy (NCBI): domain Eukaryota; kingdom Viridiplantae; phylum Streptophyta; class Magnoliopsida; order Poales; family Poaceae; genus Triticum; species Triticum aestivum. Next base: position 382,833,570 of record NC_057812.1, on the reverse strand, counting down.
TCCTCGTCATGTCCGTGATCACATCCGGGACTCCGAAAAAACTTCGGTACATCAAAATATATAAACTCATAATGAAACTATCATCGTAACATTAAGCGTGCGGACCCTACGGGTTCGAGAACAATGTAGACATGACCGAGACATGTCTCCGGTCAATAACCAATAGAGGAACCTGGATGCTCATATTGGCTCCCACATATTCTATGAAGATCTTTTATTGGTCAGACCGCATAACAACATACTTTGTTCCCTTTGTCATCGGTATGTTACTTGCCCGAGATTCGATCGTCGGTATCTCAATACCTAGTTCAATCTCGTTACCGGCAAGTCTCTTTACTCGTTTTGTAATACATCATCTCGCAACTAACTCATTAGTTGCAATGCTTGCAAGGCTTATGTGATGTGCATTACCGAGAGGGCCTAGAGATACCTCTCCGACAATCGGAGTGACAAATCCTAATCTCGAAATACGCCAACCCAACATGTACCTTCGGAGACACCTGTAGAGCTCCTTTATAATCACCCAGTTACGTTGTGACATTTGGTAGCACACAAAGTGTTCCTCCGGCAAACGGGAGTTGCATAATCTCATAGTCATAGGAACATGTATAAGTCATGAAGAAAGCAATAGCAACATACTAAACGATCGGGTGCTAAGCTAATGGAATGTGTCATGTCAATCACATCATTCTCCTAATGATGTGATCCCGTTAATCAAATGACAACACATGTCTATGGTTAGGAAACATAACCATCTTTCATTAAAGAGCTAGTCAAGTAGAGGCACACTAGTGACGTTTAGTTTGGCTATGTATTCACACAAGTATTATGTTTTTGGATAATACAATTCTAGCATGAATAATAAACATTTATGATGATATAAGGAAATAAAATAATAACTTTATTATTGCCTCTAGGGCATATTTCCTTCACGATATGTGTAAATACAACATGGCATCACAACAAAACTCTACAACTCAAGTACTTTATTTAAAGGCTCCGAGAGCCATACATAACATGTTCATACAGGTAGGGGTCACAAGACCCGACACTCAAGTCATACAAGCATACAAGCACATGCGGAAGCAAATAAGTCTGGGTACAGACACTAGAAAGAAAGAAGGCTTGTCTGAAGCCTGTCTATCTACATAGGGCCCTCCATGGCCAGAATCACCACCTAGGTGGCAAGTTACTCATCGATGTCGAGGTCTACGTAAAACCCACCGGTGGGGGCGGTGTCGTTGTCTGAAAAATAGTAATTAAAGCAACATGAGTATAAAGGTACTCAGCAAGTCTTACAACAGATCCTACTATACATGCTTATTCTCAAGAAGGTGGTGGAGTTATTGCAGCAAGCCAGCTTTGACTCTTGGCTAATCTATCCTACGAGACACCACTGTAAAATAGTTTTCGCACACGAGTCCACTAATCACCAACACAATACTGCACCGGGGATCCTCCCTCGTCATCCTACGAGAGGGCCATCCTCGGTACTCACACTTATCTTGAGTCTTTTAGTAGTAACCATTAACTTGTCTATGAACTGTATAGGCAACCAAGTAGTCCTTTACCACGGATGCGGCTATTCAAATAGATGATGTTAACCCTGCAGGGTTGTACTTCTTCATACATGCTCTCACCACTTATCGTCGTTTACACGACATGTACTCGGCAACCTTCAAGCGGAAGCCCAACGAGGGTGTCGGCCACGGCCTGCCTAAACACTCAAGTCTCTAGTCCAGGTTTATCGCCTATCCAGGTTCCATCCGCAGGGAGTCCGGCCAAGGTTTCCACATACGGCCCCGAACGATGTGAACAGGGTTCCCGAGACACCAAACGGGTGACTCGGTACACCGTGCCACGGTGTATCTACCGCATCATAGCCCACCCATAGGGTCAGCGCTACGCATAGCCGCCAACACCTAACCTAAAAACACCAGAAACTAGTTGCAACTCCTGGACAGAGTACTAGAGTGGTTAAGAAGCCGAGAGGGTCAATTAAGGATCCCAACGCATGGTAGTAACTGATTCTTAAATCACACATACAGATCTCAGTTCTTAGGGATGGCCTCAATGAAACAACCCACCACGTACTCCTACATGGCCTCTCATCAATACCTTTACCAAAACATGTTCAACACATCCCTCACAATACCGACGTAATCATTTCACTCTAGCCCATCACCCAGATGAACCAGACCAGACACAACTCTAAGCATACCAGGCATAGCAAGGTAGGAAACACATACATGGCTCAATCAACTACTACACATGCTAGTGGGTTTCATCTAGTTACTGTGGCAATGACAGGTCATGCAAAGGATAAGGGTTCAACTACCGTAGCACACAGCAGTTTGAAACGTTGTTATCTTAATGCAGTAAATGAGAGCAGAGGCGAGAACATGGGATTGCATCGATATGATCAATGGGGCTGCTTGCCTGATGGAGTAGTAGTAGTAGTAGGGTACTGCCCTTCAGTTGGATACTCGGAGATATCCTCGGAGGAAGAACCTACCACGAAAGACACCACAGAACACAATCATCACATGGCAATATGCAACAATATGATGCATGCTATGACATGGCAATATGAGGTGTCCTGCCTAATGCAATGTGAAACAAGTTGGTTTGGGTCCATTTGAATCAAAGATTCAAATGGAAGCTTATGTTCCTAAGCATTATAAGTGCATTATCTTGTTTCACCTAAACAGCAAGGTTAAAGTGTTTTGTCATGCATGAAACCATTACATATGGAAATATTGAATTTTTCTGATCAAATTTCATATATAAATCTTTGCATTTGGAGTTACAGATTAAAATTTATGAATTTTTGAAGTTTGTAATATTTTCTAGAATTTCCTGTATAAGAATGATTCCAGTAATTGAGTTATTGCGTCAGCATTGCGTCAGGGTGACGTCAGTGGTCAACGGGGCCGGTCCAGGTCAAACCTGACCAGTGGGACCCGCGTGTCAGTAGTCAATTAACTAACTAATTTTGATTAGTGCTAATCTAAGTTAATTAGCAGGGCGGTCCCACATGTCATAGACTCAGGGGAAGTCAACCTGGGCCCACACGGGGTCAAACAGGGTAAAACTCGCCGGCGTTTAGCCACCGGCGAGGCCAGACACGGCGGAGTGATGCAGGTTTCATCCTCGGCGACCAAAACGACAACGGAGAGCATCTACGCGTAGCTGGGAGCAAGCAGCATCGAGTGGTGGCAGTTGGTGGAGCTGGGGTGGCCGGAAACGTCGCTGACGACGACCTTGGCGGTCGCCGGAGTTCAGGCAAGGTCGAAACTGAGGCTACGGGGCACGGCGAGGCGCGTGGAGTGGTGCTACGGGCTCCTGCGAGTGCGGTGAGTGCGTTGGTCACAAAGGTGTGGCCGGTGGGTGGCCAGAGTCACGTCGGCGATGAGCTTGGTGGCGGCGGGTGCTCGGGTGTGCGTGGTGCGATGCACACGGTGCAGGAGGAAGTTAATGGAGAGGGGGAGGAGGTAGCTGGGCTCACAGCGATCACAACGAGGCAGACGGAGAGGTCGGGGACGAGCTGGTGCTGCGGTGAAGGCGAAGGGGATCTCCGGCGGCCGGAGTTGGGGAAGACGGGGTCAGGGTGACTCCAGAGCGGGCGAGCGCTCGGGGCTCGTCCTGCTCGACGTAGTCGATGACGGCGGAGCTCGTGGACACGGTGGCGCGGCGCGAGGACGACGGAGGGCGCGGCTACGTCGACGGTGCGGCGGCAGGGGCGTCGGCCATGGTGGGAGAGGGCGAGGGAGAGAGGAAGGGGGAGAATGAGTGTGTCTAGGCGGTCGGGGCAACGACGTGGGGCTCTCCCAAGGTCCCACGGGCGCGAGTGGCAAGCAGGTGGCGCGGTGGCAAGCTCTCGCGCGCCGGTGTCACCTCCCTACCTGCCTGGCGGGGACGAAGCAGCTGGCTGGCACGGGCCAGCACAGTGCTGGGCCGCCAGGTGGGTCGGCTGGTGGCTTGCCAGGTTAGTTTCCTTTCTCTCTTTTTCTATTTTCTATTTATTCTGTTTTGTGTTTTGAAATAGTAAAATGTCACAGCCCCAGTTCAGGCCTTGCCTGCCTTTGCATTAGCCTCCATGCATCATGTCTAAATTCTATTAATTTTGAAATGGGGACTGATAAACCCTAGCAGCAAGTGAAATACAACTAGGGTCAAATTAAATCTTTTCCATCTACCCAAAATGGCTTTTAGAAAAGTTCATCAATTTTGGAATGGGTGAAAACTTCTTCCAAAAATGATGCACACATTTCTAGGACATTTCTGGATTTTGGAGTTAATTCATATGTATTTGCATTTGGACAATTAAATGCTATATAATATATTAAATGTCCAAATAATTCTGAACTTAAGTGAGGGCTGTTGGAAATATTCCATACAGAGCCCACAATTATTTTCAGGGTTTTAGAAAATGCCTTAGCATTTTAATTAAGTCAAAACAATTACAGAAAAATAGAAAACAGAAACTAAATAAAAGAGAGAGAGAGAAGGAACAAACCTGGGCCTCCCCTGTGCTAGGCCCAACCACCTGGCAGCCCAGCCACCTGGCCGGCCCACCGAGGGCAGGGGCGTCTTCTTCCTCCTGCCAGAAGGCAGAGGAGAAGACAGCCATGACGCCGCGGCATGCCACGCCGACAGCTGCCTGCCTGGCTGCCCCCTCGTCGCCATGGACTCCCTCTGCGATGCCACGCTACCCCCTAGACCCCTTGACGCTCTCGCTCTCTCCCTGCCTCGCTCTCTCTCGCTCTCTCTCCCAAAGCCGAGCGGAGCCATCGCCGCCTCTCGTCGTTTCCGTTTCCACCGCCTCTCCCTCGCTTCCCCGACCAGTGCAGGCGCTCCGCCACATCGTCCCCGACATCTCTGCCAAGTCAAGCAAGCCGAGATGCACCGCAGCACCGCCATCGCCGTCTTCTTCAACCTCAGTCCGCCGAGATCGCCGACGACCGTGCGCCCGCTCCGTTGCTTCCCCGAGCTCCCCAAGACCACCGCTGCACTCCCCGTGAGCTTCTCCTTCGATCCCCACTTCCCCCCTGCTTGTTTGCGCCGTGTAGTCGCTGCCCTCTTCGAGCCCGAGAGCATCTCGCCGCCGGCCATGGCGTAGTCGTGGCCACACCCGCGCAAGCTCGCAACCAAGCACTTCACCGCACTCGCTGTGTCCCCAGGAGCCCGCAGCACCCCTCCGCACCTCCTGCTGTGCCTCCTAGCGACGACCCCGAGCTCGCCCGAGCTCCGGCAGCCACCAACGTCGTCGTCGGCGTCTTTTCCGGCCACCCCAGGCCCGGCTACTGCCACCAAGCAACGCGCTACAACGCCAGCTACCCGTAGAGACCAACCGCGGCTCAAACCGCGGTCTGTATGCGAAACCCGGGCAACTCCGGCGAGTTGCCGCCAAGGTTTTGGTCGCCGCCGGCTGAACTCTGGTGACTCCGACGTGGCACACTTAGTTAACACTAATGACGCCATTAGCTAATCACTGTGCCACTCACGGATGGGCCCCATGCGCTAATTAACCCCAGGATTTATTCCCTGTTTAACTTAGACTAAACCACCGGGCCCACACATCAGGTTGACTTTGCTGACATGGCCTTTGACCGGCCCCACCTGTCATTGACTCGAGCCAGCACTGTGTCACTGACCAGTAGGCCCCACTGGTCAGGTTTGACCTGGCCAGCCACAGTTGACCTGATGACGTCACACCGACATCATGCTGACGCAGTAATAGGCATTTCTGGATTTATTCTTATTCAGGAAATTTCAGAAAATACCCAAAACTTGTAAAATTCATAGAAATTCAACCGTAACTCGGAATGAAATAAATTATATATGAAAAATTATCAGAAAAACTCAAGGAATCTGTTTATGGCATTTTTATGCATGTTTGAACAATGTTTGTCCTCTGTTCTGGACAAAACAAATAAATGGCATTTAACTAATCATATATGGAGTTTGAATTGGAATCTTGTATTCAAACCAACTTCATTTAATTGTGTTGCTAGTTGCATTAGCTCAATCAACAACATATTGCCATGTCATTATCATGCATCATGTTGTGCATTGCATTGATTGTGTTCCTTCTCTATTGCCGGTGATTGTCCCCTCTCGGTAGACGCTGCTCCGACGCTGGTGATCGTTGACACTGATGAAGACTCAATGTTATCTTCAAAAGTGCCAGGCAAGCACAACCCCCTTGTTCATTTCGATACAAGCCCACTCTCTCACACCTGCTCTCTTTTACTGCATTAGGATAACAACAATTCATCTGTTACTTGTTGTGGTAGTTGAACCCCTTATCCTCTGCATGACCTGTCATTGCCATAGTAAATAGATGAAACCCACTAGCATGAGTAGGAGTTGTTTGAGCCCTGATGTGCCTACTCATTCATGCTTGTTTGTCATGCCTGCTATTGCATAAAGTTGTGTCGGGTCTGATTCATCGGGAATGAATTGGAATGGTGATGAACATGTCCTACCGGTGAGAGCTAAGTGTGTGAACACGATTTGGTAAAGGTAGCGGTGAGAGGCCATGTAGGAGTACATGGTGGGTTGTCTCATTGAAACCGTCCTTAGGAACTGAGTTCTGTGTCTGTGATCCATGAACAGCTACTACCACTCATTGGGATCCTTAATTGACCCTCTCGGCTTCTTAATCACCCTAGTACTCTGTCCAGGAGTTGCAACTAGTTTCTGGTGTTTGTAGGTTATGTGTTGGCGGCCGTGCGTAGCGCTGACCCTAGGGGTGGGCTATGTTGCGGTAGATACACTGTGGCACGGTGTACCGGGCGCCCGTTTGGTGTCTCGGGAACCCTGTTCACATCGTTCGGGGCCGTATGTGGAAACCTCGGCCGGACTCCCTGCGGATGGAACCTGGATAGGCAATAAACCTGGACTAGAGACTTAAGTGTTTAGGTAGGCCGTGGCTGACACCCTCGCCAGGCTTCCGCTTGAAGGTTGCCGAGATACATGACGTGTATATGGTGGTAAGTGGTGGGAGCGTGTGTGAAGAAGTACACCCCTGCAGGGTTATCATTATCTATTCTAATAGCCGGATTCCTCGGATATGTAAACTTGGACCCCTCACATAGTTCATAGACAAGTGAAAGTGGATACTCTAAAACTCGCAAGATAAGTGTGAGTGCTATGGATGGCGTTCTCGCAGGGAGACGAGAGCGGTTCCATAGTGGTGTATTGATATGGTGAATTTTTGGACTCGTGTGCGCCACCTCAAAAGAGTTGCTTGCAGTCGTAGTTCAGGTTAGCCACTGAGTCAAAGCTGGCTTGCTGCAGTTAAACTCCACCACCCCCCCTTTGTTGATACTGATGCATATGTAGCTAGTTCTGATGTAAGTCTTGCTGAGTACTTTTGTACTCACGTTTGCTTAATTTATGTTTTGCAGAGAGAGAGACTTCCGTCTCGCTAGTAGTTCCGCATGGACTTCGACGTTTAGCTTGATACCTCAGCTATGATCTTGTGCCCTTGGCAGGATCTGGTAGATAGTCAGGCTTCTCAGCCTTCTTCATTTGTAGTTGTCTGTACTCAGACAAGTTAAGCTTCCGCATGTGCTTGTTGCTTGTATGCTCTGTGTGTTGGGTCATAAGACCCATGTTTGTAATATCTCGCTCCTCGGAGCCTAATGAATAAATACTTTGAGTCGTAGAGTTATGTTGTGATGCCATGTTGTATTTACACATATCGAGCATATTGTGTGTATGATTGAAATGCTTGGTATGTGTGGGATCCGACAATCTAGTTGTTTATCCTTGGCAGCCTCTCTTATGGGGAAATGTAGTCCAGTGCTTCCTTGAGCCATAGTAGTCCGCTACAGCCCGGTTCACCGGAGTCCTGCTAGCCCAGCACTACTGCTCAGATCACTTGACTGGCCGGCATGTGTTCCACTTCGTTCCTGTGTCTGTCCCTTCGGGGAAATGTCACGCGGTGACATCCGGAGTCCTGCCTAGCCTGCTACAGCCCGGGTTCCCAGAGTCCTGTTAGCCCAATGCTACAGCCCGGATTCACACGCTGCTGACCGACATGCTCGATGTGATTCATGTATTCCTGTCCCCATAGGTTAGTGCCGCTTTGGGTTCACGACTAGCCATGTCGGCCCGGGTTCTCTGTCATATGGATGCTAGCGACATTATCATATACATGAGCCAAAAGGCGCAAATGGTCCCGGGCCATGGTAAGGCGACACCCGTGGGAATACCGTGCGTGAGGCCGCAAAGTGATATCAGGTGTTACCGGCTAGATCGATGTGACTTGGAATAGGGGTCCTGACATAAAAATACTATTTCATTTAGGAAAACCCTGAAAATATTCAGAGGCACATTTGAAAATATCCTCAACATCCTAAAATTACTTTCAGGATTATTTGGGCATTTTAAAATATTTATAAGATTTAAATTGCCCAAATGCAATTAGTAATGAATTAATCCAATGACCTTATGATGTCATAGAGAAGTGTGCACCATTTTTGTCAAAGGTTTTAACCCAAAACAAAAAGGGTGGACTTTTTAGAAGGGCATTTCAGGTTCATTGAAAAAGTGTTTAGTAAACCCTAGTTGTTCCAGGGGGTGCTGGGGGTTCTGTCATCCCCATTTCAGTTTTCTGGGAAAATAAACATGATGCAACACTCTAATGCATGAACTAGCTAGGGTGTGACAACTCACCCCCACTCAAAAGAATCTCGTCCCGAGATTTAGGATCCGTTGGGAAGAAGGTTGGGTACTCGAGTCGAAGTCGATCCTCCCTTTCCCAAGTGGCTTCTTTTTCAAAGTGGTGTGACCATTGAACCTTGAGAAACTTGATGTTATGGCGTCGAGTGGTACGCTCAGCTTGATCAAGGATACGAACGGGATATTCCCAATATGTGAGATTATCTTGTAGATCAAGCGTTTCGTGGTCCACTCCATGGATAGGATCCGCGAAGCAACGCCTGAGTTGAGAAACGTGGAAGACATCGTGAACTCTAGAAAGATGCGTAGGTAGTTCCAATTGGTAGGCAACTTCTCCTTGTTTGGCAAGAATGCGAAAGGGTCCAATGTAACGAGGAGCCAAGTTGCCTTTGATACCGAAACTTTGGCTTCCCTTTAACGGAGTAACCCGAAGGTAGGCCTTCTCGCCGACTTCATAAGTCATGAGCTTATGTTTACGGTCATATTGGCTCTTTTGACGAGATTGAGCTATTTTCGATTTCTCACGAATAACGCGAACCTGTTCTTCTACTTCCTGAATCATATCCGGGCCAAAGAGTTGTCTTTCCCCGGTTTCTGACCAGTTAAGAGGCGTTCAACATTTCCGTCCATAGAGAACTTCGAAAGGAGCTTTGCCCAAGCTAGCTTGATAACTATTGTTATAAGCAAACTGCACGAATGGAAGGCATTTCTCCCAATCCAGTCCGAATGAGATGACAGAAGGTCGGAGCATATCCTCCAGAACTTGATTTACTTGCTCTACTTGACCACTTGATTGGGGGTGGAAGGCGGTGCTAAAAGAGAGATGAGTTCCCATAGCATTTTGGAAACTTTCCCAAAATCGAGAGGTGAAGAGACTCCCACGGTCTGAGTTAATTTCCAATGGGACACCATGAAGAGACACTATTCTGGAGATGTATAGGTCAGCTAGCTGGCTAGCAGTGATACTCTCACGAACAGGTAGGAAGTGGGCTACTTTGGAAAGACGGTCGATCACGACGAAGATAGCATTATTCCCTCTCTTGGTCCTGGGAAACCTAGTAATGAAATCTATACTGATTTTATCCCATTTCCATTCGGGAATAGCCAAAGGTTGAAGGGTGCCAGCAGACCGTTGATGCTCTGCTTTAACACGACGACAAACGTCGCAGTTAGCAATGTATTGAGCAATTTCTCTCTTCATCCTAGTCCACCAAAACCTCTGGCGTAGGTCTTGATACATCTTAGTACTACCGGGATGAATGGTGAGAGGGGATTCATGAGCTTCCTTAAGGACCAGTTGTCGTAATTGTTGTTTCTTGGGAACCACCAGGTGGTTCTCAAAGAAGACAACACCTTGATCGTTCACAGAGAAACACGTAGTAGCTCCGCTAGCAATGTTCTGCTTGATCCGAGATATTCCCTTGTCATACCGCTAGGCGGTTATGATCTGATCCATAAGGGTCGGTTTCACCACCATGGTAGATAGGAATCCTTGAGGAACAATGTGAAGGTTAAGCTTACAAAATTCCTCATGGAGAAGTGGTTGACCTTGTTGTAACATCAAGTTGTTACAATAAGATTTACAACTTAGCGCATCAGCCATGACATTGGCTTTGCCCGGGGTGTAAGTTATCCCTAATTCGTAACCCTGAGATCAACTCGACCCAACGTCTTTGCCTGAGATTCAAATCCGGTTGGGTGAAGATATATTTCAAACTTTGGTGATCAGTGAAGATCTCGCAACGATTACCGAGAAGGTAATGTCGCCATGTTTTAAGTGCATGGACTACAGCTGCAAGCTCTAGATCATGTGTGGGATAGTTTTCCTCATGTGGATGTAATTGCCGTGAAGCATAGGCAATTACCTGACGATCTTGCATGAGTATGCAACCTAGTCCTTGTCGCGAGGCGTCGCAATAGATAATAAAGTCCTTGGAGAAATCTGGTGGTACCAGTACGGGAGCAGATGTCAGGCGTCTTTTCAGTTCCTGAAAGCTGAACTCACACTGTGGGGTCCACTCGAACCTTTTATCCTTCTTGAGGAGTTCAGTTAGAGGTTTAGCAACCTTGGAGAAAATCTCGACGAAGCGGTGACAATAACTCGCTAAGCCAAGGAAGCTCCGAACTTGCTTGACCGTCTCAGGTGGAGTCCAATCAAGGACAGCTTGAACTCGCTCGGGATTGACAGCAATACCCTTACCAGAGATTACATGTCCTAGATAGGTCACTTCTGGCAACCAAAATTCACACTTGGAGAATTTGGCATAAAGGCGATGCTCTCGAAGTTTCGTCAATACCAGCCTTAGATGTTCGACATGTTCTTCCTCGCTCTTGGAGTAGATGAGTATATCATCGAGGTATACCACGACGAATTTATCCAAATACTCCATGAAGACCGAGTTCATTAACCGAGAGAAGGTGGCTGGGGCATTGGTTAAACCGAAGGACATAATGGTGTACTCGTATTGGCCATACCGAGTAACAAAGGCCGTTTTGGGAATGTCCCCGTTTTATATTTTGATTTGATGATAGCCCAACCTCAAATCCATCTTGGAAAAGACTGAGGATCCAGCGAGCTGGTCATACAGATTGTTGATCCTGGGGAGCGGATACTTGTTCTTGATAGTGACCAGGTTGACAGGTCGGTAATCAACAACCATCTAATCCGTTCCATCCTTCTTCTTGACGAAGAGGACGGGGCAAGCCCAAGGAGAAGAACTAGGACGGATGAAACCCTTTTTCAAGGACTCATTGAGTTGGGTTTTAAGCTCAGCTAGTTCTAAGGGTGCCATCTTATAGGGTCTTCTAGAAATTGGGACGATCCCTGGAACAAGGTCTATCACGAACTCGACATCCCTGTCGAGTGGAACACCTGGCAGTTCTTCTGGGAAGACATCTGGGAAGTCTCGAACTACCGGAATATCTTCAAGGTCTGGAAGGGGGTTGGCATTTAGGGAGTAAAGCTGGCGCTTGGCCATTCGAGTTAAGACATTGACTGTCTTGCCCGATGGGTGAGTAAGTTGAACAATTCTAGTAGAGCAATCAATCTTAGCATAATGGGCTGACATCCAGTCCATACCCAAGATGATGTTTATGTCCGAGGACTTGAGAGCTATTAAGGATGCAAGGAAGACAAGTCTATCGACAAGGATTTCATTCCCATGGCTTACTCTAGAAGTTTGCCATTTGGAACTCGGAGTTTGAATTACCATGGAAGTGGGCATGTCACAGAATGTCGTGTTATGCAATCGAGCATAGCTCTCAGATATGAATGAATGAGATGCTCCAGTATCAAAAAGAATAGATGCCGGATGGCAATTAACAAGGAGCGTACCAAGGACGATGTTAGGATCATCATGAGCCTCCTCAGCTGAGACATAGTTGACATGGCCACGTGTAGTGGTGGCTCGCTTGGCGTAGAATGTCTTTCCTGCTGGCTTACCACGACCAACAGACTTTCCAGACTGGTTGGGGTTGTTGTTCTGGGGACACTCTCGACTGTAGTGACCCGGCTCTCCACACATGAAACATGTCACAACATTGGGGCGTGGAGCAGCATTAGCAGCGGGGCCACCATAGGACTTAGGCGATGCAAACTGCTGGTTGGGGCGAGGCGCCTCAAAGGATGGCCTCGGAATGAACCTGGGTGGCAGCACTGTGCTTGGAATCCACACCCGGTGCTTCTGAGATCCAGAGCCGGATGAGGAGCCAAAATCACGGGAGTGCTTGCGTGAAGTGTCATAGTCAGTCTGGCATGTCTCAGCACTGATGGCTTTATGGACCAACTTCTGAAAAGAGGTGCACTCTGTAACACCCCGGATGTTATTTACCTAATATGTAATCCAACTCTTGCCGTTTTCGGCGTTAAGTTATTTTATTTTCTCGGGTTCGGGTTTTTGTATCCATGTATTGTTGTAGTTGTCATGCATCTCATATCATTTCATCATGTGCATTGCATTTGCATACGTGTTCGTCTCATGCATTCGAGCATTTTCCCCGTTGTCCATTTTGCATTCCGGCGCTCCGTTCTCCTCCGGTGGTCATTTCTACCTTTCTTTCCTGTGTGGGGATTAAACATTTCCGGATTGGACCGAGACTTGCCAAGCGGCCTTGGTTTACTACCGGTAGACCGCCTGTCAAGTTTCGTACCATTTGGACTTCGTTTGATGCTCCAACGGTTAACCGAGGGACCGAAAAGGCCTCGTGAGTGTTGCAGTCCAACACCCTTCTAGTCTGGCCCAAAACCCACCAAAACCTTCTCCATCATCTAGAGCGTTAGATCACGATCGCGTGGCTGAAAACCGCACCTCATTTGGACACTCCTAGCTCCCTCTAAGCCTATAAATACCTCCCCCATTCGAAATCACGGGTGAAACCCTAGTCGCCTCCCACCTCTCGCCGCCGGACACGTCCGACCCAGCCGCCGCCGCCACGTGTCCGCCTCCTATTCGCCGCGCCACCGCCCCACTTCGTCGCCGCCGCCGGCCCGGGAGGCCCGGATCGGGCCCCCGAGGCCCACTTCGCCACCGCCGCCGCCCGGTGCCTCTTCCTCCTGAGGCCTGCCGCCTCTCCGCCACGCCGCCGCATGCAGGCGCCGGTCTTCGTCGCCGGCGAGCTCCACCAGACCGGCCCTGTCCGCTCCGGCCGTCGCCAGGCGCCGGCGACCCGCGCCGCGGACGCCACCGCCACCACCGTCCTCGCCCGGGGCCGGCGAGCCCTTCCCCTCCACCGGCGAGCTCCGGCAGCCGCTTCCCCGACGGACTCCGGCGAGGCCCCCGGTGAACCTCGATCCATGCGCCGGATCCAGATCTGGAAATTAGGGTTGACCTAATTTTTTCCCTAAGTCTGCATATTATATTGCCATGTTCATCGCATCGTAACTTTGCATCCGTAGATGCGTTTTGGGCATATAGCATATCAAAATGTCCGTCTCAGAGAGCACATCATTTTATCTCATTGCATCATTTTCATTTGAGTTCATCTTGATGCCCGAAATGCTGTTGGAAGAGTGATATTTGAGATAATTGTCAGATCTGCTGCTCCAAATAGCTATTTGTCATTTTTGCCATGATTATTGTGTGCATGATATGCCCCTGAGCTCTACATGTGTTTTGTTATATGCTTTGCCATCTTTCCAGAGGTGCTATACATGTATTTTTGTGATGTGTGTGGTGACTAGCACAAGCTTGCAAAGTGGTGCATTCGTTAATGCTGATTTCAGAGACTTAGCAATTCCACTAAGTCCTTGATCTGTTTTTATCAATATGCCATATGTTCATGTTGTTTCCTAGTGATCCGTGCCTCTTTTGAGGATGATCAGTAAAGATGATTTGTTAATCTTGTAGTCCTCTATCCATCCATGTCTTTGTTTGCATTTATGGAGCACTCTAGATTGAGTCAATCGAGCTCTACTTTTGCTATTTCGTGAATCTGGGCAGATTGTCTACTTGTTAGCGATTTTGCCGAGGATGTTGTAGTTGATCCGTGCATGCTATGTTATTGTTCTTGCCATATCTAGCTTGTATAATGTGTTTTCTTGATGGGTGCATGCTTAGATTGTCATGCCTTGCTCTGTAGTGATTGCATCGATCTCGTAAACATGCCTACTTGATATCTGATTTGCATGCTCCAGTTTTTTCTCTAAGTCTGAAATCTGTTTATCAATTGCACTTTTGCCATGCTTGTTTGAACCTGTTAATGAATGAATTGGCCGTAGCTCAGTGTTAATCTTTTGTTAAGCTTCATGAATGGATCCCTGCCATGAATTTTGTTGCCATGTTTGGGTGCTGTAGCATGTTTAGCTTGTTGCATTTAGATGGCTACTTGCTGTATATCGCAGACCGGTGCCATATTTGAATTGCTTGCCATTTCCAAACCGTGTCTCTGATTCCGGCGTTCTTTATATCTTTTTCAAGAGAAATCATCTCACCTTTCCAGTGGCACAGTTGGATTACCAAGTTGAGGCCAGGTTCATTCATTCCTTGTCAAATCTTGCATATGCATCACATATCGCATCCCACCTAGCATACCATGTTTGCATCATGTTGTTTGAGCTTTGCACATGGTTGATTGTGTCCTTTTGCTTGTTTGTCTTGTTTGGGTAGAGCCGCGAGACGAGTTCGCTAACGAGGAGCCCGTTGAGTTTTCTTTTGAGGATCCAGTCAACTCTGACAACTTTGCAGGCAAGATGATCATACCCTCGAAATCACTTCTATCTTTGCTTTGCTAGATGCTCACTCTTTTGCTATGCCTATGCTACGATGCCTACCACTTGCTTCATGCCTCCCAAATTGCCATGTCAAACCATTTCCTAGCAAACCATTGATTGGCTATGTTACCGCTTTGCTCAGCCCCTCTTATAGCGTTGCTAGTTGCAGGTGAAGATCGGAGACCGTTCCTTGTTGGAACATTATTTTCTTGTTGGGATATCATTATATTATCTTGTTATCTTAATGCATCTATATACTTGGTAAAGGGTGGAAGGCTCGGCCTTTTGCCTAGTGTTTTGTTCCACTCTTGTCGCCCTAGTTTCCGTCATATCGGTGTTATGTTCCCGGATTTTGCATTCCTTACGCGGTTGGGTGATAATGGGAACCCCTTGACAGTTCGCCTTGAATAAAGCTTTTCCAGCAATGCCCAACCTTGGTTTTACCATTTGCCACCTAGCCTCTTTTTCCCTTGGGTTTCCGGAGCCCAAGGGTCATCTTATTAAAAAAACCCAGACCAGTGCTCCTTTGAGTGTTGGTCCACCTCGTCAGCTGCCGGTGGCCACCAGGTGCAACTCTGGGCTGGCCTACCGGAAGTTTGGACAATCTGAGTGTGCCCTGAGAACGAGATATGTGCAGGTCCTGTCGGGATTTGTCGGCACATTCGGGCAGTGTTGCTGGATTTGTTTTAACTTGTCGAAGTGTCTTGTAGAACCGGGATACCGAGTCTGATCAAAATGTCTCGGGAGAAGGTATATCCTTCGTTGACCGTGAGAGCTTGTCATGGGCTAAGTTGGGACTCCCCTGCAGGGATTTGAACTTTCGAAAGTCGTGCCCGCGGTTATGGGCAGATGGGAATTTGTTAATGTCTGGTTGTAGATAACTTGAACCTTAACTTAATTAAAATGAATCAATTGTGTGTGTTACCATGATGGTCTCTTCTCGGTGGAGTCCGGGAAGTGAACATGGTGTTGGAGTAATGTTTGCCGCAGGTTGTTCTCTAGTTATTCGATCGCGCTTTGCCTTCTCTTCTCGCTCTCATTTGCGAATAGGTTAGCCACCATATATGCTAGTCGCTTGCTGCAGCTCCACTTATTACCTTGCCTTACCTATAAGCTTAAATAGACTTGATCGCGAGGGTGCGAGATTTCTGAGTCCCTGTGGCTCACAGTTTACTTCCAAACCAGATGCAGGGCCTGATGACTCCGTTCTAGATGACGTGCTTGAGCTCAAGTGGGAGTTCGACGAGGACTCACGCTGTTACTATGTGTCTTTCCTTGATGAACAGTAGTGGTGCCCAGTTGGGGCGATCGGGACCGTGTCGCATGTTGGGTTGATCTTTTATTTTGGCACCGTAGTCGGGCCATGAGTGATTGGATGATGTAATGCTATTTATGTACTTTGTTTGACGTGGTGAGTGTAACTATGTTCCTTCCCCTTTTATTATTTATATTACATGGGATGTTGTGAAGATTGCCTAACTTGCGACATTGCTTTCAATGCGGTTATGCCTCTAAGTCGTGCTTCGACACGTAGGAGATATAGCCGCATCGAGGGCGTTATACACTCGTGCAGACGAAGATCGTGGTGAAGCTCAGGGCTAAGTCCCTTGTGGAACCTTGCCTGCTTCTTAGCTCCGATGGATACTTCTTCAGGAGCATAACGTGCCAGATTTCCAAACTCACGACTATAAGCATCCACAGTCAGTCTGCCTTGGGTGAAATTGCAGAACTCTTCCCTCTTACGATCCATGAGACCTTCCGGGATGTGATGCTCACGGAAAGCCTCACTGAATTCAGCCCAAGTAGTGATTTGGCCGACCGGGCGCATAGCCTCAAAGTTTTCCCACCAAAGGCTAGCAGGGCCTTCAAGGTGATAGGCAACATAGGTAACCTTATCGGCTTCGGCTACATTGGCAGAATGTAGCTTGTGGGTGATGCTGCGAAGCCAGTCATCCGCGTCGAGGGGCTCGACGGAATGATTAAACTTAGGTGGATACAACTTGATAAAGTCATTGATTGACACCAAGTCGTTTCGCTGATGACGTGCAGTGTTCTGCTTAATCCGCTCCAGCAAGCGGTTAGTCTCACGCTTGTTTCTTTCTGCCTCTAGCATAACTTCGGCCAGAGAAGGCGGGTGAGGCAGATTCTCACCCCTAGCTGCACTGGCTTCCCCCTGCTCCGGGGTAGCAGGGTTGCTGCGGGTGTTGACCATCCTAGGAAAAACAAGACAATGGTTTAGACAAGGATGGCACAATCTTGGCAAGGAAGTGCAGAATGTAATGGATAACATGGAATGCTGAGATGTTCATTGCACGACATGGTAATATAGAAATTGCCATATATATACCATTGGTCATACACACCGTACATAGTTTAGTACAAGCCCAAGCTAGAGTACAACTACGGTGAAAGATATTACATCTCATCGGAGGCATTCCAAGCTCCTATACATTATTTTTCTACACCTCCGGAGCGTGATGCACACCAAGTCGTATCCCACGGTCACACAGGACTGTGGAGAATGCAACTATTACAGTACTAGTGAAACTACTACTAGCTCAGAAGGTTCTGTAGTAATCCTCATAAAAGTCACCACCAAAACCTGGAAGCGGAACATGATCATCTGGGAACAGATGGTCCTATGGAGCTTGCGGACCATAGGGACTCGGATGTGGCCTTGGTCCCACAAACAGTGGCAGACGGGGACCACGAGGAGGGGTGATGCCTCCAACATCACGCCACTCCATACAATCTGGCAATCCAGACCGCACAGGGTACAGGTCTCTCAGGTCCATGTACCCTGCCTGCACAGCAGGTACAAACCGAGTCAAAGTGGCCCAGTGATCAGCATGAGAGTGGAAAAGCTCCATACGCAAGGCCCGATTTTCGCGGTCCTTATCCTTGAGCATCTTGGTAGTGGTGCAGAGTAGTGACTCCTCATGTGTAGAGTCATAGTACAAAGCCTGATAATACCCCTGTGCTCCAGGGAGTGAGGCTGGCATGTAGCGGAAATCGGTGTTCTGAAGCAAGGCAGTCCTGGCTCGAATGATAGTCATCATTGAGTAGGCTGCATCCTGCATATACATCTCAATAGTGACTCCAAGTCCATAAGAGCAGTGAAGGAGTTCAGTGGCTCCAGGATAAGAGGGATATATCGTGACGGTACAAAGGTACTGGCTCTGGTTGAAGTCTCGGAACTGCTCCTCGACGGTATATTCCAAATACCATCGATAGCCTGTCTCGACCATCACTCGAACCAACATGGCCGTGTGACCGGGTACATCGAGGCACCAGGTCAGACGAACCACTTGGTTCTGAGAACGGGTGGCCGTCTGAAAGCACAGAATAATGCAAAGGTATTAGAATTTTCTAGGAGAAATCGAACATCATAACGGATGCAAATGCTCAGAAAAAGATTTGAGACATTCACAATAGTTTGCAAAACCACTCAACAACATAATATCAAGGTTCTGGTTCAACTGGCAACATACTAAAAGTAGTAGAAAGTGTACTGAGGCTTGTAACAACAATCCTATAAGCTACTACAGATTAGTAACACATGAACCTGATAGAGAGAAGAGAGCCTAGTCCTTAACCCACGTAGAATGAGAAGAGAATGACTCAGATCAGAGGGCATAAGGTAAAGGAGTAAAAGAGCCTTACGTTCCCTCCAACAATCAATTCCCCTACATATAACTAAAGCATTTCTAGACTCGACATCGACCAGTTTAGCTCAACGAACCTACAGGCAGTCCGGCTCTGATGCCAACGCTGTCAGGACCCCGATTCCAAGTCACATCGATCTAGCCAGTAACACCTCATATCACTTTGCGGCCTCACGCACGGTATCCCCACGGGTGTCGCCTTACCATGGCCCGGGACCGTTTGCGCCTTTTGGCTCACGTATATGATAGTGTGGCTAGCATCCATATGAGAAAGAACCTGGGCCGACATGGCTAGTCGTGAACCCAAAGCGGCACATACCTATGGGGACATGCATACATGAATCACATCGAGCATGTCGGTCAACAACGTGTGAATCCGGGCTATAGCACTGGGCTAACAGGACTCTGAGGAAACCAGGCTGTAGCAGGCTAGGCAGGACTCCGGATGTCACCGCGTGACATTTCCCCGAAGGGACAAACATAAGAACGAAGTGAAACACATGCCGGCCAGTCAAGTGTCCTGAGCAGTAGTGCTGGGCTAGCAAGACTCCGGTGAACCGTGCTGTAGCGGACTACTATGGCTCAAGGAGCACTAGACTACATTTCCCCATAAGAGAGGCTGCCAAGGATAAACAACTAGATTGTCGGATCCCACACATACCAAGCATTTCAATCGTACACACAATATGCTCGATATGTGTAAATACAACATGGCATCACAACAAAACTCTACAACTCAAGTACTTTATTTAAAGGCTCCGGAGAGCCATACATAACATGTTCATACAGGTAGGGGTCACAATACCTGACACTCAAGTCATACAAGCATACAAGCACATGCGGAAGCAAATAAGTCTGGGTACAGACACTAGAAAGAAATAAGGCTTGTTGAAGCCTGTCTATCTACATAGGGCCCTCCATGGCCAGAATCACCACCTAGGTGGCAAGTTACTCATCGACGTCGATGTCTACGTAAAACCCATCGGAGGGGGCGGTGTTGTCGTCTGAAAATAGTAATTAAAGCAACACGAGTACAAAGGTACTCAGCAAGTCTTACAACAGATCCTACTATACATGCTTATTCTCAAGAAGGTGGTGGAGTTATTGCAGCAAGCCAGCTTTGAATCTTGGCTAAGCTATCCTACGAGACACCACCGTAAAATAGTTTTCGCACACGAGTCCACTAATCACCAACTCAATACTCCACCGGGGATCCTCCTAGTTGTCACACCCTAGCTAGTTCATGCATTAGAGTGTTGCATCATGTTTATTTTCCCAGAAAACTGAAATGGGGATGACAGAACCCCCAGCACCCCCCTGGAACAACTAGGGTTTACTAAAAACTTTTTCAATGAACCTGAAATGCCCTTCTAAAAAGTCCACCCTTTTTGTTTTGGGTTAAAACCTTTGACAAAAATGGTGCACACTTTTCTAGGACATCATAAGGTCATTGGATTAATTCATTACTAATTGCATTTGGGCAATTTAAATCCTATAAATATTTTAAAATGCCCAAATAATCCTGAAAGTAATTTTAGGCTGTTGAGGATATTTTCAAATGTGCCTCTGAATATTTTCAGGGTTTTCCTAAATGAAATAGTAAAAATTGTATGCTTGTCCCCGTAAGTTAGTGCCACTTTGGGTTTACGACTAGTCATGTCGGCCCGGGTTCTTTGTCATATGGATGATAGCGACACTATCATATACGTGAGCCAAAAGGCGCAAACGGTCCCGGGCCAGGTAAGGTGGCACCCGTGGGAATACCGTGCGTGAGGCCGCAAAGTGATATGATGTATTACATGCTAGATCAGTGTGACTTAGGATCGAGGTCCTGACAGCTTTGGTATCAGAGCCTGACTGCCTGTAGGACTACCAAGCGAAACTAGTGGAAGTTGTGTCTAGAAACGCTTTAGTTATGTAAGGGAATTGATTGGGGAAGGGAACGTAAGGCTCTTTTTACTCCTTATACCTTATGCCTTCTGATCTGAGTCATCCTCTTCTTTTCTACGGGGATTAAGAATTAGGGCTTCTCATCTATCTATCAGGATGATGTGTTACTAATCCATATACTTATAGGATTGATGGATTCAAGTCTCAGTTCAGTTTCTACGACTTCCGTAGATGGCCTCAGAACCTTGATATTGTGATGCTGAGTGGTCATGCCACTATTTTGCAGGATGTCTCAAATCTTTTTGAGCAATTACGGCCGTTATGCTGTCCGAGTCATCCCAGGTTACTAAATAGTCTGATGCATTTGCAAATCCTTTCTTTCCGTTGTCGATGTCCTTTTGGTCAGAATAAGCACACTAACCGGTGCGTTGAGGTACTCTATTGCCTCGACATATATGTTGGAGCTATTATTATGACCCTAGGTGTTTTAGGGAGTCACCTAGTAATCTAGACATGTTTTGTGTTCCGGTGTGATGATTCTGGCCACCATTCTCGAAAGCATCCCGTGATGCCATTTAGTAGTAGGTATTCTATTCCTGGGTTCTTGAACCCGAGATTCACCCTACTTACCTCCTGTTGATAGTGTTTGCTCGTTCCTTTAGGATATTAGTAACCTTTCGACAGTCCTCGAGGTCTGTGGTATTTCTTTCTTCCAAATACCATGAACCATTAATGCAGAAGTTCTTTGAACCAAAATGGAGTACTCTTGAGGAGTTCTCCATTCATAATTGTGATTCTGCCAGTTCTACCTTTCTGCATGGGTTATCTGGAAGAAACATGTTGAATTTAGGTTCGACATATTAATCTATGCATCCACAACTCAGAAAGATATATGTCCTCTTGAGTTTCTGAGTTGTCCCTCTTCATTTGTATTCCGACCATCGCCTATCAATTGATAGCCAGGAGTAATTGTGCATCCGCGTTATCGATGCTTATTACTCTTGTGGTCCGTCAAGCCATTCTATCTCGGAATGACTAGGAGAAACAAACTCCAGTACCTCATCCGTATCCAGGATTGGGTCAAAATAGTTGTGCTCCGCAGATCAAAATGCCAATCCAGCTTTTGATTCTGTTCTACCCTAAAGTATTACCGTCTTATGTCAAGAATGTCATGAGAATTGCACAACCTCTCATGAATTCCTGATATAGTGATACTCCTCGCCATCGTTGTTCATTCCTCGGTTCATGTGTTATCGTAACCGGAATGCCGACAAGTGAATCGTGATGTGTGAAATTAATACTCCTAGCAACTTCGTTGCTTGGTAGTTAAAGGACAATATTCTCATCCTTAGCGTGTTGGTTACTGAACCATCGTTCTGAGATTGAGCATGCTACCTAGTCCTTATTTCTGGTGCACTTTTCGATCAATGAGTTAGGATAGTGTCAATCCTTGCTTATTTGATCATATAGTCTTGCCCTAAAAAGCAAGATTGTTCTCGAGCTTAGTGACATATCGCTGGTTCGTGATTTTCCGTATATCTTCTCGGAAGTATAACCAGGTTGTCACCTGACCACTATGTTGAATTCGTGATCAAGTTGGTTTCTTATAAACCACCTCTTTCTCCAAGAATCTGTGTTGGATACCCCTGAGCTAGTTGGTTAAGCTAAACAACAACTTGGAGAGTTGGAAGATAAAAGCTGGTCTGACTTAGTTCATGTTAAGGGATATCTCTTGTGTGTGTGTGTGTGTGTTGAAGAAAGATGATATCTTCATCGATTGGTCCTCATGATCAGTTGTTGGATCTACTGTCTTGTCAAAACTTTGACTTGAGTATGGGCTATCGTCAAGTCAAATCAGAACCAATGATGTTCGTAATGTTGTCTTACTCGTGCTTGATCCCTCGAGCATACACCATTACATCTTTTGGTCTGACCAATGCTATCACCGTGTTCACATGATGGCAGAAGTCCAGTGATTTGGATATTCCGATGAGTTGTTGTTGACCCCATCAGCAGCATTTTGTCTCCCCCATGATTCATGTTGAACATCAACCTAGTGTTGAAAACTTTGTAAGAAATGCCTTCATGTTCCGTTCATGAAGCTTATGCCTGGATGAAAGAAGTGACTTTCTCCAAGTTCACGTGCATTAGGTGTAAGTTGCCGCCATGAATTTGAGGAAGGTTTGTTTTGTTTCCCTTGGAATCATCCCAAGTCAGTCATGCATACGTGCGAACTATTCTATGGTTTGGTAGATTAATTACCTCCACTCCATATGTGTTCCTAGCACACCAAGCCACTGATTGATTTGTTCAAGGTGAAGAAGTTCCTTCTTAAGAATCTTGACTTATGTTAGGACTTCTCTACCATCGTTAATGGTTCCCCTCCAGAACTCGATAGTGTTTTGTTGTAAGACTACTATGTGGTCATGCTTGTCTGGAACAGCGTGTTCACATGTATGTAGCAGAACCAGCTCATGTTTTGGAGCTTGCTATCGTAGTTCATTTCCTGAGAATCTTGCAACGTCATCCCGTCGATTTCTGTTGCAAACTTTCTTTTCCAGGCATGATGTCTAAAATATCTTGTTACCAACCAGATCTGAATCTCAGGCAGATATGATGGTTGGAACATTCCCAAAAATTGCATTCTATTCCCAGCTTGCACCCGCCTTTGTGCCATTTTGCTATGGTCTGCCTTCTCGGTATTTGTCATCCAGGATCATCTTCAAAAGTGGACTTACCTGGGCCCTATCCTTCCTCGATGATAAGCAGAAATCGTCCATCGTGTTATCTTTAACAAGGTAGTCCACATCATCCATTCTAGCCTGAGTATGTCATTCCTTTGAACTCCGCCAAACGATCGTTTGTGATTGCCTTAGGCTGGTATAAAGAGTTTCAATGATCTAGATTTCAAAAGTAATTCTTTTCGCCATTTAAGGGAATAACTCTACGAGTCACCTCCCCTAAGGTGCCCCGTTATGGGATCATGGTAATTGTTTCCTCGCCACTTTGCCTATGCCCCATCTTACTCAAGCGTGGAATTGTTGTCTACCAAAATTGAACATTTGCCATCTGTTCCTCTCAACCCCTCCCTACGTGTGCTTTGTGTCTCTGCTCAAAAGATGTTATCATGTCTCATCCCATGAGTTCATCGTGAATTGCTTGATCTTCGAGAAGATCGATTCCTGTAGGGTTTCTTTCTGTCGTCATAGTTGGATGTAGATCTCGAAGGCAAGGATGTCAAGACCAATATGATGCAATGGATCAACATCTTCAAGAAATGCAGTTGGATCATGAAGATCGTGTTAGTCTGTGTCCCCTCTATCTTCTTACCTCACGTCTTGAATCTCGGGACGAGATTCTTGTTTAGTGGGGGTGAGTTGTCACAGCCCTAGCTTAGACCTTGTCTGTCTTTGCATAAGCATCCATGCATGATGTTTAAATTTTATGAAACCTTGAAATGGGGATCGATTAAACCCTAGCATCAGAAAGAATTTAATAGGATGAAATAAAATCTTTTTCAAGAACCCAAAATGCCCTTTAAAAATGTTCATGATTTTCTTTAAAGGTGAAAACCTCTGCCAAAAATCATGAGCATAATTTTTGGCCATTTATGGATTTTTGAATTAACCCATACTATATTTGAATTGGGGCATTTGAATTTTATAAACATTTTAAATGCTCCACATATTCTGAAGTCACTTGAGGGCCTCTGGATTAATTCAGTTAGTGCCCATATTCATGTTCAGAATTTAATAAAATGATTTAGTTCTAAAACTAAATCAAAACAGAGAGGAAATAAATAGAAAACTAAAACAAATGAAAAAGGACAGAATACCTACACGCACTTACCTGGCGCTCACCTGGCAGCCCATCTGGATGGCCCAGCCCACCAGGGGCAGGGAGGTCTTCTTCCTCCCGCCAGTCGGACGCACAGCGCGTGCCCGACGCGCGCACGGCCACCGCATGCCACCTCCAGCCTGCCTGCTCGCTCTGCACAGCTCTAGACGACACCACACCCCCTGACCTCTCTCTCTCGCACCGCAGCCTCTCCCCTCCCCTGGCTCCCTCTCTCTCACTGGTCGAGCGGCACCGTCACTGCGCTTCATCGCCCTCGTAGCCAGCGGCCCTCCCTCGCTTCCCCGACTGGTCCACGAGCTCTGCGACGTCGTCCTAGACCCCCTCACCGAGCCATGCCCCGCCGGACGCCCTCGAACACCGACCACGCCGTCTTCTTCAAACCCGGGGTCCGCCGAGATCGACCTCGCCGCCCTGCTCAGCTCCGACCTCCCCCGAGTCCACTTCGACGGCCGTCGCAACCGCCGTGAGCTTCTACGCCGCCTCCCCCTCTTCTTTGCTTTGTTTGCACCCTCTAACCGCCTCCCCCACCGGAGTCGAGAAGCTCCGCCGCAAGAGCTCGTCGCTGGCGTTGCTCCGGCGACCATTTGGTTGGCCAATGTGCCAAATACGCCCGCCGCACCGCATAGTGCCTTGCCCGCGCTTTAGTTCGCACTTTTGCCCGTTGCAGCCGCGCCCCCGTGCACAGCCGAGCTCCGGCCGCCGCCCAAGTGCTCACCGTCGTCGACTCCGGGCTCCCCTCGACCTGCTGCTGCCTCCCCTGGATGCGCGGGAGCACGGGCTCCCTGCTGGTGCCCTTAGCGCGCCCAAGTGTGCCCCTAGCGCCACTCCGGCGAGCCGCCGCCGCTCTGGTTGGTCGCCGTCGGCTAAATACCGGCGGGTTGACCGCTTTGACAACCGGTGGTTTAGCCCCGGTTGACCAGGGGATTTGACCCCCTGGGTCTATGACATGCGGGCCCCGTCCGGCTAATTAATCTAGTCTAGGTTTAAATTTAATTAGTTTAACCTAGGTTAGTGCTAATTAAACTAGGTTAGTTTAGTTAGACACTGACACGCGGGACCCACTGGTCAGGTTTGACCTGGACCGTGCCCCATTGACCTCCTGACGTCATGACGATGTCAGGCTGACGCAGTAATCCTTTTCTAGAATTTAAATAAATCTTAATGATTTATTTATTTCAAAAAATATCCAAAACTTTGAAAAATCATAGAAAATAATCTATAACTCCAATGGAAATAAGTTATATATGAAAAATGATCAGAAAAATATGAAGAATCTATTTATGCCATGTTCATGCATGTTTGAGCAAATTAACATCACTGTTTAGGACAAACAATGTAAGTGGCATTTGTTTACTCACATATGTCGTTTGAATTTGAACTTGGGTTCAAACCAACTTCATCTAATCTGGACTCTAGTTACATTAGCTCAAACACAAGCATATTGCCATGTCATGATCATGCATCCTATTGTTGCATTGCATTGATTGTGTCCTTCTCTGTTTGCCGGTAACCATCCCCTCTCAATAGACGGTGTTTCCGACGACGTGATCGATGACACTAATGAAGAGCTATATTATCTTCAGAAGTGCCAGGCAAGCAAAACCCCCTTGTTCATTCTGATAAAATCCCACTCTCTCGCTCATGCTCTCTTTTACTGCATTAGGACAGCAACGATTCAACTGTTACATGATGCGGTAGTTGAACCCCTTTCCTCTGCATGACCTGTCATTGCCACAGTATATAGATGAAACCCACTAGCATGAGTAGGAGTTGTTTGAGCCCTGATGTGCCTACTCATTCATGTTTGTTTGTCATGCCTGCTACTGCTTAGAGTTGAGTCAGGTCTGATTCATCGGGGATGAATTGGAACGGTGATGAACATGTCCTACTGTGTGTGAGCTAAGTGTGTGAACACAATTTGGTAAAGGTAGCGGTGAGAGGCCATGTAGGAGTACATGGTGGGTTGTCTCATTGAAACCGTTCTCAGGAACTGAGTTCTGTGTTTGTGATCCATGAACAGCTACTACCACTCATTGGGATCCTTAATTGACCCTCTCGACTTATTAACTGCCCTAGTCCTCTGTCCAGGAGTTGCAACTAGTTTCTGGTGTTTATAGGATATGTGTTGGCGGTCGTGCGTAGCGCTGACCCTAGGGATGGGCTATGATGCGGTAGATACACCAGGGCACGGTGTACCAGGCGCCCGTTTGGTGTCTCGGGAACCCTGCACACATCGTTTGGGGCTGTGAGCGAAACTCCGGCCGGATCTCCTCGCGGATGGAACCCGAATAGGCGATAAACCTGGACTGGAGACTTGTGTGGTTAGTTAGGTCGTGGCCGACTCCCTCGCCAGGCTTCCACTTGAAGGTTGCCGAGATACACGACGTGTACATGGTGGTAAGTGGCGAGAGCGTGTGTGAAGAAGTACACCCCTGCAGGGTTAACATCATCTATTCGAACAGCCGTGTCTGCGGTAAAGGACTTCTGGGTTGCCTATAACAGTTCATAGGCAAGTGAAAGTGGATACTCTAAAATGCGCAAGATAAGCGTGAGTGCTATGGATGGCGTTCTCGTAGGGAGACGGGAGCGGATCCATAGTGGTATATTGATATGGTGAATATGTGGACTCGTGTGCACCACCTCAAAAGAGTTGCTTGCAGTCGTAGTTCAGGTTAGCCACTGAGTCAAAGCTGGCTTGTTGCAGTCAAACTCCACCCCCCCCCTTTGTTGATACCGATGCATATATAGTTATTTCTTATGTAAGTCTTGTTGGGTACATTTGTACTCACGTTTGCTTAATTTATGTTTTGCAGAGAGACTTCAGTCTCGCTGGTAGTTCCACGTGGACTTCGACATTTAGCCTGTTACCTCATCTACGATCTTGTGCCCTCGGCAGGGTCTTGTAGATAGTCAGGCTTCTCAGCCTTCTTCTTTTGTAGTTGTCTGTACTCACACAAGTTAAGCTTCCGCATGTGCTTGTTGCTTCTATGCTCTGTATGTTGGGTCATGAGACCATGTTTGTAATACTTGGCTCCTCGGAGCCTAATGAATAAATACTTTGAGTCGTAGAGTTATGTTGTGATGCCATGTTGTATTTACACATATCGAGCATATTGTGTGTATGATTGAAATGCTTGATATGTGTGGGATCCAACAACCTAGTTTTTTATCCTTGGTTGCCTCTCTTATGGGGAAATGTAGTCTTGTGCTTCCATGAGCCATAGTAGTCCGCTACAGCCCGGTTCACCGGAGTCCTGCTAGCCCAGCACTACTGCTCCGGAACACTTGACTGGCCGGCATGTGATTCACTTCGTTCCTGTGTTTGTCCCTTCGGGGAAATGTCAAACGGTGACATCCGGAGTCCTGCCTAGCCTGCTACAGCCCGGTTCACCGGAGTCCTGTTAGCCCAGTGCTACAGCCCGGATTCGCACGCTGCTGGCCGACATGCTCAGTGTTGATTCATGTATGCCTCTCCCCGTAAGTTAGTGCCACTTTGGGTTCACGACTAGTCATGTCGGCCCGGGTTCTTTTTCATATGGATGCTAGCGACACTATCATATACGTGAGCCAAAAGGCGCAAATGGTCCCGGGCCAGGTAAGGTGGCACCCGTGGGAATACCGTGCGTGAGGCCGCAAAGTGATATGATGTGTTACATGTTAGATCAGTGTGACTTAGGATCGGGGTCCTGACATACGAGCAGGGCAAGACTTAATAAAAAATGTGTTCATGATATACACCTAGAAACCAAAATCATGCAACATGAATTATAAAACATGTTGCATCATAAAAACCAATCTTACTTGGTTACGCTACACACGGGCATTATCTTAATGCTACGCGGTGTTAGTAGTAATACAAGTAAGAGAAAACTAAACAAAATATTCAAGCCACATAT
The DNA here is from genome assembly GCF_018294505.1 of Triticum aestivum. Classification (NCBI taxonomy): domain Eukaryota; kingdom Viridiplantae; phylum Streptophyta; class Magnoliopsida; order Poales; family Poaceae; genus Triticum; species Triticum aestivum. The sequence goes on along the minus strand of NC_057812.1, from coordinate 382,805,359 downwards.
TTGGTCCAAAGTCAAATAAAATATGGTATGAAGTGCTCCATTGCTATAAGAGCCTAAACTATTAGCATCGTCATAAATGGATATCACAAACTCACTTTACTTGGGTTATGCTACACACGAGTGTCAACAAAATGATGCTATGTGGAGTTAGTGCTAATACCATGTAAGGTAAAAACATAAACAAAAATGATAGATAAAATATGACTCATGTAATACCATAATTGATCCACAAACCTTTGCTTGGTTATGCTGCACACGGGAATTATCTTAGTGCTACGCGGTGTTAGTAGTAATACAAGTAAAACAGAACTTAGTAAAAAATAAGTTCACTCCACATTCACATATGCATACAAAGTTCAAGTAAAATGCATGATAAGGCATGTCTCATGTAGCCCACATAGGCTTTAAACAAACAAAAATATCATAAACAAACTCCATCCGGGTCAAGCTATACATGTGTGTCATATCATTGCACCGCGTTGTTAGTTTTGATATTGTATGAAGTCAAAATCAACAAAACATGGCACATATCACATGCACCATAAAAAGCATTAAGATTGTGTCAGAAAGTTTCAGTCTGCCATTTTCCTGTCATCACTCACGACGCCCAGGAGACGTGGACGACCCCCAGCACCTCTCCCCACTCTCCCTGTGCTCTTTCCCCTCCCTTGTCTCTCTCCATTGCGCGTAGTCCAAGCACTACCGTCGCGACCGCTCGTCGTTGATGTGGCCACCAGCATCCCCACGCCCAGCCAGATAGCCAAGATCTCTGCCTCGGATCCGTGGAGCTCTACGCAGATGCACGCGACGCCAGGTGCTCCGTTGCCACGCCATCACCACCGTCTTCATCGCCACGGCCGGCGATCGCCGCTACTCGATTCGCAGCAACTAGGACGCCCCGATCATGCCAACCCCTCCATTCGATCCGCTGTGAGCTGCTGCGTCGATCCCCCCTCTCCCCTGGCTCTTTTCCTCCCGCTAACGCCGTTGCCCGTCGCGACTGAGAGCTTCGCTCCGCCGTACAAGTCGCCGTCGTGGCCGCCGTGACCTAGAGTTGCAACCGAGCACACAACCGTGCTCAGCGCAAAGCCAGAAGCCCAAAACCCCCTCCAGCTGCTCCTACTGTGCATCGCAACACCGAAACCACAGAGACCCAAACTCCGGTCACCGCCGTAAGCTCGTCTCCGGCGAGTACAGCGCACCCCAGCCACTGCCGACTACTCCGTTGGATGCGTACGAGCTTGAGCTACCTCCTGGTGGTCTCATCATGTCTAGATGCAGCCCCTAGCACCGTCCAACTATGCCTCTGCCGTGCGGAATGGTCGCCGCCGGTGAAACTCCGGCAACTGCCGATGTGGCACACTTAATTATTGCTAATGAACCAACTAATCACCCCTAGAGCCACTGACTAGTGGGCCCCATGCCCTCATTAACTCCGGGAATTATCTGTTGTTTAGTTTAGATTAATCCAGCCGGCCCCACATGTCAGTTTGACCATGCCACATCAACGTTGACCTGGCCCCACATGTCAGCCTCTGTTCCTACCTTGTTACACTGACATGCAGGACCCATAGATCAGGTTTGACCGGGAACGGTCGGTTGACCACATGACGTCAGCATGACGTGGTGCTGACGTAGTAATCTGTTTTCTAGATTTTAAATAAATCAATAATGATTTATTTATTATAGAAAATGTTTAAAACTTCGAAAATTTATACAAATTCAACCATAGCTACAAATGAAATAATTTATATATGAAAAATTATCAGAAAAATCAAAAGAATCTTTTTATGGCATTTCCATGCATGTTAAAACAACTTATGGCTTCTGTTTTGGACAAATAAAATAAATGGCATTTGCATATCCACATATGGAGTTTGAATTTGAATCTTAGATTCAAACCAACTTCATTTAAATTGTTGCTAGTTGCATTAGCTCAAACCACAACATATTGCCATGTCATGATCATGCATCATATTGTTGCATTGCATTGATTGTGTTCCTTCTCTGTTGCCGGTATTTGTCCCCTCTAAGTAGACGTGGTTCCGACAATGAGATCGATGACACCGATGAAGAACTATACTATCTTCGGAAGTGCCACACAAGCAAAAGCCCCCCTTGTTCATTCCGATACAATCCCACTCTCTTGCTCTTGCTCTCTTTTACTGCATTAGGACAACAACGATTCATCTGTTACATGACCTGTCATTGCCACAGTAAATAGATGAAACCTACTAGCATGAGTAGGAGTTTTTTGAGCCCTAATGTTCCTACTCATTCATGCTTGTTTGTCATGCCTGCTACTACTTAGAGTTGAGTCAGGTCTGATTCATTGGGGATGAATTAGAGGTGTCTGAACATGTCCTACTATTGAGAGCTAAGTGTGTGAACACGATTTGGTAAAGATATCGATGAGAGGCCATGTAGGAGTACATGGTGGGTTGTTTCATTGGAACCATCCTTAGGAACTGAGATCTGTATGTGTTATTTAAGATCAGCTACTAACACATTGGGATACTTAATTGCCTCTCTTGACTTATTAACCGCCCCTGTCCTCTGTCCAGGAGTTGCAAGTAGTTTCTGGTGTTTGTAGTATGCTGGAGGTCGTGCGCAACGCTGGTCCGAGGGGTGGGCTGTGATGCGGTAGGCACATGGCCCGGTGTACCGAGTCGCCCGTTTGGTGACCCGAGAACCCTGCACACATCGTTCGGGGCTGTAGTGGGAACCTCAGCCGGACTCCCTGTGGATGGAACCTGAATAGGTGATATACCTGGACTAGGGACTTGTGTGGTTAGTCAGGTCATGGCCGACACCCTCACCAAGCTTCCGCTTGAAGGTTGCCGAGATACATGACGTGTACATGGTGGTAAGTGGCGAGAGCGTGTGTGAAAAATTACACCCCTGTAGGGTTAATATCATCTATTCGAATAGCCACGTCCGCGGTAAAGGACTACTTGGTTGCTTATGCAGTTCATAGACAAGTGAAAGTGGATACTCTAAAATGCGCAAGATAAGCATGAGTGCTATGTATGGCGTTCTCATAGGGAGACAGGAGGGGATCCATAGTGTAATATTGATTTCGTGATTATGTGGACTCGTGTGTGCCACCCCAAAAGAGTTACTTGCATACGTAGTTCAGGATAGCCATTGAGTCAAAGCTTGCTTGCTGTAATTAAACTCCACCATCCCCTTTGTTGATACTGATGCATATGTAGCTAGTTCTGATGTAAGTCTTGCTGGGTACATTTGTACTCATGTTTTTTTAATTTATGTTTTTGCAGAGAGACTTCAGTGTCACTAGTAGTTCCATGTGGACTTCGACGTTTAGCTTGTTACATCAGCTATGATCGTGTACCCTTTAGAGGGTCTTGTAGATAGATAGGCTTACTAGCCTTCTCTCTTTTCAAATGTGTGTACTCATACATGTTTATGATTCCGCTTGTGCTTGTTGCTTGTTTGACTTTAATGCTGGGTCATCAGACCCATGTTTGTAATATCTGGCTCTTCGGAGCCTAATGAGTAAATACTTTGAGTCATAGAGTTTTGTTGTGATGCCATGTTCTATTTGCACATATCGAGCATATTGTGTGTATGTTATTGAAATGCTTGGTATGTGTGGGATCCGACAACCTAGTAGTTTATTATTTGTAGCCTCTCTTATGGGGAAATGTCTCCTAGTGCTTCCAGTGAACCATGGTAGCTTTCTACTGCTCCGGAACACTTAGGTTGACCAGCATGTGTCCTTCTTCATTCTTCTGTCTGTCCCTTTGGGTAAATGTCACGTGTTGTTACTTTAAGTCCTTGTAGCTTGCTACGACTTGGGTTCATACGTTGATGACCGACACATTCGTTGCTGGGTCTTGTATGCATGTTCCTGTAAGTTAGTGCCACCTTGGGTTTACAACTAGACATGTCGGCCCAGGTTCTCTGTCATATGGATGCTAGTGACGCTATCATATACGTGAGCCAAAAGGCGCAAACGGTCCCGGGCCAGGTAAGGTGGCACCCATGGGGATACCGTGCGTGAGGCTGCAAAGCGATATGATGTGTTACATGCTAGATCGGTGTGACTTAGGATTGGGGTCCTGACAGCTTTGGTATCAGAGGCTGACTGCCTGTAGGATTACCAAGCCAAACTGGTCGAAGTTGAGACTATAAATTCTTTAGTTATGTAAGGGAATTGATTGTGGAAGGGAACATGAGGCTCTTTTTACTCCTTTACCTTATACCTTTTGATCCGAGTCATCTTATCTTTCCTACGGGGTTAAGGAACTAGGCTTTCTATTCTTTTTATCAGGATCACGTGTTACTAATCCATAGACTTATAGAATTGATGGATTCAAGTCTCAGTTCAGTTTCTACTACTTCCGTATGTTCATAGCTAGCCTCAGAACCTTGATATTATGATGTTGAGTGGTCATGCCACTATTTTTCAGGATCTCTCAAATCTTTGTGAGCATTTATAGTCGTTATGCTGTCTGAGTTATCCCAGGTTTCGAAATAGTTTGATGCATTTGCAACTCCCTTCTTTCTGTTCCCGATGTTTCTTTGAGCCAGTTTAACCACACTAATCGGTGAGTTGAGGTACTCTGTTGCCTCGACATATATGTTGGAGCTATTATTATGACCCTAGGTGTCTTAGAGGATCAGCTAGTAATCTAGCCATGTTTTGTGTTCCCAGTGTGATGATTCTGGCCATCATTCTCGAAAGCATTCCGTGATGCCACTTAGTTAGTAGGCATTCTATTCCTAGGTTTTTGAACCCGAGATTCACCCTACTTACTTCATGTTGGTAGTGTTTGCTAGTTCCTTTAGGATATTAGTAACCTTTGTGATAGTCCTCGAGGTCCGTGGTATTTTGCTCTTCCAAATACCATGAACTACTTATGGCAGAAGTTCCTCGTTGAACCGAAAGATCACAACCAGAGTGCTCTTGATGAGTTATCAATTCTATGTTGTGACTTTGCAAGTTCTACCTTTCTGCATGGGTTATCCAGAAGAAATATGTTGAACTCGTTCGACATGCTAATCTATGCACCCACAACTCAGAAAATTGTATGTTCCTTTGAGTTGTCCCTCTTTAGTTGTTTTCTGACCTTCGTCTATCAATTGATAGTCAAGAGTATGCGTGCATTCGTTCATCGATGCCGATTATTCTTGTGGTCCGTCAAGCCATTCTATTCCAGAATGACTAGGAGAAAAAAACTCCAGTACCTCGTCCATCTCTGGGATTGGGTGAAAGCAGTTGTATTCCGTAGATCAAAATGCCAATCCAGCTTTTGTTCTGTTCTACCTTGGAGTGTTGCCTCTTTATGTCACAAATGTCATGGGAATTGCACCAGCTCCTATGAACTCTTGATACAGTGATAGTTCTCGCCATCATTATTCATCCCGCGGTCTCTGTGTTGGTTGTAACTAGAATGCTGACAAGTGAACTGTGATGTCTGAAATCAATACTCCTAGCAACTTCGTTGCTTGGGAGTTAATGGAAAATAATCTTATTCTTAGTGTGTTGGTTATTGAATCACCATCCTAAGATTTATCGTGTGACCTAGTCCATTTTCCCTGGTGCACTCGTTGATCAATGAGATAGGATTGTGTCAATCCGTCACTCTCTAGATCACATCGTCTTTCCCTGAAAGCAAGATTGTTCTCGAACTTAGTAACATATCGGTGGTTTGCGATTTTCCGGATATCTTCCCGGAAGTATCACCAGGTTGTCCCCTGACCGTTATGTTGAGCTCATGATCAAGTTGGTTTCTTGTAAATCACTCATTCTCCAAGAATCCATATTGGATACCCTTGAGCTAGTTGGTTAAGCCAAACAACAACTTGGAGAGTTGGAAGATAAAAGCTTGCCTAGCTTAGTTCACTTCAAGGGATATATTTGTGTGTGTTGAAGAAACATGATATCGTCATCGATTGGTCCGTGTGATCAGTTGCTGGACCTATTGTCTTATCAAAACTTTGATTCGAGTGTGGGATATCCTCAAATCAAATCAGAACCAACGATGTTCGTAATGTTGCTTACTCGTGGTTTTTCCTCGAGCATACTCCGTTATATCTTTTGTTCTGACCAATGCTATCACCTTGTTCACATAGTTGTGGAATTCCATCTTCATGGGAATCTTGATGACTTGTTGTTCAGCCCATCAGCAACATTTTTATCTCCTCCATGATTCGTGTGGAACATCCAGCTAATGTTGGAAACATCTAAAAGCATTATCTTCATGTACCGTTCATGAAGCATATGTTGGATGAAAGAAGTGACTTTCTCTGATACACGTGCATTTGTTGCAAGTTGCCGCCATGAGTTCGAGAAAGATTGTTTTTGTTTCCTCTGGTACCATCCCAAGTCAGTCATGCATGTGCGAAGTATGCTATGGTTTGACAGGCTCGCTACCTCCGTTCCATATGTATCTCCTAGTACACCAAGCCACTAACTGATTTGTTCAAGGAGAAGGAGTTCCTTCATAAGAGCTAATCCAGACTTATGAAAGGACTTCAATATCCTTGTTGATGGTTCCCAACCAGAACTCGGTAGTGTTTTGTTGTAAGACTACTATGTGGTCATGCTTGTCTGGGGAAGCGTGTTCACATGTGTGTAGCAGAACCAGCTCATGTTTTGGAGCTTGATATCATAGTTCATTCCCTGAGAATCTCGCAACGCCATCTCATCGATTTGTGTTGCAAATTTCATTTTTGTTTCTAGACTTGATGAGTCTGGAATATCCTGACACCAACTAGATCTAAATCTCAGGTAGATATGAGGGTTGGACCATTTCCCAGGAATTATAATGTTGGTCTTTCTAAACCAGTAAGGTGGAAGTCGTGGCCAACACACCCAGCCGGAAGACCTATTATTGTAGTGTCATGATTGAGGAAGTTGGCCACCTCCCCATAAGGATTTCATAGGTTTTACCCTAGTAGTTGTTCCTTATGGATTCCTGTGCTCCCGAAGTCTGACCTTTCACTTGTTTTAGATACCAAACCATATCTATAAATGGGTTTCGCTAGCACATCAAGGACAACATTACAAGCGAAGTGCTAAATGTCTCTCGGTCGATCATCCGGATTTTGTTTCCTTGGACTCGCTAAGGAGAAATCTGAGAAGGTGTTATCTTCCTTTGCATCTGCATCCTCCACCGGTATTCATCATGGTAGTACGAGGTGTCACCAAGATCTTGGCATAGATGCTGGTAAACCCTGATGATTATGGAAATGATCAAGTTCTTGAGATCACGCGCAAACACTAAGTTTTATCATCGGCATTAATTGGGATTTGCTCTCAGTTTCGTCGATTGTGCTATAACCATTCAAAACAGTGGAATCACTCTTGATTGTTGAGTTTTGCCTAGTTATTAGAATCATTCCCAGCATTAGCATTTTGTTCCCAGCACCCGTATTTGTGCCATTCTATTATGGTCTGCCTTCTTAGTAGTTGTTGTCCAGTATCATATTCAAAAGTGGACTTACCATGGGTCCCATCCATTTCCGATGATAAGCAAAATCATCCATTACGTTGTCTTCAACAAGGTAGTCCACATTGTCCATCCTAGTCCAAGTATGTCATTCTTTCGAACTCCTTCAAACGATCCATTGTGAATTGCCTCAGGCTGGTATGAAGAGTTTCAATGATATATGGATCAAAAGTAATTCTTTTTGCCACTTTAGGGAATATCTCTATGAGTCAGCTTCCCCAAGGTGTCCCGTTATGGAATCATGGCAATTATCTCCTTGCTACTTTGAAACCATGCACCATCCTACTTCAGCGTGGAATTGTTGCCTACCAAATTGAACCTCCGTCATCTGTTTCTTCCATCCCTCTGATGTGTGTTTTATGTCTCAGTTCGAGAGATGTTTCAATGTCTCACTCCATGAGTTGATCCTGAGTTGCTCGATCTTCACGAAGATCGATTTTTCTACAGTTTTCCCTTTCTTCCCATTGTCATGTTGGATGGAGTTCTCAGAGCAAGACATCGAGACAAAGATGATGATCGAATCAACGTTCTTATGAGGTGCAACTTGGATCATGAAGTTTGTGAGATTTAGTGTCCCCTGTGTCTTCTTACCTCATGTCTTGAATATTGAGACGAGATTCTTGTTTAGTGGGGGTGAGTTGTCACATCCCTAATTCTGGTATGACCTAGACTACCTAGTCATGTGTGCATCATGTTTAAATTTCAATGAATTTGAAATGGGACATGTGAAAGCCTCAGAAATCATTTCTGAAAATGACCAAGATAAAAATTGCTTCAAATAGGTCCAAGAAAATTTTCATGTTTCTCTCTGAAAATATTGGCAAGAGGTAAAATTCAAACCATATTTTTGGAGTCCCAGAAATATTTATTTTGGGCAATTGGAATTAATTCAATAACTATTTGCATTGGATATATATATTTGTTGAATTATTAATACATGTCCAATGGTTCTGATCTTTGGTGAAGTGCTTTGGAATAATCCAATTAGTCCCTACAAAATTAATAAGAAGAAAATAAAATGATTTAGTTCCTAACACTAAATCAAAGCAAATGGCAGAAAAGAAAAAATAGATAAGAAATAAAAGAGGAAAGGCCATTGGGCCACTTACCTGGACCTACCTGGCCAACTCCAGCTGGCGGCCCAGCCCATCAGGCGAAGCGGCTGTCTTCAACCTCTGCCAGTAGGCAGAGGCGTGTTGACGCACGTGCAATCACCGTGCTCAGCTCCCTACGGGCCTCCTCCTTCGCCCGACCCTTCTCGCGACGCCCAGGAGACATGGAGGACCCCCTGTACCTCTCACCACTCTCCTCGTGCTTTTTCCCCTCCCCTATCTCTCTCCCTCGCGCACAGTCCGAGCGTTGCCATCGCTGCCACTTGTTGTTGACGTGGCCACCAGCAACCCCACGCCCAGCCAGATAGCCCAAGAGCTCCGCCTTAGAACTGTGGAGTTCTACGCAGACGCACGTGACGCCAGGTGCCCCTTTGCCACGCCATCACCACCGCCTTCATCGCCATGGCCCGTGATCTTCGTTGCTCGATTCGCAGCAATAAGGAAGCCCCCGAGCTCGCCAACCCCTCTATTTGATCCGCTGTGAGCTGCTGCGTCGATCCCCCCTCTCCCCTAGCTCTTTTCCTCCCACTAACGCCGTTGCACATTGCGGCCGAGAGCTTGGCTCCGCCGGCCATGTCGCCGCCGTGGCCACCATCACCTAGAGCTGCAACCGAGCACACAACCATGCTTAGCGCAACGCCAGAAGCCCAAAACCCCCTCTAGCTGCTCCTGCCGTGCATCGCAACACCGAAACCACCGAGACCCGAACTTCGGCCGCCGCCGCAAGCTCGTCTCCGGTGAGTACCGCGCACCCCAGCCACTACTGACTACCCTGTTGGATGCGGACGAGCTTGAGCTACCTCCTGGTGGTTTCATCGTGTCTAGCCGCAACCCCTAGCACCGCCCAGCTGTGCCTCCACCGTGCGGATGGTCACTGTCGGTGAAACTCCAGCGACTGCCGATGTGGCACACTTAATTACTGCTAATGACCCAACTAATCACGCCTAGAGCCATTGACTAGTGGGCCCCATGCCCTAATTAACCCCGGGAATTATCTCCTGTCTAGTTTAGATTAATCCAGCCCGCCCCACATGTTAGTTTGACCATGCCACGTCAATGTTGACCTGGCCCCACATGTCAGCCTCTGTTCGTGCCTTGTTACACTGACATGCGAGACCCACAGATCATGTTTGACCGGGAATGGTCTGTTGACCAAATGACATCAGCATGACATGCTGCTGACGTAGTAATCTGTTTTTTGGATTTTATATAAATCAGTAATGATTTATTTATTACAGAAAATGTTTAAAACTTCAAAAATTCATAGAAATTCAACCATAGCTCCAAATGAAATAATTTATATATGAAAAATTATCAAAAAAATCCAAAGAATCTGTTTATGGCATTTCCATGCATGTTAGAACAACTTATGGCTTCTGTTTGGGACAAATAAAATAAATGGCATTTGCATAACCACATATGGAGTTTGAATTTGAATCTTGGATTCAAACCAACTTCATTTAAATTGTTGCTAGTTGCATTAGCTCAAACCACATCATATTGCCATGTCATGATCATGCATCATATTGTTGCATTGCATTGATTGTGTTCCTTCTCTGTTATCGGTATTTGTCTCCTCTCAGTAGACGTGGTTCCGACGATGAGATCGATGACACCGATGAAGAACTATACAATCTTCAGAAGTGCCAGGCAAGCAAAACCCCCCTTGTTCATTCCAATACAATCCCACTCTCTCGCTCCTACTCTCTTTTACTGCATTAGGACAACAATGATTCATCTATTACATGTTGTGGTAGTTGAGCCCCTTTCCTCTGCATGACTGGTCATTGCCACAGTAAATAGATGAAACCCACTAGCATGAGTAGGAGTCTTTTGAGACCTGATGTGCCTACACATTCATGCTTGTTTGTCATGCATGCTACTGCTTAGAGTTGAGTCGGGTCTGATTCATCGGGATGAATTAGAGGTGTGTGAACATGTGCTACTGTTGGGAGCTAAGTGTGTGAACACGATTTGGTAAAGGTATGGATGAGAGGCCTTGTAGGAGTACATGGTGGGTTGTTTCATTGGAATCGTCCTTAGGAACTGAGATCTGTATGTGTGATTTAAGATCAGCTACTACAACACATTGGCATCCTCAATTGACTCTCTCGACTTATTAACCACCCATGTCATGTGTCTAGGAGTTGCAAGTAGTTTCTGGTGTTTGTAGTATGCTGGAGGCTGTGCTCAGCGCTGACCCGAGGGGTGGGTTGTGATGCGGTAGGCACATGGCCCGGTGTACCGAGTCGCCCTCTTGGTGACCCGAGAACCCTGCACACATCATTCGGGACCGTAGTGGCAACCTAAGCCGGACTCCCTACGGATGGAACCTGAATAGGCGATAAACCTGGACTAGGGACTTGTGTGGTTAGTCAGGTCGTGGCTAACACACTCGCCAGGGTTCCGCTTGAAGGTTGTCGAGATACATGACGTGTACATGGCGGTAAGTGGCGAGAGTGTCTGTGAAGAAGTACACCCCTGTAGGGTTAACATCATCTATTTGAATAGCTGCATCTATGGTAAAGGACTACTTGGTTGCTTATACAGTTCATAGACAAGTGAAAGTGGATACTATAAAATGCGCAAGATAAGCGTGAGTGCTATGGATGGCATTCTCGTAGGGGGACGAGAGCGGATCCATAGTGGTGTATTGATTTGGTGATTATGTGGACTCGTGTGCGCCACCTCAAAAGAGTTACTTGCAGATGTAGTTCAGGATAGACACTGAGTCAAAGCTGCCTTGCTGCAGTTAAACTCCACCACCCCCTTTGTTGATACTGATGCATATGTAGCTAGTTCTGATGTAAGTCTTGCTGGGTACATTTGTACTCATGTTTGCTTAATTTATGTTTTTGCAGAGAGACTTCAGTCTCACTAGTAGTTCATCATGGACTTTGACGTTTAGCTTGTTACCTCAGCTATGATCTTGTACCCTTTGGAGGGTCTTGTAGATAGATAGGCTACTAGCTTTCTCTCTTTTCAGATGTCTGTACTTAGACATGTTTATGCTTCCGCCTGTGCTTGTTGCTTGTATGACTTGAATGCTGGGTCATCCGACCCATGTTTGTAATATCTGGCTCTTTGGAGCCAAAAGAATAAATATTTTGAGTCATAGAGTTTTGTTGTGATGCCATGTTGTATTTGCACATATCGAGCATATTGTGTGTATGTTATTGAAATGCTTGGTATGTGTGGGATTAGACAACCTAGTTGTTTATTCTTGGTAGCCTCTCTTATGGGGAAATGTCTCCTAGTGCTTCCACTGAGCCATGCTAGCTTGCTACTGCTCCAAAACAGTTAGGCTGGCCGGCATGTGTCCTTCTTCATTCCTGTGTCTGTCCCTTTGGGGAAATGTCACGTGTTGTTCCTTTAAGTCCTTGTAGCTTGCTTTGACTTGGGTTCATGCGTTGATGACCGGCACGTTCATTGCTGGGTCATGTATGCATGTCCATGTAAGTTAGTCCACCTTGGGTTTACGACTAGACATGTTGGCCTGGGTTCTCTATCATATGGTGGCACCCATGGGGATACCGTGCGTGAGGCCGCAAAGTGGTATGATGTGTTACATGCTAGATCGGTGTGATTTAGGATCGGGGTCCTGGCATTTAATTAGTGATTGTGCAAGTAAAGCCTTTGGGATCATGTTGGGTGATAGTTGATTTGATCTTGTTGAAAAACATAAATTTTTCCGTCCAGTAAAACAATTTTGAAAATTCACAGAAGCGTGATAAAATCCTGAATTTTTTACACAAGATTGATATACAAATTTCCCACGTTGTCCTAATTTGTTAGAAGTTTTGGACTGACAGAAGTATTCTAAGTATTCAGAATGCTACACACTATTCTGTTTTTGACAGATTCTGTTTTCTTTGCGTTGTGTGCTTATTTCGATGAGTCTACGATTTGTATTGGAGGGTATAAGCTATAGTAAAGTTGGAATACAGTATATATAATGCAAAAATAAAATATGAATGGGTTTGGAACAATACTTATAGTAGTGATTTGCTTTGTTATACTAACGGATCTCACGAAGGTTTTGTTGAGTTTTGTGTGATTGAAGGTTTCAAGTTTTGGGTGAGATCACGATGGATGAAGGAATAAGGAGTAAGAAGATCCTAAGCTTGGGGATGCCCCATGGCATCCCAAGCTATTATCTAAAACATAAGCAAGCTACTAAGCTTGGGGATGCCCGAGTGGCACCCCTCTTTCTTCTAACGACCATCGGTATTTTACTTGGAGCTATATGTTTATTCGTCAAATATCATGAGTTTTTCTTGGAGCGTATTGTATGATATGAGTCTTTGCTTGTTTTTCTTTTTACTTTTAGTCAAGTATCCTTGCTGGACACACCTATTTGATTGAGCCAAAATTATGCTTGATTTGTTGGAATTGCTCTCTATGCTTCACTTAAATCTTTATGAGCTATGGAATTGCTCTAGTGCTTCACTTATATCTTTTTGAGCATGGTGTGCTTTAGTATTTTTGAAGAAATTCTCTCATGATTCACTTAGATTTATTTGAGAGTTAGTAATTTTTTAAGAAATTCTCTCATGCTTCACTTAAATTATTTTGAGAGAAGATATTTTTATGCTTATGTTCTTCACTTAGATTTGTTTGAGCTATCAAAAGCAACATATGAAACTAGTCCCAAAGTGATATATATTCAAGAGATATATAATAAAAAATTTCATGAAGATCATTGGACAAAATAAACTAGATCCATTGTAATAGTTTTGCGGTATGATGATATAATATGTGAGTCATGTTGATCAGTAATTATGATTTAGTAAGAATATTGATGTTAAGGTTTGTGATTCCCTATGCAAGCACGAAAGTCAATAGTTATGCAATGAAATTATATCCTACTTGTGGTGCATTATTCGATGTTAGTTATGCTTAATGCTCGCTTATGAGATTTTCCGTTTCTTGGTTGGATGCTTCTCAATCTTTTTCTAGCCTTCATTTGCACTAAGTATGATCACTACTTGTGCATCCAAAATCGTTAAACTACTTTTGCCACATGAGTCCACTATACCTACCTATATGCAGTATTCTTTTGCCGTTCTAAGCAAATTTGTATGTGTCATCTCTATTTTTCAAGATAAATTTCTCTTTTGTGTGCTTGTATCGCTCATGAAACGGTAGGGGCTGGCTGATATTTTCCCATGCTAGATGTGTTATTCTCAAGATGAGTGTTTATTCACATGTCATTGCACGAGTGTACGACAAAGGTATTAGGGATGCCCAGTCCCAAAATGAAAAATGAATTTACTTTATGTTGTCAAACAATAAATTCCTTGGAAAGTGTTGGTATGGACGACACCCGTGGATTTGTTTAGCCATGGAATGTGAAAGTATGGTGGAAAAAGGGACAAACTTTATTTTCTATTTGGAACCACCTATGATATATCTACCATGGAGAGTATTGGGAACTACTCGATCATTTTCGTTGATAGGAAAAGCATGCCACCCAATTTTTTTTATCTCTATCTTTTTCGCTTTGAGCTCTGGCACATCTACAAATCCCTACCTCCCTTTGCGAAGGGCCTTTCTATTTACTTTATGCAATTTTTATTTTTGAGTCTCCATCTTCTCTTATAAAGCACCAACTAAGGGGCACTATGATCGTACTTGAGCATTGGGTGTAGCTAATACGCGAGTGTGTTTCATGAATGGACCAATGATTGAGCATAATGGGCTAGGGATAACTTGCTTTAGTGTTGATATTTTGAAAGACATTGTTGCTTGTTGATATGCTTGAGTATTGAAATCTTCTTGTCAAAACTAGACTATTGCTTTGAATCATATAAAAGTCCAAATGTGCATGCTACAAAGAAAAGAATATGTGATGAACATGTTAGGCAGCATTCCACATCAAAAATTCTGTTTTTATCATTTACCTACTCAAGGGCGAGCATGAATTAATCTTGGGGATGCTGATACGTCTCCAACGTATATATAATTTTTGATTGTTCCATGCTATTATATTATCATTCTTGTATGTTTTACAATCATTTTATAGCAACTTTATATCATTTTTTGGGACTAACCTATTGACATAGTACCCAGTGACAGTTGCTATTTTTTGCTTGTTTTTTACTTCACGGAGAATCAATACCAAACAGATTCCAAATGCAGCGAAACTTATTGGAGAATTTTTCCGGGCCAGAAGATAGAAGATGGGCCAAAGAAGTACTAGAGGGGTGCCCCAAGGGGGGCACAACCCACCTGGGCGCGCCTGGGGGCCTAGGCATGCTCTGGTGGGTTGTGCCCACCTCAGTGGCCTCCCGCACCGCCTCTTTGCTCTATAAATACCCCAATATGCCAGAAATCCTAGGGGAGTCGACAAAAACAATTCCAGCCGCCGCAAGTTCCAGAAACCACAGATCCAATCTAGACACCATCATAGAGGGGTTCATCATCCTCATTGGTGCCTCTCTGATGATGCGTGAGTAGTTCATTGTAGACCTACGAGTCCCTATCTCTCTTTTGATTCGCAATACAATGGTCTCTTGGAGATCTATTTGATGCAACTCTTTTTGTGGTGTGTTTGTTGGGATCCGATGAACTTTGAGTTTATGATCAGATCTATGTTTTTATCCATGAAAGTTATTTGAGTCTTTTGATCTCTTATATGCATGATTACTTATAGCCTCGTATTTCTTTGTTGAATCTTTGTTTTAGTTAGGCCGACTAGATCGATTTTTCTTGCCATGGGAAGAGGTGCTTTGTGATGTGTTTGATCTTACGGTGCTCAATCCCAGTGACAAAAGGGGAAATAGCATGTATGTATCGTTGCTATTAAGGATAACAAAATGGGGTCTATTCCTACATGAATAGATCTTGTCTACATCATGTCATCGTTCTTATTGCATTACTCCATTTCTCCATGAACTTAATGCACTAGATTCATGATAGATAGCGGTCGATGTGTGGAGTAAATAGTAGTAGATGCAGGAAGGAGTCAGTCTACTAATCTTGCACGTGATGCCTATATAATGATCATTGCCTGGATATCATCATGATTATTTGAAGTTCTATCAATTGCCCAACAGTAATTTGTTTACCCACCGTCTGGTATTTGTCTCGAGAGAAGCCACTAGTGAAATCTATGGCCCCGGGTCTCTTTATCATATTTGCCTTCGAGATCTATTTTTATTTTCTTTTATTTTCAGATCCATTAATCCAAAAACCCCAAAATAGCTTGCTGCATTTTTTGTTATTTATTTTATCCCGTGTTCCCGCGAGATCTATTTATCCAATTTACTAAAATTTTATCTATGTTTTTACCCGGGAGGGATTGACAACCCCTCTTTTAGTCTTTTGCGATGAAGACTAAAGTCCCGCACTTGTTATCTCCAAAGTCTTGACCATCCAACATCACCAAGAAGAAGACCAAAGATGCAACATATTCCTCACCAAGGCCAGCATCAATGGACGATCCGTCAAGGTCATCACCGATGGAGGTAGTTGTCATAATCTCGCAAGTGAAGAACTTTGCTCCAAGCTCCAATTGCCCAAGACGAAGCATCCACATCCATACAAAGTGCAATGTCTTAGTGACTCCAGCGCTATCCAAGTCGAGCACCGCGTACAAGTCTCCTTCAAGATCGGCGCCTACGAAGACACCTTGGAGTGCGACGTCGTTCCAATGACCGTTTCTCATCTTCTCCTTGGACAGCCATGGCAATTTGATAGAGGAGTCATACACAATGGCCGAACGAACTACTACATCTTCAAGATGAAGGGCAAGGAGTACGTCCTCCGTCCAATGTCGCCAAGTCAAGTGATCGCCGACAAGTAAGCCACCCATCGTGGAGATCATAGTGAGAGAGCGAGCCACCAAAAAGAGAGTGAGCGCCACAAGCCAAAATCGAGTGCCTCCACGATGAGCGAAAACAAGAACCTAGTTCTATTTGCCACAAAACGTAAGATGAGAGAAGTGTGTGAGAACCCATCTAGTGTCCTACACTATGTCCTCGTGTGCAAGGACAATGCATCACAAACTAACACTTCTCACACTCTTCCTCTAGTGTTGTCTACTCTTTTGCAGGAATTTCAAGATGTTTTCCCCGATGAGCTACCTCTGGGACTCCCTCCAGTACGAGGCATTGAGCACCGCATCGACCTCATCCCCGGAGCACCGCTTCCAAACAAAGCGCCCTACCGCGTCAGCCCCAAGGAGTGGGAGGAGTGTCTCCCAATCGCCGAGTACGCCTACAACCGTGCAAGACATTCGACTACCGGCAAGTCCCCTTTCGAAGTCGTCTATGGATTCAACCCATTGTCCCCATTGGACATTATTCCTCTACCACTAAAAGAGTGCATCAACATGGACCCGAGCGACCGAGTGAACCACCTCAAGAAGATGCATGAAGATACAAGGCATACCATAGAGCGCCAAGTACAACGACTCGCGACCAAGCGCAACGCCAACAAGTCCCCAATGGTGTTCCAACCGGGTGACCTAGTTTGGGTACATCTCCGCAAGGATCGTTTTCCCAAGGAGCGCAAGTCCAAGCTACTTACAAGAGCCGATGGCCCATTCAAGGTAGTCGCACGCTACAATAACAACGCCTACAAGGTCGACATCCCATGAGACAAGTACAATGTGAGCGACACATTCAACGTCAAAGACTTGGCCTAGTACCATGGTGATGAAGATCACAATCCGTGGACGGATCTCTCCCAAGGGGGGGGGAGATGATGCAGAGCATCCTTCCATCATCCCCATGGACTCTACACCGACACATCAAGCCCCACGTGGACCTATGACAAGAGCGAGAACACGTGCTTTGGAAACCAAGGTGAACTCTTTCCTACTTAGCTTGCATATGGATACGAATGGAACATTGTTGCTACCTCACCAAGATATGCTATGTCTCATTAGGTACGAAGAGGAACACCACCAAGAGGCTCAGGAGCACCCCCAAGGAGAAGAGGAACCACCCCAAGGCCATGCGGACCAAGACGGAGTGCAACACCAGCAAAACTGGAAGTCCCAGGTGACCCTGTGCGCACGGGCCCCCGAGACCCCGTGCCCACGGGCTATCCAGGAAGTTGGCGCTGGAGCACACCGTTCGCATGGGCCTGTACCGTGCCCACGGGACCCCCGTGCGCACGGGCCCAACTTACCCCGTGCGCACGGGCCTCCCAGGATGGATGGCTGAGATCCCCAAACCGAGCCCCTCTTCATATCTTTTGACCCCAAGACTATATAAACCGTACCTAGGGCAATGTTTAGGGTTAGGAAAGTATGAGATGAGATATTTGTGAGCTTTGCTCCTCCTACCTTCCCATTTGTGGAATCAAGACCCCTTTGGGAAGAATCCTAGTGGATTTCAAGACCTCCTCTAGGAGAAGACTATCTTCAAGATCTCATCTCCTAGGAGTGGGAAGAACTTTGCCATTGTATCTTTCCTTTGATTGTGCTTGTGACTTGTGGATCTTATTTTGCTATTCTAGTGGATGTGTGATTGGGGAATTGTTTGAGTGATTTCCTCTTTGTGTTCTTGAGAGTTTGCCCTTTTCCCCCTCCAAGTGTGAAAAGATCCCCCTCTAGGATTTCATCCTATATCACTAGGGTTTGTATAGATTCAGTTTACAGAGAAAGGAATCTTCATATCCGAACGCCAAGATTGCCTTCCACGGCAAGGAGAGTCCCACCCGGACGGGGGGGAAGCCATCTATCTTGTATCTTCACGGCCCACCAGTCCGGCCCACGTCACATAGCCCGGACACTCGGGGACCCCCTAATCCAGGACTCCCTCAGTAGCCCCTGAACCAGGCTTCAATGACGATGTGTCCGGTGCGCAGATTGTCTTCGGCATTGCAAGGCAGGTTCCTCCTCTGAATACTCCAAAGCACTAGATCAAAAGAACTATATCCGGCTCTATACAATAGTTAAGACCCTGGGCCACGAGGGCAACAACACTTTAAACAAAATAGGTTATGTCTTCTGACAACTTTTTCGTCGAGGTATTGTGTTCCGGCCTTATTATTATTTCGAACCATTTTTCAGCCTCCTGTTTCGCGTTTCGAGACGCGGTCTTCATTGACACGTCTTGTCAAAGAAGAGATTGTGTCCCCTTATTGCGGGATTCTCATCAATACGGATTTGCACGACTCCTGGGGAGTAGGCGAGTTTTAAGGCTCGTGGGGGACGCTTGATATTAACTGCCTTTATAAGGAGACAAGGATCCGCCTTTTTACCCCACACCTTCTTCCTCCTTAGCCCATCTGCTCTCAAGCTCCGACGCCCAAGCTTCAACCCTTTCCATCCCCAACAAACGCTCCAACCATGTCCGGATCTGGAGCACAGAGCAAGTGGATGGCCTCCTCCGTCACGGAGGAGCACATCAAAGAACTCCGGGAGGCAGGGTATTTAGCCAAGGAAATCGCCCATCGGCTCCCTACCAAAAAGCAGATCATTCCCACACCAGAGCTTAATGGGAGGGTAGTATTCATTCCCCACTTCCTTCGTGGGCTAGGGTTTCCTCTCCACCCTTCCGTCTGCGGACTCATGTACTGTTATGGGCTAGATTTCCATGATCTAGCCCCAAATTCATTTCTCAACATCTCGGCATTCATCGTCGTGTGTGAGGCATTCCTCCGCATCCCCCCACTTCGGCCTATGGCTCAAGGTATTCAATGTGAAGCCGAAGGTGGTCGAGGGTCAACACGTGGAGTGCGGCGGCACCATGGTGAGCAAACTCCCAAACGTCACCTAGACCAACGGGACCTTCATAGAGACCGTGAAGGGGTGGCAACAGGAGTGGTTCTATGTCACGAAACATCGTGACGCCACATGGGCCGCCACTCCTGAGTTCAAAACCGGTCCACCAATGCGGCTAACATCATGGTGGACAAGAAGGGCCTATATTTGGCGTCATCCGACGAGGTGATGACGCTGCAAAAGCGCATCAAGAGCATGGTGGACAAGAACACCAGCCTTGCCAGCGTGATCCAGGTGATGCTATTTCGCCGGATTCTCCCCTGCCAACACCGGACTCTCCATATGTGGGAGTTTGATCCGGCAAGTCCCCGGACCTTGCAGCGGTTCTTCGGCACGGAGCATGAAGATATATGGAAGCTGCTTTTTAAGACCCAAAAGACGTGGCCGCCAACGACCGAAGACCTCTCCCACAACTGCGCTCATCAAGCCAGTCCAGTAAGTTTTTCAGATTTCTAATCATATCTTTGATTTGTGGATCCAAAGAGTAAGTTTAAAACTTCCCCTTGTCCCCCAGGGCTGGACGAAGAAGGCAGAGATGATCAAGTGTCTGTTTCCCCTGCCCGAAGACCTAGCTATTCCTCTTCTGACGAAGATGCTGGTTCCGCTACCTTATCAGGCGCCGGAAAAGAAGGCCAAGAAGAAGAGCAAGGAGGCCCAAAGTGGCCTTCGCTGCAAAGGTACTGCGGACATATCATCCGAAGATATCGGAGCTCTCTCCTCCCACGATGAAGAGGAGGAGGAAGTCGAGGAGAACAATTCTCCCCTTAAGGGGGGAAAGAAGAAAAGGGGAGGTTCTGCGGATCTAGAGGCGGAAGCATCCAAGAAGAGGAAACTCTCCCTTTCAGACGATTCAGAATCAGACGCCTAAGCCGTCCTTGGGAACCCCAGGCCGAAGCCTTCGGCCGAATCGTAAGTATTTAAGGATAATGTATGTATCCGGCTTTATGCCTTGTGATCCTAACACACAGAATCACGTATTGTAGTCCAGCTCGCGATCTCCCCCGGCGATCATCGTCTTCTGGGAATTTGCTGGGCTCCGACATGATGGCGAGCGAGTCGCCTCCAACGGCCTCCCCACCCACTGCTACGGACAACACCAAAGTGTTGTCCCGAAGGGCCCCTCCAGGCCACGGAGAGGTGTGGGAAGGCATCAAGGTGGCTTCAGAGGGAAATACCTCTGTAGCCGAGAACATGGGGGAGCTGACCCCCATGGAGACTGGCGACGGGGGCCATGCCAAATTCGTCCCCCAACCAAATATCCTTCGGGAGGCCGCTATGGCTCCGGAATCAGGCGAGCAACCGCCTTTAAAAGAAGGCGGTGCATCGACCCCACCGGCGACCTCTGTCAATCCGGAGGCGCCGGAAACTCTGATGGAAGCGCTTCAGAGCACCTCCATCATTGAGGAACATCGTACCCTTATGGGTGCGGTGGTTGAAAAGGTTCGGTCCCCTAGGAGCAGATTGAACAAGGCCTACACTAGCCTTCTGATAACCCACAAGTATAGGGGATCGTAACAGTTTTCAAGGGTAGAGTATTCAACCCAAATTTATTGATTCGACACAAGGGGAGCCAAAGAATATTCTCAAGTATTATCAGCTGAGTTGTCAATTCAACCACACCTAGATAACTTAATATCTGTAGCAAAGTGTTTAGTAGCAAAGTAATATGATAGTAGTGGTAACGATAGCAAAAGTAATATTTTTGGGTTTTATAGTGATTGTAACAGTAGCAACGGAAAAGTAAATAAGTGAAGAACAATATATGAAAAGCTCGTAGGCATTGGATCTGTGATGGAGAATTATGTGGATGCGATCGATCATGGAACAATTATAACATAGGGTGACACAGTACTAGCTCCAGTTCATCAATGTAATGTAGGCATGTATTCCGAATATAGTCATACATGCTTATGGAAAAGAACTTGCATGACATCTTTTGTCCTACCCTCCCGTGGCAGCGGGGTCCTATTGGAAACTAAGGGATATTAAGGCCTACTTTTAATAGAGTACCGGACCAAAGCATTAACACATAGTGAATACATGAACTCCTCAAACTATGGTCATCACTGGTAATGGTCCCGATTATTGTCACTTCGGGGTTAACGGATCATAACACATAATAGGTGACTATAGACTTGCAAGATAGGATCAAGAACTCACATATATTCATGAAAACATAATAGGTTCAGATCTGAAATCATGACACTCGGGCCCTAGTGACAACCATTAAGCATAGCAAAGTCATAGCAACATCAATCTCAGAACATAGTGGATACTAGGGATCAAACCCTAACAAAACTAACTCGATTACATGATAAATCTCATCCAACCCATCACCGTCCAGCGAGCCTACGATGGAATTCCTCGCGCACGGCGGTGATCATCATGAAATTGGTGATGGAGGAAGGTTGATGATGATGATGATGGCGACGGATTGCCCTCTCCGAAGCCCTAAACGGACTCCAGATCAGCCCTCCCAAGAGATTTTAGGGCTTGGCGGCGCTCCGTATTGTAAAACACGATGAATCCTTCTCTCCGATATTTTTCTCCCCGAACACGAATATATGGAGTTGGAGTTGAGGTCGGTGGAGTGTCAGGGGGCCCACGAGGCAGGGGGCGCGCCCCCACCCTCGTGGACAAGGTGTGGGCCCCCTGGCCTTGATTCTTTTGCCAGTATTTTTTATATATTCCAAAAATAATCTCCGCTGATTTTCAGGTCACTCCGAGAACATTTATTTCTGCACAAAGATAACAACATGGCAATTCTGCTGAAAACAGTGTTTGTCCGGGTTAGTTCCATTCAAATCATGCAAGTTAGAGTCCAAAACAAGGGCAAAAGTGTTTGGGAAAGTAGATACGACGGAGACATATCAATTCCCCCAAGCTTAAACCTTTGCTTGTCCTCAAGCAATTCAGTTGATAAACTGAAAGTGATAAAGAAAAACTTTTACAAACTCTGTTTGCTCTTGTTGTCGTAAACATGTAAAGCCAGCATTCAAGTTTTCAGCAAAGATTATGAACTAACCATATTCACAATAACATTTAGGTCTCATGTTTACTCATATCAATTTCATAATCAGCTAGCGTGCAATAATAACAAATCTCGGATGACAACACTTTCTTAGAACAATCATGATATGACATAACAAGATGGTATCTCGCTAGCCCTTTTTGAGACCGCAAAACATAAATGCAGAGCACCTTTAAAGATCAAGGACTGACTAGACATTGTAATTCATGGTAAAAGAGATCCAGTCATAGTCATACTCAATGTAAACTAACGGTAATGGATGCAAATGATAGAGGTGCTCTCCAACTGGTGCTCTTTCATAAGAGGATGATGACTCAACATAAAAGTAAATAGATAAGCCCTTCGCAGAGGGAAGAATGGATTTGTAGAGGTGCCAGAGCTCAGTTTTGAAATAGATAAGAATAATGTTTTGAGTGGTATACTTTCATTGTCAACATAACAGCCGAGAGATCTCGATATCTTCCGTGCTACACACATTATAGGCGGTTCCCATGCAGAATGGTAAAGTTTATACTCCCCCACCACCAACAAGCATCAATCCATGGCTCGCCTGAAACAACGGTGCCTCCAACTAACAACAATCCTGGGGGAGTTTTGTTTGCAATTATTTTGATTTGATTTGAGCATGGGACTGGGCATCCCGGTGACCAGCCATTTTCTCATGAATGAGGAGCGGAGTCCACTCCTCTTGAGAATAACCCGCCTAGCATGGAGGATACAGACAGCCCTAGTTGATACATGAGCTATTTGAGCATACAAAACAAAATGTTTATTTGAAGGTTTAGAGTTTGGCACATACAAATTTACTTGGAACGGCAAGTAGGTATCGTGTCTAGGTAGGTATGGTGGACTCATGTGGAATAACTTTGGGGTTTATGGAATTGGATGCACAAGTAGTATTCCCGCTTAGTATAAGTGAAGGCTAGAAAAAGACTGGGAAGCGACCAACTAGAGAGCGACAACAGTCATGAACATGCATTAAAATTAATCGACACCGAATGCAAGCATGAGTAGGATATAATGCACCATGAACATAAATATCATAGAGGCTATGTTGATTTTGTTTCAACTACATGCGTGAACATGTGCCAAGTCAAGACACTCGAATCATTCAAAAGAGGATACACCCTATCATACCACATCACAACCATTTTACTAGCATGTTGGCACGCAAGGTAAACCATTATAAGCTCCTAGCTAATTAAGCATGGCATAAGCAACTATAATCTCTAATTGTCATTGCAAATATGTTTCTTTCATAATAGGCTGAATCAGGAACGATGGACTGATCATTTTTACAAAAACAAGAGAGGTCGAGTTCATACCAACTTTTCTTATCTCAATAAGTTCATCTGGTAATCATCATTATTGCCTTTCACTCGCACGACCGAACGGTGTGGAAAATAATAATAGTGCACGTGCATTGGACTAAGCTGGAATACGCAAGCATTCAACTCGAGAGAGAAGACAAGGTAATATGGGCTCTTTGTTAGATCAACAATAATCCATATAAGAGCCACTCAACATTTTCATCATGGTCTTCTCCTCTCGACTCCCAAAGGAAAGAAAATAAACAAACTATTTACATGGGAAAGCTCCCAACAAGCAAAAGAAGAACGAGAAATCTTTTTGGGTTTTCTTTTAATTACTACTACTACAGGCATGGAAAGTAAACTAACTAAAATCTACAACTAATTTTTTTGGTTTTTCTTAAGGTTTTTCAAACACACAAGAAGAAAGCGAGAAAATGATAATAAACTAGCATGGATGATACAATGAAAAAGTATGAGCACCGACAACTGGCATGAGTGTGTGAACATGAATTTAATGTCGATGAAAGATACGTACTCCCCCAAGCTTAGGCTTTTGTCCTAAGTTGGTCTATGCCCATTGATCAAAGTGGCCCTCTCCGATGTAAGGAGGAGTGTCCTCTGGATGCCACGGGTTGGCAATCTCCTCGGGATTCCACTGATAAACTAACTGTCGATAAGGGTCCTGGGGTGGTTCCGGCTCAGGCTCCGGAGCTGGTGTCACACTCCAGTATGCATAAATGTCCTCCGATAAAACAAGGTACTTGCCTGAAAATATGTTAAACAAAGAGGGAGCAAGCAAGGTGATAGTCTCAAAGTTATTCTTACCAAAAATAAGTCTATAGTTAAGCATCTTCTTATTATTCTTAACAATAAAATCATCTGCTACCATGCTCTTATAATCTAGAAAAATATTAGGCAACAACTTTTCCTCTTTCTCATAATGCTTGATAGGTATGTTATAGTGTGCAGCTAGGCGCGAGGCAAAAATGCATCCAAGGACGGGGCCCTTAGTACGGTTCAGATTTAACCATTTAGCAACAATAGCACCTAAACTGAAAGTAGTATCTTGAAACAAGGCATGGTGCAAAATAACAGTATCAGGAGCACTAAGGTTCCCACAGTTCCC
Source organism: Triticum aestivum (assembly GCF_018294505.1). Taxonomy (NCBI): domain Eukaryota; kingdom Viridiplantae; phylum Streptophyta; class Magnoliopsida; order Poales; family Poaceae; genus Triticum; species Triticum aestivum. The sequence goes on along the minus strand of NC_057812.1, from coordinate 382,780,558 downwards.
GCGACCAATTAAGCATCTACTAGCAAATATTGCAAAGTAGCGTAGAACAGGAAAATGTATGCTAGTGATTCTCGCATCGGAAACTTCCCTCGTTTCCCCCACAACAATCATATCAATAAATCCCTCCACATCATGACGATTTGGTTCCTCTATGCTGCCCTCAAAGGTATCAAACAAACCCGACAAAAATCACGAAGTGACATTTCCTTATGCTCATCATATAAATAAAATTCCACCTAAGGTGGCGAGCTTCTAGCATGGAAATGAAAGTTTTGCACAAAGATATTGGTGAGTAAGAGATATTGTTCGCGCTGGTCGTGGAGGAAGGTGGTGAGGCCTGCATTCTCAGCCAAATAATAAAAAAAATTCATAAATCTCGGCCTCTTTCAAGAACTCATCACAAGGCCATTCACATGGCCGAACCTCCGTAGTACGAGGGAGATTATACTTGGGCTTCTCGTTCTCTTCACATTGCTTATCCTTCGAGCTTCGGCTCGATGAGCCCCTCAAAAATCTCTTCATCTTTTTTCTGAAAATTTCTGAAATTTTTAGTAACCTAAAATAAAACTGAACCAAACTCAACAAAATTGATAGTAACTACTCCTACAAGTGCCTAGAGGATATATCATGCATTAAAACTACTTTTGACCACATAAATTTGACATGTAAGCTCAAGAACAGGGTCACCTAAGAAGCAATAATTTGCAATGAATAAAGCACTAGAACAAAAACTAATTGGACCATTGGAGGAGTCACATACCAAAGAACAATCCCCCAAAGCAGTTTTGTGAATGGAGCTTTGAGCAAGGAGATCGAAAATGGCAGCAAGATGAGCAAGAACTCAGGTTTGAGCTAGTTGGTGAGTTTTTTGGGAGGAAGAAGGAGTGTGTGGTGGCTAGAATAAGTGGAGGGGACCCACATGGGGTCCACGAGGCAGGGGCATGCCTAGGGGGTGGGCGCGCCCTCCACCCTCGTGGGCACGTGGCTGCTCCCCTGTTGTGTTTTCAGTGCCAGATATTCTAAAATATTCTAGAAAAAATCATATTTAAATTTTAGAGCATTTGGAGAACATTTATTTTTGGGGTATTTTTTATTGCATTGATAATTCAGAAAATAGACAGAAAATATTATTTTTGCTTTACTTAATATAAATAACAGAAAGTAAAAAGAGGGTACAGAGAGTTTTGTTTTCTAACTTCATTTATCTGATGCTCGTCAAAAGGAATCCACTAACAAGGTTGATCAGGTCTTGTTAAAAAATTCATTTCGAATAACATGAAACCGGAGAAATTTCGAATAACACTAGGTTACATCTACGGGGATATGCACATCCCCGATAATAAGAATATCATATTTCTTCTTGATAGTAGGAAGAGGAAATTCAAAACCTCCAATAGTGATTGTTGAAATTTTTTCAATAGAATTGATACTGTGGACTTGAGGTTGTTTCCTCGGAAAGTATGTCGTATGCTCATTACCATTAACATGAAAAGTGGCATTGCCTTTGGTGCAATCAATAACAGCCCCTGCAGTATTCAAGAAGGGTCTTCCATAAATAATAGACATACTATCGTCCTCGGGAATATCAAGAATAACAAAGTCCGTTAAAATGGTAACGTTTGCAACCACAGCAGGCACATCCTCACAAATACCGACAGGTATAGCAGTTGATTTTCCAGCCATTTGCAAAGATATTTTAGTAGGTGTCAACTAATTCAAATCAAGTCTACGATATAAAGAGAGAGGCATAACACTAACACCGGCTCCAAGATCACATAAAGCAGATTTAACATAGTTTCTTTTAATGGAGCATGGTATAGTTGGTACTCCTGGGTATTCATGTTTCTTTGGTATTCCACCCTTAAAAGTATAATTAGCAAGCATGGTGGAAATTTTAGCTTCCGGTATCTTTCTTTTATTAGTAACGATTTCCTTCATATATTTGGCATAAGGGTTCATTTTAAGCATATCAGTAAACACATACGTAAAAATATAGGTCTAATCATTTCAGCAAAGCGCTCAAAATCCTCATCATCCTTTTTCTTGGATGGTTTAGGAGGAAAAGGCATGGGTTCTGGACCCATGGTTCTCTTTCTCTACCGTGCTTCCTAGCCATGAAGTCTCTCTTATCATAACATTGATTCTTTGATTGTGGGTTATCAAGATCAACAGCAGGTTCAATCTCTACATCATTATCATTGCTAGGTTGAGCATCAACATGAACATCATCATTAACATTATCACTAGGTTCGTGTTCATTACTAGATTGTGTTTCAGCGTCAGAAATAGAAATATCATTGGGATTCTCAGATGTATCAATAACAGGTTCACTAGAAGCATGCAAAGTCCTATCATTTTCCTTTTTCTTCCTATTAGAAGGACAAGGTACATCTACATTAGCTCTATGAGAATCTTGCTCAATTCTCTTAGGATGGCCCTCAGGATACAAAGGTTCCTAAGTCATTTTGCCACCTCTAATCATAACTCTAATAGCATTATCATTCTTCTTATTATTTAATTCATTGAGCAAATCATTCTGAGCTTTAAGTACTTGTTCTACTTGAGTGGTAACAATAGAAGCATGTTTAGTAATAAGTTTAATTTCACCTTTAACATTAGCCATATAATCACCCAAGTGTTCAAGCATATCAGCATTGTGTTTCAATTGTCTACCAACATAAGCATTGAAGTTTTCTTGTTTAACCATAAAGTCATCAAACTCATCCAAGCATGGGCTAGGAAACTTAGTAAATGGGATTTCACATTTATCGAATCTATAGAGAGAATTTACCTTTACTACCTGTGTCGGGTTATCAAGACCATGTATTTCTTCAACAGGCGGCAAATTAAGACCATGCATTTCTTCAATAGGTGGTAAATTCTTAACATCTTCAGTTTTAATACCTTTTTCTTTCATAGATTTCTTTGCCTCTTGCATATCTTCAGGACTGAGAAATAGAATACCCCTTTTCTTCGGAGTTGGCTTGGGAGTTGGTTCAGGAAGTGTCCAATTATTTTCATTAGTCGACATATTATTCAATACCAATTCAGCTTGATCAACAGTTCTTTCCCTGAAAACACAACCAGCACAACTATCCAGGTGGTCTCTGGAAGTATCGGTTAGTCCATTATAAAAGATATCAAGTATTTGATTTTTCTTGAGAGGATGATCAGGCAAAGCATTAAGTAATCGAAGAAGCCTCCCCAAGCTTGTGGGAGACTCTCTTCTTCAATTTGCACAAAATTATATATTTCCCTTAAAGCAGCTTGTTTCTTATGAGCGGGGAAATATTTACCAGAGAAGTAATAAATCATATCCTGGGGACTACGCACACAACCAGGATCAAGAGAATTAAACCATGTTTTAGCATCACCCTTTAATGAGAACGGAAACAACTTAAGGATAAAGTAATAGCGAGTTTTCTCATCATTTGTAAAGAGGGTGGGTATATCATTTATTTTAGTAAGATGTGCCACAACAGTTTCAGATTCATAGCCATAAAAAGGATCAGATTCAACCAAAGTGATTAACTCAGGACCGGCAGAGAAATCATAATCCTTATCAGTAATAAAGATAGGTGAAGTAGCAAAAGCAGGGTCATATTTCATTCTAGCATTCAAAGGTTTTTCTTTGAGCTTAGCTAATAATTTCTTAAGATCAGATCTATCATTGCAAGCAAGAAAGTCTCTAGCAGTTTCTTCATCCATAACATAACCCTCAAGCACAAAATGCAATTCATATCTAGGGGGAGAATCTTCATCATCACTTTCATCAATATTATCAGTTTCAATAATTTCATTCTCTCTAGCCCTAGCAGTTGTTCATCAAGAAATTCACCTAGTGGCACAGTATTATCAAGCATAGAAGTAGTTTCATCATAAGTATCATGCAAAGCAGAAGTGGCATCATCAATAACATGCGACCTATCAGAATCAATAGCATGTGTAGGTGTTGCAAGTTTACTCAAAACAGAAGGTGAATCAAGTGCAGAGCTAGATGGCAGTTCCTTACTTCCTTACCTCCCCTTGTAGTTGAGGGAAAAATCTTGGTTCTTTGATCTTTCAAGTTCTTCATAGTGATAAGCATATATAAATCCCAAGTGACTCAAAGAATAGAGCTATGCTCCCCGACAACGGCGCCAAAAAATAGTCTTGATAACCCACAAGTATAGGGGATCGCAACAGTTTTTGAGGGTAGAGTATTCAACCCAAATTTATTGATTCGACACAAGGGGAGCCAAAGAATATTCTCAAGTATTAGCAGCTGAGTTGTCAATTCAACCACACCTGGATAACTTAATATCTGCAGCAAAGTGTTTAGTATCAAAGTAATATGATAGTAGTGGTAACGATAGCAAAAGTAATATTTTTTGGTTTTATAGTGATTGTAACAGTAGCAACGGAAAAGTAAATAAGCGAAGAACAATCTATGAAAAGCTCATTGGCATTGGATCGGTGATGGAGAATTCTGTCGGATGTGATCGATCATGCAACAATTATAACATAGGGTGACACAGAACTAGGTCCAGTTCATCAATGTAATGTAGGCATGTATTCCGAATAATCATACGTGCTTATGGAAAAGAACTTGCATGACATCTTTTGTCCTACCCTCCCGTGGCAGCGGGGTCCTATTGGAAACTAAGGGATATTAAGGCCTCCTTTTAATAGAGTATCGGACCAAAGCATTAGTACATAGTGAATACATGAACTCCTCAAACTACGGTCATCACCGGTAATGGTCCCAATTATTGTCACTTCGGGGTTAAGGGATCATAACACATAATAGGTGACTATAGACTTTAAAGATAGGATCAAGAACTCACATATATATATTCATGAAAACATATAGGTTCAGATCTGAAATCATGGCGCTCGGGCCCTAGTGACAAGCATTAATCATAGCAAAGTCATAGCAACGTCAATCTCAGAACAAAGTGGATACTAGGGATCAAACCCTAACAAAACTAACTCGATTACATGATAAATCTCATCCAACCCATCACCGTCCAGCAAGCCTACGATGGAATTACTCACACGCGGCGGTGAGCATCATGAAATTTGTGATGGAGGAAGGTTGATGATGACGATGGCGACGGGTACCCCTCTCCGGAGCCCCGAACTGACTCCAGATCAGCCCTCCCAAGAGAGTTTAGGGCTTGGCGGCGGCTCCGTATCATAAAACATGATGAATCCTTCTCTATGATTTTTTTTCTCCCCGAATACGAATATATGGAGTTGGAGTTGAGGTTGGTGGAGCGTCAGGGGGCCCACGAGGCAGGGTGTGATGCCCTGAGACCGTTGCGCCAGGTGTCTTCAAGTCTTTCGCTGTCTTTGCCATGTCATTTGCTTGCATGTTGCATTTTGCCATGTCATCATGTGCATTGCACCATCATGTTTTTCAAAACTTGCATCCGTCCGGTTTTCCCCAGTTCTTTCCGTTGTCCGTTTTGAGACAAGACACACTTGCACGCGCCCGCGGCATGTCCGAAATATTATTTTATAAGTGGTCGGGAAATGTTCTCAGAATGGGATGAAAGTTAGCATGCGGTGTTCTTATGTTGTTAGTAGGTCACCTGCAAAGTTTCATTGCATTCAGAGTCCGTTTGACGCCCCCAACGGAAAACTATAGCGGCAGTATAGCTGGTCTAACGTCGGACGTTTTCGGTCTCCGAAAACTGTTGCCGGGCCCTCTCTCTCTCTTCTCTCCTCTCAGCCTCGCCACAGCCCACCAAGTCCATCCACCTACCCCTCTTCACGTCCGGAGCCGTCCAATGCGATCGCACGGTCCGAAAACCCCTCTTTGCTCAGTGCACAAACACCCTCGCATGCGTGTCCGAAACTCACCCGAACCCGACCCCGGCAGTCGTCGCTGTTGGATTTGGTTCATCCTCAAACATCTACAAAACATCTATGTTTTCTTGTTTGGACTCCCTATCTATTTTTTTCCCGGCCGTCTGATTGCGATTGGAGGGACGGATTAGCCCCTAACCAAAAATCCATTTGCTATATATAGTTCCCCTTTATCCAACCATAGACCAATCCCTAAAACCTAGGCCTCCTGTCCCATCCACACATCGCCGCCGCCGCCACTCCACCAAATCCCCTCGGGATCTCCCCTGCCAGTTCCACCCAACCAGCCTCCACCTTCCCCTCGACCCATTCCACGCCCGAGCCCGTCTGCTCTACCCTATCCTCGAGCCGGCCGCAGCAGCAGCAGCCCAGGGCAACCTCTCGACCTCTCCTCCTGCTTTTTCCTCTCTCTCTCTCTCTCTCTCTCTCTCTCTCTCTCTCTCTCTTCTTACGGTGCCCCCTCTCCCTCCTTCGCAGGAACGACTAGGAGCTCGCCCAAGCTCTGTGGCGCCGCCACCATCGTCCTGCTTCGTCCCGTGACCACCGGAGCAGCAGCTTAGCCGGTCATCCCCGTCGTTGCCGAACCTCGCCGGAGCGCCAAGACTCCGTGTCATCAAGTCCCTCTATTGCATTGTCCTCCTGCAACCTCCTCTTCTTCGAGTTCGTCCTCGTGATCCCCACCGCCTTGTGCCACCAGCAGCCAGCGTCTGCGGCTTCCTCTGCTTCACGGCAAGGCCGCAGCCTCATCCCGCGACTTCCAGCAGGCCCGTGCCTCTACCCCATGGCCTCCTCAAGCCGGAGCTCGCCAGCCGCATCGACCCGCCGTGAGCAGCAGCATCCGCTGCACCCTCTCGCCGGCGAGCCCAGCAGAAGAGCCGCCGCCTTCCTCCATGCCTCCTCGCCGGCCTCCTCCACCTTCCTCTCGCACCTGCACCTGCAAGACGCCAAGTCCAATGCTGCGGCGCCGCCCTCACCTCGTCCCCTGCCATTGACAACATCTTGTTGCGCCATGCGTCGCCTGAAGCCGCCGTTCATGCCCGTGCCCTGCCAGATCTGCCGTCCTGGAGACGCACGCCCCTGCCGGACCTCCCCTGCTTCGCCTTGGTCCCCGCCGTTTCCCCATGTCGACCTCCATGCCCCGCCACTGGCCTCTGCTCAGTTTGCATCGAGCAGAGGAGCCTGAACTACTCGCACGCCTGTGCCCGCGCAAGGATCGCATCGCCGTTGGCCGCGGTTCTACGTGTAGGGCCCGGTCGCGCCATCACCTCGCCTCTGCAGCCTGCCTCCCGAGCTCCTCCCGCACCGATCCCCGACGCCAGCGCCCTTGCCTGTGTAGCTGCGCCGCTGCCTGCCTTCGACCAACACTGGAACAAGACGACGAACGCTGTGTCGTGCGTTGACCTCTCCAGCGAGGCCAAGCAGCGTCCTCCGTCCTCGAGTCGGCCCATGAGGCCTGGTGAGCAGCCCCTACCCCTGTGCATTGTTGGGCCGGTCTCTGATTCGGCCCGTGTATGTTTTTTTAGCATTTGTGATTTTAGCTAATTATCTCAAATTGCCAGTTTTGCAGAAAAGCCCTCATACTTCATTCATTTATTAACTCACAAACCGTGCATCATATGTAAAAACTCCAAATATGAAAAATGCTTAGAATTTTGTCTAGTTTCATAATATGCAACTTTCAACAATGTTTAAAATGTTGTTTGTTTAAATTTTCTCATGTGCCGTGTTAAAATGCTTTATTTCATAACTAATTAACCATAGCTCTAAATTTAATAAACTTTATATGTAAATGGGGTAGAAAAATGCCTAGTTTAACATGGTGCATTCACTTTGCATGTTTAAAAACTCTATAATATGGTTTAGGACAGAACAGTACCAGATCCATAAATTGCATATGAGGTTTTTCCGGAATTGTAGTTTGTTGTTTCCGACCTCATTTAAACTTGCCTAGATAGGTAGTTTTAATATGCTTCACCTCTTGCCATGTTAATCAACATTTAATATTGATGGGTACCTAAACGAGAGTGAACTAACTAAGTGACGTGGTGATTCGACAATATGAAACGGAGTCGCATATTGAGCTCCACTTAATTTGTAGGATTGCTTGTGCACTTTGCCATGCCATGTATCATTAAACCGGACATGCATCATACTGGTTGTGCATCATGCCAGGTTTATGTGATGGTTGTTTACTATGTTGCTTGCTTCTTTCCGGGTTGCTTCTCTCGTTAGCTTCGGTTTTGTTCCGAAGATGTGAGGATCCGTTCGACTACGTCCGTTTGTATTCTTCATGGACTCGTTCTTCTTCCTTGTGGGATCTCAGGCAAGATGAACATACCCTCGAAATCACTTCTATCTTTGCTTGCTAGTTGTTCGCTCTATTGCTATGCCGCGCTAACCACCACTTGCTATATCATCCCTCCCATATTGCCATGTCAAGCTTCTAACCCACCTTTCCTAGCAAACCATTGTTTCGCTAAGTTACCGCTTTTGCTCAGCCCCTCTTATAGCGTTGTTAGTTGTAGGTGAAGCTGAAGTTTGTTCCATGTTGGAACATGGATATGTTGGGATATCACAATATATCTTATTTACTTTAATGCATCTATATACTTGGTAAAGGGTGGAAGGCTCGGCCTTATGCCTGGTGTTTTGTTCCACTCTTGCCGCCCTAGTTTCCGTCATACCGGTGTTATGTTCCTTGATTTTGCGTCCCTTACGCGGTTGGGTGTTATGGGAACCCTTGATAGTTCGCTTTGAATAAAACTCCTCCTGTAAGGCCCAACCTTGGTTTTATCATTTGCCTCACCACCACCTACCCTTCCCTCGGGTCGGCCAACCCGAGGGTCATCTTTGTTTTAACCCCCGAGGGCCAGTGCTTCTCTAAGTGTTGGTCCGAACTAGAGTCCTTTGCAGCGCCACCTCAGGGAAACTTGAGGGCTAGTTTTAGTTGTACGGAGTGCTCATCCAGTGTTGCCCTGAGAACAAGATATGTGTAGCTCCTATCGGGATGTCGGAGCATCGGGCGGTCTTGCTTTTCTTGTTTTACCATTGTCGAAATGTCTCGTAACTGGGATTCCGAAACTGATTGGGTCTTCCCGGGAGAAGGAATATCCTTCGTTGACTATGAGAGCTTGTGATGGGCTAAGTTGGGACACCCCTGCAGGGTTTGAACTTTCGAAAGTTGTGCCCACGGTTATGTGGCAGATGAGAATTTTTTAATGTCCGGTTGTAGAAAACTTGACACTTAACTTAATTAAAATGCTTCAACTGCGTGTGTAGCCATGATGGTCTCTTCTCAGCGGAGTCCGGGAAGTGAACACGGTTCTTGTGTTATGATTGTGCGTAAGTAGTTTCAGGATCATTTCTTGATCACTTCTAGTTCACGAGGTTGTGTTGCTTCTCTTCTCGCTCTCATTTGCGTATGTTAGCCACCATATATGCTTAGTGCTTGCTGCAGCTCCACCTCACTACCCTTTCCTACCCATAAGCTTAAATAGTCTTGATCTCGCGGGTGTGAGATTGCTGAGTCCTCGTGACTCACAGATACTTCCAAATAGTTGCAGGTGCCGATGATACCAGTGCAGGTGACGCAACTGAGCTCAAGTGGGAGCTCGATGAAGATCTTGATCGTTGTTTTGTGTCTTTTCTGGTTGATCAGTAGTGGAGCCCGGTTGGGACGATCGGGGATCTAGCATTTGGGGTTGTCTTCTTTTATTTTGGTTCCGTAGTCGGACCTTGATTGTATTCTGGATGATGTATATTTAACTTGTATTTGTGTGAAGTGGCGATTGTAAGCCAATTCTTTATCCCTTTCTTATTCAGTACATGGGATGTGTAAAGATTACCCCTCTTGCGACAAGCCTACCATGCGGCTATGCCTCTAAGTCGTGCCCCGACACGTGGGAGATATAGCCTCATCGTGGGTGTTACAAGTTGGTAATCAGAGCCATCCCCGACTTAGGAGCCCCCTGCTTGATCGAATCGCTGACGCTGTTGAGTCTAGAACAAAATGTTTTTGAGTCTTAGGATTATATATATCAGAGAGTAGGATTCTTTTTACTCCTCAGTCCCTTCATTGCTCTGGTGAGGCCTCCTGATGTAGAAGTTTTTACTTTTGTCTCCTCAAATTTCACGAATTTTTTTAGGATCACGCGGGTATCTTGGAATCATTCCGATGGTTTTGTGACGAGAACATTATTCTTGGTGCCTCCTGACATTTAGGGGTTGTGGCAGTGTCCCGGGGAGTTGAGCTCCGAGGTGTTGTCGTCACAATTTTATCGTTGCCATTCTGGAATACCTGAGTTTCGCCGACATCGAAAATCTCTTTTATGCAGTTGTTGGTGAGATAACCTCGATGCCACCCAGTACTGGGGCGGGAGTTCGGGAGTATTGCCGTAACTCGTATAACGGATGATTTTTGAAGGTTGAGGTAAACGATTTCCGAAGGTTTCTTGGTTATGTGTTAAAGGATGGATACAGCTGGATGTAGGTATTGTTAGTTTGGTTGAGATATTATGCTTCCCATGTATCCCCAACACCTGATTGCATAACCAGAAAGTTTCGGGAGTTTATAAGTGGGAATTCAAGTATATCGTAGGATATCTTTCCAACAGACACATGATACGATATGGGATCTATCATATGTTTGTTCTGGGTTATTCTGCAAGCCAATCCTTTGTTTTGTTTTCAGTTGTGGTATTCGAGTTGCTTCATTGTCAAGTGTTGATTCCATACCTTTCCTAAGCGATGCTCTCTTATTTCTATGAGAGTATTAGTCCTTCGTGATCATCAAGGTTGTCATCTCAATTCTATCTTCCAACCGGTGTGCTTCTCTTCAAGTGGATCCGATCATTTCAACATCCGCAAGATCACCTCTCCGTTTTTCCCAATGTTGTTCGTTTCATCTGTCCCCAAGTTGCCTTTGTTTTGCCGCCCACCCACCTCTTTTTCTTCGAGGACCCAGTTTTCTTAATCAAGTGTCCATTTTATTCATGCGAAGTCTCTCCATTCTTTTTTGTCAATGTTCTTATCCGGTGATTCTCGCGAAGATACTAACGGAGCTTCAAGTTAATCATTCTTTGTTCTTTTCCTTCTCCAGTGGATTCAATTCAATCTTTGTCGATCATATCCTTTTCCTCGTTTCAAATGTTTTCTCATGTCAGTGCACCTCTCTCTATTCATTTGTTCCGGAGTGCGAAGATATCTCAGAAGATGTTATCTCATTCAATCCGTTCAAGCTATTTCGAGGTTGTTATCTCATTCAAACCATTTAAATCAACCAGTGCATTATATCTTCCTAAGGAATCGTTCAACGGTGGATATTTTGAGTAGGCCCTAACCCACGGGTCTTTTTCCAGGATCTTACTTGACTCTTCTAATTTTTCTGGGGTTATTCTCAAATTCATTTCAAAGTTTGACGTAGGAATGATTTGTCATCCGTCAAATGTCTTTCTCCAAGATCTTTCAAATTATTTTCATCGTCAGTTCAACCTTTCTAATTTTCATCCCGGAGTATCTCAACAATTCATGGTGGTGTTTCTCATCATCATTCTCGGGTTTGTGAACATCAAAGAAGAGTTTCTCTTAAATCTTTCTCCATTCTCTTCAAGATTTATGGTTCTAGCTTGATGCCATCCTCTCATAATTGTTTTCGATTGTGAGAATTCTTTTCACCCATCCAGAGCAATTCAGGAGGCTTTTCAGTTTGATTCTCCGGAGGCCATTATTTTAGAAGATTTATTCATTTTTCCAATCTTACCGGTGAATCGTTCAAATATCCTCTAATCAGTTCATGATCTCTCCGTTCTCATGTATCTAAATCCCCTCAAGTATCTTATTTCGTTTTTCCAATTCTTCTCGGTGAATTGTGCCTCTTCTACTTTCATTTTCAATTCTTACGGTGTTTTATTCAAGATTCTTCTTCCTTCGTTTTCATATCAATTCATTCATTGCTTCCAAATCCTACCGACGGTTCATTGAAGACCTTCTCAAGTTTACGCCATATCTATCTTAATCTTTTCTACGAGAATAAGTAGTATGCCAAATCCGTTGCTTGTAATCAATTTAAATTGGTGAAGGATATGCATAATGTAATTCTTATTGTTTATTCATCCAAGCGATTAATTCCTTATTCCGGAGGTTCATCAAAATTCTCGATTTCATTTGTTCATCTTTCTTTTCCAGAGCTCCAGGTTTTCCACATTATCTCATCGCGAAGCTCCATCTAAATCATCGCAAGGCTTCACCTTGTGTTTTCAACTTCTCTTTCTTCCGTTATTCTTTTATTATCGGAGTTCTTCATGGAGGCTCTACATGATGGCTCATCAAAGATTTAATTCCTTCTCGAAGTGTTCATCCAGATTCTTTTCAAAGGAGCTCAAGTGTTTTTCATCTTCCATTCCAAAGTGCAATTCTTTCTCTCTTATCTTGTGAGGTGGTGTTATGTCATTGTTGATAATTTCCCTTCGTGTTTCACGATTCACAAGTTTCAAGAGTGACATGTCTAAATCCATCATTTTCTCTTCGCTTAAGACATCTTTTCAAACCATCAATCTCTTCATTGGAGTTATATTGGGTTTATATTTCACCTAAAGCTTTCCCTAAGGATTGTTGCTATTTATGGTACTTATAAATGACTCAAGTTCTTCATTTATCCTCCCGGCGAAATAAGTTTCTCGTCTCCTTGTTCATATCAATCCAATCTACTGTTTCCGTTAGTGGCAGAATTTTGCCTCAGTTTTGAGATGCTTTTCATAAGCCTATTATAAGCTTATTCGTTTCGTTGTTGGTTTTTCCAACAATTCCATTATAACCTTGTTGGAAGGGTGTTCTCCAAGTTCATTTGTGGCAGAAGTTGTCATTTTCTTCTCCGTCCCTTTATCCCAACAATCTAGCTTCTATTTTTTTGTTCCGGAAGCATTGTGATGTTGCTCTCTTCACTCTTCATCTCGAATTGTGAGGATCATGTTCTTTCCTTTTGCTTATCCATTTAACCGGAGTGTCGTGTTTTCATTCGAGCTCTCTCATCTTATCAAGTTTTGTCTCCCTTCTCAATCAGAGTGCTGTCTGAAATCTTTCTTACCCCTTGGGCCATTCCTTCAATAGTTCCGAAGGTAGTGTATTGTTGATTTTGTCAAGTATCCTCTCATCTTGTCAAGTTCTTGTTCAATTACTTCCATTTACAATCGGAGTGCTGCCCAAATTACATCATCCTTATTCTTTCTCTATCTTGTTTTAACCGGAGTGTTGTGGCTATGATTCCTCTTCTAACCGGAGTCTCATCCAAGTGCTTTCATTTTGCCAAGCTCATATTCTTTACCTTCCATTTCCAACCGGAGTGTTGTCGTAATTGATCCTTATTGTTCCTTGTACATCTCATTTCATCTTGAGTGCTTGCATGTACTTCTTGTCCATTGCAACACTTTTCTTATGTCTTTCAACCTACAAGGTTCTAGTAATGGTCTTTGTTCCTCTTTTCTAACGGAGTCTTTTCAAATTTGTTCATCCTTGTTACATTCTTTCTTTCAATTTGTTCAACCTCGCAAGGTTCTTTGGCTTCACTCTTTTGTCAAAGAAGCAACTTAGTATACCTCTTTCTCTTCCTCTTCCCTTTTCCCTCCGGTGCCATCCTAGATCTCGGGACGAGATCCTCTTGTAGTGGTGGAGTGTTGTGACGCCCCGAGACCATTGCGCCAGGTGTCTTCGAGTTTTTCGCTGTCTTTGCCATGTCATTTTCTTGTGTGTTGCATTTTGCCATGTAATCATGTGCATTGCATCATCATGTTTTTCAAAACTTGCATCCTTCCGGTTTTCCCTAGTTCTTTCCATTGTTCGTTCTGAGCCAAGACACACTTGCACGCGCCCGCCGCATGTCCGAAATATTATTTAATAAGTGGCCAGGAAATGTTCTCGGAATGGGATGAAAGTTGGCATGTAGTGTTTTTATGTTGTTAGTAGGCCGCCTGCCAAGTTTCAACGCATACGGAGTCCGTTCGACGGCCCAACGGATAACTATGGCGGCAATATAGCCGGTCTAATGTCGGACGTTTTCGGTCTCCGAAAACTGTTGCCGGGCCCTATCTCTCTCTCTCTCTCCTCTCCTCTCAGCCCCGCCACAGCCCACCTAGTCCATCCACCTACCCCTCTTCGCGTCTGGAGCCGTCCGATGCGATCGCACGGTCCAAAAACCCCTCTTTGATCAGTGCACAAACCCCCTCGCGTGCGTGTCCGAAACTCACCTGAACCCGACCCCGGCAGTCGTCACCGTTGGATTCGGTTCATCCCCAAACATCTACAAAACATCTCCGTTTTCTTGTTTGGACTCCCTATCTTTTTTTCCTGGCCGTCTGATTACGATCGGAGGGATGGATTAGCCCCTAACCAAAAATCCACTTGCTATATATAGTTCCCCTTTATCCAACCCTAGACCAATCCCTAAAACCTAGGCCTCCTATCCCATACACACATCGCCGCCGCCGCCACTCCACCAAATTCCCTCAGGATCTCCCCTGCCAGTTCCACCCAACCAGCCTCCACCTTCCCCTCGACCCATTCCACGCCCAAGCCCGTCTCCTCTGCCCTCTCCTCGAGCTGGCCGCAGTAGCAGCAGCCTAGGCTAACCTCTCGACCTCTCCTCCTGCTTTTTCCTCTCTCTCTCTCTCTCTTCTTACGGTGCCCCCTCTCCCTCCTTCACAAGAACGAGCAGGAGCTCGCCCAAGCTCCAAGGCGGCGCTGCCGTCGTCCTGCTTCGTTCGGTGACCACCGGAGCAGCAGCTCAGCCAGTCATACCCGTCGTTGTCGAACCTCGCCGGAGCCCCAAGACTCCGCGTCATCAAGTCCCTCTGCTGCGTCGTCCTCCTGCGACCTCCTCTGCTTTGAGTTTGTCCTCGTGATCTCCGCAGCCTTGTGCCACCAACAGCCAGTGTCTGCGGCTTCCTCTGCTTCACGGCAAGGCCGCAGCCTCCTCCCGCGACCTCCAGCAGGCCCGTGCACGTGCCCCTGGCCTCCTCAGGCCGGAGCTTGCCAGCCGCATCGACCCACCGTGAGCAGCAGCAGTCGCTGCACCCTCTCGCCGGCGAGCCCAGCAGAAGAGTCGCCTCCTTCCTCCACGCCTCCTCGCCGGCCTCCTCCACCTTCCTCCTGCGCCCGCACCTGCTAGCCGCCAAGTCCAACACCGTGGCGCCGCCCGCACCTCGTCCCCTGCCATTGATGCCATCTTGTTGAGCCCTGCGTCACGTGAAGCCGCTGTTCAAGCCCGTTCCCGGCCAGATCCGCCGTCCTGGAGACGCACGCCCCTGCCGGACCTCCCCTGCTTCGCCTTGGTCCCCGTCGTTTCCCCACGTCGACCTCCATGCCCCGCCGTCGGCCTCTGCTCGCTCTGCATCGAGCAGAGGAGCCTCAACTGCTCACACGCAAGTGCCCGCGCGAGGACCGCATCACCGTTGACCGCGGTTCTGCGTGTAGGGCCCGGCCGCGCCATCGCCTCGCCTCTACAGCCTGCCTCCCGAGCTCCTCCTGCACCGATCCCCGACGCCAGTGCCCTTGCTTGTGCAGCTGCATCGCTGCCTGCCATCGACCAACACAGGAACGTGACGATGAACGCCGCGTCGTGCGTTGACCTCTCCAGCGAGGCCCAGCAGCGTCCTCCGTCCCCTAGCCGGCCCATGAGGCCTGGTGAGCAGCCCCCACCCCTGTGCATTGTTGGGCCGGTCTCTGATTCAGCCCGTGTATGTTTTTTAGCATCTGCGATTTTAGCTAATTATCTCGAATTGCTAGTTTTGCAGAAAAGCCCTCATACTTCATTCATTTATTAACTCACAAACCGTGCATCATATGTAAAAACTCCAAATATGAAAAATGCTTAGAATTTTGTCTAGTTTCATAATATGCAACTTTCAACCATGTTTAAAATGTTTAAAATGTTGTTTGTTTAAATTTTCACATGTGCCATGTTAAAATGCTTTATTTCATAACTAATTAACCGTCACTCCGAATTTAATAAACTTTATATGTAAATGGGGTAGAAAATGCCTAGTTTAATATGGTGCATTCATCTTGCATGTTTAAAAACTCTAAAATATGGTTTAGGACAGAACGGTACCAAATCCATAAATTGCATATGAGGTTTTTCCGGAATTGTTTTTTGTTGTTTCCGGCCTCATTTAAACTTGCCTAGATAGGTAGTTTTAATATGCTTCACCTCTTGGCATGTTAATCAACATTTAATATTGAAGGGTACCTAAACGAGAGTGAACTAAATAAGTCACGTGGTATTTCGACAATATGCAACGGATTTGCATATTGAGCTCCACTTAATTTGTAGGATTGCTTGTGCACTTTGCCATGCCATGTATCATTAAACTGGACATGCATCATACTTGGTTGTGCATCATGCCAGGTTTATGTGATGGTTGTTTACTATGTTGCTTGCTTCTTTCCGAGTTGCTTCTCTCGTTAGCTTAGGTTTTGTTCCAGAGATGTGAGGATCCGTTCGACTACGTCTATTTGTCTTCTTCATGGACTTGTTCTTCTTCCTTGCGGGATCTCAGGCAAGATGACCATACCCTCGAAATCACTTCTACCTTTCCTTGCTAGTTGTTCGCTCTATTGTTATGCCGCGCTACCCACCACTTGCTATATCATGCCTCCCATATTGCCATGTCAAGCTTCTAACCCACCTTTCCTAGCAAACCGTTGTTTCCCTAAGTTACCGCTTTTGCTCAGCCCCTCTTATAGCGTTGTTAGTTGTAGGTGAAGCTGAAGTTTGTTCCATGTTGGAACATGGATATGTTGGGATATCACAATATATCTTATTTACTTTAATGCATCTATATACTTGGTAAAGGGTGGAAGGCTCAGCCTTATACCTGGTGTTTTGTTCCACTCTTGCCGCCCTAGTTTCCGTCATACCGGTGTTATGTTCCTTGATTTTGCGTCCCTTACGTGGTAGGGTGTTATGGGGACCCCTTGACAGTTTGCTTTGAATAAAACTCCTCCAGCAAGGCCCAACCTTGGTTTTACCATTTGCCTCACCACCACCTACCCTTCCCTCGGGTCGGCCAACCCGAGGGTCATCTTTATTTTAACCCCCGGGGGCCAGTGCTTCTCTAAGTGTTGGTCCGAACTAGAGTCCTTTGCAGCGCCACCTCAAGGAAACTTGAGGGCTGGTTTTAGTTGTAGGGAGTGCTCATCCGGTGTTGCCCTGAGAATAAGATATGTGCAGCTCCTATCGGGATGTCGGAGCATCGGGTGGTCTTGTTGGTCTTGTTTTACCATTATCGAAATGTCTTGTAACCGGTTATCCGAAACTGATCGGGTCTTCCCGGGAGAAGGAATATCCTTCGTTGACTGTGAGAGCTTGTGATGGGCTAAGTTTGGACACCCCTGCAGGGTTTGAACTTTCGAAAGCCGTGCCCGCGGTTATGTGGCAGATGGGAATTTTTTAATGTCCGGTTGTAGAAAACTTGACACTTAACTTAATTAAAATGCATCAACCGCATGTGTAGCTGTGATGGTCTCTTCTCGGCGGAGTCCGGGAAGTGAACACGGTTCTTGTGTTATGATTGTGCGTAAGTAGTTTTAGGATCATTTCTTGATCACTTCTAGTTCACGACCGTTGTGTTGCTTCTCTTCTCGCTCTCATTTGCGTATGTTAGCCACCATATATGCTTAGTGCTTGCTGCAGCTCCACCTCACTACCCTTTCCTACCCATAAGCTTAAATAGTCTTGATCTAGCGGGTGTGAGATTGCTGAGTCCTTGTGACTCACAGATACTTCCAAACAGTTGCAGGTGCCAATGATACCAGTGCAGGTGACGCAACTGAGCTCAAGTGGGAGCTCGATGAAGATCTCGATTGTTGTTTTGTGTCTTTTCCGGTTGATCAGTAGTGGAGCCCAGTTGGGACGATCAGGGATCTAGCATTTGGGGTTGTCTTCTTTTATTTTGGTTCCATAGTCGGACCTTGATGTTATTCTGGATGATGTATATTTAACTTGTAGTTGTGTGAAGTGGTGATTGTAAGACAACTCTTTATCCCTTTCTTATTCAGTACATGGGATGTGTAAAGATTACCCCTCTTACAACAAGCCTACCATGTGGTTATGCCTCTAAGTCGTGCCCCGACATGTGGGAGATATAGCCGCATCGTGGATGTTACACAGGGGGCACGCCTAGGGGGGTAGATGCGCCCCCACCCTCGTGGACAGGGTGTCGGCCCCCTGATCTTGATTCTTTCGCCAGTATTTTTTATATATTCCAAAAATAATCTCCGTTGATTTTTAGGTCATTCCGAGAACTTTTATTTCTGCACAAAAGTAACACCATGGCAATTCTGCTAAAAACAGCGTCAGTCCGGGTTAGTTCCATTCAAATCATGCAAGTTAGTGTCCAAAACAAGGGCAAAAGTGTTTGGAAAAGTAGATACGACGGAGACGTATCACCTTCTAACAGGCTTTGAGGTACTTGATGTAATATTTTTTAACTATAAAAAGAATGCCTATCTATAGTCAGTAGCCTCTGAGACTTTGTTCGGCGTTCATTTAAGAAAGGCCAAACAGAGGATCAAATAGTCTTCATAGGAGATTAACATACATGTGTATTTGAAAAAACAGGCATCGAAGTTAGCGGCAACCGCCCATGCCGATGAAGTGTTCGAACTAAAGCGGCGGCTGAAGCGGGCCGATGAAGAGCTTAATCGCACCAACAAACGGTTGGAGGAGAAGCAAGGTATGCGGTTCGCATCTGACATGATATTTACTTGTTGTTGTGTTATCTTGCTGAGTTTTATAATCATGCTCACAGCTGACGCGTCTGAGGTCGAGACCCTCAAGAACGCACTGCCCGAGGAACAAGCCGCCCGTCAAAAGCATGAGTCACGGGTGGAGGAAGTCCAGCAAGACCTCAAGGATGCCATAAGCAAATATGAGTCCATAGAGCGCAAGCTTTCGGATCGAGATTCCAAACTTGCTGAGGCCCTCCAAAGCATGAAGGCAGCTCGGGTTGAAGCCCAAGGCGCCTGTCGGGAGATCCAAGAAGCAAAGCAGATCACGGCAGGTAAGGCATTTAGCATGCAAAGCAAATTTGTAAGGAGGAGGTACATATTACTGACCCGCGTTTGGAGTTCTCCAAGGGTGTTTGTGCATCTACCCCGAAATATTGCTGATGCTGCAGAGTTCTTTCGAGCCGAAGAGGGGAGTTCAATGGAGAAGTTGTTCTGGTCGCAGTACCTTGCACCAGAGCATCCGGTGCCCTTCAGCGATCAGCTGAAGCAGCTGATCGAGCTTCATAGGGTGGCCGAACTGGCCATGAAGGATGTTATAGTCCGACTTTGGCCAGCCGAACCCATACCCACCAGTTACTTCAGGCTCATGAAGCGGCTCGTCAGCGCCTGCCCCCAGCTTGATGCCATAAAGCGGTCGGCATGTATCGAAGCTGCTCGGATGGCCTTCGCCCGTGTCAAGGTGCAGTGGGCGAAGATGAACGCCGTCAAGCTGGCAACCAAGGGACCACCCGCGGGCAAAGAGCACCGCACGCTGGAGAGGTATTTCGATGAAGTCTTGGAGGGTTCCCGCATTGTAGAGGGCCAGTGTTCGAAGGACACTATTTTTGAATGAATGTACATGTAATTCCCGTACTTTGTATTATAAAACAAGGCTTATGTATGATGTGTTGTTTGTTTTACTTTGAAATCATTTCCTCTTGTGCGGCCGTTTACGGTATCTGAGAGTTGGCCAGTCGTCGGCTTCAGCCCCCACGTAGGTAGTATGGGGGTGTTCGGAATGGCACCTAGACACACTTGGCCCAACCAGCGTGGTCCTTGAAGGAGGTGTCAGTGCGGCGAACCAGGCAATCAGACTATGTGGCTTTATTGCTCTCACTTAGCCATAGGAGTTTGACAATGAGGTTATAGGCGCAGCCCCTGGTGTTTCTTGATTATCCGAACATGGGTGATGTAGACGCCTGACCGGGCATAGACCAGTCCTTCGCATAATTGGGGCAAAATCGCAAGAGATTTGTAGTTAGTCGCCGAATAGCTGACCAGCTCTCGCCGCACCATGATAGTCAGTTTTTGGCTTTCTCTACTGAGGTGTTTACCCGGATGAGCCGGAAACACAATCGCAGTAGTTCTCCCTTTACTGCCTTAGCCGAACAAGCGAAACGTAAGGCAATAACCACAGGAGCCGGGCAACCCAACTATTGACCAAAGACATGATTCGGAGCCGATGCATATAATGCTATATTTGTGATGCCGAATTTGCACTGTAAAATTGTTTCAGACTTATTTTATTTTTAAGACATGTACGTGGCCGAATGGAGCCCCTGGTGATTTAGGTCGTACCAAGGTGTACATGGCAATCAGATGAGAGAAAAAAAGAATGAATACAGATTAGGAAATAAGCCAGTACCAAGTACGTTGGGCGAAAGACTGTTTCCATTATAGTCTGATTGATACGTCAAAATGTATTTTTACAAATGATGTGACAAGCATCGAGGCTATTTTACATGCTGAATACCAGGGAAAGCTATGTGCGGGTCCTCAAAAGGAAAAAGGTGATCTTTAAAGATCCTTTAGATAATCTGCCACACGCCCATTCTGTTTTTCCTCCTTGGTGTATTATCCTTCAAAAGGATCAACGATCGGGTTCTCATGAGCGACCTAAAAAAGGGCCCTTGGTACCGTCGGAAGGTGTTGGTGGTTGTAAGGAACCTGGAAAAGAAAAAATAAGAGAAAAAGAAACATGAGTGTCTAGGTAGGGTCGAGCCATATTGTGGACTTTGTCTTTACTATGCGTCCGTCATGGCCCATGGTATCTTTAGTGCGTAGTTATGCATGCGTGGCACATATGCCGCAATAGGTCCGGACGAGCCGGACCGTCGCTCTTGAGTAGTCCAGACGCGTTTAATAGTGTCCGGGGGCTTGACTGTCGATGTAGTGTTTGACGTGATAAGGCCGCCCTGGACCTCAGCTGCAAGGGCCGCGGTGTGCTCCTCAGTACGGACGGAGCGCTCTGTGTTTCCATTGACTGTTATAACACCACGTGGTCCAGGCATATTTAGTTTGAGATATGCGTAGTGCAGGATCGCATTGAAGCAAGCGAACGCAGTTCGTCCGAGCAATGCATGATAGCCGCTATGGAAGGGGACGATGTCGAAGATCAAGTCCTCGCTTCGGAAGTTGTCCGGCGAACAAAGACAACTTCCAATGTGATTGAGCCCGTGCAACAGGCCTCTACACCAGGTATTACTCCTTTAAAGGTAGTTTTGGTGGGTTTAATTCTTGACGAATCAATACCCATTTAGCAGACCATGTCTTGATAGAGCAGGTTAAGGATGTTGCTGCCGTCCAGGAGGACCCGTGTAAGGTGGAATACATCAATAATTGGGTCGAGTACCAACGTGGCCGAGCCTCCATGACGGATACTAGTCGGATGGTCTCTCCGATCGAAAGTGATCGGACAGGCTCACCTTGGATTGAATTTTGGGGCGACTGGCTCTATCGCATAGACGTCCCTTAGAGCGCGCTTGCGCTCCCGCTTGGGGATGTGAGTAGCGTATATCATATTCACCGTTTTGACCTCGTGGGAAATTTCTTCTGTCCCCCGATGTTCGGTTGGTGAGGCTCATCGTCGTCGTCCTCACTAGGCGACCCCTTCTCCTTATGTTCGGTGTTTAGCTTACCGACTTGTTTAAAGACCCAACAAATTCTGTTGGTATGGTTGGCAGGCTTGTCGGGGGTGCCGTGAATTTGGCAAGGTCGATCGAGTATTCGGTCCAAGCTTGATGAGCCGTCTTTATTTCTTTTAAATGGCTTCTTCCGTTGACCGGATTTGGAGCCACTGAATCCGGCATTAACCGCCGTGTCTTTGGTATTATCATTGTTACTTCGACGCTTGTGTTTGTTGCGCTGGGGCCTGCCGCTGTCGTTTCTAGTTTCAGAAGTACCAGGGTCATCGGTGTCGTTGTTGCTACGGGCTAACTAGCTATCCTCTCCCGTGAAAAAGCGGGTCATGAGTACTGTAAGTGCTGCCATGGACTTTGGCTTCTCTTGGCCGAGGTGTCGGGTGAGCCATTCGTCATGGATGCTGTGTTTAAAGGCCGCTAGGGCTTCGGTGTCCGGACAGTCGATGATTTGGTTATTTTTAATTAAGAACCTTGTCCAGAATTATCGGGCTGACTCTCTGGGTTGCTGGACTATGTGACTAAGGTCATCGGCATCTGGGGGCCGTACATAGGTACCTTGGAAGTTGTCTCTAAAGGCATCTTCCAAATCTTCCCAGCTGCCAATAGAATTTTCTGGGAGGCTATTTAACCAGTGCCAAGCTGGTCCCTTAAGCTTTAGGGGGATACATTCGATGGCATGTAGATCGTCACCGCGGGCCATGTGAATGTGGAGAAGAAAATCTTCAATCCGTACCGCGAGATCTGTTGTACCGTCATATGATTCAATGTTCATGGGTTTAAACCGTTCCGGGAATTGGTGCTCCGTTACCTCATTGGTGAAGCATAGGGGGTGTGCGGTGCCTCTATACCGGGCTGCATCACAGCGTAATTCGGACGGGGACCGTATACGGTTTTCGGCCCGTGCGACATTGTGTCTGTCCCGCCAAGTCTGAAGGCCTCCCTCGCGCGTTGGAGGACGCCCCCTCGATCAGTAGATTGATCTTGTTAGACCGGCTCTATTGTCCTGGTCCTTGCATAAGTCATAGGTTTAGCCCGAGGCCATTACCCCCTTGCCTCGAGGACAGGGTGGCGTGGGCTGGTGTTCGGCATGGGTGGCCGGTCTATCCCGTCCACATGGCGGTCGATCGGGCTTGGCAGCAGTTCTATGCTTTAGTAGTGTGGGCTCAAGGGCCTCGTCATCAAGTTGAGGCAGTAGTTTGCACTTCGGGTAACTCTTAGTTGGGCATTCAAGGCCATCTTCCTCGGCTGCCAGGACATTTGTCCATCTGTCATTGAGCAGATCCTATCAGCTTGAAGTTGTTGCTGCTTCTTTTTCAGGCTTCTTGCAGTGGCGATTAACCGGCATTTCAAGCGTTCTTGTTCGAGGGGTTTCTCCGGCACGATGAAATCTTCGTCGCCGAGGCTCACATCCTCTTCAGAGATCGGTAGGTAATTATTGTCCTCTAACTCTTCGTTCTCGATAGGATCGTCTGGATTAACTTTCCCATCCTCCCAATCATCATGTTCAGATGTTGGTTCAACAGGGGCTTCGGGGGTCTTTGGTGTTCTCCGGAGTGTTATTATCTTTGGTGTTGGTATTGTTATATTTTTGGCGACGCGATTTTGAGCGGCGCCACTGACGTCAATGTTTTGGAGGTGCTTCGGCAGGCTTGTCCTCAACCGGATTCTCCTTGCCGTCGTCACCATCCTCTTTGGGTGTGTCCACCATGTACACGTCGTATGTGGAGGTGGCCATCCATCGTCCAGTAAACGGAGGGTTTTTGCCTTGTTCGTCTCTGGCGTTGTTGTCCATACCGTCGATGTCTTCGGAGGCATAGTCCAGCATGTCGGTTAGATCCTCGATAGTGGCTATGAAGTGGGTGGTGGGTGGGATGTAAAATATCCCGCTCTCAACCCCTAGTCTGGGCTGGGCATAATTCAGAAGCGGTCCTTCCACAATGGCGAGTGATGGCATTAAGTCCAGAGCCTCGTTGAAAGGCGAGTGTTGGACAGAGAAGCGAGAGTCCATGGGGTTGTCCGGAGTTGGAGACTCCTGGTGGAGCCCATTTTGCACGGACCTCGAGAGTTCAGACTTAGTGTCCGGCAGAGTGTCCATTGCTTGAGTGACAAGGGGAGTTCGGTTTGTCTTCGGGTTAGCTGACGATGTCGTCCCCTCCGGATCTCCGGTAACAAGTTCCATAATTGTAGAGGATCTGGCGGGCTCAAAACTCCCGTCTTCGGACCTAACGGCCTGCTCTGGATCCGAGGCCCGAGCGGTAATCGTGGTCGTGAACCCTTCGGAGATCAAATCTCCTCGGATATCGGCAACATAGTTTAGGTTCCCAAAACTGATCTGATGACCAGGGGCGTAGCTGTCGATCTGCTCGAGGTGGTCAATTGAGTTGGCTCACAGCGCGAAGCCGCCGAACACGAAAATTTGGCCCCGAGGGGGCATCTCCCCTGAAATAGCATCATTGTGGACGATCGAACGATCCATCGAATCCTTCGTCGATGACACAGAGGAACTCTCAATGAAAGTACCAATGTCAGAGTCAAAACCGGCAGATCTCGTGTAGGGGGTCCTAAACTGTGCGTCTAAGGATCAAAGGTAACAGGAGGCAGGGGACAGGATGTTTACCTAGGTTCGGGCCCTCTTGATGGAGGTAAAGCCCTACGTCCTACTTGATTGACTTTGATGAGTATAGGGGTTACAAGAGTTGATCTACCACGAGATCATAATGGCTAAACCCTAGATGTCTAGCCTGTATGATTATGACTGCCTCTACGGACTAAACCCTCCAGTTTATATAGATACAGGAGGGGGCTAGGGTTTGTATAGAGTCGGTTTACAGAGAAAGGAATCTTCATATCCGAACACCAAGCTTACCTTCCACGCCAAGGAGGGTCCCACCCAGACATGGGGTATGCCTTCTATCTTGTATCTTCATGGCCCACCAGTCCGGCCCACGTCAGATAGTACGGACGCCCGGGGACCCCCTAATCCAGGACTCCCTCAGTAGTCTCTTATCCGTGCTTCAGATTCCCTCAAGTCAGTGGCGAGTTGATCGATGCGGTCGCCCAATGCTTCATTCGCTTGGTGCAAAGCTCTATGCACACTGGATAGTTGAGTCTTGGTGATGTAGTTGTCGGGCTCCTCTCCTTGCTCGATCAAGAGTGGGTTGGTAGAAGTACTTGGCCTATCCATCATCTCAAGGAAATATGTGAGTAGAAGAAACGAAAAAACTAGACAAAATGTACCTTATCCAATGTTGAAAATGGATCAAAGAAGTAGCACAATTGGTACCATATCTTGTCGATTCTCACACCTACACAAGCAAAGCTTTTGGAGTAGCTTGGTAGGATGGTGGCACAAAATTTATTCAATTGTTAGCAAGATTCAATAATGTTGAAAGAGATTCACAAATTTGCACGTGTAACAAGTAGACCAAAGCAATATGTGTCACACGAAAACACATGCACGGATAGATAAATGGGGTCGTGCAACCAAGGAACAAGCTCAAAATGTGGAATCCACAGAAAATGCCCTTGTTACACAACACTAGAGAGACGCTAGCACGATTGCTCAATAGGCGAGATACGATACTTGTGCACAACTGTAGGATCAAAAGTAGGTCTAGTGGGGGTGATTGGACTACTTAACGAAATAAAAAATCTAACATTTTCCCAACTTTAAGTGTTGGCAAATTTTAGCAACTTAGCACAAGTCAAGCAATCAACCTACACATGCAATTCTAAGAGTGTAGCAGCGAAAATTGAAACATTGCAAATGAAGGTAAAGGGAAGGGTTTGGAGAAGGCAAACGCAATGTAGACATGGAGATTTTTGGCGTGGTTCAGACAGGTGGTGCTATCGTACGTCCACGATGATGGAGACTTCAACCCATGAAGGGTAACGATTGCGCGAGTCCACGGAGGGCTCCACCCATGAAGGGTCCACGAAGAAGCAACCTTGTCTATCCCACCATGGCCATCGTCCACGAAGGAATTGCCTCACTCGGGTAGATCTTCACGAAGTAGGTGATCTCCTTGCCCTTACAAACTTCTTGGTTCAACTCCACAATCTTGTCGGACGCTCCCAAGTGACACCTAACCAATCTAGGAGACACCACTCTCCAAAAGGTAATAGATGGTGTGTTCATGATGAACTCCTTGCTCTTGTGCTTACAATGATAGTCTCCCCAACACTCAACTCTCTCTCATAGATTTGGCTATGGTGGAAAGAAGATTTGAGTGGAAAGCAACTTGGGGAAGGCTAGAGATCAAGATTCTTGTGGTTGGATTGGAATGTCTTGGTATCCACACATGAGTAGGTGGTTCTTTCTCAGAAAATGAGTAGTGAAAGTGTAGGCATGTTCTGATGGCTCTCTCTCAAATGGAGAAGGGGGTGGAGGGGTATATATAGCCTCCACACAAAATCCAATCGTTACACACATTTGACCCAACTCGGTCAGACCGAATAGGAGAACTCAGTGAGACCGATTCAGTTCAAAATGTGAACGTTATGAATCTCGATGGGACTGATGAGATCAACTCGGTGGGACCGACGTGCTAGGGCTTAAGGAAAACATCAAATAGGTGGCACCGATTGCATCAACTCGGTTAGACCGAAGTGAAGCAATAAGGCAACAGAGAGGATGTCAAGCAAACTCGGTGGGACCGATTGCACATTTTGGTGAGACCAAAATAATTAAAACAAGCAACACAGAGTTGTCAAGGCCATCTCGGTGAGACCGAGATCCGTATCCATGTGACCGAATTGTCTAGGTTTTCTGGCAATGGCTATGTCAACTGAACTCAGTGGCGCCAGATAGATCATTTCGGTTGGGCCGAGTTTGACTTGGAGTTTTGGACATATGTGGAAATGAGAAAGTGGCTGAGGGTTTTTCAAGCAATATCACTAAGAACTTTGAGCAAGTAGACCATTAAGTTACACCTCATCCACTTTTAATAGTATTGGCTTTCCTATGGACTCAATGTGAGCTTGGATCACTAAAATAGAAATGAAGAGTCTTGACCTTTTGCCAATCTTTTTCCTTAGCATTTTTAGGGGTCCACATCTCTAGTCCATGCCATGCCAATCATTGAACTTTCTGAAATATTTAACTTGAATGGATATTAGTTCAATGAACTAGATGTTGTTATGAATTACCAAAATCACCCGGGGATTTGTTGCACTTTCAATCTCCCCTTTTTTGGTAATTGATGACAACATATAGATCAAAGCTTTGACAAATGATAATATGAGTGAAATACATCGTCGCTTTGAGAAGTATGTGATAAGCAAGAGCTCCCCCTAAATTTGCGCATTATTAAAAATTTGCTTTTGAATGCAAATGCACAATCGATTAGGATCATGGGTCACCCTTCCATGTCACATACATCTTGGTGGAGCACACAAAATGATAAGAGTTAAATAACATCCACTCATCACCAAGGGTACAAATGATTGATCATACACAAGTATCATAGATATAAGAAAGCTAGCACACAATAAGGCATAGTATGATCAAACACATGATCACAAGAGTATCTCACGAGCATAACAAACATAGTAGCATAGGAATCAAACAACCAAATGATTAAAGTAGCAATAGAGGCAAATAAAAGGCAAAACACACAAATACTCTCGCTCAATGCCTAATGATCTATAAACTTTCTCCCCCTTTGGCAACAAGGTACCAAAAATCTTGAAAGTGTATAGTGCTATGCGCACTCTAGGCACGATCTCCGGTCGCTCCTGAAGAGGTCTTCTGGCTTGTTGCTCTGGTGTGCGTAGATGGCGTGGAGAGGAGGGCATCCGCAAAAGCTTTGGCAGAGGTTTGTGGAGCTGGAGGGGTTGATACTGGAGGTCCAATCGTGGCAGTTTCTATAGTTGCTGAAGTAGTAGTCCTGGAGTCTCTGACAACTGGCACTGCTGATGACCTTTGTGCCCTTGGCACTCTTTGGAAAGTATCATTGGTTGGTCTGTCATCCCTGTCCTCAGCTTCTTCTTGGAGCTTCTCCATAGTGGTTTGTATCTCAGTGACCTTCACATCTTGATCATGAAATTTAGTCTCAATGATCCTCTCAAGACTCTCTTGATTTTGAATCAGGGTGGCCAAGCCCTTCTCAATTCTCACTGTAGCCTCAAGAAGATAACCGAGTTGATCTTGCTTGGTCTTGAGCATCACTGTATGTCGCGCCCAAGATGCCATGAAGAATGCAACAGACAAATGAATCACATGGTGACAAGGAAATAACTGGAAGGCTTCTGGAGCGTCGGTCTCGGGTCGTTACAAATCTCCTCCACTTATAGGATATTTCTCCCCGAGATCTAGGGATGGCACCAGAGAGAAACAGAAGAAGGAAGAGGTAAAGCTAAGTTGCTTCTTCGACAAACGAGTGAAACCAAAGAACCTTGAGAGGTAGAAAAGTTTCAAGAAAAATGATACGACGGAGATGAAAGAAGTTGAAACACTCCGTTAGACAAGAGGAACAAGTGATAGGACAAGAACCAAGAGCTCAAGGAACAATATAGGCTTTGAAAGCACTCCGGTTAAAACGAGATGGACAAGGAATAAGAACGAAAGAATTTGGGCAGCACTCCAGCTGAAAAGTGAAGGAATTGAACAAGAACATAACAAGATGGGGTGATACTTGACGTGAGCAACAACACAATGCCTCCGGAAGAAATGAAAGAAACCGAATGAAAAGAATGGAGAAGAGAAAACAACAAATTCTCCCTCAAATGAATTGGAAAGAGCATCCTGAGGAGAATGGCTTGAACGGAGTTGTTGGAAAATCAACAACCAAAAGAATAATTTTGTTATGGACTTATGGAAAACATCTCAAAATTTGAGGTGCAATTCTATCACTAAGGGAAACGATTGATTTGATTGAGAGCACCAAAGAGATGAAACACTTCTTCCACCAAGATGATAAAGAGATAACTTGGATCATTTATAAGCACCACAATAGCAACATTCCTTAGGGAAGGCTTTAGGTGAAATATGACACAAGATAACTCCAAAAAATAAATTGATGGATTTAAAATATCTCATTCTTGCTAACTTGTGCATCATGAAACACGAATGGAAATCGTCAAGAATGATATATCACCATCTCAAAAGATAAGGTAGAAATAATTGCACTTTGAAATGCAAGATGAAGAATGCTTCAACTCCTCAAAACAAAACATGTGTTGAGTACCATGTTTATTTTAGAGTATAGCTTGGCGGATCTTAACTTCGACAGAGATCTTGAAGAACAATTGAAGAATGAAAGGAATCCTGATGAAACACCTTGAAGAAACTCTTGAGGAACTCTGGATAGATAGCACGATGATTGAAATGAAAGAAAAGTCGAAAAGAATAAGATGAAGCCTTGCAATGATTTAGATGGATCTTCGCGACGAGATAATTGAGAAAGCTTGGGACTCCGAAAAGAAAAAATGAAGCATCTTGAAACTGAGAATTTATTTCTCCTGAACAAACTCTGAAGGAAGGGATTAAATCATCTTGAGGAAATGAGAATAAGAATTATGTCATGCTTACCCTTCATCAACTTAAATTGATGACAAGCAATGGATTTGGCATACTACTCATTCTTGTTGAAAGGGTTAAGGAAGATATAGTGCAAACTTGAGAATTTCTTCAAAGAATCACCAGTAGGATTTAGAAAGGATAAATGAATTGAAACGATAACAAAGAAAGGGGAATCTTGAACGAACCACCATAAGAACTGAAAACGAATGAAGAAAACAGAATGAATCACCAGGAAGAATTAGAAAGCGAATGAAGATACTTGGGAAAATTTAGATACAAGAGAATGAAGAGATCACGAGCTGATTAGAGAATACTTGACCGATGCACCGATAAGATTTGGAGAATGAGAGCTGAAAGCTGAGAATGAATAATTCTTCTAAAATGATGGCCTTCAGATGATCAAGAGAGGAAAGCAACTCCTGAAATGCTCTGGATGTGTAAGGAAAGAATTCTCACAATCAAAAACAATTATGAGGATGACATGAAGCTAGAGCCCTGAATCTTCATGAGAACGGGCCAAGATTTAAGAGAAACTCTTCTTCGATCTTCGACGCTGAGAATGATGATGAGAAACACCACCAAAATTATTGAGGCATTCCGGAACAATGAAGAATAGAAAGGTTGAACCAACAATGAAAGAATTTGAAAGATCTTGGAGAAAGACATATGGCGGATGATAATTCAATCTTACGTCAACTTTGAAAGAATTTGAAAATAACTTCAGAAAAAATTAGAAGAGTCAGGTAAGATCCTGGGAAAAGACCTATGGGTTAGGGCCCACTCAAAAGAAAACACCATTGGAAATAATTACTCGAAACAGAGATTGCACCGGTTGATTTAAATGGCTCGAATGAGATAAAAACCTCGAAATAACATGAATGGATTGAGAATGGAAATGTGAATCTTCTGAGATTTCTTAAACACTCTATAACCATTGAATAATGAGAAGTGAATGATTAAGAGAGGCTTGGATAAGAAATACCAACATGGGAAACCAAGTGAAACAAGAGGAAGAGATATGATCACCATCAAAGCTTGAATTATGTCGACCGGAGAAGAAAACAATAACGAAGAATGATGAACTTGCATCTCCAGAGCATCTTCATGAAGAATCACCGGATAAGCACATTGAAGGAAAAGAATGAAGAGACTTCACATCAATAAAATGGATACTTGATTAAAATCTAAGCACCTAAAGAAAAGGGTGGGATAGTGGGAAAACAGAAAAATGCAACTTGGGACGGATGAAACAAACATCATTGCGAAGAACTGAGAATTGATCTAGCAGATATTGAAAAGATAGGATTAATTTGAACGCCAGTTGGAAAAGAATTGACAAGATAATCTCGATGATCAAGAAGGATTAGTATTCACATGGAAGTATGAGAACGCCGCTTAGGGAAGGTATGGAATCAACACTTGACATTGAAGCAACTCGAATACCACAACTCAAAACAAAACAGAGGATTGGATTGCAGAATAAGCCGAAAACAAACATATGATAGACCCCATATCGTATCATGTGTCTGTTTGAAAAATATCCTACGTGATACTTGAATTCCCACCTAAGAACTCCCGAAACTTTCTGGTTATGCAATCTGGTGTTGGGGATATAGTGAGGCACAATATATCTCACACAACTAACAAGCCCTACGCTCCAATTGTATCCATCCTTCAACACATAACCAAGAAACCTTCGGAAATTGTGTACCTCAGACCTTTGAAAACATCTGATATACTAGCTGTGGCAATACATCTGATCGCTCTCCCCAGTACTGGGTGTCATCAAACTACTCTCACCACAAAGAGTATAGAAGCGTTTTCGATGTCGGTGACCTATGGTATTCCGGAACTGAAACGATAAACACTGTGACAAAAACACCTTGGAGCTCAACTCCCCGGGACACTGCCACAACCCCTAAATGTCAGGACGAACTAAGCCAGAATCCCCGTCACAATGATATCGCAACGATCCAACAAAACCCGCGTGATCCTAAAAAAGATTTGAGTGAAAAGCATAGAAGATCGAAGTCAAAACATCTACGTCAGGAATCCTCACCAGAGCGACAAAGGGGATAAGGAGTAAAAAGAATTCCTACTCTCCGATATAACTAAGACTCAAAATAGTTTTCTTCTAGACTCAACAACAGCAGTGGTTCGATCAATCAAACTCCTAAGGTTGGTAAGGCTCTGATACCAACTTGTCGCGCCCAAGATGCCATGAAGAATGCAATAGATAAATGAATCACACGGCGACAACGAAATAACTGGAAGCCTTCTGGAGCATCGGTCTCGGGTCATTACACTGTAGAAGCATCTGGTGCACTTGCTACCTTTTCTGCTTTTGCAGCCTTTGCTTTCTCTCTTTTCTCCTGGGCTTCTGCAAGTAGGATGGGATGCATCCATGACAACCTTGTTGTCCTCAAAATCGGGCCTCAGGGGAAGATGCTCTTTATCAAGAAGATATGTCCCAGTTCCCATCTTTGAATTGATCAACATTTGAATGTGAGGGGCATATCCACAAGATCTCTTTTGATTAGTAGATGTTCTCTTCACAGTCTCAACAATCAAGATCATCACCTTGAACTTCTAAGGTACATCAAACATGTGAAGCAAATTGATTGATTGACCATAGATCATTCTATGATCTCCTGACTTGGGCAAAAGGGTGTGCCTCAAGATAGTGTTGATAGTGGTCAAACCAGACAGCAGATAGTATATGGATCCAAGCGTGTGTGTCTCCAGGGCATCATCGGGAATGGTCTTGTACATGTTGTCCATGGAGTTGTGATCCTTCCTAGGCTTGGCATATACATCAGTGCCATTCTCCTATTCCTTTGGGGCATTGATCAGGTTGGCCCATTCTGAGATTGTTGATTGATACCATGTACCTTCAGTCATCCAGACAATCTTTCCATCTGGGTAGAAGTGAGCAGTGGAATAGAATTGCATGATCATCTCATCGTTCCACTTAGTCAACTTTTGACCAAAAAACTTGTCCACTTCATTCATTCTGAAGCTCTCATGCACACCTGGGAAGTAGTACTCATTGTCATCAATGTATGTCCAGTCAACCCACTTCATATCACAGATAATGGGCTTCTTATCTAACAAGACAGTCTCATAGAAATCATGATGTTCCTTGGTGTGAAAACGATAGTCTACAGCAGTTCTCCTCCTAGTGGCATAGGGATCAGTCTCCCTCCAGTGTCTCAGACTTGTATCCTTTATCACCTTCATATTTTCTACCACGGGACGATCATCACTATGATCTGGAATCTTGGGCTTTAGTTTTATGAGCACTTGTTGCTCCTCTTCTTATTGAGCTTCAGGCACTGGGGCCTTATTCTTCTCAGCAGCGGGGATGTTCCTGGTAGATCTCTTGGGTGTAGATGGTTTGGGAGCTTGAGCTGGAGGCTTGGGAGCAGACTTGGGCTTAGATGGAGCAGCCCCGGTCCTTATGGCATCCCCCATAAGCTTCCGAGTCTTTGCAGGAGGTGCAACAAGATCTTCCTCCTCATCTTCATCGGAATCTCTCATCATAGAAGGTTTGCCAATGGCTATGGCAATGGTCTTTTTAACTCTCTCCTTCTTCTTCTTTCCTCCAGCAGCCTCTTCCTCTCTTGGTTCAAGAGTGAACTCCATGGTTTCTTGAGTTGAGGCTCTGGCCTTTAACATAGGAGCTCTCTTAGCAGGAGCTTTCTTGCACTACTATAGGATGTTGCTAACGCGACACTATGATCAGAGACCCTTCGATGAAACTGTGTGCGATGCAATAATAACAAACGGTGGTGTAAAAAACCGTCAAAAAAGGCACAAAACATTTGCGATGACAGATGCATCAAACATGGTTCAGATTTTAGTTGCGTGTGTGATTCAGGGCATACGGTTCAGTTCAATTAACCATTTCCGATGAGTAGGAACAAAAGAAACAGGCAGCCAGATGAAGGTGTGTGTGATGTAAAGCATACAGTTCACTCGGAT
Organism: Triticum aestivum; assembly: GCF_018294505.1. Lineage (NCBI taxonomy): Eukaryota > Viridiplantae > Streptophyta > Magnoliopsida > Poales > Poaceae > Triticum > Triticum aestivum. The sequence goes on along the minus strand of NC_057812.1, from coordinate 382,747,519 downwards.
GAACTGTTTGTGATTAGGAAACACAAAAGAAACAGTTAGCCAGATCAATGTGTGTGCGATGTATAGCATATAGTTCACTCGGATGAACTGTTTGTGATTAGGCAACACAAAAGAAACGGTCAGCCAGATCAAGGTGTGTGCGATGTACGACATGCGGTTCACCCAGATGAACTATTTGCGTTGAGACAAGAGAAAAGAAACGGTTCAATACAAAAAATACCATAAATATTGCAAGGTTCAAATTTAATGATTACAACGCCCAAATTCAAACATTGCAAGTTGCGTCATTTCTGAAAAGGGATCAGCCGCTGACAAGTCATGTATGGGTTTGACACAATAATTTTCAATTGCTTTGCCATATGTTCTTCCCATATGAAGTTTGGGATTTTTGGAGGCACTTCCATTCCAAAGTACCAGCCGGCTCTGATAATCATACCATTGATCTTTCCTAATTAAATGTGTGTTCAACCTCAGTACACTCAGCACCTTTGCTCTAGCAAGAAAGAACCTGGCGAGTGTAATCTCCGGTGGGGTCCCTCGGTAGGAGTTCAAAGTAATATTTTAGAGATGCAAATCCAGGCATTCGATGTGATTGTCGTTATAAACATCATCCACCGGGCCTAATATGCACTGCAAAAGAAGAGAACGTGTTAGTGCCTACATGCAGTTTTGCACACTGCTACACGCCCATTTGGTTTGCAGGATTTGTAAAATGCACCAACATGCCATCATCGCTCTGGCATGATTAACATGGGCATTTGATTACAATCTAGAAACATGTAGCCTTCTTCACAAGAGGTTGGATTGGATGAGAAATTCCCTAAGAAAACTAGTACAGATGAATCCAAAGGAGAAATGCTTATGGACAATTGTAAACATATGAATGAAGCAACCAATATGGGGTGGGGTGTATGTCCTAAAATCCTCCAAAACTCCTTCAGAAATCGTAGTACATTGTCATTGTAAACTTGGGAAAAGGTGCAAAAAATTGAACTCCCTTATGGTTAACATTTAACAGGAAAGGAACATCACCACGATATATAGCTTCTTTAGGCACGGAAAGCATCTCAGGCAACTGAAAACTTGGTCCAGGTTGGGGACGACAGATTCTAGTGCCAAGACCTTCACTATGTCCAGAATCTGGGTGAAGCTTCGCTGGATGACAGATGAACATACATCTTCAAAACTAGAAATAATGTTGATATCAAGAAGGAGAGGTATATAAGGCGACTGTTGTACCTCAAAGTTGTAGTGTTTGACAGACGAGTAGCCCACCACTTTCAATTTCAGCACAGAAATGACATTGATTCTTGTTGGACCTTGTTAATCAACTACAAGTAATCTCTCAAGTGAAGGTGTGTCATGGATGACCATATTGTGGTCCACCTTTTGTGATCTCTCGTTGCAGCACCAGCAACACACATAAATAGTCCGGAGAGTCCAGGAGGTGATGTGCAAGGTAATCGACCAATTCATCGCCTGAAGACGAAGGAACTCGAGTGCAGTACAGCCGCGGAGCAGGTGCTCCATGTCATCCTTTGGGATGCGGATGGCGACGAGCTCGATGTGCTTTAGTCATGGTAGAAAAAGAGCGGGTGTGTCATTAAGGGGGGATGGTAGTTCATGAACTTGGCGAGGCGCAGTGTGGGCGCGAAGCGGAGCGTGGACGTTGGCAGCAAGTGCATATGCCGATCATTATAACTTAGCTTCTCGAGCTGATCTATGGCGCGGGATCGGAACCACTCATCAAGCTTGGCTCGGTCCTTGCCATTGGAATGGAACGTGCCCGTGATAAGGCCTTTGATTGCGCCATTGTGACTGCCGAGGATCTGGCAGAACGCATCCAAGCTTTGGCGATAGCCATGGAAGAGCTTGTGGGCGTTGAGGAGGTCGACAGGGGTGCAGAGCCATAGGGTGTGCCACCGCCGGGAAAGGGTGGATGTCCTTACCGGATATTTTATTGGGAGGAGGGATATGATGAATATCAACATATCATCGTCGATGTTGTTGATGAAGTCTAGGCCTGCTGGAGTCGCTTGCAGTTCTTTATCGACCCGCCTCCGCTTGTTGGCAGCATCGTAATACACCTTGTCGGTGGGGACGGAAACCTCTATCTCCATATTCACGCCATGCTCCGATGCTTCAGCAGCCTCAGCGTCGCCACTCCCTCCGATGGGGCGCTTCGGCGGCATCCTCGTACACTAACGGCTTTGAGGACTCAGAGCGGCGTCGAGGATGCGGGTGGAGAGAGAGGAATTGTGTGTGTGGCGAGGATGGGGGTGCGGCCACTCGGCGGCGCCATTAATATAGACCAGTGGGAGCGAGGAGGGCGGCGGTCCAAGGCTGTCTCGCTTCCCGGTGAGAACGATTGCTTAATCTCTAGTATGAATGAAATCTATGCTTAATTATAGAATTTTAGTTGCAAAAAATAGATAGTGCTATTGATTTTTAGCTGCATATTTTGTCAAATAGCAGTTTCTCTTGGCTTAGCGCCGAAGTTTGTCTTTAATTTGCATACCGTAATCTAAACCGTTTGCGTTGAAGAGATGCACAGATCCTGCGTTCAACAGCTTGTACGCTTCCCGGTGAGCCTGCACACTGGACTGCTCTCGCACGCCTCCCGTTCAATCAAGCAGCTGTCCACACGGCACCTCCTGTTATTATTCGAGTGCGCCTTCCTCTCAAAATGGACACGAAAAATACCATAGCATGTCGGGTGCCTTTCCATGATAGCATGCTAAGTTTCATGAATTTCAGACGAGTTTTAGATTTACTAGAATTTAAAAACAAAGTATCTCAACATTTTGCCGGCAGTCAATGGTGCCCGGGTGTTTGAAATTCATTCCCAATTCTTGCATGCACCCAAGGACACAGATTTGATTTTTTCAACCAATTTAAATGCACTGGAGCTTGTGCATGTAGTTCAAATTTGAATTATGCACATAAATGCATTGAAAACTCAGTTGATGCATAAAAATGTCCAAACTAACCCCAAAAAATCACAAAAATTCACACAACCCTCCTGTTGTTCTATATTGACATGAGAAAAAAATATGAAAGCAATAAGAGGCAATGGATATCGTTTTGTCCCCAAAGGTGGGACGTTCCCTACCGAAAACCATCATGCTTGTTGTGAGAAGCTCCGGTTTGTGAGAAGCATATACCCAAACCTGCCCCAAATGGGACAAATTTTGTACCACGGCACGTTGATGACGCTCCATGATAGCATGCCAAGTTTCATGGATTTCAGACGAGTTTTGGCTTTACTAGAATTTAAAAATCAGGCATCTCAATGTTTTGTTAGCAATCAACGGTGCCCTGGTATTTGAAATTCATTCCCATTTCTTGCATGGGACCTAAGCATGCACCCAAGGACACCGATTTGATTTTTCAACCAATTTATATGCACGGGAGCATGTGCATGTAGTTCAAATTTCAATTGTCCACATAAATGCATTGAAAACTCAGATAATGCATAAAAATGTCCAAACAAACCCCAAAAAATCACAAAAATTCACACAACACTCATGTTGTTCTATGTTGACACGAGAAAAAATTTTGAAAGCAATAAGAGGCAATGGATATCGTTTCGTCCCCAAAGGTGGGCCATCCCCTACCGAAAACCATCATGCTTGTTGTGAGAAGCTTCGGTTTGTGAGAAGCATATACCCAAACCTGCCCCAAATGGGACAAAAAATTTACCACGGCATGTAGATGCCGCTCCATGATTGCATGCCAAGTTTCATGAATTTCAGACGAGTTTTGGATTTACTAGAATTTAAAAACCATGCATCTCAATGTTTTGCCGGCAATCAACGGTGCCCTGGTGTTGGAAATTCATTCCCATTTCTTTCATGGGACCTAAGCATGCACCCGAGGAAACAAATTTTATTTTTCAACCAATTTATATGCACTGGCGCATGTGCATGTAGTTCAAATTTGAATTATGCACATAAATGCATTGATAACTCAGATAATGCATAAAAATGTCCAAGCGAACCCAAAAAATCACAAAAAATCACACAACACTCATGTTGTTCTATGTTGGCACGAGAAAAAAATTGAAATCAATAAGAGGCAATGGATATCGTTTGGTCCCCAAAGGTGGGGCATTCCCTATCGAAAACCATCATGCTTGTTGTGAGAAGCTCCGGTTTGTGAGAAGCATATACCCAAACCTGCCCCAAATGGGACAAATTTTTTACCATGGCATGTTGATGCCACTCCATGATAGCATGCCAAGTTTCATGAATTTCAGACGCGTTTTGGATTTACTAGAATTTAAAAACCAGGCATCTCAATGTTTTGCCGGCAATCAACGGTGCCCTGGTGTTTCAAATTCATTCCCATTTCTTGCATGTGACCTAGGCATGCACCCCAGGACACATATTTGATTTTTCAAGCAATTTATATGCACTAGAGCATGTTCATATAGTTCAAATTTTAATTATGCACATAAATGCATTGAAAACTCAGTTAATGCATAAAAATGTCCAAACTAACCCCAAAAAATCACAAAAATTCACACAACCCTCCTGTTGTTCTATATTGACATGAGAAAAAAATATGAAAGCAATAAGAGGCAATGGATATCGTTTTGTCCCCAAAGGTGGGACGTTCCCTACCGAAAACCATCATGCTTGTTGTGAGAAGCTCCGGTTTGTGAGAAGCATATACCCAAACCTGCCCCAAATGGGACAAATTTTGTACCACGGCACGTTGATGACGCTCCATGATAGCATGCCAAGTTTCATGGATTTCAGACGAGTTTTGGCTTTACTAGAATTTAAAAACCAGGCATCTCAATGTTTTGTTAGCAATCAACGGTGCCCTGGTGTTTGAAATTCATTCCCATTTCTTGCATGGGACCTAAGCATGCACCCAAGGACACCGATTTGATTTTTCAACCAATTTATATGCACGGGAGCATGTGCATGTAGTTCAAATTTCAATTGTCCACATAAATGCATTGAAAACTCAGATAATGCATAAAAATGTCCAAACAAATCCCAAAAATCACAAAAATTCACACAACACTCATGTTGTTCTATGTTGACACGAGAAAAAATTTTGAAAGCAATAAGAGGCAATGGATATCGTTTCGTCCCCAAAGGTGGGGCATCCCCTACCGAAAACCATCATGCTTGCTGTGAGAAGCTTCGGTTTGTGAGAAGCATATACCCAAACCTGCCCCAAATGGGACAAAAATTTACCACGGCATGTAGATGCCGCTCCATGATTGCATGCCAAGTTTCATGAATTTCAGACGAGTTTTGGATTTACTAGAATTTAAAAACCATGCATCTCAATGTTTTGCCGGCAATCAACGGTGCCCTGGTGTTGGAAATTCATTCCCATTTCTTTCATGGGACCTAAGCATGCACCCGAGGACACAAGTTTTATTTTTCAACCAATTTATATGCACTGGCGCATGTGCATGTAGTTCAAATTTGAATTATGCACATAAATGCATTGATAACTCAGATAATGCATAAAAATGTCCAAACGAACCCAAAAAATCACAAAAAATCACACAACACTCCTGTTGTTCTATGTTGGCACGAGAAAAAAAATTGAAACCAATAAGAGGCAATGGATATCGTTTGGTCCCCAAAGGTGGGGCGTTCCCTATCGAAAACCATCATGCTTGTTGTGAGAAGCTCCGATTTGTGAGAAGCATATACCCAAACCTGCCCCAAATGGGACAAATTTTTTACCACGGCATGTTGATGCCACTCCATGATAGCATGCCAAGTTTCATGAATTTCAGACGAGTTTTGGATTTACTAGAATTTAAAAACCAGGCATCTCAATGTTTTGCCGGCAATCAACGGTGCCCTGGTGTTTCAAATTCATTCCCATTTCTTGCATGTGACCTAGGCATGCACCCCAGGACACATATTTGATTTTTCAAGCAATTTATATGCACTAGAGCATGTTCATATAGTTCAAATTTTAATTATGCACATAAATGCATTGAAAACTCAGTTAATGAATAAAAATGTCCAAACTAACCCCAAAAAATCACAAAAATTCACACAACCCTCCTGTTGTTCTATATTGACATGAGAAAAAATATGAAAGCAATAAGAGGCAATGGATATCGTTTTGTCCCCAAAGGTGGGACGTTCCCTACCGAAAACCATCATGCTTGTTGTGAGAAGCTCCGTTTTGTGAGAAGCATATACCCAAACCTGCCCCAAATGGGACAAATTTTGTACCACGGCACGTTGATGACGCTCCATGATAGCATGCCAAGTTTCATGGATTTCAGACGAGTTTTGGCTTTACTAGAATTTAAAAACCAGGCATCTCAATGTTTTGTTAGCAATCAACGGTGCCCTGGTGTTTGAAATTCATTCCCATTTCTTGCATGGGACCTAAGCATGCACCCAAGGACACCGATTTGATTTTTCAACCAATTTATATGCACGGGAGCATGTGCATGTAGTTCAAATTTCAATTGTCCACATAAATGCATTGAAAACTCAGATAATGCATAAAAATGTCCAAACAAATCCCAAAAAATCACAAAAATTCACACAACACTCATGTTGTTCTATGTTGACACGAGAAAAAATTTTGAAAGCAATAAGAGGCAATGGATATCGTTTCGTCCCCAAAGGTGGGGCATCCCCTACCGAAAACCATCATGCTTGCTGTGAGAAGCTTCGGTTTGTGAGAAGCATATACCCAAACCTGCCCCAAATGGGACAAAAAATTTACCACGGCATGTAGATGCCGCTCCATGATTGCATGCCAAGTTTCATGAATTTCAGACGAGTTTTGGATTTACTAGAATTTAAAAACCATGCATCTCAATGTTTTGCCGGCAATCAACGGTGCCCTGGTGTTGGAAATTCATTCCCATTTCTTTCATGGGACCTAAGCATGCACCCGAGGACACAAGTTTTATTTTTCAACCAATTTATATGCACTGGCGCATGTGCATGTAGTTCAAATTTGAATTATGCACATAAATGCATTGATAACTCAGATAATGCATAAAAATGTCCAAACGAACCCAAAAAATCACAAAAAATCACACAACACTCCTGTTGTTCTATGTTGGCACGAGAAAAAAAAATTAAAACCAATAAGAGGCAATGGATATCGTTTGGTCCCCAAAGGTGGGGCGTTCCCTATCGAAAACCATCATGCTTGTTGTGAGAAGCTCCGGTTTGTGAGAAGCATATACCCAAACCTGCCCCAAATGGGACAAATTTTTTACCACGGCATGTTGATGCCACTCCATGATAGCATGCCAAGTTTCATGAATTTCAGACGAGTTTTGGATTTACTAGAATTTAAAAACCAGGCATCTCAATGTTTTGCCGGCAATCAACGGTGCCCTGGTGTTTCAAATTCATTCCCATTTCTTGCATGTGACCTAGGCATGCACCCCAGGACACATATTTGATTTTTCAACCAATTTATATGCACTAGAGCATGTTCATATAGTTCAAATTTTAATTATGCACATAAATGCATTGAAAACTCAGTTAATGCATAAAAATGTCCAAACACACCTCGAAAAATCACAAAATTCACATAACACTCCTGTTGTTCTATGTTGACACGAGAAAAAAATTCGAAAGCAATAAGAGGCAATGGATATCATTTCATCCCCAAAGGTGGGACGTTCCCTACCGAAAACCATCATGCTTGTTGTGAGAAGCTTCGATTTGTGAGAAGCATATACCCAAACCTGCCCCAAATGGGACAAAATGTTTACCATGGCATGTTGATGAAGCTCCATGATAGCATGCCAAGATTCATGAATTTCAGACGAGTTTTGGATTTACTAGAATTTAAAAACCAGGCAACTCACTATTTTGCCGACAATCAACGGTGCCCTGGTATTTCAAATTCATTCCCATTTCTTGCATGGGACCTAAGAATGTACCCAAGGACACAGATTTGATTTTTCTACCAATTTATATGCATTGGAGCATGTGCATGTAGTTCAAATTTGAATTGTGCACATAAATGCATTGAAAACTCAGATAATGCATAAAAATGTCCAAACGAACCCCGAAAAATCACGAAAATTCACACGACACTCCTGTTGTTCTATGTTGACACAAGAAAAAAATTGAAAGCAATAAGAGGCAACGGATATCGTTTCGTCCCCAAAGTTGGGTGTTCCCTACCGAAAACCATCATGCTTGTTGTGAGAAGCTTCGGTTTGTGAGAAGCATATACCCAAACCTGCCCCAAATGGGACAAAAAATTTACCACGGCATGTTAATGCTGCTCCATGATAGCATGCCAAGTTTCATGATTTTCAGACGATTTTTGGATTTACTAGAATTTAAAAACTAGGCATCTCAATGTTTTGCCGGCAATCAACGGTGCCCTAGTGTTTGAAATTCATTCCCATTTCTTGCATGGGACCTATGCATGCACCCAAGGACACAGATTCGATTTTTCAAACAATTTATATGCACTGGAGCACGTGCATGTAGTTCAAATTTGAACTATGCACATAAATGCATTGAAAACTCAGTTAATGCATAAAAATGTCCAAAAAAACTCCGAAAAATAAAAAAAAATCACACAACACTCCTGTTGTTCTATGTTGACACAAGAAAAAAAATTGAAAGCAAAAAGAGGCAATGGATATCGTTTCGTCCCCAGAGGTGGGACGTTCCTTACCAAAAACCATCATGCTTGTTGTGAGAAGCTCCGGTTTGTGAGAAGCATATACCCAAACCTACCCCAAATGGGACAAAAAATTTACCACAGCATGTTGATGCCGCTCCATGATAGCATGTCATGTTTCATGAATTTCAGACGAGTTTTGGATTTACTAGAATTTAAAAACCAGGCATCTCAATGTTTTGCCGGCAATCAACGGTGCCCTAGTGTTTGAAATTCATTCCCATTTCTTGCATGGGACCTAAGCATGCACCCAAGGACACAGATTTGATTTTTCAACCAATTTATATGCACTAGAGCATGTGCATGTAGTTCAAATTTGAATTATGCATATAAATGCATTGAAAACTCAGTTAATGCATAAAAATGTCCAAACGAACCCCAAAAAATCACAAAACATAACACAACACTCATGTTGTTCTATGTTGACACAATTAAAATTTTGAAATCAATAAGAGGCAATGGATATCGTTTCATCCCCAAAGGTGGGGTGTTCCCTACCGAAACCATCATGCTTGTTGTGAGAAGCTCTGGTTTGTGAGAAGCATATACCCAAACCTGCCCCAAATGGGACAAAAAATTTACCACAACATGTTGATGCCGCTCCATGATAGCATGCCAAATTTTATGAATTTAAGACGAGTTTTGGATTTACTAGAATTTAAAAACCAGGCATCTCAATGTTTTGCCGGCAATAAACGGTGCCCTAGTGTTTGAAATTCATTTCCATTTCTTGCATGGGACCTAAGCATGCTCGCAAGGACAAAGATTTTATTTTTCAAACAATTTATATGCACTCGAGCATGTGCATGTAGTTCAAATTTGAATTATGCACATAAATGCATTGAAAACTCACTTAATGCATAAAAATGTCCAAACGAACCTTGTATAATTCCAATTCTTTTATGACACATATATAGTTGCATGATCACTGCAGATAAAAGGTCTAGCAATTCAAACACCGTCCATGGCCGTTGTGACCCCATTATGTAATTCAAATCAAGACGAAAAATCAAGTAGATCCCAGATAGTTTATTATAACCAACCATGTGAGATGCATCACAAAATATCTTCGGACTGTGTTTGAATAAGGGACCGTGTCTGATGACACTTTGTGCGCCAGTTTTTTGGCTGAAGCGATTCCAAATTTTCAGCTTCCGCAGAAATATCTACCTCCCCGCCCCCTCCCCTTACCAAAAGCCACATTTCCCTTGTTTCCACCTTCCTTTCCAAGTTGAAACCTTCACTCCTTGCTTGCAGCACCGCCGCCTCCTCACTGGTGACCCTCCTTCACGCTGCTCGGCCTCACCTATCCAGGCAGGTAATCCACACCCGACCCCATCCTCCTCCTCCTTCCACATCCCACATGCCCCGACCGCCGGCGTGAGCACAACACCTTCCACCCAAATCCCCGACCCCTCCACCGAATAAGCGCTAGCCTAAGCCATGGTGCACGCAGTATAGCCATGACCTCAAGGAGCATTTGGCAGCGGAGAAGCAAATCGCGGACGCACACGCAGATGAGGTCGTGATGGCTGCCATTCGTGCCGACCGCCAGATCTTGGAGGAGCACCTCGCCGTTGAGTCCACCGTTGACTCCTCGCGTGCCGACGCCGCGACGCGATTGGCTGCTTTAAATGACAATTCGTGGCATTTTCTCGAGGCCACCATCGGTGTCTTTGATGAAGACTACGAGGTGTTTTCTCAGCATGCATGTGCTTACCTCATCTCGAGAGCCAGCAGGTTGGTGCTCGGAGTGGCTCAGGCAACTCAACACTACAACGAGGGCACCCACGATGCGGAGGCCTCGCCCTCTTCCATGTCCAAGTAGCCAATCGTCATCGATATCTCCGACAATGAGGAGTAGCTTGTCTTATTAGCTCACTATAAGGACCCACGTGCAGTTTTCTAGCTACCGCCTTTCCTTAACTAATTCTAGTGAGGTGTGCTATCTAATTTTACCATGCAATATTCTACTATAGTGTATATGTTCTATATGTCGTGCAATGTGGTGTTCAAATAACTGCTTGGTTCAATTCTGCAAATGTGATGTTCAATTCTTCAGGGTGCAATATTTCCAAGTTGTTAAGCATGCTTGGTTTGGTTAAATGTCTGATCTTCTATTAGGAGTATGTTATATTGTTCAATTGGTGTTTATTTAACTACTTGGTTCATTTGTTGTGGCTTGGTTCACTTGTTGTGGTGTTTAGTTAACTGCTTGGTTCAATTCTGCAATGCGATGTTTAATTGTTGTGGCTGCATTCTATTATTGTATACCATGTGAGGAATAAATCGAATTTGGCTCTACTAAATACATGAGAAACAAATACAATTGCTATATTTCCAAGTTGTTAAGCATGCTTGGTTTGGTTAACTGTCTGATCTTCTATTAGGAGTATGTTATATTGTGCAATGTGGTGCTCAGTTAATGTTTGGTTCATTTGTTGTGGTGTTTAGTTAACTGCTTGGTTCAATTCTGCAATGCAATGTTCAATTGATGTGGATGCATTTTGTTAGTATACCATGTAAGGAATAAATCGAATTTGGTTGTACTAAATACATGAGAAACAAATACAATGCTATATTTCCAAGTTGTTAAGCATGCTTGGTTTGGTTAACTGTCTGATCTTCTATTATGAGTATGTTATATTGTGCAATGTGGTGCTCAGTTAATGTTTGGTTCATTTGTTGTGGTGTTTAGTTAACTGCTTGGTTCAATTCTGTAATGCGATGTTCAATTGATGTGGCTGCATTCTGTTATTGTATACCATGTGAGGAATAAATCGAATTTGGTTGCACTTAATACATGAGAAACATATACAAGTGCTATATTTCCTAGTTCTTAATCATGCTTGGTTAGGATAAATGGGTTTTCCATGTGGCTTCAATTAATCTGATGAATCTGCAATGTGCTTATTTTTCGTCAACATATTTTAATGATAGCATGCGAACCCATACTTAACCTGATCACTAACTACCTTATATGTGTTGCAGGGAAACAATGGGAAGCACTGAGGTTTACAAGATGGTACTAACTATTATACCTTGCCTTTTTTTTATTCCTTTGCCCCGTTTCCAATATAGAGATGATATTTATGCACATCCTTGTTTTCAGGGTTCACTGATGATTACCTCTCAAACCACCTCTGTGGTCAGGAGGCGAGGAAAATTTTCATACAACACCCACTGTTCAATATTGAAGGGTTCCTAAAGAGGTCAAAGGATGGACGGTCAATCATCCACAGGCACTGGCCTAAAGTTGCAAAGACCTTCAACATGAATGAAGGCTCAATATTCGCCTTCCGCTTCTGCAGTTTTCCAGATGAGATGCATCTCTCTATGTACCATCTATGATGCTAATTTTGAAAGGTTGTAGATGTTGCATGTGAAACTTTCTGCCGGTGCAGTTGTGTAATGGGATAGCTGAGTGTTGTAGCTATATCATGTTGTACTCCGATGTATTTCAATTATGAAATCCTGCTTCCTTAATATGGAAATGGAATATATTTCGTGCTTAATATGAATGTCAATTAGATTAGTAAATGGATTATTAATAATAGGGCAATTAGCTTGCTAATTGGGTTTTGCTATTGCAAACGGTTAATGAGAAAACACCGTGGGCGATGACCTCAGGCAACGCACATAGTTTCTAGGAATAAACCTGTTGGATCGATGAACAATCACACACGACATTCTCTTCAAAACTGTTTGCGTTACGCCACCTTGCGCAAACGTTTTCCTTGTAGTGACTGTGTGGGATGTATATATGAACGGAAAGGTTTAGTGGTGACTGACTGTGTGGGATGTACTTACGACCGGAAATGATTTCGCCTGTATAATTATATTTTTTTTAGCACTAGTGTGCGTATTTCTATATTTGAGTGCTCGCCAGTCGCACACGACCTCATTTTGCCGAGCGTGTGTGCCAGGAGGGCATATCCCCAACGGTTTCTGGGTCATGTGGGAAGGACCCCCCCTATCGCCCACACTCACTTGGCGACGGTTCCGAATGCCATCGGGGAAAGGGGTTAAAAACCGTTTGTTTTGGACCGACGCGTACCTGTGTTGGGCATTCCAGGCTTGGTGTCAATAGCAGCAGCATACTCTTTCTTGAGTACTTTCTTCTTGGAGGTCACCTCCTCCTCAATGATCCTCATCCCTCAGATTCAGATGTTCTCTTCTTCTTTGTCCTGGTGGCTGCCTTGGGCAAGTTGCTGGGAGTGCTTCTGCTCCCCTCATCATAAGTACTTCAGCGACTAGTGCCCTCATTGAGGTTAACATGCTCTTCATATTTGTTCTAGCTATCACTTCCCTATGACCTGAAACTGGCCCTATGAATAGTTGGGTATAGATAGAGTGGATGAGCATCACAAAGTGTAGCTTATTTTGCAAAAAACTTGAGACAACAACTTAATTTTAGTTTTCTACGGAAAGCATTTCGGAGCTACCGATTTGACAAACTCGGTGACACCGAAGCACTAACAGAGTCTAAACACATAGTTTCAGTCAGACCGAAATGCAGTTCGGTGACTCCGAGATGCTAGGGTTTCACAGAGAAAGTGATTTTGGTTGCACCGATCAGTGCACTTCGGTCAGACCGAGTTGTACTTATGCAATGGCCAGGGCCAATCGTTGTGACCGAGATCCTCAGAACGGTCGGTCCGAGATGGGTTCGGCGGAAACCTAACCCTATGTTATTGCATCAAATCTATTCTATGCAATTCTTTTGGTGGATAGATCAATCTCATACATGGGAAGAACATAGGCATTGTGCTTTGTGCAAGAATCGGAGTTATGCAAAGCACAAAGGGGTCAAATCCGTACCCTAACTTGGCGACGGACTTGCTACAGTGGCAACGGCACTGAGGATCCCATTGACGGCGGCGGAGAACAGCGGCAAGGGGTCACTGGCGACAATGGCAATGATCCGAAGACCAAGGGAGCGGCAGTGCAGGGAGGCGCAGTCGAATGTTTGCAGGAGTTTCCAAAAATTCAACCCACGGTATATATATACCCAGTCGCTATCGGTGTGACCGAGTGGAACGACTCGGCGACACCAAGATGCAAAACTGCTAGCAGTTTCTGCAACTCGGTGTGACCGAATTGTTCAAATCGGTTGCACCGAGATGAAAACCTAGATCAACTTAATTAGTTCGGTGAGACTGAGTAGGAGTGAGTTGGTCTGATCGAAATGCATTAAGAGGTTTTGGAAGTTAAGCCCTTGACGGATCGGTGTCTCCGAGTGCTCCTCACCCAGAGGGTCCGAATTCGACTTGTTCAAACTTTGTGATGTAGCATGAATAGAGTTTGAGATGAGAAAAGGCATAGATAGCTAGAGGGAGTACTTAGGCATTCTTGTCCATCCATTTGGCAAAAATAAAAAATAAACAATCAAAGCAACAAATGGATGTCCTCGAATGGAGAAAATTATGCAACAAACATGCTCACGCAATAAGATGGCAAATAAAACATGTGGCAAAGCATGCACAAACACTCTAGCATCGATCAAGCTAGCAATTGGTAGTGACTAGGTCATCTATATATGAGTATATTGATTGAGGAGTCAAATGAGAACATTTGATCGTAGGTCACACTCATCGTGTAAGCACAAGTGGGGTTACCACTTTTACATAAAGCATTGTTGTCTTCACACCATTAGAGTTGCTTTAGCTCAATTATTAGAGCAAAGCTCCCCCTAGATGTGATATCCCCCCTTAGAGGGATGAACTAACCTTGGGTTTTGTCAATGATGACTTCTTGTAGGTGTTGAGATGTGGATGCTCAATGTTGATGTAGATCATTTGGAGCAATCCATTGGAGTTAGTTGGACTTTCATTACCTACATGAGTTAGTTCCACAAGGAACACACAAGGATATCCATAGACATAGAGTGAAACACACATATGATAATGACCATAAAAGCATTAGGTTACCTTGTCCCTTGTCTTACCAACAAGAGGGTTTGTGACTCCATGAACTAGTGCAAGATATGGAAGTTGATTACACTTGTCCTTGCCAAAATATGAGTGAAGTATGTTGGCGGAGTCACCCTCAAGAACTCTCTAGTTATTCTTCTTTGGGATCCACATCAACTTGATGGGAATCCTTGGAGTCATAGTCAAACTTTATAAAGTAGAACTTGATGTAGTCTTGGGAACCCACTTGACCATGGACTTAGGAGCTTCTTCAAATGAATCAATCTCTTCTTGAAGCTTGTCCTTGCCTTTTAGCTTGTGGTCTTGTGGTGGAAGATCATCTTGAGCTTGTGTTCCTTTGAAAGAAGTGGGGTCATACTTCTCTTGTTTAGGAACAAACTTTGCCTTGGGGTATTGATCTTCTTCCCACTCAACTCCATTGGCATTGAACTTTCGTTCAAAACCAACACCTTGATTCTTCCGGTGCCTTCCTTGCTTGTGTACAATTTCCTCAAATTGCTTACTTCCGGCAAGGCTCTTGTAAACACCTTTCTCTATAATTCCCTTCAATAAGCTATTTTCTTGTTGAAGTGTAACCTGGCTAAGAGAATCATTAGTGAAATCAAGAGAACTACTAGAAGCAACAATATTGGATTTAGCATGATTATTGTTACTACTAGAAGAATAATCTTTCTTGCTCTTGTTGCCAGATTTTACTTGTGGCATATAAGTAGAAAAGAGTAAACGCTTGGCAACGTAAGAAGAACTTTTGTTTCAAAGATCATCATTGATTGATTTTAAGAACCCATGCTCTTGCTCTAAATTTAGCTTCTCGAAGCGTAGCTTCTCATGAGTCTTTAAAAGCTCTTGATGATCCTCCAGAGTTGTGTCATGAGCTAACTTAAGAGTGTTTAGTTCTTTAGTTAGGCACTCGATCTCCTTCTTATCATTGTCATTTGTTTCATCTCGATCAGCATGATTAATAGCAAATTCATCATAGTTCTCATCACTAGTGTTGTCAACAAGTAAATCATCATCACCTAGAAAATCATCTTCATCACTATTGAAATCAACATACTCGGGGTGTGATATCTTAGGGCCTTTAGCCATGAAGCATCTTCTAATTCCTTCATTGGGTGAGTCAAATATGCCATAGGAGTTGGATGACACAAGTGCAAGACCGGCAACACCTTCATCTTGAGTATATTCGGAGTTGGAGTGATAACTTCTCTCGGAGTAGTTGTCGGAGTCAGAACCGAATACCCATTCACCAACGTGATCTTGATGCCTTCGTCTTGTGTAGCTCTTTGATGACTTGTTCTTCCTTTCCAAATCATTGCTTCTACGAGAGGGTCTTCGTTCATAACGATCATCTCTACCCCTTCTCTCTCTTGGTGGTGATTCATCTCTTTTACTTCTCCTTCCTGGTGAATCTTCTCTTTTCTTGTAGGGAGTCATACACTCATTGGAGTAGTGTCCTGGTCTTCTACAATTGTAGCAATTGCGATCACGACTAGAATCTCTTTTTTCATTGTAGGATCTTGACTTGGACTCCTCTCTTTGCTTCTATTATTGTAGATTTTTTTGAAGTTCTTCACCATTAAGCTCAATTGTTCATTGAAGACTTGTTTCCCATTTGATGTTGTAGGAGCATCACATGAAGTTTTATAAGCACCACTTGACTTGTTGTGGAGCTCTTCCATATCCTTGAGTGACATCTCTTGAGTGGCAATTCTACCAATGACTTCCGTTGGCTTGAGATCTTCGTAGTTGGGCATCATTTGGATCAAGGTGCACACGGTATCATATTTTCCATCCAAGGCTCTTAGGATCTTCTTGATGATGAATTTGTCGATCATCTCTTCACTTCCTAAGCCGGCAATCTCATTTGTGATGAGAGCAATCCTAGGGTACATCTCAGCGACTCCTTCACCATCCTTCATTTTGAACTTGTCAATTAGACTTTGAAGCACATCCAATTTGGATTCCTTGATAGACTCGGTACCTTCGGGCATATCAACCAAAGTATCCCAAATTTCCTTTGCATTCTCAAGGCGGCTGATTTTGTTGAATTCTTCGGGGCACAATCCGTTGAAGAGAATATCACAAGCTTGAGCTGAAGGAAATATGCCCTAGAGGCAATAAAAAAGTTGTTATTTATATTTCCTTATATCATGATAAATGTTTATTATTCATGCTAGAATTGTATTAACCAGAAACTTAGTACATGTGTGAATACATAGACAAACAGAGTGTCACTAGTTTGCCTCTACTTGACTAGCTCGCTGAATCAATGATGGTTATGTTTCCTAACCATAGACACGAGTTGTCATTTGATTAACGGGATCACATCATTAGAGAATGATGTGATTGATTTGACCCATCCGTTATCTTAGCACGATGATCATTTAGTTTGTTGCTATTGCTTTCTCCATAACTATACATGTTCCTATGACTATGAGATCATGCAACTCCCGAATACCGGAGGAACACTTTGTGTGCTACCAAACGTCACAACGTAACTGGGTGATTATAAAGGTGCTCTACAGGTGTCTCTGATGGTGTTTGTTGAGTTGGCATGGATCAAGATTAGGATTTGCCACTCCGATTGTCGGAGAGGTATCTTTGGGCCCTCTCGGTAATGTACATCACTATAAGCCTTGCAAGCAATGTAGCTAATGAGTTAGTTACGGGATGTAGCATTACGGAACGAGTAAAGAGACTCGCCGGTAACGAGAATGAACTAGGTATTGAGATATCGATGATCGAATCTCGGGCAAGTAACATACCATGACAAAGGGAACAATATATATCGTTATGCGGTTTGACCGATAAAGATCTTATAGAATATGTAGGAACCAATATGAGCATCCAGGTTTAGCTATTGGTTATTAACCGGAGACATGTCTTGGTCATGTCTACATAGTTCTCGAACCCGTAGGGTCCGCACGCTTAACATTTGGTGACGATCGGTATTATGAGTTTATGTGTTTTGATGTACCGAAGTTAGTTCGGAGTCCCGGATTTGATCACAGACATGACGAGGAGTCTCTATATGGTCGATACATAAAGATCGATATATTGGACGACTATGTTTGGACATCGGAAGGGTTCTGAGTGAAGTTCGGACATATACCGGAGTACCGAGGGGTTACCGGAACCCCCGGGGGAGTTTAATGGGCCTTATGGGCCTTAGTGGAAAGAGAGGAGGGGCTGTCAGGGAAGGCCGCGCGCCCCCTCCCCTCTGGTCTGAATTGGACTAGGAATGGGGGGCGCCCCCCTTTCCTTCTCCCTCTTTCCTCCTTCCTTCTCCTACTCCTACTACATGGAAAGGGGGGAAATCCTACTCCTGGTGGGAGTAGGACTCCCCATGGGGCGCGCCATAGGAGGGCCGGCCCTCCCCCTCCTCCACTCCTTTATATACAGGAGAGGGGCACCCCATAGACACACAAGTTGATCATTGATCTTTAGACGTACGACTACATCAACCGCGTTGTCATAACACTTCCTCTTACGGTCTACGAGGGTACGTAGACGATACTCTCCCCTCTCGTTGCTATGCATCACCATGATCTTGCGTGAGCATAGGATTTTTTTTGAAATTACCGCATTCCCCAACAGTGGTATTAGAGCCAGGTTTATGCGTAGATGTTATATGCACGAGTAGAACACAAAGGAGTTGTGGCCGTGGCTATATACATATTGCTTGCCGTCACTAGTTGATTCTTGATTCAACGGCATTATTGGATGAAGTGGCCCAGACCGACATTACGTGTACGCTTACGCGAGACTGGTTCTACCGACGTGCTTCGCACACAGGTGGCTAGTGGGTGTATGTTTCTCCAACTTTAGTTGAATCGGATTCAATGAACAGGGTTCTTTCTGAAGATCAAAAATCAATCACTATACCGCGTTGTGGTTTTGATGCATAGGTAAGAACGGTTCTTGCTCAGCCCGTAGCAGCCACGTAAAACTTGCAACAACAAAGTAGAGGACGTCTAACTTGTTTTTGCAGGGCATGTTGTGATGTGATATGGTCAAGACATGATTCTAAATTTTATTGTATGAGATGATCATGTTTTGTAACACAGTTATCGGCAACTGGCAGGAGCCATATGGTTGTCGCTTTATTGTATGAAATGAAATCGCCATGTAATTGTTTTACTTTATCACTAAGCGGTAGCTATAGTCATAGAAGCAATAGTTGGCGAGACAACAACGATGCTTTGATGGAGATCAAGGTGTCAAGCCGGTGACGATGGTGATCATGACGGTGCTTTGGAGATGGAGATCAAGGCACAAGATGATGGCCATATCATATCACTTATATTGATTGCATGTGATGTTTATCCTTTATGCATCTTATTTTGCTTAGTTCGGCGGTAGCATTATAAGATGATATCTCACTAAATTTCAAGGTATAAGTGTTCTCCCTGAGTATGCACCATTGCTACAGTTCATCGTGCCGAGACACCACGTGATGATCGTGTGTGATAAGCTCTACGTTCACATACAACAGGTGCAAGCCATTTTTGCACACGCGGAATACTCGGGTTAAACTTGACGAGCCTAGCATATGCAGATATGGCCTTGGAACACTGGAGACCAAAAGGTCGAGCGTGAATCATATAGTAGATATGATCAACATAGTGATGTTTACCATTCAAAACTACTCCATCTCACGTGATGATCAGACATGGTTTAGTTGATATGGATCACATGATCACTTAGATGATTAGAGGGATGTCTATCTAAGTGGGAGTTCTTAAGTAATTTGATTAATTGAACTTCAATTTATCATGAACTTAGTACTTGATAGTATTTTGCATGTCTATGTTGTTGTAGATCGATGGCCCGTGTTGTTGTTCCGTTGAATTTTAATGCGTTCCTAGAGAAAGCTAAGTTGAAAGATCATGGCAGCAACTACATGGACTGGGTCCGTAACTTGAGGATTATCCTCATTGCTGCATAGAAGAATTGCATCCTGGAGCACTGCTAGGTGCCAAACCCGCTGCAGGAGCAACGCCAGATGTTATGAACACCTGGCAGAGCAAAGCTGACAACTACTCGATAGTTCAGTGTGCCATGCTTTACGGCTTAGAATCGGGACTTCAACGATGTTTTGAACGTCATGGAGCATATGAGATGTTCCAGGAGTTGAAGTTAATATTTCAAGAAAATGCCCGAATTGAGAGATATGAAGTCTCCAATAAGTTATACAGCTGCAAGATGGATGAGAATAGTTCTGTCAGTGAACATATACTCGGAATGTCTGGGTACCACAACCACTTGACTCAACCGGGAGTTAATCTTCCTGATGATAGTGTCATTGACAGAGTTCTTCAATCACTTCCACCAAGCTACAAGAGCTTCGTGATGAACTATAATATGCAAGGGATGGATAATACGATTCATGAGCTCTTCGCGATGCTAAAGGCTACGGAGGTAGAAATCAAGAAGGAGCATCAAGTGTTGATGGTCAACAAGACCACCAGTTTCAAGAAAAAGGGTAAAGGGAAGAAGGGGAACTTCAAGAAGAACAGCAAGCCGGTTGCTGCTCAAGTGAAGAAACCCAAGTGTGGAACTAAGCCTGAGACTGAGTGCTTCTACTGCAAAGGAACTGGTCAATGGAAGCGGAACTACCCCAAGTATTTGGCGGAGAAGAAGGATGGCAAAGTGAAAGGTATATTTGATATACATGTTATTGATGTGTACCTTACTAATGCTCGCAGTAGTGCCTGGGTATTTGATACTGGTTCAGTTGCTAACATTTGCAACTCAAAACAGGGGCTACGGATTAAGCGAAGATTGGCTAAGGACGAGGTGATGATGCGTGTGGGAAATGGTTCCAAAGTCGATGTGATCGCCGTCGGCACGCTACCTCTACATCTACCTTCGGGATTAGTTTTAGACCTGAATAATTGTTATTTGGTGCCAGCGTTGAGCATGAACATTATATCTGGATCTTGTTTAATGCAGGAAGGTTATTCATTTAAATCAGAGAATAATGGTTGTTCTATTTATATGAGTAGTATCTTTTATGGTGATGCACCCTTTATGAGTGGTCTATTTTTACTAAATCTTGATAGTAGTGAAACACATGTTCATAGTATTGAAGCTGTAACATCCCAAATTTCCAATTTGGAATGTTATGCATTAGATCATCATTGCATATCATATTTTATTGCATTTTGGTTTGATCCTAGAAATTCTACGCAACTCAACGACCCATGGAGAGAGTTGGGGATTTCGTTATTTTTCATATTTGAGTTCTCTCAAATCTTGAAAAGAGGATCATTTGATTTTAATTATTTTCTCTTCATAAATTTCTTTTATGAAAATAAAGAGAGGGGATAAAATGACTTTCCCAAAACAAAGAAATATTGGATATTTAATATTAAAATCAAATAGGATTTTATTCGGAATTTTATTGCTATTTTTTTAAAATTAAGAAAAATATGCGTTTTTCAAAATTGCATTTTAGGCCAAAATAAATGTTCACCTTGTCCGTTAGATTTTTAGAGGACGGGGAAAATTTATTTCAGGATTTCTTGGAGTCCGTTTAGTATTTCTTTTCTTTCTTTTTCTGCATGTCGGAATATTTAAAAAAAAGGAAACCGACTCTGTGCCGTAACCGACCGGGACTCTGCCCGGCCAGCCTTTAAAGCCCGAGGAGCTGAGCCACGCAGCCCACCGCTCCGCCCCGCCAAACCCTAGCGCGCCGCCGCCTTGCCTCGCTGCCGTTGCCGCTGACGCGTCGCTGCCTCGCCTCGCCGCCGCCGGACCCCGCCGGACCCAAGATAGACGCCGCCGGGTTTTTTAGAAACCGACCAGTTTTTTAAATATAAACCCTAGTTTCGGTTTTTTATTTTAAATCGGTTTAGATCGGGTTTTTTCGGTTCGGTTAAATACCGGACATTCGTCTGTACGTTCGTTTTAACGAACGGTTTTCGCCCGTGAGCCACAGACAGCGAACGTTCGTTCGTTAGCCTGTTCGTCAGTTTTTCTTTTTCTCGGATTTTTTGCTATTATTTTCGATCGCGATTTCTGATCCGATATTCATTTTAGTTTAACTTTTCGCTCGTTAGTCAGAATCAGGCGATTCAAGCGCCTAGATCTTCATCTCGAAGCTCTCTTTCTGTTTGACAAACTTGAACAAGATGTTGAAACAGTAAAATTTGACTTTAGTTCAGATTAGTAATCGGATCTTGTTTCTTTCGCAGTTTGTGTTTCGTTGCTTCGTTCGATTTGATTCTTTTTGCAAACCAGATTTCTTAAGTTGAACTTTCTGGTTAGATTTTCTTATTTGAGTTTTACCCGTGCTTCTAGTTGAGTGCTTATTGTATGCTTGTTTGTTTGCGATATAGTACCTGGAGTGCGAAGCGTGCTACTACGAGTCTCTAGGTTTTGCGGATCATCAGCAAGGCAAGTAACACTTTGATCATACTTCTTTACTACCCAGTCTTATTGCATTAGATTCAATCCTCAAACACTTGCATGATTAGGATCTGATTAAATTGTGGGTTTTGGGAAGTAGATGAGGTAGTACCTATGCACCTGTTTTAATATCAAACCCTCGAGAGTTACCTCTACGTTGCCTATATTTCTATGCTATGCTCGTAGATGTGGATTGGGTTTGAGAGTATTCATGACAGATGTGAGCTTGTTAACTAATGGTTCAACTTAAGGTGGCAACTTAAATACACATCTGGGTGGATTGCTTGTGGACACCTGGAGTACCCAGTGTTTTCCTAGGATATCTCGGAGGACCCATGTGATCATCTTACGGCCCGCCACCCAGGCTCAAAGGGATCATAAGATTATTCATGCTAGAAACTTCCGTGTGCAGCCACAAGCTATTATGGGCTCTAGCATAGTTGAGTAAGTTGTGTGAAGCTCTTGAAGAGGTAGACTAGCAGATGTAGTGGGTTGTAGGTGGTATAGTCTACCCAGAGTAGAGAGTTAATGCTACAGAAAGACTGTGTCTCGAATCTCCGACCATGGATGTATTTGAGTCTTGTGGGGAAAAGTGTGCAAACCTCTGCAGAGTGTATAAACTAATCATGGTTAGTCGTGTCCCTGGTTATGGACATCTTGAGTATCTGGTTCTTGGATTATCATGGTTGATCTCATCCCTCTTAATTTAAATTGATTGGGATTAATGATGATGTTTAATTGGGATTGAGTTGGAGGAACCTTCTCAATGTTTAACAACTACCATGATAGTTAAATAAAATGTATTCCTTTGTTGTAGGGAAATTTGGCTTTTTGCAAAAACATGTTAACCATACAACCTCCACCAGCCAAATATGCATGTAGTGATAGCATTTGTTTTGTTCATTGTTCTCTTGTGTTACCTTGCCAGCATATTCCATGTGCTGACCCGTTTGGGGTTGCAACGTTTATGTTGTAGACTTTTCAGACGACGATTAAGGAGCCATAGGTCGTTGTCTTTCACTCAGTGATGTCGTTGGAGTTGATGGACTCGCTTTATCTTCCAAGCCTTTCGTTGTTATCGATTTAGATGGCCTTAAGCCATATTTATTATTTTTGTTCTCTTTTGAGACATTCGATGTAATAAGTGTGTGATTACTACTCTGTTATAAATCCTCAAGTACTATGTGTGTCAGCATTACCGATCCACGGATGACACTGATGCACAGAGATCGGACTGTTTGAGGTCTGGTCGCTACAAGATGGTATCAGAGCACACATTGACTGTAGGTCACGACCACTAAGCTAAAACCCTAGATCACTACTCTCTTCTCATTTCTAACTCTTCTCCCTTTTCTACTCTTTAGGACAGACATGAGGAACAAGTTTGCACAACCGGATGAAGACACACCCTTTGGACGACACTTAAAGGAAGTCACTAAATACCTGAACATTGGAATACCAAGCTTCACCGGGACCTACAATGCCACTTTACCATAAGAGGAGCACTGGATGATCCAAGTTCAAATTCCAGGAAGGACGTTCATGCCAGTCACTGAGCCCATAGAGTTTTCCTTTGATGCACCCACCTGGAGTCTAGGCAAGAGTATGGCAGCCCACATCACCATGGGACGCATTGGAGAAGTTCACCACAAGGATCTCAAGGATACTATCTACCAGATTTGTGGGCGCCAAGATGATCAATGGGAGATGATCAGCACCAGGAAGGATAGATCAATTGCCGCTTTCATCCAGGAGTTAAACCAGCACATTCATCGCCAGGAGAACCAGATGTGCGCAGGCATGATAGATCTGAAGAAGGCAATGACAAGGATCACGGAGCTTGAAGAGGAACTCAAGGCTACTCGCAAAGATTTTGAGGAGGAAATCGTCGTACTAGTGGAGAAGAATGATGATCTAACACGTTAGTTAGGAGTATTCATGGGAGACCCCGCGCCAGGAGGAGAAGATGACGATTCCACCTGCCCGGAGAACTACATCATCATCGACGACACCGACTCGGACCCCAACGATAGCGATGATGACTTTGTTGATGAAGCTGGAGCAGATATTATGGAGTCTTCTACCGATCAATTTTTTTAGTCGACCACCATAACAGTAGTAGTATTCCCCCATGTAAATAGTATAGTCCGAGCACTTTTATAACGATAGTTAGACCGATTGTATGCCCTTGTTTGAATTGATTGAAGTGATATGATTGTGTTTGTCTCATATGCATATGGGTAGTGTTTTCCCCCTAGACTCCATTCTACTCTGTTTTCTCATCTTTTCTAAACCCATCAGATGCCTCTGAGACACGACAATGGATTTGCCTTCCCACCGGAGCTCACTCAGTTGATCCAGCAGCAGAATGCATTGATGCAGATACTAGTCCAGAATCAGAATCAGGGGAACAACAACAATAACAACAACCCACCACCACCTGTTGATCACTTAGCCCGTTTTCTAAGGCTGAATCCACCGGTGTTCTCCAGTAGCACCGAGCCGATAGTCATAGATGATTGGCTCTACAAGATTGGAAGGGAGTCGACCACTGCAGGATGCACAGATGCGGAAAGAGTGTGTTTTGCCTCACATCAGCTTGATGGACCCGCAGCAACATGGTGGGAGAATTACACTGTCACCTATCCCATCGACATTGTTACGTGGGACTAGTTTCAGTAGGCCTTTCGCACAGCCCATGTATCAACAGGAGCTATGTCCATGAAGAAGCGTGAGTTTCGCAACTTACGCCAAGGAGGACGCACTATTTGCCGGTATGTGGATGACTTTAGCAAGCTAGCACATTATGCCCCAGATGATGTTGCTACAGATGCAGCTAAACAAGATAAGTTTCTGGAAGGACTGAATGATGAGCTGTGCATGCAGTTGATGGTAGCAACTTTTAATGACTACCAACAGTTGGTAGATAGAGCTCTCATGATTGAAGGGAAGCAGCAGCAGATTGAAAACCGTAAGAGGAAGTATGGACATGGGAAGTATAATTTTGGAGCTCAGCAGAGACCCTGTTTTACCCCAAACTCGGGAGGAATCCTCAAACATAACCATGGAGGTCACAACCACAATGGAGGGGTTGCGCACAACCATAGTGGCCCCAGTAATGAAAATGGTAATGGAGGAAGCAATGGCCAGAACCGTACCAACCCCACAATGCCCGCCAAGAAGGATCTAAGTCACATTACTTGTTTCAAGTGCGAGGAGAATGGACATTATGCCAAAGAATGTTCTGAAGCAAACAATGGAAATGGCAATGGAAGCTCTGGGAAGAAGCCCAACCCTTTCAACAGGGGACAAGTGAAACACGTTAGCGTGGAGGAGATTGAAGCACAACCCGATGCAGTAATAGGTAAGTTTATGATTAAGTCATTTACTGCAATCGTTCTTTTTGATACTGGTGCATCGCATTCATGCATATCAAGGGGATTTGTGGATAAGTTTAGACTGACAACCAAAACCCTTAGGACACCCATGTTAGTAACCTTGCCAGGAGCAGAGTATATGGCTAGCCTTTGGTGTGATCGGTTACCATTAAGGATTGGTAACTATCTGTTTCCCTCAGACCTAATAGTATTGGAGTCATGAGGACTGGATCTGGTATTAGGCATGGATTGGTTATCGAAGTATGAATGGAACATTGACTGCGCCAGTAAGTCGATTTTGCTTACCACCCCAGAAGGAAGAAGGATCAAGTATGTATCCCGGCATGTGCCGAACAGGACTCAAGTAAATTCCTTATCAGGAGTTGTACAGGAGGAAGTACCAGTGGTGAAGGATTTCCCGGATGTATTTCCAGAGGAGTTGCCAGGCATGGCGCTGGATAGAGACATTGAGTTTTTGATTGAGCTTTTGACAGGCACAGGGCCAATCTCTAAGAGATCGTACAGGATGCCCGCAAAGGATTTAGAGGAAATTAAGAAGAAGATTAAGGAGTTACTGGATAAAGGTTATATTCGCCCAAGCTCGTCACCTTGGGGATCACCAGTACTTCTAGTGGAGAAGAAGGATGGATCGTTGAGGATGGTTGTTGATTATCGAGGATTGAATGAGGTGACGATCAAGAATAAGTACCCATTGCCGATGATCAATGATTTGTTTGACCAGCTGCAAGGAGCTAAGGTGTTTTCCAAGATCGATCTGCGATCAGGGTACCACCAGTTGAATATTCAAGAGCAGGATATACCTAAGATAGCTTTTACCACAAGGTACGGGCTATATGAGTATACTGTTATGTCATTTGATCTAACTAACGCACCTGCGTATTTCATGAACATGATGAACAAGGTTTTTATGGAGTTTTTGGATAAGTTCGTCGTGGTGTTCATTGATGATATTCTGGTCTACTCAAAGAGTGAAGAGGAACATAAGGAGCATTTGCGTTTGGTACTTGGGAAGCTCAGAGAACACCAGTTATATGCCAAGTTCAGCAAGTGTGAGTTTTGGTTGAAGGAAGTTGGATTCCTCGGACATGTTATATCCGGAGAAGGAATAGCAGTAGACCCTGTCAAGGTTGTCACCGTGACAAATTGGGAAGCCCCACATCAGTTGGAGAGATCCGGAGTTTTCTTGGACTCGCAGGATACTACCGGAGGTTCATTGACAATTTCTCAAAGATTGCAAAGCCCATGACGGAGTTGTTGAAGAAGGACACTAAGTTCAAATGGACTGAGGAATGTGAGGCCAGTTTTCAGGAATTGAAGAAACGCTTGATTATAGCTCCAGTGTTGATTCTTCCAGATCAACGCAAGGATTACCAGGTGTATTGCGATGCTTCTCAACGAGGACTTGGAGCAGTGCTTATGCAGGAAGGAATAGTTGTTTCATATGCCTCACGACAGCTCAAACCCCATGAGTTGAATTATCCTACCCATGATTTGGAGTTAGCAGCCATAGTGCATGCGTTGAAGACATGGAGACATTTTCTCATCAGAAACCATTGTGAGGTGTGCACGGATCACAAGAGTTTGAAGTATATCTTCACGCAGAAGGAGTTGAATCTCAGACAGAGGAAATGATTTGAGCTCATTAAGGATTATGATATGAAGTTGCATTATCATCCCGGAAACGCTAACGTAGTAGCCGATGCGTTAAGCCGCAAGAGCCATGTCAATACACTCATGACCGGAGAGTTACCCAAGGAGTTAGCGGAGGATCTTCATGAGCTATGTTTGGAAATAGTTCCGAGGGGTTATGTAGCAGCATTGGAGATTCAGTCTACTTTGATGGATAATATCAGAGAAGCTCAGAAGACGGACAAGGAGATTGCTGAGATAAAAGAGAGGATGAGCAAAGGAAAAACTAAAGGATTTCGTGAGGATGAGCACGATACCCTATGGTTTGAAGACCGCGTATATGTGCCAAATGATCCGGATATCGGGAAGTTGATTCTGCAAGAGGCCCACAATTCGTCGTATTCGATTCATCCAGGAAATACCAAGATGTATCTGGATTTGAAGGATAGTTTCTGTTGGACCGGGATGAAGAAGGATATTGCGGAATATGTAGCAGTTTGTGATGTATGTCAGAGAGTGAAGGTAGAACATCATAAGCCAGCGGGATTGTTACAGCCATTGCCGATACCCGAATGGAAGTGGGATAAACTAGGCATGGACTTTATCACGGGATTGCCCAGGACAAAAATAAAAACTGACGAACAGGCTAACGAACGAACGTTCGCTGGCTGTGGCTAATGGGAAAAAACCATTCGTTAAAATGAACGTACGGACGAACGTCCGCTATTTAACCGAACCGAAAAAAACTGATCTAAATTGATTTAAAAAAACCAAAACTAGGGTTTATATAAAAACCGGCCAGTTTCTAAAAAAACAGGCGGCGTCTACCTCGGGTCCGGCGGGGTCCGGCAACGAGGCGAGGCGGCGGCGGCGCGACGGTGACGGGGCGGCGGCGGGGCAAGGCGGCGGCGGCGAGGCGAGGCGGTGGCGTGGCGGCGCGCTAGGGTTCGGCAGGGCGGAGCCGTGGGCTGCGGGGCTCGGCTCCTCGGGCTTTAAAGGCCGGCCGGGCGGAGTCCCGGTCAGTTACGGCCGAGAGTCGGTTTCCTTTAAAAAAAATATTCCGACGTGCAGAAAAAGAAAGAAATGAAGTACTAAATGGACTCCAAAAAATCCTGAAATCAATTTTCCCTGTCCTCTAAAAATCTAACGGACAAGGTGAACATTTATTTGGTCCTAAAATGCAATTTTGAAAAATGCATATTTTTCCTAATTCAAATAAAATAGCAATAAAACTCCAAATAAAATCCTATTTGATTTTAATATTAAATCTCCAATATTTCTTTATTTTGGGAAAGTCATTTTATCTCCTCTCTTTATTTTCATAAAAGAAATATATGAAGAGAAAATAATTAAAATCAAATGATCCTCTTTTCAAGATTTGAGAGAACTCAAATATGAAAAATAACGAAATCCCCAACTCTCTCCGTGGATCCTTGAGTTGCGTAGAATTTCTAGGATCAAACCAAAATGCAATAAAATATGATATGCAATGATGATCTAATGCATAACATTCCAAATTGGAAATTTGGGATGTTACAAAAGCCAAAAGATGCAGAGTTGATAATGATAGCGCAACTTATTTGTGGCACTGTCGTTTAGGTCATATTGGTGTAAAGCGCATGAAGAAACTCCATTCTGATGGATTTCTGGAATCACTTGATTATGAATCCCTTGGTATTTGCGAACCATGCCTCATGGGCAAGATGACTAAAACTCCATTCTCCGGAACAATGGAGCGAGCAACAGAGTTATTGGAAATCACACGTACTGATGTGTGTGGTCCAATGAACATTGAAGCTCGTGGCGAATATCGTTATTTTCTCACCTTCATAGATGATTTGAGCAGATATGGGTATATCTACTTGATGAAACGTAAGTCTAAAACATTTGAAAAGTTCAAAGAATTTCAGAGTAAAGTGGAAAATCATCGTAACAAGAAAATCAAGTTTCTACGATCTGATCGTGGAGGTGAGTATTTGAGTTATGAGTTTGGACTTCATTTGGAACAATGTGGAATAGTTTCGCAACTCACGCCACCTGGAACACCACAACGTAATGGTGTGTCCGAACGTCGTAACCGCACTTTATTAGATATGGTACGATCTATGATATCTCTCACTGATTTACCGCTATCGTTTTGGGGTTATGATTTAGAGACGGCTGCATTCACGTTAAATAGGGTACCATATAAATCCGTCAAGATGACACCTTATGAACTGTGGTTTGGCAAGAAACCCAAGTTGTCGTTTCTTAAAGTTTGGGCTTCGGTGCTTATATGAAAAACCTTCAACCTGATAAGCTCAAACCCAAATTGGAGAAATGTGTGTTCATAGGATACCCAAAGGAGACTGTTGGGTACACCTTCTATCACAGATCCGAAGGCAAGATATTCATTGCTAAGAATGGATCCTTTCTAGAGAAGGAGTTTCTCTCGAAAGAAGTGAGTGGGAGGAAAGTAGAACTTGACGAGGTAATTGTACCTTCTCCCTTATTGGAAAGTAGTTCATCACTGAAATCAGTTCTAGTGATTCCTACACCAGTAAGTGAGGAAGCTAATGATGATGATCATGAAACTTCTGATCAAGTTACTACCGAACCTCGTAGGTCAACCAGAGTAAGATCCGCACCAGAGTGGTACGGTAATCCTGTTCTGGAATTCATGTTACTTAACCATGACAAACCTACGAACTACGAGGAAGCGATGATGAGCCCAGATTCCACATAATGGCTTGAGGCCATGAAATCTGAGATGGGATCCATGTATGAGAACAAAGTATGGACTTTGGTTGACTTGCCGGAATATCGGTAGGCCGTAGAGAATAAGTGGATCTTCAAGAAGAAGACTGACGCTGACGGTAATGTTACTGTCTACAAAGCTCAACTTGTTGCAAAAGGTTTTTTACAAGTTCAAGGAGTTGACTACGATGAGACCTTCTCGCTCGTAGCGATGCTTAAGTCCGTCCGAATCATGTTAGCAATAGCCGCATTTTATGATTATGAAATTTGGCAAATGGATGTCAACACTGCATTCCTTAATGGATACCTTAAAGAAAAGTTGTATATGATCCAACCAAAAGGTTTTGTCGATCAAAAAGGTGCTAACAAAGTGTGCAATCTCCAGTGATCCATTTATGGACTGGTGCAAGCCTCTAGGAGTTGGAATATACGCTTTGATAGTGTGATCAAAGCATATGGTTTTGTACAGACTTTTGGAGAATCCAGTATTTACAAGAAAGTGAGTGGGAGCTCCGTAGCATTTCTGATATTATATGTAGATGACATATTGTTGATCGGAAATGATACTGAATTTCTGAATAGCATAAAAGGATACTTGAATAAGAATTTTTCAATGAAAGACCTCGATGAAGCTGCTTATATATTGGGCATCAAGATCTATAGAGATAGATCAAGACGCTTGATTGGACTTTCACAAAGCACATATCTTGATAAAGTTTTGAACAAGTTCAAAATGGATCAGTCAAAGAAAGGGTTCTTGCCTGTATTATAAGGTGTGAAGTTGAGTCAGACTCAATGCCCGACCACTGCAGAAGATAGAGAGAAAATGAAAGGTGTTCCCTATGCTTCAGCCATAGGCTCTATCATGTATGCAATGTTATGTACCAGACCTGATGTGTGCCTTGATATAAGTTTAGCAGGGAGGTACCAAAGTAATCCAGGAGTGGATCACTGGACAGCGGTCAAGAACATCCTGAAATACTTGAAAAGGACTAAGGATATGTTTCTCATATATGGAGGTGACAAAGAGCTCGTCGTAAATGGTTACGTCGATGCAAGCTTTGACACTGATCCGGATGACTCTAAGTCACAAATCGGATACGTGTTTTTATTGAATGGTGGAGCTGTCAGTTGGTGCAGTTCCAAGCAGAGCGTCATGGCGGGATCTATGTGTGAAGCAGAATACATAACTGCTTCAGAAGCAACAAATGAAGGAGTCTGGATGAAGGAGTTCATATCCGATCTAGGTGTCGTACCTAGTGCATCAGGTCCAATGAAAATCTTTTGTGGCAATACTGGTGCAATTTCCTTGGCAAAGGAATCCAGATTCCACAAGAGAACCAAGCACATCAAGAGACGCTTCAATTCCATCCACGGTCAAGTCAAGGAGGGAGACATAGAGATTTGCAAGATACATACGGATCTGAATGTTGCAGACCCATTGACTAAGCCTCTTTCACGAACAAAACATGATCAGCACCAAGACTCCATGGGTGTTAGAATTATTACAGTGTAATCTAGACTATTGACTCTAATGCAAGTGGGAGACTGAAGGAAATATGCCCTAGAGGCAATAATAAAGTTGTTATTTATATTTCCTTGTATCATGATAAATGTTTATTATTCATGCTAGAATTTTATTAACCGGAAACTTGGTACATGTGTGAATACATAGACAAACAGAGTGTCACTAGTTTGCCTCCACTTGACTAGCTCGTTGAATTAATGATGGTTATGTTTCCAAACCATGGACATGAGTTGTCATTTGATTAATGGGATCACATCATTAGAGAATGATGTGATTGACTTGACACATCCGTTAGCTTATCATGATGATCGTTTAGTTTGTCGTTATTGCTTTCTCCATAACTATACATGTTCCTACGACTATGAGATCATGCAACTCCAGAATACCGGAGGAACACTTTGTGTGCTACCAAACGCACAACGTAACTGGGTGATTATAAAGGTGCTCTACAGGTGTCTTCGATGGTGTTTGTTGAGTTGGCATGGATCAAGATTAGGATTTGTCACTCCGATTGTCAGAGAGGTATCTCTGGGCCCTCTCGGTAATGTACATCACTATAAGCCTTGCAAGCAATGTAGCTAATGAGTTAGTTACGGGATGTAGCATTACGGAACGAGTAATGAGACTTGCCGGTAACGAGATTGAACTAGGTATTGAGATACCGACGATTGAATCTCGGGCAAGTAACATATCGATGACAAAGGGAACAATATATATGATTATGCGGTTTGACCGATAAAGATCTTCGTAGAATATGTAGGAACCAATATGAGCATCCAGGTTCTGCTATTGGTTATTGACCAGAGAAATGTCTTGTTCATGTCTACATAGTTCTCGAACCCATCGGGTCCGCACGCTTAATGTTCGGTGACGATCGGTATTATGAGTTTATGTGTTTTGATGTAGAGAAGCTAGTTCAGAGTCTCGGATTTAATCACGGACATGACGAAGGGTTCCGAGTGAAGTTCGGGCATATACCGAAGTACCGGGGGTTAACACCCCGGGGAGTTTAACGGGCCTTATGGGCCTTAGTGGAAAGAGAGGAGGGGCTGCCAGGGCAGGCTGCGCGCCCCTCCCCCTCTGGTCCGAATTGGACTAGGAAGGGGGGTGCCCCCCTTTCCTTCTCCCTCTTTCCTCCTTCCTTCTCCTACTCCTACTACATGGAAAGGGGAAATCCTACTCCCGGTGGGAGTAGGACTCCCCATGGGGCGGGGCCATAGGAGGGCCGGCCTTCCCCCTCCTCCACTCCTTTATATACAGGGGAGGGGGCACCCCATAGACACACAAGTTGATCATTGAGCTTTAGTCGTGTGCGGTGCCCCCCTCCACCATAATCCACCTTGGTAATATCGTAGCGGTGCTTAGGTGAAGCCATGTTCCGGTAGCAACATCATCACCGTCATCACGCCATCGTGCTGATGAAGCTCTCCCTTGAAGCTCTACTGGATCGTGAGTTCGCGGGACGTCACTGAGCCGAACGTGTGAAGATCGTGGAGGTGCCGTATCTTCGGTACTAGATCGGTCGATCGTGAAGACGTATGACTACATCAACTGCGTTGTCATAATGCTTCCGCTTACGATCTACGAGGGTACGTAGACGATACTCTCCCCTCTCGTTGCTATGCATCACCATGATCCTGCATGCGCGTAGGAGATTTTTTGAAATTACTGTGTTCCCCAACATGAGCATTGTATTGCAACATCTTCAATTCTTCCGTGGATGCTTCATGATCCGGTTGTCTTCCATCCTTGAAGTATTCATCTTGCAATCCAATACACACAATAGCCCAAACGGTGGGGTTATGACCAAGAATATGCATTTTCATCTTATGCTTCCAACTAGCAAAATTAGTACCATCAAAGTAAGGACCTCTACGGTGGTAATTTCCCGCACTAGACGCCATACTCTCCTAGGTTGTGAAAGCAAGGCTATGATCACCAAAGCTATGGAAATCAAAGAAAAGGAGATCAAAGCTCTGATACCACTTGTAGGATCGAAAGTAGGTTTAAAGGGGGTGATTAGACTACTTGACCAAATAAAAATGTAACCTTTTCCCAATTTTAAGTGTTGGCGGATTTTAGCAACTTAGCACAAGTCAAGCAATCAACCTACACATGCAATTCTAAGAGTGTAGTAGCGGAAAGTAAAACATTGCATGTGAAGGTAAAGGGGGGGTTTGGAGAAGGCAAATGCAATGTAGACATGGAGATTTTTCGCGTGGTTCCGATAGGTGGTGCTATTGTACGTCCACATTGATGGAGACTTCAACCCACGAAGGGTAACAGTTGCCCGAGTCCACAGAGGGCTCCTGATACGTCTCCAACGTATCTATAATTTTTGATTGTTCCATGCTATAATATTATCAACCTTGGATGTTTTATATGTATTTATATGCTATTTTATATGATTTTGGGGACTAACCTATTAACCTAGAGCCCAGTGCCAGTTTCTATTTTTTCCTTGTTTTTGAGTATCACAGAAGGAGTTTATTTTCGGACCAGAAGAAGGCCAGGAAGTAAAAGAATTGGCCCAGAAGAGTCTCGGGCTGCCCACGAGGGTGGGGGGCATGCCCCCCCCCCCTTAGGCGCGCCTCCCTGCCTCGTGGACAGCCCGGTGACCCCCCCTGACTTGTTCCTGACTCCAACACCTATTATATAACCCAAAACTTCCAGAACGAAACCTAGATCGGGATTTCCACCGCCAGAAGCCTCCGTAGCCACCGAAAACCAATCTAGACCCGTTCATGCACCCTGCTGGAGGGGGAAATCCCTCTTCGGTGGCCATCTTCATCATCCCGGTGCTCTCCATGACGAGGAGGGAGTAGTTCACCCTCGGGGCTGAGGGTATGTACTAGTAGCTATGTGTTTGATCTCTCTCTCTCTCTCTCTCTCTCTCGTGTTCTTGAGGTGGTACGATCTTGATGTATCGCGAGCTTTGCTATTATAGTTGGATCTTATGATGCTTTTCCCCCTCTACTCTCTTGTAATGGATTGAGTTTTCCCTTTGAAGTTATCTTATCGGATTGAGCCTTTAAGGATTTGAGAACACTTGATGTATGTCTTGCATGTTCTTATCTGTGGTGACAATGGGATATCACGTGATCTACTTGATGTATGTTTTCGTGATCAACTTGCGAGTTCCATGACCTCGTGAACTTATGCGTAGGGGTTGGCACACGTTTTCGTCTTGACTCTCTGGTAGAAACTTTGGGGCACTCTTTGAAGTTCTTTGTGTTGGTTGAATAGATGAATATGAGATTGTGTGATGCATATCGTATAATCATACCCACGGATACTTGATGTGACATTCGAGTATCTAGGTGACATTAGGGTTTTGGTTGATTTATGTCTTAAGGTGTTATTCTAGTATGAACTCTAGGATAGATTGAACGGGAAGAATAGCTTCGTGTTATTTTACAACGGACTCTTGAATAGATCGATCAGAAAGGATAACTTTGAGGTGGTTTCGTACCCTACAATAATCTCTTCGTTTGTTCTCCACTATTAGTGACTTTGGAGTGACTCTTTGTTGCTTGTTGAGGGATAGTTATATGATCCAATTATATTATTATTGTTGAGAGAACTTGCATTAGTGAAAGTATGAACCCTAGGCCTTGTTTCAACGCATTGCAATACCGTTTACGCTCACTTTTATCATTAGTTACCTTGCTGTTTTTATATTTTCAGATTACAAAAACATATATCTACCATCCATATTGCACTTGTATCACCATCTCTTCGCCGAACTAGTGCACCTATACAATTTACCATTGTATTGGGTGTGTTGGGGACACAAGAGACTCTTTGTTATTTGATTGCAGGGTTGCTTGAGAGAGACCATCTTCATCCTACGCCTCCCACGGATTGATAAACCTTAGGTCATCCGCTTGAGGGAAATTTGCTACTATCATACAAACCTCTGCACTTGGAGGCCCAACAACGTCTACAAGAAGAAGGTTGTGTAGTAGACATCAAGCTCTTTTCTGGCGCCGTTGCCGGGGAGGTTAGCGCTTGAAGGTATATCTTTAGATCTTGCAATAGAATCTTTTTGTTTCTTGTTTTATCACTAGTTTAGTCTATAAAAGAAAACTACAGAAAATGGAATTGAGGGTACCTCATATGCTTCATCTTTTTAATATCTTTCATGAAAATACGGATTCCGATAATTGTAATGTTGTTAGTATGAACTCTTTGAATATCCATAGTACTAATGATGATTGCACTAGTCATGATGAAAATATCTATTATAAGCATGTCAATTTTTGTGGAGTGCATAGAGTTTGCAAGCACACACCAAATAGGAAAGATAGATTTTGCAAGAGGCATAAGTATTTGGAAACTAAATGGTCTCAAGAAAGACTAGATGATTGTGCTGAAAGATTCAATATTTATTGCCATCCTTGTGAACTCTGCAATGAACATGGTCATTTGAAGCTCCAATGCTATTTGTTTCATGATCAAATCGTGTCCAAAAATTGTGATAACTTGATTACCCTTGAGCATCATAAAGAGCTTAGTCTTGTTTCGGGGTATGAAGAAATGAAACGTATAACTGAGGGTATTCCAAAATTCAATCTTGATAGATTTCTTGATTTTGATCTAGAAGAAATTTTTATGTATTGTGCGGTGAATTGCATTGAAAATCCTTATATTGCCAATTACATAAAGACAAGAAAACAAATAGAAGATGAAGAGAATACTAATGAAAGGGAAGAGACTTCCCAATATTCTCCTATTATTTCTTATGATGAATCAGGTAACGAGGAGGAGCCTTCTATCCACACATGATGTGAATAAGAAAAAGAAAAGACGGAGAAGAAAAGGTAATAAGGTAATCCTCCCAAATGATGTTGCTCCTATTACTCGTTGTGATGATGATAATTGTTATATTATTGGTGCTATCCATACTATTAATGATGAGAGTGATTATGCTTATGATATGAAAAGGCCCAAGCTTGGGGATGCTATGTTTTATGAGAATGACATGTTTGAGAATGTATTTTCTGCAATTAATGTTTGTCCCAAGCTTGGGGATGCTATGTTTGATGAAGATGATATTTTTAGTCTCCCGAGTTTTGATGAGCAAATTTATTATGATGATAGCATGCCTCCTATGTATGATGGTTATATTGATGAAAGTGGGTTTGGAAGAGTGTCAACTTTAGGAAGTAATGATCCCACTATTTTTGAGGATGTTGAATCTTATTTTGACAATTATGAAAGTGGATTTGGAGAGGTCATGACTTTATTTAGTAATGATTCCACTATCTTGGAAGAGGTTTCAATCGATTATGATGAGAACAAAGTTGCTACTTATGATAATTATTGTGATGATACATATGCTATAAAAATTAGTGATGATTATATTAAAACTTGTCATGATTATGATTACCCTTTTTCTTAACATTACACTTTTAATGTGGGAACAATTTATAATATTCGAGTCTCTTATGATACTCCCACTATTCCGAATGAGAAGAATTTTGCTTGTGTGGAGAGTAATAAGATCTCTATGATTGTAGATCATGAAAAGAATGATTTATGTGATGGTTATATTGTTTAATTCATTCATGACCCTACTGAAAATTATTATGAGGGAGGAATATATGCTTGTAGGAGTTGCAATAGTATCAAGTTTCCTCTCTATGTGTTGAAAATCTTGAAGATTTGCTTATTCTGCCTTCCTATGCTAGTTGATTATTGTTCCCATAAGTTGTTTGCTCACAAAATCCCTATGCATAGGAAGTGGGTTAGACTTAAATTTTATAGTCATATTCTTCATGATTCTCTCTTTATGTTTCAATTCTTATCTTTTATGTGAGCATCATTGAAATCATCATGCCTAGCTAGGGGCGTTAAACGATAGCGCTTGTTGGGAGGCAACCCAATTTTATTTTTTGTTCCTTGCTTTTTTATTATGTTTAGTAATAAATAATTCATCTAGCCTCTGTTTAGATGTGGTTTTATGTTTTAATTAGTGTTTGTGCCAAGTAGAACATTTGGGAAGACTTGGGTGAAGTCTTTGCTATCTTGCTGTAAAAAACAGAAACTTTAGTGCTCACGAGATTAGCTGCCATTTTTTACTGGAGAGTGCAATTAAGTTGATTCTTTTTGTAGATGACTAATAGACAAATTCCTCAGGTCCACTAATTTATATTTAAAAAATTGGGGTTCCAGAAGTATACGTTTGATACAGATTACTACAGACTGTTCTGTTTTTGACAGATTCTGTTTTCATTATGTTGTTTGCTTATTCTGATGAATCTATGAGTGGTATCGGAGGGTATGAACCATAGAGAAGTTGGAATACAGTAGATATTACACCAATATGAATTTAGAATGATTTCAAAACAGTACCTAAGTGGTGATTTATTTTCTTATACTAATGGAGCTTACGAGTTTTCTGTTAAGTTTTGTGTTGTGAAATTTTCAAGTTTTGGGTAAATATTCGATGGACTATAGAATAAGGAGTGGAAAGAGCCTAATATGGGTGATGCCCAAGGCACCCCAAGGTAATATTCAAGGACAACCAAGATCCTAATCTTGGGGATGCCCCTGAAGGCATCCCCTCTTTCGTCTTCGTTCATCGGTAACTTTACTTGGAGCTATATTTTTATTCACCACATGATATGTGTTTTGCTTGGAGCGTCATTTTATTTTATTTTGTTTTGCTTGCTGTTTGAATAAATTACCAAGATCTGAAATTCTTAAATTTTAGAGAATCTTCATATAGTTACATAATTATTCGACTACCCATTGATCTTCACTTATATCTTTCGGAGTAGTTTGTCATTTGCTCTAGTGCTTCACTTATATCCTTTTAGAGCACGGAGGTAGTTTTATTTTGAAGAAATAGATGAACTCTCATGCTTAACTTATATTATTTTGAGAGTCTTTTAGAACAGCATGGTAATTTTCTTTGGTTATGAAACTAGTCCTAATATGATAGGCATCCAAGATGGGTATAATAAAAATTTCATATAAAGTGCATTGAATACTATGAGAAGTTTGATACTTGATGATTGTTTTGAGATATGAAGATGGTGATATTAGATTCATGCTAGTCGAGTAGTTGTGGATTTGAGAGATACTTGTGTTAAAGTTTGTGATTCCTGTAGCATGCACGTATGGTGAACCGTTATGTGATGAAGTCGGAGCACGAATTATTTTTTGATTGTCTTCCTTATGAGTGGCGGTCGGGGACGAGCGATGGTATTTTCCTACCAATCTATCCCCCTAGGAGCATGCGCGTAGTACTTTGTTTCGATAACTAATAGATTTTTGCAATAAGTATGTGAGTTCTTTATGACTAATGTTGAGTCCATGGATTATACACACTCTCACCCTTCCACCATTACCGCGCAACTTTCGCTGGTACCATAAACCCACCATTTCCCTTCCTCAAAACAGCCACCATACCTACCTATTATGGCATTTCCATACCCATTCCGAGATATATTGCCATGCAACTTTCCACCGTTCCGTTTATTATGACACGCTCCAGCATTGTCATATTGCTTTGCATGATCATGTAGTTGACATCGTATTTGTGGCAAAGCCACCATTCATAATTCTTTCATACCTGTCACTCTTGATTCATTGCACATCCCGGTACACCGCTGGAGGCATTCATATAGAGTCATATTTTGTTCTAAGTATCGAGTTGTAATTCTTGAGTTGTAAGTAAATAAAAGTGTGATGATCATCATTATTAGAGCATTGTCCAAGTGAGGAAAGCATGATGGAGACTATGATTCCCCCACAAGTCGGGATGAGACTCCAGACGAAAAATTAGAAAAAAGAGAAAGAGGCCAAAAAAAGAGAAGGCCCAAAAAAACAAAAAAACAAAAAAATGAGAGAAAAAGAGAGAAGGGGCAATGCTACTATCCTTTTACCACACTTGTGCTTCAAAGTAGCACCCTGATCTTCATGATAGAGAGTCTCCTATGTTGTCACTTTCATATACTAGAGAGAATCTTTCATTATAGAACTTGGCTTTTATATTCCAATGATAGGCTTCCTCAAAATGCCCTAGGTCTTCATGAGCAAGCGAGTTGGATGCACACCCACTTAGTTTCTTTTTGAGCTTTCGTACACTTATAGCTCTAGTGCATCTGTTGCATGGCAATCCCTACTCACTCACATTAATATC
The DNA here is from genome assembly GCF_018294505.1 of Triticum aestivum. NCBI lineage: Eukaryota > Viridiplantae > Streptophyta > Magnoliopsida > Poales > Poaceae > Triticum > Triticum aestivum. The sequence continues at coordinate 382,708,063 of NC_057812.1, read as the reverse complement.
TATTGATGGGCATCTCCATAGCCCGTTGATACTCCTAGTTGATGTGAGACTATCTTCTCCTTTTTGTCTTATCCATAACCACCATTCTATTCCACCTATAGTGCTATGTCCATGGCTCACGCTCATGTATTGCGTGAAGATTGATGAAGTTTGAGAACATAAAAAGTATGAAACAATTGCTTGGCATTTCATCGGGGTTGTGCATGATTTAAATATTATGTGTGATGGAAGATAGAGCATAGCTAGACTATATGATTTTGTAGGGATAGCTTTCTTTGGCCATGTTTTTTTGAGAAGACATGATTACTTTGTTAGTATGCTTGAAGTATTATTATATTTATGTCAATATTAAACTTTTGTCTTTAATCTTATGGACCTGAATATTATTGCCACAATAGAGAGAATTACATGGATAAATATTTTAGGTAGCATTCCACATCAAAAATTCCATTTTTATCGTTTACCTACTCGAGGACGAGCAAGAATTAAGCTTGGGGATGCCTGATACGTCTCCAACGTATCTATAATTTTTGATTGTTCCATGCTATTATATTATCAACCGTGGATGTTTTATATGCATTTATATGCTATTTTATATGATTTTTGGGACTAACCTATTAACCTAGAGCCCTGTGCCAGTTTCTGTTTTTTCCTTGTTTTTGAGTATCGCAGAAAAGGAAAACCAAACGGAGTCCAATTGACCTGAAACTTGACGGAGCTTATTTTTGGACCAGAAGAAGGCCGGGAAGTAAAAGAATTGGGCCAGAAGAGTCTCGAGTTGCCCGCGAGGGTGGGGGGCACGCCCACCCACCCCCCCCCCCCCCGGGCGCGCCTCCCTGCCTCATGGGCAGCCCGGAGACCCCCCCTGACTTGTTCCCGACTCCAACGCCTCTTATATAACCCAAAACTTCCAGAAAGAAACCTAAATCGGGAGTTCCGCCGCTAGAAGCCTCCGTAGCCACCGAAAACCAATCTAGACCCGTTCCGGCACCCTGCCGGAGGGGGGAATCCCTCTCTGGTGGCCATCTTCATCATCCCGGCTATGTACCAGTAGCTATGTGTTTGATCGATCTCTCTCGTGTTCTTGAGGTGGTACGATCTTGATGTATCGCGAGCTTTGCTATTATAGTTCGATCTTATGATGCTTTCCCCCCTCTACTCTCTTGTAATGGATTGAGTTTTCCCTTTGAAGTTATCTTTTCGGATTGAGTCTTTAAGGATTTGAGAACACTTGATGTATGTCTTGCATGTGCTTATATGTGGTGACAATGGGATATCACATGATCTACTTGATGTATGTGTTTGGTGATCAACTTGCGAGTTCCGTGACCTCGTGAACTTATGCATAGGGGTTGGCACATGTTTTCGTCTTGACTCTCCGGTAGAAACTTTGGGGCACTCTTTGAAGTTCTTTGTGTTGGTTGAATAGAGGAATCTGATATTGTGTGACGCATATCGTATAATCATACCCATGGATACTTGAGGTGACATTGGAGTATCTAGGTGACATTAGGGTTTTGGTTGATTTGTGTCTTAAGGTGTTATTCTAGTACGAACTCTAGATAGATTGAATGGAAAGAATAGCTTCGTGTTATTTTACTACGGACTCTTGAATAGATCGATCAGAAAGGATAACTTTGAGGTGGTTTCGTACCCTACAATAATCTCTTCGTTTATTCTCTGCTATTAGTGACTTTGGAGTGACTCTTTGTTGCATGTTGAGGGATAGTTATATGATCCAATTATGTTATTGTTGTTGGGAGAACTTGCATTAGTGAAAGTATGAACCCTAGGCCTTGTTTCAACGCATTGCAATACCGTTTACGCTCGCTTTTATCATTAGTTACCTTGCTGTTTTTGTATTTTCAGATTACAAAAACCTATATCTACCATCCATATTGCACGTGCATCACCATCTCTTCGCCGAACTAGTCAACCTATACAATTTACCATTGTATTGGGTGTGTTGGGGACACAAGAGACTCTTTGTTATTTGATTGCAGGGTTGCTTGAGAGAGACCATCTTTATCCTATGCCTCCCACAGATTGATAAACCTTAGGTTAGGAAATTTGCTACTGTCCTGTAAACCTCTGCACTTGGAGGCCCAACAACGTCTACAAGAAGAAGGTTGTGTAGTAGACATCAGCTCCACCCACGAAGTGTCCACGAAGAATCAACCTTGTCTATCCCACCATGGCCATCGTCCATGAAGGACTTGCCTCACTCGGGTAGATCTTCACGAAGTAGGCGATCTCCTTGCCCTTACAAACTTCTTGGGTCAACTCCACAATCTTGTCGGAGGCTCCCAAGCGACACCTAACCAATCTAGGAGACACCACTCTCCAAAAGGTACAAGATGGTGTGTTGATGATGAAATCCTTGCTCTTGTGCTTCAAATGATAGTCTCCCCAACACTCAACTCTCTCAAACTGATTTGGCTATGGTGGAAAGAAAATTTGAGTGGAAAGCAACTTGGCGAAGGCTAGAGATCAAGATTCTTGTGGTTGGATTGGAATGTCTTGGTCCCAACACATGAGTAGGTGGTTCTTTCTCAAAAAATGAGTAGTGGAAGTGTAGGCATGTTTCGATGGCTCTCTCTCAAATGGAGAAGGGGTGGAGGGGTATATATAGCCTCCACACAAAATCCAACCGTTACACACATTTGACCCAACTCGGTCAGACCGAATAGGAGAACTCGGTGAGACCGATTTAGTTCAAAATGTGAACAATAGTAATCTCGGTGGGACCGACAAGATCAACTCGGTGGGACCGATGTGCTAGGGCTTGGGGAAAACATCAACTCGGTGGCACCGATTGCATCAACTCGATTAGACCGAAGTGAAGCAATAAGGCAACAGAGAGGATGTCAAGCAAACTCGGTGGGACCGATTGCACATTTCGGTGAGACCGAAATAATTACAACAGGCAACAGAGAGTTTGCAAGGCCATCTCAGTGAGACCGAGATCTGTATCGGTGTGACCGAATTATCTAGGGTTTCTGGCAGTGGCTATGTCAACTGAACTCGGTGGCGCCGGATAGATCATTTCGGTGGGGCTGATTTTTACTTGGAGTTTTGGACATATGTGGAAATGAGAAAGTGCCTGAGGGTTTTTCGAGCAATATCACTAAGCACTTTGAGCAAGTAGACCATTAATCAACACCTCATCTCCTTTTAATTGTATTGGCTTTCGTATGGACTCAATGTGATCTTGGATCACTAAAATAGAAATGAAGAGTCTTGAGCTTTTTCCAGTCTTTGTCCTTAGCATTTTGAGGGGTCCACATCTCTAGTCCATGCCATGCCGATCATTGAACTTTCTGAAATATTTAACTTGAATAGATATTAGTTCAATGAGCTATGTGTTGTTATGAATTACCAAAACCACTCGGGGATTAGTTGCACTTTCAACAACCTACAAAGAAAAAATGCAACGACTTCTATCCCAAGTATGCTACATATATGTATGGTGTTCCAGTGAGTCTTCCCACGATGATCCAAGATGATCTAGTATGGCTATTTGATATGCAATGTGGTATGATGCTATGGCTCTTGCTTAAAAGCTCTTCGCTTATCTTTCTTTTGCTTAAAAGCTTTTCTTTCTTGCTATTTTGATCTCTTCTTTGGTCACGTATGCAAACTTTTCGAACCAAGGTAGCAATGATGTCTATACGGGAACAATCTTGTGACACAAGAGATGATATGATGATACCAAGATGAGGTATGTATGCAATGGAAGGTGCCAAATCAATGATCACTAAAGTGCACAAGTAACATCGCCCGGCAATACTCAAATGGGTAGCCTCGATAGGAAAGTGACACAAAATGGGCTTGGGGTTAACAATGCAATGGTAAGCGAGAGTATACGAAGGTGTCATCGAGGTTACTGCCCTTGCTTATGGTTGATGGTTTCACGAAGGAAAGGTGGTTGTTGTCGATGACGAATCTATGGCAAAGATGAGCGGCGGTGATGTTGGTGTCGAACTGTCCCTAAGTAGTTGAAACACATTACAAAACGGAAACCACAACTCAAATTCACAAAACAAACTTGCTTATGGTTGATGGTTTCACGAAGGAAAGGTGGTTGTTGTCGATGACGAATCTATGGCAAAGATGAGCGGCGGTGATGTTGGTGTCGAACTGTCCCTAAGTAGTTGAAACACATTACAAAACGGAAACCACAACTCAAATTCACAAAACAAACATGTCAAAATTGACGGAGGTGCTAGCGGATAAGTGGTGGTGGTTGCGGAAAGCAGTGGTTGTATGCGGAAGTAATGGTGGAAACCCGGTCAAAATTGGCAAAATTGGGCGAAATGGGAAGTGGTGGAGGTGTTTTCGTCTGCCAGGCGTCAGATGTCCGGGCGTCGGGCCGGATGTCCGAGGGCCATGGGCTAGATGTCTAGGGCACCAAATCCGTGGACGAACGAGATGAACTCGATGGGAAAAAGAAAATTCTGGAAAAATTCTGAAGGAAATATGCCCTAGAGGCAATAATGAAGTTGTTATTTATATTTCCTTATATCATGATAAATGTTTATTATTCATGCTAGAATTGTATTAACCGGAAACTTAGTACATGTGTGAATACATAGATAAACAGAGTGTCCCTAGTATGCCTCTACTTGACTAGCTCATTAATCAAAGATGGTTAAGTTTCCTGACCATAGACATGTGTTGTCATTTGATGAACGGGATCACATCATTACAGAATGATGTGATGACAAGACCCATCTGTTAGCTTAGCATAATGATCATTTAGTTTTATTGCTATTGCTTTCGTCATGAATTATACATGTTCCTCTGACTATGAGATTATGCAACTCCCGAATACCAGAGGAACACCTTGTGTTCTATCAAACATCACAACATAACTAGGTGATTATAAAGATGCTCCATAGGTGTCTCTGATGGTGTTTGTTGAGTTGGCATAGATCGAGATTAGGATTTGTCACTCCATGAATTGAAGAGGCATCTCTGGGCCCTCACGGTAATGCACATCACTATGAACCTTGCAAGCAATGTGACTAATGAGTTAGTTACGAGATGATGCATTACGGAACGAGTAAAGAGAATTGCCGGTAAAGAGATTGAACTAGGTATGATGATACCAACGATCGAATCTTGGGCAAGTAACATACCGATGACAAAGGGAATGATGTATGTTGTTATGCGGTTTGACCGATAAAGATCTTTGTAGAATATGTAGGAACCTGTGGGGACCCTGACTCATAAGTTGTGATCACTGAATGCACGTGTACAGTGATCCCAGAGATCAATGCTCACTAAACACACAGAAACTGAATAACAAGAGTCTTACATCCATACATACCGTCTTACACAAATTATGACCATTATGGTCAAGTCTTACATTGATAAAGCCTTAAGGGCTGAACATCAAATGAAACACCAGCAGCAGAAATCTTCGTCGATGAGTAGAGCCCATGCCATCTGCCTTAACCCTACAGGCATTCTGACTGGGAAACGTCCTAGTTCGCATGTTCGTCTCTAAAGGACTCTTCCTCGAACTCCGGTTCTTCCATGCCTGGCCAATTAAATAACCAGTGGCAAGCCAATGAGTACTTTGAATGTACTCGCAAGCAACCCATGTTTTGGCTCAAGATACAACAATGCATGACGTAGGGAAATTTTTGCAGAAAGCTGATTTTGTCGTGTTATGACATGTTCAATAAATGGTAAACCATGCATCGCATGGATTCAAGTAACCATAGGGGCTGGTTACAGATATCAACATAAAGGGAGAGGGCTCCAACCCAACTCATTCATGTCAAGTCCTTTGACTTGACCCAAGAAGTACTTCCCACACACACTGGTTTGTAAACAAGTGGACGTATCCCAAGAGCGGTTACCCAACTGTCCTTGACTATGGACATGGCTATTCGAATAGTTTTACACTCTGCAGAGGTTGCACACTTTACCCACAAGATCCGGGGAACTTCCGTGTCATCCATGACCCGCGGTACCTCAAGTACCCGGGGTAAGCACCCGATCACTATCTTTCCCTAGACGACACTAACATGTAGTCCACTTGTTGTTCCGTATCCTCACGATGTACATCATACGAGACTCACTCGAGATCGTAACATCCGAGAGGGGACACAACGGTGTATCCGATGCCCTGTGAAAACAGTCATGGCCGCCCTACCTGGCACGACCCCGTCCCGAGAGAGCGCACCAACAACTCTCCCGTCACTAGTAATGCGGGCTCCAAGCTAGTATCGGCCTAGGTAATCAATAATGCCCTTTCCCATACAAGGGTAGAGTGGTTGCGCATGTAAGGTTGGAATAACGGTCGCAACTTAAACCAATCCGTTTTGAAAAACAACACACACACTTGCCTCGGTACACCACTTCGTCATCAAGTGGTTACCCAACTCATCATCTCCCCCGGGCATAAGTGGCACCCAATGGGGGTTTTCGAAAAGTCTTTTGAAAATACTTTGTCTCCATCACCATGCATATTCCCGTCCCTTTTTGCGTAGCACTACTTTAGCATCCTATCTACTCCCACCGGCATAACCCTCATAAGGAGGTAGGGTCATGCACAATGCAAGTATCAACGAGGAAGTAATAGAGGCAACCCATCAAAGTGGTTACCATTTCATCATGATTCCGATGCAACACTAATAAAGTGCTATATGACATGCATAAAAAGGGTTTCATAGACATGGTCAAAGGGCTGCTTGCCTGGCTCAGCAAAGTCTTCTGGGTCTTCAAAGTCTTCGGGTCCAACTCCTTCGTCGGCAACGCAATCTATCGTCGCAAATAATAACGAGAAAAAATAAGGTAATAATAAAACAGAAAAACCAAAGTGCTCAGAAAAATGTCAACTCATTTTTGTTAAATACTAGGTTGAAAACTAAGAAGGGGAAAATTCCTAGTTTTGGTTTTGGAGTAGCAGAATAGAAGAAATGGATTTTTAGAGGGGTTTAAATATATTCAAATTTGAATTTGAATATGAACAATACATAAAAGTTGTTTGGACATGAGTGAAAATTATACCATTAAATAGGTGGGATTTTTAGAAAAATATGGGAGTTGGAATTATTTCATTTGGATGAATATTTAATCCAGTGGGGTTTTTGGAAAAGTTACAGAAAAAGAAAAGGAAAAAGGCCACTGTGCAACTGGGCCTATTCGGCCACAGTGCAGCAGGCCCAGGGGGAATCCAGCCCGCGCAAGGCTGCCACATCGAAGGCGTATTTGGGAAATACGCCTCCAGCCGACGCAGCGAACCGGTACGCGCGCGTGTGTTTTAAACCTGACGTGTGGGACCCACACGTCAGGACATGAGGCTGACGGACGGGCCCCACGGCCGTCGTTGTCAACCTTGGGTTAGAGAGGGCGGCGAGCTCACCGGTGCTGCTGTGGTCGACGGTGAGGCGATCTGAGGGCACTGGCATGCTCAGGGCGGAGTCGCCGTTCGGGTGGAGGTGGAGGTGGTCGCCGGGGTGCAGAGGTTCACCGGCGACGAGGAAGCCGGCGGCAGAGCTTCGGGAGGTGCTTTCCCCGGTCGATTCTGGCTGCAAAAGAGAGGGGAAACAGAGGGGGAATGGTCAGGGAGGTGTGGCGGGTCCAGATCGAGAGAGACAAGGGGCGGAGAGAGCCCGTACCCCGAGATCGACGACGACCCGAGGCGGCGGAGCTCGAGCTCGATCTCGAGCTCGGGTGCTCCTGGGGGAGAGTGGAGGGCACAGGGGGCCTATTTGGAGTAGGTAGGAGCGAGTGGTGGTGAGTGAGAGGCTCGGGGAGGCCTTTAAGTAGGCGAGCCACGGCTCACCGTAGACCCATGCGCCGGCGAGGTTGTTGCCGTTGTTGTGGGTCACGGGGGCGCGCGTGGGCATGTCTGGGGTGCTCGTGGGTTTGGTCTAGAGCGAGGGAAAGAAGAGAGAGGGGGGGCAGGGGGCCAGAGGCACCGCGCGTGTGAGCACGCTCACTGGTGCGCTCGGGAGGTCGTCGCGCGTGCGAGCTAGGGCAGGAGGAGGGAGAAGGAAGAGGGGGACCAGGGTTTAGCGTGTCACGGACGCCGAGGTGCATCTTCGGGCGTGCTTGGGAGGTCCGAGGTGGCCGGCGGCGGTTGGAAGGGGGCGGCTATAGTGCGGGGGCGCACTGTAGCGTGCTCCAGAGCGCCCAAATGGCCGGCATGGCCATTTTCTATGCAGTGTGGGCATGGCCAAAGGTGTCTGGTGGCTCTAGGGAGGAGTAAAGAAGTAGGAGATGGCCTTGGATGCCCTGGGTGGCCAGTAGGAGAGGAGAGAGGTAGAAGAAGAGGGAGAAATGGGCTGTCCGGAGAGAGAAAGTGGGGTTTTACCCATCCAATAATTGAACTGTGGATTTGCCATTGTTACTGCAGGTGAAAGGGGACTAGGAGGGGTTGTGGTAAAGAGTGGAGCTCATGGAGATTAGTGGAAGAGCCCCAAACAGGGTTTTTAGTTAACATGCAGAAGGTGTTTGATATGGTTTTGGGGTACTTGCACTAATTTACTTCTTTTGGCACTTGGCAGGGGTGTTTGTCATGACAAAATGACAGGGAAAAAGGAAGATGAGCTCATTTGGAAGAGTTTGCTAATGAAGCTTTGGCAAACCCTAGAAATTAGCAGAAATGAACTTGTGTAGATCTAGTTGAGCAAATCACTTCTCCTTGATGCACCACTGGGTGTAGTGGCCTCATTTTGTCATATGAACATGCCCACAAAAGTTGGGGTCAAGGAGAGAAAGTTGGTAGTGCAAACTTGTTCAAATTTGATTCTGGTCAGAGAGGGTTTTGGGGCTTTTTGGTGAACCAAAATGACCTTAATTGACATGAGGCTTTGCATGGTGATAACAATATGCATTTGTGACTTGCTGGATTTTCCTTGGATTTTTATGAAAATATTTCCTGTAGAAATATTTCAAATCCTTGAAATGGGCAGAAATGGTTTTGGGAGGTTTTGTCCAATATTTTGATCATGACCATATGTTGAAACTCTTATATATGGGAAATATATGCCCACTGAGTTTCCCTGATTTTTCTCAAATATTTTTAAAACAATAAAATAATTTTTCCCTATTAAAGACCATTTCTGGCCTTAAGAAAAAGCTTTTAAATAAAATAGGAAAATAACTTTTAAAATTATCTTTTTTTGGTTTATGGGAATCCTATATCTAATAGGTTTCAAATATACTCTTTCAAATATTTTTCATACCCCAAATCAGGTACTTGAAGTGCAAACCTCAATCCAGGGGTTTTTGGAAAACTAATTTTTGAAAATACTATTTGGCCAAATTATTTTTGTAAGAAAATACTATATTGCACTATACATATGGCATGATCATTGGGCAGAAGTTTGGGGCAAGGAGATGAAGTACAGAAGGTGGAGTAGTTGACTTTAAAGAGCACTTGAAAAACCACACAGAGAAATCCAACCCCAAAATAAAAGCCAAATAATGCAAAAGTTTTTGTTGGTCCAAATTTTCATGCTTTATTAATGAAAATGACATGTTACAAAATGCAGGGTGTGACAGAACCAATATGAACATCCAGGTTCTATTGGTTATTGACCGAAGGGGTGTCTCGGTCATGTCTACATAGTTCCTGAACCTGTAGGGTCCGCACGCTTAACGTTCGATGACAATTTGTATTATGAGTTATGTGATTTGATGACCGAAGTTTGATTGGAGTACCGGATGATATCACGGAAATGACGAGGAGTCTCGAAATGGTCGAGAGGTAAAGATTCATATATTGGAAGGCTGCATTTGGACATCAGAATGGATCCGAGTGGTTCAGGCAGTTTTTCTGGAGTACCGGGAGGTTACCGGAACCCCCCGGGAGAAGTATTGGGCCTTATTGGAGGAGAGGAGAAAGTTCACGTAAGAGGGGCACCCCCCCTTGCCCAAACCAAATTGTACTAGGGGAGGGGGTCGGCCCCCTCTTTCCTCCTCCCTCTCTCTCCCTTCCCCTTTTCCCTCTCCGGTGGAAGGAAGGAGGGGGCAAATCCTACTTGGACAAGGAGTCCAAGTAGGACTCCCCCCTTATGGTGCGCACCCCTAGGATGGCCACCTCCTCCCCCCCTTTATATGCGGAGGCGGGGGCACCCCAAAGGCACAACAAACATCTCTTAGCCATGTGCGGTGCCCCCCTCCACAGTTTACCACCTCGGTCATATCGTCATTGTGCTTAGGCGAAGCCCTACGCGGTAACTTCATCATCAGGGTCGCCACGCCGTCGTGCTAGGATCGGTTGGATCGTGAAGACATTCGACTACATCAATCGCATTACTAAACGCTTCCGCTTTTGGTCTACGAGGGTACGTGGACACACTCTCCCCTCTCGTTGCTATGCGTCTCCTAGATAGATCTTGCATGATGGTAGGAATTTTTTGAAATAATGCTTTCCCCAACAGTGGCATTCGAGCCAGGTCTATGCTTAGATGTTATATGCACGGGTAGAACACAAAGAGTTGTGGGCGATAATAGTCATACTGCTTACCACCAAAGTCTTACTTTGATTAGGCGGTATTGTTGGATGAAACGGCCCGGACCGACATTACATGACCGCGTTCATGAGACTGGTTGTACCGACGTGCTTCGCACACAGGTGGCAGGCGGGTGTCTGTTTCTCCAACTTTAGTTGAATCAAGTTTGACTATGGACAGTCCTTGTTGAAGGTTAAAACAACACGCTTGACAAAAAATCATTGTGGTTTTAATGCGTAGGTAAGAACGGTTCTTGCTAGAAGCCCGTAGCAGCCATGTAAAACTTGCAATAACAAAGTAGAGGGCGTCTAACTTATTTTTGCAGGGCATGTTGTGATGTCATATGGTCAGAACGTGATGAGATATAAATTGTTGTATGAGATGATCATGTTTTGTAGAAGTTATCGGCAACTGGCAGGAGCCTTATGGTTGTCGATTTATTGTATGAAATGCAATCACCATGTAATTGCTTTACTTTATCACTAAGCAGTAGCGATAGTCGTGGAAGCAATAGTTGGTGATACGACAACGATGCTATGATGGACATCAATGTGTCAAGACGATGACGATGGAGACCATGACGGTGCTTTGGAGATGGAGATCAAAGGCACAAGATGATGATGGCCATATCATGTCACATATTTTTTGATTGCATGTGATGTTTATCCTTTATGCATCTTATTTTGCTTAGTACAGTGGTAGCATTATAAGATGATCCCTCACTAAATTTCAAGGTACAAGTGTTCTCCCTGAGTATGCACCGTTGCTACAGTTCGCTGTGCCGAGACACCACGTGATGATCGGGTGTGATAAGCTCTACGTTCACATACAACGGGTGCAAGCCGGTTTTGCACGTGCAGAATACTCAGGTTAAACTTGACGAACCTAGCATATGTAGATATGGCCTTGGAACACTAAGACCGAAAGGTCGAACGTGAATCATATAGTAGATATGATCAACATAGTGATGTTCACCATTGAAAACTACTCCATCTCATGTGATGATCGGACATGGTTTAGTTGATATGGATCACGTGATCATTTAGATGACTAGAGGGATGTCTATATAAGTGGGAGTTCTTAAGTAATTGAACTTTAATTTATCATGAACTTAGTACCTGATAGTATTTGCATGTCTATATTGTTGTAGATCAATGGCCCGTGCTACCGTTCCCTTGAATTCTCATGCGTTCCTAGAGAAACCTAAGTTGAAAGATGATGGTAGCAACTACACGGACAGGGTCCGTAACTTGAGGATTATCCTCATTGCTGCACAGAAGAATTACATCCTGGAAGCACCGCTCGGTGCAATACCCGCTATAGGAGCAACTCCGGACATTGTGAACGTCTGGCAGAGCAAAGCTGATGACTACTCGATAGTTCAGTGTGCCATGCTTTACGGCTTAGAATCAGGACTTCAAAGACATTTTGAACGTCATGGAGCATATGAGATGTTCCAAGAGTTGAAGTTAATATTTCAAGCAAATGCCCGAATTGAGAGATATGAAGTCTCCAATAAGTTCTATAGCTGCAAAATGGAGGAGAATAGTTCTGTCAGTGAACATATACTCAGAATGTCTGGGTACCACAACCACTTGACTTAGCTGGTAGTTAATCTTCCTGATGATAGTGTCATTGACAGAGTTCTTGAATCACTGCCACCAAGCTACAAAAGCTTCATGATGAACTATAAGATGCAAGGGATGGATAAGACAATTCCCTAGCTCTTCGCGATGCTAAAGGCTGCGGAGGTAGAAATCAAGAAGGAGCACCAAGTGTTGATGGTTAACAAGACCACTATGTAGAGCCCAAGATGCAATTCTATCCCAATCACGTGATCAATTCATGATTGGGGCACAACCGCATTTCGAGCACATAGCAAGGTGGATATCATTACAACATACCATGTACTGAATAGATGAGAATACAAGATAAAGGCTTACACTCGCCACAGGCTACAACATGAATACAACAATTCATCAATACATAGCAATCATCATACAGAAGAGCAGAATCCGACTATGGATGAAATCAAACGGAAAAGAAGAACGACATCCACCCTACTAGCCCAGGCTCCCCGACCCGGAACCTATCCCTTGATCGAAGAAGAAGAAGCAGAAGAACTCCAAACAAGCAAGCATCGCTCTCACGTCAAAGCTTCGCTTTACCTATACCTAGAACTGTTGTTCTAGTAATCTGTGAGCCACGAGGACTCAGCAATCCCATTACCATGGGTATCAAGACTAGCAAAGCTTAATGGGTATGGAATGGATAAGTGGTGAGGTTGTAGCAAGCGGCTAAGCATTGTATGGTGGCTAACTTATGAATACAATAATAACATGAGAAACTAAGCAAACGGTCGCAAACTAATAATGATCAAGAAGTGATCCTGAATTACTTAGGTTCAAACATAACCCAGCCGTGTTCTCTTCTCGAACGCACCAAAAAAAAGGCAGTCACAGTTACGCACGTGGTTGGTGTATTTTAATTGAGTTTAGTTCAAGTCTACTACAACTAGATATTAACAAATTCCCATCTGCCACATAACCGCGGGCACAGCTCTCGAAAGTTTAAACCCTGCAGGGGTGTCCCAACTTAGCCCATGACAAGCTCATGGTCCGCGGAGACAATCCTCCATCGCGGGACCCTCCAGGCAGACTAGGAATCCCGGTGCACAAGACATTTCGACAATGGTAAAACAAAACCAACAAGACCGCCCGATGTGCCGACAGATCCCGATAGGAGCCGCACGTATCTTGTTCGTAGGGCACATTGGATGAGCGAAGCATACAGGAACCAAATGCCCCAAGTTTCCTCGGGGTGGTCCCGCACGGTGCTCTAGTTTCGACCAACACTCAGAGGAGCACTGGTCCGGGGGGTTGATTAATTATCCTCGGGTGCTAGACGGTCCCTATGTAAGTTTTAGTTGTTATTAGGCAAATGGTAAAACCGATGTAGGATCTTGCTGGAAGATTTTTATTCAAAGCGAACTGTCAAGAGGGCCCATAAACCCTCATCGTGTTAGGGACGCAAAATCAAGGAACATAACACCGGTATGACGGAAACTAGGGCGGCAAGAGTGGAACAGAACACCAGGCAAAAGGCTCAGCCTTCCACCCTTTAGCAAGTATATAGATTCATTAAATAAATAAGAGATATTGTGATATCCCATGAAATCCATGATATCCATGTCCCAATATGGAACAACCTGCAACTGCACTTGCAACTAGCAACGCTATAAGAGGGGCTGAGCAAAGCGGTAACATAGCCCAACAACGGTTTGCTAAGATGGTGGAAAAGGTTAGAGGCTATCATGGCCATTTGGGAGTCTTGATAAACAAGTGGTAGCTAGCGCGACATAGCGATAGCATCGAGACAACTAGCATAGCAAAGATAGTAGTGAGATCCAAGGTGACGGTCATCTTGCCTGAAATCCCGCTAGGAAGAAGGTCGAGTCCATGAAGAAGACGAACCCACGCAGTCGAACGGATCCTCACAATCTCAATGTTACCGGAACTATCAAGAAGAAGCAACACCGGAAAGAAGCAAAAAACATGGTAAACAACCATCACATAAACATGGCATGATGCACAATCAAGTATGATGCATGTCCGGTTTAATGAGAATGGTATGGCAAAGTGCAACAAACAACACTACAAACTAAGTGGAGCTCAATATGCAACGAGTTGCATATTGACAAACATCACATTCAATTATTTAGTTCACTCTCGTTTATGTATATGACAATATTAAATGTTGGTTAACATGGCAAGAGGTGAAGCATAAGTAAACTAACTATTTAGGAAAGTTTAAATGAGGCCGGAAATAACAAACAACAATTCCGGAAAATCCCCATATGCATATTTTGAATTTGGTACTGTTCTGCCCTAAATCATATTTTAGAATTGTTAAACATGCAAAGTAATGCCACCATGTTAATCTATGCATTTTTCTAAGCAAGTTACATATATAATTTATTTAATTCGGAGCTACGGTTATTTAGTTACGAAAATAACCATTTTAGCATGTCATTTATGCAAATTAATGCAAACAGCAAGTTAAACATTTTTAACATGGATGAAAGCAGAATATTATGAAAGTACATGAAATTCTAAGCATTTTACATATTTAAAACATTTTAAACCGATGCATGGTTAGTGAGATATTAAATGCATGAAGCTTAGGGGGTTTTCTGCAAAACTGTTGATCCTTGGGGATAATTAGCAAAATTGCAGAACCTAAAAAAATTATACGGGCCGAATGCAATGCAATGTGCAAGCCCAGCAGCAGATCTGGCCCGAAGCAGATGTGGGAGTGCAAAATAACAGGAAAACTAAGCAAAAATGGGGGTGGCTGAGAGTCAAACCCCAAACCCCTCGAATGGATAGAGGCTGCGCTAGCCACTGGGCTAGTTGATATGCTTGTGGTGGAACATAGTGGCAACTCTAAATAACCTCTGCGATGCTGGCCCTTCGTTGGCTGGGTGATGCGGAGCATCCCAAGGCCATCCTCATGGACCCAACTACATCTCCTATGACACCTGTTGGACCCATGACACGAGCACGTGCAAGAGCCCTTGAAACCAAGGTGACATCTCTCCTCTCACATTTCCACTTTGATGCACATGAGACATGGCTACTACCTCATACGGACACTTTGTGCATTCTCGGGTATCATGGAGAAGCTACGGAGCAAGGAGAAGAGGAAGAGGAAGATGGACGAGAAGACGGAGAAGAAGAAGAAGGGCTGAAGGAAAAGTCCCAACCACCGGACGACCGGCCGGGACCGGACGTCCGGCGCCTGATGCTCCAGCCGAACCCCAGCGAGCGGACGTCCGGTCAAGATGGACGAGAAGATAGAGAAGAAGAAGGGCTAAAGGAAAAGCCCCAGCCACTGGACGACTGGCCGGGACCGGACGTCCGGCGCCTGATGCTCCAACCGAACCCCAGCGAGTGGACGTCAGGCCCAGAGCGGACGACCGGTGCCCCTGCGCCCGAGCCAACCGAGCGGACGACCGGTGCCAGTGGATGACCGACGACCGGAGGACCAGTAGCCTCTGGAAATCTGCTACACCAGCATCCGAGCCAGAATGAGCGGACGACCGGCAGCCACCAGATGTCCGACCGCTCTTGAGACACCAGACGTCCGGTCCCCAGCGGACGTCCGTTACCTGGCTGTGTCCAGATTCGGGCCCAAGGCCCATGTACCCCCTACTATCGCCCCCTTATGCACTTAGACTATATATAGACCTCCAATTCCTTCTAGCTAGGGTTAGCAAAGGATTAACTCATATTTCGTGTGAGAGCTTTGCTCATCCACTTGGTTACCTTCTCCTTGGAGATTCGAGCCTCCTACGGAGAAGATCCCCCAAGCGGATTCAAGACCCCTCTTTAGGGAAGAACATCAAGACCTCCTCACGGAGAAGACCGTTACCCTTGTATCGTCCTTGGTTGATTGTGTACCGTGTGAACCCTATGTATTTGAGGATCTAGCACATGTGTGACTTTCTTGTGTTGGTTTAGTGTTTCTTTTGTGTTTTCCCTTGTGTTCCCTCCGTTTTCTCCCCTTGTGTTCTTCGTGTTCTTCGCGGGATCCGCTCCTATCGTGAAAGATAGGCCCCAAGGGTTCCTACCCTACATCATCTTGGTATCTAGAGCCACGTTGATCACGATTTCGGAGCCTCCCCGTTGTGTTGCTAGCCTTGTTTTGTTCTTTTTCGTCCTAATTCGAAAATTCCCCACAAAAATAGCCCCAAATTTTTTTTGTGATTTGTTAGTGTGTTGAGATTTTGTTGGTTTGGATCCGTGGATTTGCTTTGTTTTGAGTGGATCTAGCTTTTCCCCTTTGTCTCCACCACTTTCCATCCACGAAATCGCCAGCAATCGACGAATTTCACCTCATCCACCCCGCCCAAGTGAAGTTCTTCCCGTTCCCGAGCAGTGCCCAGCCACTGGACATCGCTAGCCACCGCACGTCCGACGACCAAACAACCGCTCCCCACTGAACGTCCGGAGTCCCCTGACGAAACTGAATTTTTTTTAGTTTAGTCACCACCACCGCCCCGCGTTTCCGCATACGCACTCCCACCACCGATACACCATCACCACTTCCGCATACCACCACCATTTGGCCCGTTTCACACTCTAACATGTGTTGCCACTTCGAGCTTTGAGAATTTGAGTTGCGGTTTCGTATCCTTTCATGCTTCGGCTACCTAGGTACGGTTCGACATCGACATCACTGCCGCTCATCTTCGCCATGGACGCGTCATTAACAACTACCACCTCGACTACACCTTGGTATTCATGCCACCATTTTGACACCATACCGGAAGCAAGCCCGGCAACCTCATCTTGGTATCATGATACATCATTCTTGCCATTACATTGATAGCCATCATAGCCTTATTCCTTTGCATTGCTTACCCATCGAGACTAGCCATTGAGTATTGCCGGCAATGAGACTTGTGCACATTAGTGATCATACTTCCCATAGCATACATACATCAATGTTGCATATATTGGTATCATCTGTTGTGTCACAAAGTTGTCATCGCATACACAATTGCTATCTTGCTTCGTGAAGCATCGCATGAGAAAAGAGCTCCAACATCAAAGAGCCAAACAAGCTTTTAAGCAAAAGAGAAAGAGCAAAGATCTTTTAAGCAAGAACCATAGCACCATACAACATTAAGATTGTCATACTCGATCATCTTGGATCATATCATAGAAACACCTTGCACAAAGCATACTTGGGATAGAAGTCGTTGCATATTTTTGCTAAGTAGGTTGTGCACAAGTTCTTGTATCCTCCTATTGTGCAATCATGCTAACGTCTCTCTAGTGTTGTGAAACAAGAGCATTTTCGTGGATTCCACATTTTGTCTCATCCTTGGTTGCCCAACCCCACTTATCTTTTTGCGTGTGTGTTTCTGTGTACCTTATATGCTTGGTCTGCTTGTTACATTGTATCTTGCCAATCTTTTCCAACATTATTGAAGCTCACTTACAATTGCATCAAATTTTGTGCCACCATCCTAACCAAGCTCCACCATAAGCTTTTACGTGTGTCGGTGTGAGAACCGACAAGAGCTAGTACCAATTGTGCTATTTCCTTGTCCTACATTGGAGTGATCATCGATCCACTTTCAACTTCGGTCAAGGTACATTTGGTATTCGTCCTTCTCTTTCTACCACTCACATTTGTGTTGGAATGATGGATAGGCCAAGTACTTATACCAACCCACTCTTCATTGAGCACGACGACGACATGAACTCCTACATCACCAAGAGCCACCTCTTTGGTGCACAACGTGCTTTGCATCAAGAGCAACAAGCTATGAGTGAACGCATCGACAACCTCGCCGCCGACTTGCGACTCTCCGAGCAACGTACAAGGGACTACTTCGACCACAAGCTCGACGATCACAAGCAAGAGAATGACGCAAGGATGGACAAAATTCGCGCTTTGTTGCTCAACCGCTCTTCTTCCACTTCGTCTTCATCAAGAAGTACTCGCTCAAGTCGACACTCCGACTTCACCCTCTCCGGCTCAAGTACACCAACATCGAACACTCTACGCCGTGCCGCGCGCAACGATCATCAAGCAAGCCTCAATCCCCTACGCGACACCGACTCTCAAGAGCACCGACAACGTCAAACTCAAGAGGCCTTTGCGCTAGCACGAGAATGGCAACACCAACGCCAACATGAAGAGGAAGAGCGAGCGCGTTTACACCAAGTTGCACAAGATGCTGAAGCACAACGCCAAGAAGAACAACTCCGTGAAGCTCAAGAACTTGCGGTGCAAAAAGCCCTCCAAGATTCAAGTAGATCCGTAGCCAACCAAGGCCGACAAGCTCGAAAACAAGAAGAAGCATTTCGTGAAGAAATTCAAGAACGGAGATTTCAAGCTCGCGTGCATCGTCAAGTTCCTCAAGCTCCTCCTCGAGCTCGACAAGCTCCTCCACAAGATCGCCAAGAACACCAAGTTCATCAAGAGCATGAAGACAATGGAAATCCTCCACGACAAGAGCAACATGAGGTTGACAACCCTCCTCACCAAGAGCGACACGAGCTTGACAATCATCTACAACACGGGCATCATCATCCCCGACCCCAACACAATGAAGAACAACGCTACGGAAAGCTCAAGTTCACCATGCCCAAGTTCAATGGAAGCAACGATCCCGAAGAGTACCTTTCATGGGCATTGAAGGTCGACAAAATCTTTCGTTTGCACAATTATGAAGAAAAGAAGAAGATCGCGATGGCATCCCTTGAGTTCCAAGACTATGTCCTCATTTGGTGGGAACAAGTTATCGAGCGCCGAGAGGCAAGCGGTGAACCACCCATCACTACTTGGGCGCAAATGAAGGATGTCATGAGAGCACGCTTCGTGCCTACCTACTACAACCGCGACCTCTTAAAGAAACTCCAACTACTCAAGCAAGGAACCAAAAGCGTTGAAGAGTACTACAAGGAAATGGATATTGCAATGATAAGAGCCAATGTCACAGAAGATGATGAGCAAACTATGGCATGTTTCTTGAATGGACTCAACCATCCTATCAAGAAGATCGCCGACTTCCAACCATACTCGAACCTCATCGAGCTAGTGCATCAAGCTACCAAAGCGGAACGCCAAGTGCAAGATGATTTCAAGTATGCCAAGTTCTCTTCCAAGACATACGGTTTCTCCAACAACCAAGCTTCAATGACTCCAACACCGTCTACCAAGACTTCTACTAGCAACATCGACAAGTCGAGTTCCAAGAAAGCTTCGTCAACTCCAAGTCATCCTCCTACCACGGGCAACTTCAAGCCGAGAGCTTCATCATCATGCACTCCAACCGATGAGACCATCAAGACAAGTTCCTTCAAATGCTTCACATGAGGAGGCTGAGGACACAAGTCATATGAGTGCACCAACAAGCGAACCATGATCCTCAACGACGACGGCACTTACGACTCAATGAGTGAAGGAGAAATGGACGCCATCGAGCAAGTCGCCATGCACCGGCAAGTGAACGATGAAGAGGAACAAGTCTTTTGCGATGAAGATTCAAGTCCCGCCCTTGTTGTCTCCAAGGTCTTGACTCTCCGACATCACCAAGAAGAAGACCAACGATGCCACATATTCCACACCAAGGTCGGCATCAATGGACGATCCGTCAAGGTCATCATCGATGGAGGGAGTTGTCATAACCTCGCAAGTGACGAACTTTGTTACAAGCTCCAATTGCCCAAGACGAAGCACCCACATCCATACAAAGTGCAATGGCTTAGCAACTCCGGCACCATCCAAGTCGAGCACTGAGTACAAGTCTCCTTCAAAATTGGTGCCTATGAAGACACCTTGGAGTGCGGCGTCGTTCGAATGACCGTTTGCCATCTTCTCCTTGGACGCCCATGGCAATTTGATAAATGAGTCATCCTCAACGGCCGAACGAACCACTACATCTTCAAGATGAAGGGCAAGGAGTACGTCCTCCATCCAATGTCGCCAAGTCAAGTGATCGCCGACAAGCAAGCCACCCATCATGGAAATCATAGTGAGAGAACGAGACACCAAAAAGAGAGTGAGTGCCATAAGCCTAAATCGAACACCTCCACGATGAGCGAAAAGAAGAACTTAGTTCTATTTGCCACCAAAAGTGAGATACGAGGAGTGTGTGAGAACCCATCTAGTGTCCTAAACTACGTCCTTGTGTGCAAGGACAATGCACCACAAACTAACACTTCTCACACTCTTCCTCTAGTGTTATCTTATCTTTTGCAGGAATTTCACGATGTTTTCCCCGACGAGCTAACTCCGGGACTACCTCCACTACGAGGCATTGAGCACCGCATCGACCTCATCCCCGGAGCACCGCTTCCCAACAAATCTCCCTACCGAGTTAACCCCGAAGAAACCAAAGAAATACAAAGGCAAGTAAAGCATCTCATAGACCATGGACATGTGCGTGAAAGTTTGAGCCCTTGTGCCGTCCCGGTCATTCTTGTGCCAAAACGAGACGGTAGCTTTCGCATGTGCTCTGATTGTAGACCTATCAATGCTATCATCATTCGTTATAGGTATCCCGTTCCACGCCTTGATGATATGCTAGATGAACTTAGTGGTGCCACTATATTTTCCAAAATTGATCTTAAGAGTGGTTACTATCAAATCCGCATACAAGAGGGTGATGAATGGAAAACCGCTTTCAAAACCAAGTTTGGCTTGTATGAGTGGTTAGTCATGCCTATGGGTCTCTCGGAAGCACCGGGTACTTTTATGCGTCTTATGAATCATGTCTTTCGCCCTTACATTGGTATATTTGTTGTGGTCTACTTTGATGATATCCTTGTTTATAGCAAATCTCTTAGAGATCATGTCACCCATGTTCGAACCGTTTTGCAAACTCTTCGAAAAGAGCAACTCTATGCTAATATGGAGAAATGCCTTTTTGGCATTGATAAGCTCGTTTTCTTGGGTTTTGTTATTTCTTCTAAGGGTGTTCATGTTGATGAGTCCAAGATCAATGCTATTAAGACTTGGCCACAACCAACCAATTTGCAACAAGTGCATAGCTTTCTTGGCCTTGCGGGTTTCTATCGTCGCTTCGTGAAGGATTTTAGCACCATTGCTTCACATTTGCATGCTTTGAGCAAGAAGAATGCGCCTTTTGTTTGGGACCATCCCAAGATACCGCTTTCAATGAGCTTAAAAAATTTGCTTACTCATGCTCCCGTGCTTACCTTACCCAACTTTGACAAACCCTTTGAGATTCATTGCGATGCTAGTGGTAATGGCATAGGAGGTGTGTTAATGCAAGAGAAGCGCCCCATAGCTTACTTTAGTGAGAAACTCTCCGGCGTGCAACTCAATTACCCCATCTATGACAAAGAGTTATATGCTTTAGTCCGCGTTTTGCATGAATGGGAACACTATCTTCGCCCACATGAGTTTATCATTCATACCGATCATGAAACGCTCAAGTATCTTAAGGGCCAAACCAAGTTGAACAAGCGTCATGCTAAATGGAGTGAATTTATTGAGTCTTTTCCTTATGTCATCAAGTACATTAAGGGCAAAGAAAACATTGGGGTGGATGCCCTTTCCCACATATGCATGCTTGTCACTCAACTTGAATTGGATGTCATTGGTTTTGAGCATATCAAAGACTTGTATGAACATGATCCTACTTTTGCTACTCCTTATGCCAAGTGTTTGTCGTACACCTTTTGGGAACGCTATTACATCAAAGATGGATATCTTATGAGAGCTAACAACTTTGCATCCCCGAGTCTTCTCTTTGTTTGTTGCTTTTGCAGGAATCTCATGGAGGAGGCTTAATGGGACACTTTGGACGCGACAAGACGTTCGCTACGCTCTCGCAGAACTACTTTTGGACAAAGATGTTTCGCGGCGTCAATCACTTCACCAACCGTTGCTCTACATGTCGCAAAGATAAGTCCAAAGCTCAATCTCATGGCCTTTATATGTCCCTAATATCAACCATCGGAAGACATTAGCATGGACTTTGTACTTGGTTTGCCTAGGACTAGAAATGGAAAGGATTCGGTATTTGTCGTTCTGGACCATTTCTAAAAAAGGCACATTTCATTCCTTGCAACAAGATAGACGATGCTTCACATGTTGCTAATCAATTTTGTAGGGAAATATTGCGTCTACATGGAGTACAAAAGACTATCGTCTCGGACCGCGACGCCAAGTTCCTTAGCTACTTTTGGAAGACCCTATGCGCCAAGCTCGGAATCAAGCTACTTTTCTCCATTGCGTATCATCCACAAACCGATGGCCAAACGGAAGTTACCAACCGCACACTCTCCGCTCTAATTCGGGTACTCATCAAGAAGAACATCAAGGAGTGGGAGGAGTGCCTACCTATCACCGAGTTCGCCTACAACCGAGCAAAACACTCAACAACCGGCATGTCCCCCTTCGAGGTCGTCTACGGTTTCAACCCTTTGTCCCCTTTGGACATTCTCCCTCTACCACTCCAAGAGCGCATCAATTTGGACGCAAGTGCACGTGTGACACATCTCAAGAAGGTGCATGAAGATACAAGAAACACCATCGAGCGCCAAGTTTAACGCCTTGCGACCAAGCTCAACTTCAACCAGCAACCTATGATCTTCAACATTGGTGATATCATGTGGCTACACCTTCGCAAGGACCGTTTTCCACAAGAACGCAAGTCCAAGCTTCGACCTTGAGCGGATGGACCCTTCAAGGTGCTCACACGATACAACGACAATGCTTACAAGATCGACCTCCCGCGCGACAAGTACAACGTGAGGGACATCTTCAATGTCAAAGATATTTCTCCCTTCCATGGTGATGAAGAATTTGATCTGAGGACGGATCTTCCCCAAGGGAGGGGAGATGATGTGGAGCATCCCAAGGCCATCCCCATGGACCCAACTACATCTCCTACGACACCTCTTGGACCCATGACACGAGCACATGCAAGAGCCCTTGAAACCGAGGTGACATCTCTCCTCTCACATTTCCACTTTGATGCACATGAGACATGGCTACTACCTCATACGGATAGTTTGTGCATTCTCATGTATCATGGAGAAGCTACGGAGCAAGGAGAAGAGGAAGAGGAAGATGGATGAGAAGACAGAAAAGAAGAAGGGCTGAAGGAAAACTCCCAGCCACCGGACGACCGGCCGGGATTGGATGTCCGACGCCTGATGCTCCAGCCGAACCCCAGCGAGCGGACGTCCGGCCCAGACCGGACAACCGGTGCCCCTACACCCGAGCCAAACGAGTGGACGACAGGTGCCAGCGGACGACCGATGACCGGAAGATCGGTAGCCTCCAAAAATCCGCTACACCAGCATTCGAGCCAGAATGAGCGGACGACCGACAGCCACCGGACATTCGGCCGCTCCTGAGACACCGGACGTCTAGTCCCCAGCAGACGTCCGTTACCTGGCTGTGTCCAGATTCGGGCCCGAGGCCCATGTACCCCCTACTTTCACGCCCTTTTCCACTTAGACTATATATAGACCTCCTATTCCTTCTATATAGGGTTAGCAAAGTATTAGCTCATATTTCGTGTGAGAGCTTTGCTCATCCACTTGGTTACCTTCTCCTCAGAGATTTAAGCCTCCTACGGAGAAGATCCCCCAAGCGGATTCAAGACCCCTCTTTAGGGAAGAACATCAAGACCTCCTCACGGAGAAGACTGTTACCCTTGTATCGTCCTTGGTTGATTGTGTACCATGTGAACCCTATGTATTCGAGGATCTAGCGCATGTGTGACTTTCTTGTGTTGGTTTAGTGTTTCTCTTGTGTTTTCCCTTGTGTTCCCTCCGTTTTCTCCCCTTGTGTTCTTCGTGTTATTCACGGGATCCGCTCCTATCGTGAAAGATCGGCCCCAAGGGTTCCTACCCTACATCACTGGGTAAGCGGAAGGAATTGGTCTTGGCGCAACACGGTCGGATGAGGCCCAAGAAGGCGAGTCGATCCAAACGAGCACGAAGCAGCAGGCGCTCGCTGTCTTCGACAGAGCAGAGCAGCATGGCAACAGGAGGGGTCGCGGGGCATGTCGCTGGTAGGGGGACTTGGCGGAGGGCGGCAGCACAAGGTGATGGCTTGCTAGAGGCTTGACTCGGGTGACGCGGGGCTGATGAACAGCTCAGTCAGGCCCTCCACGGGCTCCTGCGGGAGAGAGCGCAAGAGGGAATAGAGAGATGTGAGGCACGGGAAGAAGAAGGGAGGAAGAGAAAGAGCAGGGTCCGGGGGCGGCCTGGACCTGGCAGCGTACTCCTGCGAGGTCCGGCGACTCGTGGAACGGCAGCATTCTCCGACGAAGTATCTAGGCAGGGGCGAGGTCGAGCTCAGGGACGAGCCCTTGCTTTGCCTAGGGAGGCGCGAAGCAGAGGAGGCTCGAGGCGGGGTGCTCGCGAGCAAGGGGCACGGAGCTCTAGTGCAAAATCCATGGTGGCCGGCGTGTCTTGTGCTCCCTGAAAGAGAAACAGAGGGAGAGAAAGAGAGTTATGGGAGAGATAAGGGAAGGAGGGAACGAAAGGAGAAGGAAACAGGAGGTTGACCTGGCGGATTAGCACGGTGGAGCTGCTCGGCCTCGAGGTGCTGCTCGACCTTGGGTTGTTGCTTGCCGGTGGCTCGCCGGCCATCGGAACGCGGAGGTCGGGCAAAGGAGCGTACAGGGCTGCAGGAGAGGTGGATCAAGGAGGGGATGGATTTGGTTGGCTCGTTGGGGGGATCGGGCAGGGGAGTGTTAGGGAACGTAGTAATTTCAAAAAAATTCCTACGCACACGCAAGATCATGGTGATGCATAGCAACGAGAGGGAAGAGTGTTGTCCACGTACCCTCGTAGACTGAAAGCGGAAGCATTAGCACAACGCGGTTGATGTAGTCGTACGTCTTCACGATCCGACCGATCCAAGTACCGAATGCACGGCACCTCCGAGTTCTGCACACATTCAACTCGATGACGTCCCTCGAACTCCGATCCAGCCGAGTGTTGAGGGAGAGTTTCGTCAGCACGACGGCATGGTGACGATGATGATGTTCTACCGACGCAGGGCTTCGCCTAAGCACCGCTACAATATGATCAAGGTGGATTATGGTGGAGGGGGGCACCGCACACGGCTAAGAGATCAAGAGATCAATTGTTGTGTCTATGGGGTGCCCCCTGGCCACGTACATAAAGGAGTGGAGGAGGGGAGGGGCCGGCCCTCTCTATGGCGCGCCCTAGGGGAGTCCTACTCCCACCGGGAGTAGGATTCCCCCCTTTCCTAGTAGAACTAGGAACCCTTCCAAGTAGTAGGAGTAGGAGGGAAGGAAAGGGAAGGGAAAAGGAGAAGGAAGGAAGGGGGCGCCCCCCTCCCTAGTCCAATTCGGACCAGCCCATGGGGAGGGGTGTGGCCACCCTTTGAGGCCTTTCTCTCCTTTCCCGTATGGCCCATTAAGGCCCAATACGAATTCCCGTAACTCCCCGGTACTCCCGAAAATACCCGAATCACTCGGAACCTTTCCGATGTCCGAATATAGTCGTCCAATATATCGATCTTTACGTCTCGACCATTTTGAGACTCCGCATCATGTCCACGATCTCATCCGGGACTCCGAACTCCTTCGGTACATGAAAACACATATACTCATAATATAACCGTCATCGAACTTTAAGCGTGTGGACCCTACGGGTTCGAGAACTATGTAGACATGACCGAGACACGTCTCCGGTCAATAACCAATAGCGGAACCTGGATGCTCATATTGGCTCCCACATATTCTACGAAGATCTTTATCGGTCAGACCGCATAACGACATACGTTGTTCCCTTTGTCATCGGTATGTTACTTGCCCGAGATTCGATCGTTGGTATCTCAATACCTAGTTCAATCTCGTTACCGGCAAGTCTCTTTACTCATTCCGTAATACATCATCCCGCAACTAACTCATTAGTTTCAATGCTTGCAAGGCTTATAGTGATGTGCATTACCGAGTGGGCCCAGAGATACATCTCCGACAATCGGAGTGACAAATCCTAATCTCGAAATACGCCAACCCAACAAGTACCTTTGGAGACACCTGTAGAGCACCTTTATAATCACCCAGTTATGTTGTGACGTTTCGTAGCGCAGAAAGTGTTCCTCTGGTAAACGGGAGTTGCATAATCTCATAGTCATAGGAACATGTATAAGTCATGAAGAAAGCAATAGCAACAAACTAAACGATCAAGTGCTATGCTAACGGAATGGGTCAAGTCAATCACATCATTCTCCTAATGATGTGATCCCGTTAATCAAATGACAACTCATGTCTATGGTTAGGAAACATAACCATCTTTGATCAACGAGCTAGTCAAGTAGAGGCATACTAGTGACACTCTGTTTGTCTATGTATTCACACATGTATTATGTTTCCGGTTAATACAATTCTAGCATGAATAATAAACATTTATCATGATATAAGGAAATAAATAATAACTTTATTATTGCCTCTAGGGCATATTTCCTTCAGTCTCCCACTTGCACTAGAGTCAATAATCTAGTTCACATCGCCATGTGATTTAATACCAATAGTTCACATCACCATGTGATTAACACCCATAGTTCACATCGACATGTGACCAACACCCAAAGGGTTTACTAGAGTCAATAATCTAGTTCACATTGCTATGTGATTAACACCCAAAGAGTACTGAGGTGTGATCATGTTTTGCTTGTGAGAGAAGTTTAGTCAACGGGTCTGCCACATTCAGATCCGTAAGTATTTTGCAAATTTCTATGTCAACAATGCTCTGCACAGAGCTACTCTAGCTAATTGCTCCCACTTTCAATATGTATCCAGATTGAGATTTAGAGTCATCTGGATCAGTGTCAAAATTTGCATCGACGTAACCCTTTACGACGAACCTTTTGTCACTTCCATAATCGAGAAACATATCCTTATTCCACTAAGGATAATTTTGACCAATGTCCAGTGATCTACTCCTAGATCACTATTGTACTCCTTTGCCAAACTCAGGGCAGGGTATACAATAGGTCTGGTACACAGCATGGCATACTTTATAGAACCTATGGCTGAGGGATAGGGAATGACTTTCATTCTTTCTCTATCTTCTGCCGTGGTCGGGTTTTTGAGTCTTACTCAACTTCACACCTTGTAACACAGGCAAGAACTCCTTTTTGACTGTTCCATTTTGAACTACTTCAAAATCTTTTCAAGGTATGTACTCATTGAAAAACTTATCAAGCGTCTTGATCTATCTCTATAGATCTTGATGCTCAATATGTAAGCAGCTTCACCGAGGTCTTTCTTTGAAAAACTCCTTTCAAACATTCCTTTATGCTTTGCAGAATAATTCTACATTATCTCCGATCAATAATATGTCATTCACATATACTTATCAGAAATGTTGTAGTGCTCCCACTCACTTTCTTGTAAATACAGGCTTCACCGCAAGTCTGTATAAAACTATATGCTTTGATCAACTTATCAAAGCGTATATTCCAACTCCGAGATGCTTGCACCAGTCCATAGATGGATCGCTGGAGCTTGCATATTTTGTTAGTACCTTTAGGATTGACAAAACCTTCTGGTTGCATCATATACAACTCTTCTTTAATAAATCCATTAAGGAATGCAGTTTTGTTTATCCATTTGCCAGATTTCATAAAATGCGGCAATTGCTAACATGATTCGGACAGACTTAAGCATAGATACGAGTGAGAAACTCTCATCGTAGTCAACACCTTGAACTTGTCGAAAACCTTTTTGCGACAATTCTAGCTTTGTAGATAGTAACACTACTATCAGCGTCCGTCTTCCTCTTGAAGATCCATTTAATCTCAATGGCCCGCTGATCATTGGGCAAGTCAATCAAAGTCCATACTTTGTTCTCATACATGGATCTTTCGCGGAATCTGGGCTCATCATTGCTTCCTCATAGTTCGTAGGCTCGTCATGGTCAAGTAACATGACCTCCAGAACAGGATTACCGTACCACTCTGGTGCGGATCTCACTCTGGTTTACCTACGAGGTTCGGTAGTAACTTGATCTGAAGTTACATGATCTTCATCATTAGCTTCCTCACTAACTGGTGTAGTAGTCACAGGAATAGATTTCTGTGATGAACTACTTTCCAATAAGGGAGCAGGTACAGTTACCTCATCAAGTTCTACTTTCCTCCCACTCACTTCTTTCAAAAGAAACTTCTCTAGAAAGGATCCATTCTCAGCAATGAATATCTTGCCTTCGGATCTGTGATAGAAGGTGTACCCAACATTTTCTTTTGGGTATCCTATGAAGACGCACTTCTCCGATTTGGGTTTGAGCTTATCAGGTTGAAACTTTTTCACATAAGCATTGCAACCTCAAACTTTATGAAACGACAGCTTAGGTTTCTTGCCAAACCATAGTTCATACGGTGTCGTCTCAACGGATTTAGATGGTGCCCTATTTAACGTGAATGTAGCTGTCTCTAATGCATAACCCCAAAACGATAGCGGTAAATCAGTAAGAGACGTCATAGATCGCACCATATCTAATAAAGCATGGTTACAACGTTCGGACACACCATTACACTGTGGTGTTCCAGGTGGCGTGAGTAGTGAAACTATTTCACATTGTTTTAACTGAAGGCCAAACTCGTAACTCAAATATTTTACTTCTGCGATCATATCGTAGAAACTTTTATTTTGTTACGATGATTCTCCACTTCACTCTGAAACTCTTTGAACTTTTCAAATGTTTCAGACTTGTGTTTCATCAAGTAGATATACTCATATCTGCTCAAATCATCTGTGAAGATCAGAAAATAATGATACATGCCGTGAGCTTCAATATTCATCGGACCACATACATCAGTATGTATGGTTTCCAACAAATCTGTTGCTCGCTCCATTGTTCCAGATAACGGAGTCTTAGTAATCTTGCCCATGAGGCATGGTTCGCAAGCATCAACTGATTCATAATCAAGTGATTCCAAAAGCCCATTGGCATGGATTTTCTTCATGCGCTTTACACCAATATGACCTAAACGGCAGTGCCACAAATAAGTTGCACTATCATCATTAACTTTGCATATTTTTGGCTTGAATATTATGAATATGTGTATCACTACGATCGAGATCCAACAAACCATTTTTGTTGGTGTGTATGAACATCGAAGGTTCTATTCATGTAAACAGAACAACTATTGTTCTCTAACTTAAATGAATAACCGTATTGCAATAAACATGATCAACTCATATTTATGCTCAACATAAACACCAAATAACACTTATTTAGGTTCAACACTAATCCCGAAAGTATAGGGAGTGTGCGATGATGTTCATATCAATCTTGGAACCAATTCCAACACACATCGTCACTTCACCCTTAACTAGTTCATGTTCATTCTGTAACTCCTGTTTCGAGTTGCTAATTTTAGCAACCGAACAAGTATCAAATACTCAGGGGCTACTATAAACACTAGTAAGGCACACATCAATAACCTGTATATCAAATATACCCTTTGTTCACTTTGCCATCTTTCTTATCCACCAAATATTCAGGGAATTTCCGCTTCCAGTGACCATTTCCTTTGCAGTAGAAGCACTCGGTTTCAGGCTTTGGTCCAACTTTGGGCTTCTTCACGGGAGTGACAACTTGCTTGTCATTCTACTTGAAGTTCCCTTTCTTTGCCTTTGCCCTTTTCTTGAAACTAGTGTTCTTGTCAATCATCAACACTTGATGCTCTTTCTTGATTTCTACCTTCGTTGATTTCAACATCACGAAGAGCTCGGGAATCGTTTTCGTAATCCCTTGCATTCTATAGTTCATCACGAAGTTCTAGTAACTTGGTGATGGTGAATAGAGAACTCTGTCAATCACTATCTTATCTGTAAGATTAACACCTACTTGATTCAAGCGATTGTAGTACCCAGACAATCTGAGCATATGCTCACTGCTTGAGCTATTCGCCTCCATCTTTTAGCTATAGAACTTGTTGGAGACTTCATATCTCTCAACTCGGGTATTTGCTTGAAATATTTAACTTCAACTCCTAGAACATCTCATATGGTCCAAGACGTTCAAAACTTCTTTGAAGTCTCGATTCTAAGCCGTTTAAGCATGGTGCACTAAACTATCAAGTAGTCATCATATTGAGCTAGCCAAACGTTCGTAACGTCTGCATCTGCTCCTACAATAGGCATGTCATCTAGCGGTGCATTAAGGACATAATTCTTCTGTGCAGCAACGAGGATAATCCTCAGATCACGGATCCAATCCGCATCATTGCTACTAACATCTTTCAACTTAATTTTCTCTAGGAACATATCAAAAATAAAACAGGGGAGCTAAACGCGAGCTATTGATCTACAACATAGATATGCTAATACTACCAGGACTAAGTTCATGATAAATTAAAGTTCAATTAATCATATTACTTAAGAACTCCCACTTAGATAGACATCCCTCTAATCATCTAAGTGATCACGTGATCCAAATCAACTAAACCATAACCGATCATCACGTGAAATGGAGTAGCTTTCAATGGTGAACATCATTATTTTGATCATATCTACTATATGATTCACGCTCGACCTTTCGGTCTCAGTGTTCCGAGGCCATATCTGCATATGCTAGGCTCGTCAAGTTTAACCTGGGTATTCTACGTGTGCAAAACTGGCTTGCACCTATTGTAGATGGACATAGAGCTTATCACACCCGATCATCACATGGTGTCTGGGCACGACGAACTTTGGCAACGGTGCATACTCAGGGAGAACACTTTTATCTTGAAATTTAGTGAGAGATCATCTTATAATGCTACCGTCAATCAAAGCAAGATAAGATGCATAAAAGATAAACATCACATGCAATCAATAAGTGATATGATATGGCCATCATCTTGTGCTTGTGATCTCCATCTCTGAAGCACCGTCATGATCACCATCGTCACCGGCGCGACACCTTGATCACCATCGTAGCATCATTGTCGTCTCGCCAATCTTATGCTTCCACGACTATTGCTACCGCTTAGTGATAAAGTAAAGAATTACAGCGCAATTGCATTGCATACAATAAAGCGACAACCATATGGCTCCTGCCAGTTGCCGATAACTCGGTTACAAAACATGATCATCTCATACAATAAAATTTAGCATCATGTCTTGACCATATCACATCACAACATGCCCTGCAAAAACAAGTTAGACGTCATCTACTTTGTTGTTGCAAGTTTTACGTGGCTGCTACGGGCTTAGCAAGAACCGTTCTTACCTACGCATCAAAACCACAACGATAGTTTGTCAAGTTGGTGCTGTTTTAACCTTCGCAAGGACCGGGCGTAGCCACACTTGGTTCAACTAAAATTGGAGAAACTGACACCCGCCAGCCACCTGTGTGTAAAGCACGTCGGTAGAACCAGTCTCGCGTAAGCGTACGCGTAATGTCGGTCAGGGCCGCTTCATCCAACAATACCGCGGAACCAAAGTATTACATGCTGGTAAGCAGTATGACTTATATCGCCCACAACTCACTTGTGTTCTACTCGTGCACAACATCAACGCATAGAACCTAGGCTCGGATGCCACTGTTGGGGAACGTAGTAATTTCAAAAAAAAAATCCTACGCACACGCAAGATCATGGTGATGCATAGCAACGAGAGGGAAGAGTGTTGTCCACGTACCCTCGTAGACCGAAAGCGGAAGCGTTAGCACAATGCGGTTGATGTAGTCGTACGTCTTCACGATCCGACCGATCCAAGTACCGAACGCACGGCACCTCCGAGTTCTGCACACGTTCAACTCGATGACGTCCCTCAAACTCCGATCCAGCCGAGTGTTGAGGGAGAGTTTCGTCAGGATGACGGCGTGGTGACGATGATGATGTTCTACCGACGCAGGGCTTCGCCTAAGCACCGCTACGATATGATCGAGGTGGATTATGGTGGAGGGGGGCACCGCACACGGCTAAGAAATCAAGAGATCAATTGGTGTGTCTATGGGGTGCCCCCTGGCCACGTATATAAAGGAGTGGAGGAGGGGAGGGGTCAGCCCTCTCTATGGCGCATCCTAGGGGAGTCCTACTCCCACTGGGAGTAGGATTCCCCCCTTTCCTAGTAGAACTAGGAACCCTTCCAAGTAGTAGGAGTAGGAGGGAAGGAAAGGGAAGGGAAAAGGAGAAGGAAGGAAGGAAGGGGGCGCCCCCCCCTCCCTAGTCCAATTTGGACCAGCCCATGGGGAGGGGTGCGGCCACCCTTTGAGGCCTTTCTCTCCTTTCCCGTATGGCCCATTAAGGCCCAATACGAATTCCCATAACTCCCCGGTACTCCCGAAAATACCCGAATCACTCGGAACCTTTCCGATGTTCGAATATAGTCGTCCAATATATCGATCTTTACGTCTCGACCATTTCAAGACTCTTCGTCATGTCCCCGATCTCATCCGGGACTCCTAACTCCTTCGGTACATCAAAACACATAAACTCATAATATAACCATCATCGAACTTTAAGCGTGCGGACCCTACGGGTTCGAGAACTATGTAGACATGACCGAGACACATCTCCGGTCAATAACCAATAGCGTAACCTGGATGCTCATATTGGCTCCCACATATTTTACGAAGATCTTTATCGGTCAAACCGCATAACAACATACGTTGTTCCCTTTGTCATCGGTATGTTACTTGCCCGAGATTCGATCGTCGGTATCTCAATACCTAGTTCAATCTCGTTACCGGCAAGTCTCTTTACTCGTTCCGTAATACATCATCCCGCAACTAACTCATTAGTTTCAATGCTTGCAAGGCTTATAGTGATGTGCATTACCGAGTGGGCCCAGAGATACCTCTCCGACAATCGGAGTGACAAATCCTAATCTCGAAATACGCCAACCCAACAAGTACCTTTGGAGACACCTGTAGAGCACCTTTATAATCACCCAGTTATGTTGTGACGTTTGGTAGCACACAAAGTGTTCCTCTGGTAAACGGAAGTTGCATAATCTCATAGTCATAGGAACATGTATAAGTCATGAAGAAAGCAATAGCAGCAAACTAAACGATCAAGTGCTATGCTAACGGAATGGGTCAAGTCAATCACATCATTCTCCTAATGATGTGATCCCGTTAATCAAATGACAACTCATGTCTATGGTTAGGAAACATAACCATCTTTGATCAACGAGCTAGTCAAGTAGAGGCATACTAGTGACACTCTGTTTGTCTATGTATTCACACATGTATTATGTTTCCGGTTAATACAATTCTAGCATGAATAATAAACATTTATCATGATATAAGGAAATAAATAATAACTTTATTATTGCCTCTAGGGCATATTTCCTTCAGGGAGATCCCGAGGGGGATTCGGTGGAGTGGCGGCGGCGACGAGGATGGATGGGACATCACCCTAGGTTTTAGGTTTGGACTGCTATATATAGTAGGTGGGCTAGAGTTAGGGGTATCTGGACCCTCCGATCGTAATCGGATGGTCGAGAATAAAAGGTTATGGGAGTCCAGTGGAGACACAAAAGATATTTTAGGGATGTTTGGAGATGATCGGGACCCATCGGTAATGACAGCCCGGTTCGGGTTCGGGGAAGTTTTCGGACGCGCACGCGAGGGGGTCTGAGAGAGGTCGACAAAGATGAAGGGGTCCCACCAAAGGTCAACGGAGACAACGGGTTTTGATGGGCTGAGAGAAGAGAGAGAAGAGAGCGATCTGGTTGATCTGAGGGGAGGTCAACAGAGACAAGGAAGGAGCGGCAACTACAAACGAATGCAAGTTTTGAAAAAAAAATGACGGCAACGGAGTGCCGATGCAATGCAATGATGAATGCAACAAACAAATAAATCATAAGGTGACAATGAAATAACTGGAAGGCTTCTGGAGCGTCGGTCTCGGGTCATTACACACTATTTTCAAGAAAAAGGGCAAAGGGAAGAAGGGGAACTTCAAGAAGAATGGCAAGCAAGTTGCTTCTCAAGTGAAGAACCCAAGTCTGGACCTAAGCCTGAGACTGAGTGCTTCTACTGCAAAGGGACTGGTCACTGGAAGCGGAACTGCCCCAAGTATTTGGCGGATAAAGGATGGCAAAGTGAAAGGTATATTTGATATACATGTTATTGATGTGTACCTTAATAATGCTCGTAGTAGCGCCTGGGTATTTGATGCTGGTTCTATTGCTCATATTTTCAACTCGAAACATGGGCTACGGATTAAATAAAGATTGGCTAAGGACGAGGTGACGATGCGCGTGGGAAATGGTTCCAAAGTTGATGTGATCGTCGTCGGCACTCTACCTCTACATCTACCGCGGGATTAGTTTTAGACCTAAATAATTGTTATTTGGTGCCAGTGTTGAGCATGAACATTATATCTGGATCTTGTTTGGTGCGAGAAGGTTATTCATTTAAATCAGAGAATAATGGTTGTTCTATTTATATGAGTAATATCTTTTATGGTCATGCACCCTTGATGAGTGGTCTATTTTTGTTGAATCTCGATTATAGTGATACACATATTCATAATATTGAAGCCAAAATATGCAAGGTTAATAATGATAGTGCAACTTATTTGTGGCACTGTCGTTTAGGTCATATTGGTGTAAAGCACATGAAGAAACTCCATGTTGATGGGCTTTTGGAATCACTTGATTATGAATCACTTGATGCTTGCGAACCATGCCTCATGGGCAAGATGACTAAGACTCCGTTCTCCGGAACAATGGAGCGAGCAACTGACTTATTGGAAATAATACATATTGATGTATGTGGTCTGATTAGTGTTGAGGCTCGCAGTGGGTATCGTTATTTTTCTGACCTTCACTGATGATTTGAGCAGATATGGGTATATCTACTTGATGAAACATAAGTCTGGAACATTTGAAAAGTTCAAAGAATTTCAGAGTGAAGTGGAAAATCATCGTAACAAGAAAATAAAGTTTCTACTATTTGATCGTGGAGGTGAATATTTGAGTTATGAGTTTGCTCTTCATTTGAAACAATGTGGAATAGTTTCGCAACTCACACCACCTGGAACACCACAGCGTAATGGTGTGTCTGAACGTTGTAACCGTACTTTATTATATATGGTGCAATCTATGATGTCTCTTACCGATTTACCGCTACCGTTTTGGAGTTATGCTTTAGAGACGCATGCATTCACATTAAATAGGGCACCATCTAAATTCGTTGAGACGACACCATATGAACTATGGTTTGGCAAGAAACCTAAGTTGTCGTTTCTTAAAGTTTGGGGTTGTGATGCTTATGTGAAAAATCTTCAACGTGATAAGCTCGAACCCAAATCGGGGAGATGTGTCTTCATAGGATACCCAAAGGAGACTATTGGGTACAACTTCTATCACAGATCCGAAGGCAAGATATTCGTTGCTAAGAATGGATCCTTTCTAGAGAAGGAGTTTCTCTCGAAAGAAGTGAGTGGGAGGAAAGTATAACTTGATGAGGTAATTATACCTTCTCCCTTATTGGAAAGTAGTTCATCACATAAATCAGTTCCAGTGATTCCTACACCAATCAGTGAGGAAGCTAATGTTGATGATCATGAAACTTCTGATCAAGTTACTACTGAACCTCGTAGGTCAACCAGAGTACGATCCACACCAGAGTGGTACGGTAATCCTGTTCTGGAGGTCATGCTACTTGACCATGATGAACCTAAGAACTATGAGGAAGCGACGATGAGCCCAGATTCCACGAAATGGCTTGAGGCAATGAAATCTGAGATGGGTTCCATGTATGAGAACAAAGTGTGGACTTTGGTTGACTTGCCCGATGATCGGCAAGCCGTAGAAAATAAATGGATCTTCAAGAAGAAGACTGACACTGATGGTAATGTTACTATCTACAAAGCTCGACTTGTTGCGAAAGGTTTTCGACAACTTCAAGGAGTTGACTACGATGACACCTTATCACCCGCAGCGATGCTTAAGTCTGTCTGAATCATGTTAGCAATTGCCATATTTTATGATTATGAAATTTGGCAAATGGATGTCAAAACTGCATTCCTAATGGATATCTTAAAGAAGAGTTGTATATGATGCAACCAGAAGATTTTGTCGATCCTAAAGGTACTAACAAAGTGTGCAAGCTCCAGCGATCCATTTATGGACTGGTGCAAGCCTCTCAGAGTTGGAATATACGCTTTGATAGTGTGATCAAAGAATATGGTTTTATACAGACTTTTGGAGAATCCTATATTTACAAGAAAGTGAGTGGGAGCTCTGTAGCATTTCTAATATTATATTTGGATGACATATTGTTGATTGGAAATAATACAGAATTTCTGGATAGCATAAAAGGATACTTGAATAAGAATTTTTCAATTAAAGACCTCGGTGAAGCTGCTTATATATTGGGCATCAAGATCTATAGAGATAGACCAAGGCGCTTAAATGGACTTCCACAAAGCACATACCTTGATAAAGTTTTGTAGAAGTTCAAAATGGATCAGTCAAAGAAAGGGTTCTTGCCTGTGTTACAAGGTGTGAAGTTGAGTCAGACTTAATGCCCGACCACTTCAGAAGATAGAGAAAAAATGAAAGTCATTCCCTATGCCTCAGCCATAGGCTCTATCATGTATGCAATGCTGTGTACCAGACCTGATGTGTGCCTTGCTATAAGTTTAGCAGGGAGGTACCAAAGTAATACAGGAGTGGATCATTGGACAGCGGTCAAGAACATCCTGAAATACCTGAAAAGGACTAAGGATATGTTTCTCATTTATGGAGGTGACAAAGAGCTCATCGTAAATGGTTACGTCGATGCAAGTTTGACACTGATCTGGATGACTCTAAGTCACAAACTGGATATGTATTTATATTGAATGGTGGAGCTGTCAGTTGGTGCAGTTCCAAGTAGAGCGTCGTGGCGGGATCTACGTCTGAAGCGGAGTACATAGCTACTTCAGAAAGAGCAAATGAAGGAGTCTGGATGAAGGAGTTCATATCTGATCTAGGTGTAATACCTAGTGCATCGGGTCCAACGAAAATCTTTTGTGACAATACTGGAGAAATTGCCTTGGCGAAGGAATCCAGATTTCACAAGAGAACCAAACACATCAAGAGACGCTTCAATTTCATCTGCGATCAAGTCAAGGAGGGAGACATAGAGATTTGCAAGATACATACGGATCTGAATGTTGGAGACCCGTTGACTAAGCCTCTCTCACGAGCAAAACATGATCAGCACCAAGACTCCATGGGTGTTAGAATCATTACTATGTAATCTAGATTATTGACTCTAGTGCAAGTGGGAGACTGAAGGAAATATGCCATAGAGGAAATAATAAAGTTGTTATTTATATTTCCTTATATCATGATAAATGTTTATTATTCATGCTAGAATTGTATTAACCGGAAACTTAGTACATGTGTGAATACATAGACAAACAGGGTGTCCCTAGTATGCCTCTACTTGACTAGCTCGTTAATCAAAGATGGTTAAGTTTCCTGACCATAGACATGTGTTGTCATTTGATGAACAAGATCACATCATTAGAGAATGATGTGATGAACAAGACCCATCCGTTAGCTTAGCATAATGATCGTTTAGTTTTATTGCTATTGCTTTCTTCATGACTTATACATGTTCCTCTGACTATGAGATTATGCTACTCCCGAATACCGTAGGAACACCTCGTGGGCTATCAAACTTCACAGCGTAACTGGGTGATTATAAAGATGCTCTATAGGTGTCTCCGATGGTGTTTGTTGAGTTGGCATAGATATGGGCCCTCTCGGTAATGCACATCACTATGAGCCTTGCAAGCAATGTGACTAATGAGTTAGTTATGGGATGATGCATTACAAAATGAGTAAAGAGACTTGCCGGTAATGAGATTGAACTAGGTATGATGATACCGACTATCGAATCTCGGGCAAGTAACATACCGATGAAAAATGGAATGACGTATGTTGCTATGCGGTTTGACCGATAAAGATCTTCGTAGAATATGTAGGAACCAATATGACCATCTAGGTTCCGCTATTGGTTATTGACCGGAGAGGTGTCTCGGTCATGTCTACATAGTTCTCAAACCCATAGGGTCCACACACTTAACGTTTGATGACGATTTGCATTATGAGTTATGTGATTTGATGACCGAAGTTTGTTCGGAGTCCCGGATGAGATCACGGGCATGACGAGGAGTCTCGAAATGGTCGAGCGGTAAAGATTCATATATTGGAAGGTTGCATTTGGACATCGAAATGGTTCCGAGTGGTTCGGGCATTTTTCTGGAGTACCAGGAGGTTACCGGAACCCCCGGCAGAAGTATTGGGCCTATTGGGCCTTATTGGAGGAGAGGAGAAAGGCCACGAAAGAGGGGCGCCCCCGCCCCTTGCTCAAACTGAATTGGACCAGGGGAGGGGGTCGGGACCCCTCTTTCCTTCTCCCTCTCTCTCCCTTCCCCTTTTCCCTCTCCGGTGGAAGGAAGGAGGGGGGGCCGAATCCTACTTGGACTAGGAGTCTAAGTAGGACTCCCCCCTTATGGTGCGCCCCCTAGGCCACCTCCTCCTTCCCCTTTATATATGGAGGCGGGGGCACCCCAAAGGCACAACAGACATTTCTTAGCCGTGTGCGGTGCCCCCTCCACAGTTTACCTCCTCGGTCATATCGTCGTAGTGCTTAGGCGAAGCCCTGCGCCGGTAACTTCATCATCACCGTCGCCATGCCATCTTGTTGACGGAACTCTCCCTCGTTCTCAATTGGATCCAGAGCTCGAGGGACGTCATCATGCTAAACATGTGCTGAACATAGAGGTGTCGTACGTTCGGTGCTAGAATCGGTTGGATCGTGAAGACGTTCGACTACATCAACCGTGTTACTAAACACTTCCGCTTTCGGTCTACGAGGGTACGTGGACACACTCTCACCTCTCGTTGCTATGCATCTCCTATATATATCTTGTATGATCGTAGGAATTTTTTTGAAATACTGCATTCCCCAACAAATTCATGGAATATCGTGGATGGAAATTGGGGGAAAGTGGAGGGAAGCTAGACCCACAAGTAACACATCAAATCCATGGATCAAAATTCAACAAAACATTGTAACACCAGCAAATCACAAAAAATGGGAGGGCTATTTTTGTGGGGATTTTCGAAATTGGGACAAAACAAAGCAAAATTAGGCTAGAAAGTGGGGGTAGGGACTCCAAATTCATGATCAACCATGGCTCATGATACCAAGATGATGTAGGGTGGAACTCTAATGGCCGATCTTTCATGACTTGGAGGGGAATCCTCAAAAACACAATGAACACACAAGAGGAAAACACTCAAATCAACGAGATCCGATCACACATGGGCTAAATTCACATACACAAAGGGGAACACAAGATCCAAAATCAACAAGGGAGGATACACAGTAGCTAGTTCTTCCCGATCTGTGAGGAGGGGGTCTTGAATCCACTAGGGGATCTTCTCCGTGAGGAAGTCTTGAATCTACTTGGGGGATCTTCTCCTTGAGGAGGCCTCGGTCTACAAAGTAGTAGGGTGGTAAGTGGATGAGAAAAGCTCTATCTCATATGATCTATCACATTGCTAACCCTGGCTAGGAGGAGGAGAGGGTCTATATATAGTCTAACTTATAGTTGGGTAAAATGGAGGGATACATGGGCCGGTGGCCCATTTGCTGTACGCGGACATGGGGGTGGAAGTTCGGGGGTTGGGCCGAATGTCCGGGCTGGCTTCGGGTGCTCTCTACACAGAGGGGGGCGGATTTCCGAGCTTGTGCCTGATGTCCGGAGCCGTCGGGCCAGATGTCGGGGGCCAGGACGGATGTCGGGGCCCTGTAGCTTCTGCATTGCTAGGCTGTTGTTGTTGCTGTCTTCAAGGGCCGGATGTCCGGGGCCTGGGAGCTTTCTCCGGTTCCTTTCATCGTGCTCCTTCGTCCATGCACTTGTGGACTTATCCATCTTCACGATCATTGCTCAGAGGGTCTTATCCATACCTAATCACACATAGCATTCTGGCTTTAGGTAGTAGCCATGTCTCACGTGGGTCATACGAAATATCACAAAGGAGAGATGTCACCTCGGTTTTGAGAGCTCTTGCACGGGCGCGTGTCATCGGTCCACTAGGCACTTGGGGAGACATAGGTAGGTCCATGGGGATGACCGAGGGATCCTCCGCATCACACACCGCCACCACCACAACCCCTCTCTCGCTCAAAACCCTAGCAAGGTCGCCGCCGTCGCAAGGCCTCCATTGTCAACATCTGTCGGTTTGCCCGTGTAGCTTACCCACCGATCTACATACCCTAGACACCCTGAGTTTCTTAGATGATACCTTCCAAATGCCCCTTTTCACATAGATCCCCATCCCCTACTCCAGAGAGTCGCAGCCAAAGCCTTTCTACGCTTCCCGTGGAGCTCGAGGAGCGAATGGCCAAAAGGACCTTTATCGTGGCCTCTTTGTCTGACGTCTCCGAGGTGGCTGCCAAGGAAGCTGGCGACCATTACTGGCCACAGGCTCCCAATCAACGGGCTTGGGTATGCTGGTATATGTTGCGAACGCCGGCTACGACATCGAAGTCGTCGACAGTGCCGGCCTAACGCGGGCTATGTCACAGGTTAAGTGGCCCACCCCCAACCCCTCGGGTTCAACCACCGTCGATCTCATCCACGGCCCCGCCGCTGATCTCCTCTGGCTCGCTATCAAGAATTTGCCATCCTACTTGCCATCAGGCCCCTTTTGTCATTTCTGAATGACACGTTCTGTGACACTGGCTTGGGTTCCTCAGCTACCAAGTCAGACCTCATTGACGGCGACCATGAGGAGGGCACCCTCTGTTGACGATCGCAGCAGAAATTCAAAGTTTTCCTACGTGTCACCAAGATCAATCTAGGAGATACTAGCAAAGAGAGAGAGGGAGTGCATCTTCATACCCTTGAAGATCGCTAAGCGGAAGTGTTCAAGTGAACGGGGTTGATGGAGTCATACTCGTCGTGATCCAACTCACCGATGATCCTAGCGCCAAACGGACGACACCTCCACGTTCAACACACGTACGGTTTGGAGAGACGTCTCCTCCTTCTTGATCCAGCAAGGGAAGGAGAGGTTGATGGAGATCCAGCAGCACAACGGCGTGGTGGTGGAAGTAGCAGGATCCCGGCAGGGCTTCACCAAGCACAAGTGGGGAGGAAGAGGTGTCACGGGAGGGAGGGAGGCGCCAGGGCTTCAGGTGCGGCTGCCCTCCCTCCCCTCCACTATATATAGGGGCCTAGGGGGGGCGCCGGCCCCTTGTAGATCCCATCTACGGAGGGGGGCGGCAGCCCTAGGGGTGGCTTGGCCTCCAAGCCAAGTGGAGGCGCCCCCACCCCTTAGGGTTTCCAACCCTAGGCGCATGGGAGGTGTCGGGGATATACCCCGTGGCGTAAACCGGCCGGACTGGATGACTCACTGGTAACCCACCCGGAGCTTGGCGGTTCACGGGCTACCCGCCCGGTCTTGGCGGTTCATTAGTAACCAGGCGGGCAGGTCAGATGGATGACGAGGCCCATGGCCCAGAAGGCCGGTTCACGTTTAATGGTGGGCCGGTTTATGAGAAAAGCACAAGGAATATTCCCTTACAAAGGAGGCAAGACTAGGACTCCACTTGTAATAGAGTAATCCTAGTCCTAATAGGACTAGTCATGTAAACCGCCCCTTCAACATATATAAGGAGGGGCAGGGCACCCCAAGAGGGACAAGATTCACAAGTTCCACAAGTTGGACAAGTTAGGTTTAGATAATAGCTCTCGAGATAGAGCACTCTTGTAACCGTGATCGTCATCATCAATATCAATGAAGCAGGATGTAGGCTTTTACCTCCACCGTGAGGGCCCGAACCTGGGTAAAACATCGCGTCTCTCATCCCGCTCAACCCCTCTCAAGCTACCACATAGATGCGTTGGCCTCGCGACTAAGTCCTGACACTAAGGATATCTGTCGTGACAATTCCACGATAGTTGGCGCCCACCGTGGGGCCTACGCACGGTGGTGTTAAATTCTTGAAGGGATCTATATCAAGGATCGAGAAGTTCACAAATTTTTGGATGAAGGACTGGTTTGGAAGGATCTACATTGTCTCTATGGAAAGCAACCCGGACGACATATACAAGTTTTTGAGAAGAAAGAAATTTAGGGTTTTGCAGAATCAGTACACCGCACCCGTCTTTGGCAATCCATCAAATCCAATCAAAAGATCAGTTTTTGCTACGGCATCGCCGCAAGTCGCTAAGTTTGACAAGAGATCAGAGGATTTTTCTTTGTTTGGGCGGTGTGTTGTACGATGCGGAATCGGTCCAAAACGCAAGGTTTCCGCCAAGAAACAGAATCTCTGTTGCGGTCGACGTGAGGATCGAGACAGGTCACCTGCCTCGCGTCGTCAATGCTGCGGGCCAGCCTTACCGTTGCCACTCTGAGTCACCTACTGCTACTGCTCCCATCCTCGACTGCATCATCATTACAAGCCTCAGAGTGTAGCCGGGGCCTTAGCTGCCTGGGAGTCCCGATCCAGAGGGAAGGAGACCACGACAAGGATTCCAGCGGGAGTCAACTGAGTTGACCGTCACCCGGAAATGAACGAAGACATGGCCTCCACTGATGCACCACCACTACTGCGGCCAGATTGCCGCGGGCCTCGACCACAGCCACGCCTGGCTGATTTTGCTGCCCCCGGGGCCGTTTCAGGCCACTTCTGCCTGTGCCGAGCTGCCAGTGCGCTTCGCCTCCTCCGAGCCGCCAGTGCACCTTGCTGCCACCGACGACCTCGCCCCGAGCCGGCTGCTCCACCTCCCACCATGCTTCACTCCCAAATTTATTGATGGATATTACATATGGATCATCTGCCATACGAACAAATCAGTTGCTATTTTTCTAAACTTTTACTGGTATAATTAAGTATCATCCAAAGCTTTTTCCACGGTATGCTATGCTATACACAGGTCAACGGACTCATGGCCAAGGTATGAT
Organism: Triticum aestivum; assembly: GCF_018294505.1. Taxonomy (NCBI): domain Eukaryota; kingdom Viridiplantae; phylum Streptophyta; class Magnoliopsida; order Poales; family Poaceae; genus Triticum; species Triticum aestivum. The sequence goes on along the minus strand of NC_057812.1, from coordinate 382,665,121 downwards.
CCGGTCCTCGTGCACCGGCGTCGGAGGCAACGTATACATCTGCACTGCCCATGCCGGGCGTTTAAAGACCTGGAGAATAACTCGGAGGGTTTCTGCTTGAACCACTGGGACCACATTGAGTCGCCAGACACGTAAACCGCCTCTGTCGCGACGAACAGATCATCTGTTGTCCGAACAAAAAACATTAGGTGATATCCATCTAAATCTAGTTTCTTGGTATATATTGTTTTTATCAAGGGAAAAATTACTTTGGACCGGATATTATGATATGCAGGACAATTATTCATTATAAAACATGGTTTATACCATGGGTACGGAGTACGCGCTGGCAACGTCCTGCCCAGTGGTCGTCCGTGCCACATTACACGGTGAATGGACGCGTGCAAGCTGCCGCCCGTACAGCCTGGTCTACATCGATTAGCCGGGACTGTGCTGTGATTGACTCGCCCGTCTGCTCTCGCGGCCGGTTTATGCGTGTGCGCCGGTTTACGAACGCTGCGGCCGATTCTCCCGTCCGCACCAGCGTACAATGTCGCGGCCGACTTATCTGTCTGAGCCGCCTCTGATGTTGCGATCGTCTTTGTCGTCCGTCTCTCGCGGCCTGGTCTACATCAACATACCGGGCCGCACTTGTCTGGATGAACTGTTTATTGACTATGAGCAAGTCACTACTTGGGAAGCCCGGTTTTCTTCCAACAAATTGGAGGTAAATTATCATATATTATCAGCCGCCGTCTGCACTGGATGGTTCAATGGGTAGGCGCACAAGTCACCGCCACTACAGTTTGGTTAACTTCAAATCGCCAGTTGGAAGGAACCATTGGCCGAGTTGCTGACACGGCTCATATGGGATCATTTACAACCCGCTGCAGTCACCTCAACCTTCTATGGATTCACATCGTGCTATCAACACCAATGATATACAAGTTATGCCGGTTTATATCACGGTCAAATATGGAGAGTCTCAAGCCAACTCCTCAAGTCACCTTTGAGACTCGGGGGCTACGATGACATGACTCAGCGATCTTGCCAGTTTCAGCAAATTTAAGAACCCCGGGACGATGGAGGGAAAGATAACCCAGTCCTGGAGGCTACTATTATATTGATGAAAATTTAAAGGCCGTCAGAAAATTTTTGGTTTAGAAAGTATATGACAGTTACAAAATCCCAGCTCAATGAAGAAAATCCGGGTCATCAGAAAGGATTCCGGTTTAAAATCCGGCTCAAGGGAAGTCAGTCTGACTGTAGCTCTCAAATATCCGGTTTACAGTCCGGTTCAAGGGAAATCTGTTCTCCCACAAAGCTTTGAAGCGCTCAAATCCGGTTTAACAATGTCCGGTTCAAAAAGGAATTAACTTCTCGCAAGTTTGAGTTTAAAGGCCGTCAGAAAATTTTCCGGCTGAAAATGAAGATTCCAGTTTAAAATCCGGTTCAAGGGAAAGATGTCTCCCACAAAGATTTGAAGCTCTTAATATCCGGTTCAAGATCCCGGTTCAAGAAGAATTTATCTCTTGCAAAAAGTTAAAAATTGCCAAAGAGGACCTGCTACCATGATGCGCGGTTCAAGCATGGGTATCCCGCCTTACTGGCCTGACATATTATTGATCACATGGGGGCTTCTGCTTCATAAAGCGGGGTCTCTGTTCTTTTACATCATGTGTGGTTACACGGAGTTGTTCTAAAGCGGCCTCCGGTTTACCCCTTGAAAATTTTATAAGCATCACTTGGGGGCTTGGTCGTGTCCGAACCAATGCAATACCTCTTGATAGGCAAGAGCCACCAGATCACTTGGGGACTTGGTCATGTCTGAACCAGTCATGCCTCTTGATCGGCCTAAGGCCACAGAATCACTTGGGGGCTTGGTTGAACCCGAACCATTGCCATGCCACTTGATCGGCATAAATGCCACGGTTTCATTTGGGGACCCGGCTGACTTGAACCATAGCTACACCTATCGGGAGCTTAGTCGTGTCCGACCATGGTAACGCCATCTGATCAGCTCAAATAAGCCTCTTTTTGCAAATGGTTTTATCATTGCCTTTGCTTCAATATTTTCCTTGATAGTTGTTTCTTTTATTTTTTATTGCATTTTTAAACCGACAAAGTTTTAAACCGGCCCAAACTGTTAATTACAAATTGACGGAACACGGTCAAATCTTAATCCGGAGACTATCTGCCTGGTTTGATTTTCTGTTACCATCCTATTATGGAGTAAACCCGTGTTTATCAACCCGGCTCGGCTTTCAACTACAAGTTGTCAGTACACGATCAAATTATAACCCGGAGACTATCAGCCCGGTCTGATTTGACTACGAGTCACCAGTATTATATGTGGTTAAACCAGTGTTTATCACAACCTGGTACAGTTTTATCATAAACTGACACAATATGGAAGGAGTTATCATACTCAAGATTTGGGTTATCACCCTTACTAAAAAAAGTTGGTAAACCAACGATGTGATTCAATGTCACAGGTATGATCTATTTCATATTTGATTATTCTTAAGTGCAGCCTTGGTTATAAACCTGGGTTATATGTTGAGCGTTATGACCCGTCCGGCGGTAAACCGCCAGGACACTTTAAACTTGTTGTATGCAGAAACAGGTTGAATAAAGCATAATTACAAATCACCGGTGTTTATTGAACCAGCATGGCTTTGGACTATAAGTCGCCAGTATATATATTTGGATTGCGCCATTGGAATCATGCGCTTATAAATCATTGGGTTATATTATTCAAATAGCCAAACTTGGCTGAATTTTCATTATGATATTGAATGAATAAGGTTTTCATACGGGATTATATTATCTTGAATAGCCAACATGGCTGGATTTTTATGGTTATTAATAACCGGTATTATTGAGGTTTTCAAAGTCGCTTTAGCGCAATGGCTATTATATTATCAATGGATATGGTTTATTTTACAATTGAAGGAATAGTCCCGAGTCGCTGCAGGCTCACGACCCGGTACTTGGGGGCTACATTATTCAACTGAAGATTATATCAAATATGCAAGTCTCATGTCGCTGCAAGCATGCACCATGACACTTGGGGGCTAATGCAAAGTCATTTTTTGCTCACCTTATTGAAGACACAACTCATCACATTGTAATGAGCCGGCCCTTGGGGGCTACCAATTGCCTCTATCAACAATTTAAGGTACAAAGCTTTTTATCCATTACATTGAAGGGTCCACTGCTCAGTTGGTAAAGCACAAGGATCTTAACCTTGTGGACGTGAATTCAAGCCCCGTGATGGGGGTTACATCATATGATGTTATTTTCATTGAAGAATATATCAAAATCCCAGCTCAATATTATCTTACTGAGCCGGCCCTTGGGGGCTACACGTTGCTGTTCAAAGTTTACAAGATTATATTTACAAAGTCCCTGCTCATTATTGCATAATGACCTGACCCTTGGGGGCTACACTGGTTGAAGTTTTTATGAGCATCAAGCAATTACAAGTCCCAGGTTGCTGCAAGCATGACAACCCGGCACTTGGGGGCTACATATGTGGAATACTCAATTCTGACTAGTGACTAGGATGAACAACATGGGTTTCTTCAAAATTGGTAACATTTATATTGAAGCAAGTCTTAAGCCATCACTTTCTTCTGCTCAAGATTTGGGGGCTACAGGTATTATATTACTATCGAAGAAATATTTTCAAATTCTCTGTTTGAGAAAACCAGATTGACCCGGCGTCACCAATCATTATGACCCTGTGGTTGCAACCCGGCGTCATCAATAATCATGAACCGGCATTGTGAACCGGCGTTGGCAGCAATCATAACCTGGCGTCTATCAACGGTCATAATCCGGGATCATCAGTTTTTATAACCCGGCCATTTTGGTAATATTAAACCGGCAAGTTTTACATCTTCAAACCGTCTGAATATCAGATAAGTATTTCAAGACCCATACTTCTTAAACCGGCGCTTTGGGAGCTAAGTCAAAGGAGTTATTCTTCACAATATTTCTCGGTGACAAACCAATGTCGGCAAATTGATTATGAAGCTGGTCTGTTGACCCAGATTTCCCAGAAGGAGGAAATAACAAGGACTTGGTTTACAAAAAAATTTAACCCGGAGCATAACCTGTCAAATTTTCTCTTCAGTTTATGTTGCAGATCAGTTTAACATGGATAAATCCAAATTAAACTGGGGGCTAATGTTGGGGATATACCCCATGGCGTAAACCGGCCGGCTGGATGACTCACTGGTAACCCGCCCGGAGCTTGGCGGTTCACGAGCTACCCGCCCGGTCTTGGCGGTTGATTAGTAACCCGGCGGGCAGGTCAGATGGATGACGAGGCCCATGGCCCAGAAGGCCGGTTCACGTTTAATGGTGGGCCGGTTTATGAGAAAAGCACAAGGAATATTCCCTTACAAAGGAGGCAAGACTAGGACTCCACTTGTAATAGAGTAATCCTAGTCCTAATAGGACTAGTCATGTAAACCGCCCCTTCAACATATATAAGGAGGGGCAGGGCACCCCAAGAGGGACAAGATTCACAAGTTCCACAAGTTGGACAAGTTAGCTTTAGATAATAGCTCTCGAGATAGAGCACTCTTGTAACCTTGATCATCATCATCAATATCAATGAAGCAGGATGTAGGCTTTTACCTCCACCGTGAGGGGCCGAACCTGGGTAAAACATCGTGTCTCTCATCACGCTCAACCCCTCTCAAGCTACCACATAGATGTGTTGGCCTCGCGACTAAGTCCTGACACTAAGGATATCTGTCGTGACAATTCCACGACAGGAGGCCCAAGGGGGGCGCACCAGCCCACTAGGGGCTGGTTCCCATGTCCCTTCAGCCCATGGGGCCCTCCAGGATAGGTGGCCCCACTCGGTGGACCCCCGGGACCCTTCCGGTGGTCCCGGTACAATACCGATGACCCCCGAAACTTTCCCGGTGGCCGAAACTGGACTTCCTATATATAAATCTTTGCCTCCGGACCATTCCGGGACTCCTCGTGACGTCCGGGATCTCATCTGGGACTCCGAACAACTTTCGGTTTACCGCATACTAATATCTCTACAACCCTAGCGTCACCGAACCTTAAGTGTGTAGACCCTACGGGTTCGGGAACCATGCAGACATGACCGAGACAACTCTCCGGCCAATAACCAACAGCAGGATCTGGATACCCATGTTGGCTCCCACATGTTCCACGATGATCTCATCGGATGAACCACGATGTCGAGGATTCAATCAATCCCGTATTCAATTCCCTTTGTCTATTGGTACGTTACTTGCCCGAGATTCGATCGTCGGTATCCCGATACCTCATTCAATCTCGTTACCGGCAAGTCTCTTTACTCGTTCCATAACACATCATCCCGTGATCAACTCCTTGGTCACATTGTGCACATTATGATGATGTCCTACCGAGTGGGCCCAGAGATACCTCTCCGTTTACACGGAGTGACAAATCCCAGTCTCGATTCGTGCCAACCCAACAGACACTTTCGGAGATACCCGCAGTGCACCTTTATAGCCACCCAGTTATGTTGTGACGTTTGGTACACCCAAAGCATTCCTATGTTATCCGAGAGCTGCACAATCTCATGGTCTATGGAAATGATACTTGACATTAGAAAAGCTTTAGCATACGAACTACACGATCTTGTGCTAGGCTTAGGATTGGGTCTTGTCCATCACATCATTCTCCTAATGATGTGATCCCGTTATCAATGACATCCAATGTCCATGATCAGGAAACCATGACCATCTATTGATCAACGAGCTAGTCAACTAGAGGCTTACTAGGGGCATGTTGTGGTCTATGTATTCACACATGTATTACGGTTTCCAGATAATACAATTATAGCATGAACAATAGACAATTATCATGAACAAGGAAATACAATAATAACCATTTTATTATTGCCTCTAGGGCATATTTCCAATAGTCTCCCACTTGCACTAGAGTCAATAATCTAGTTCACATCACTATGTGATTGTAATGAATCCAACACCCATGGGGTTTGTTCATATCTTTCTTGTGAGAGAGGTTTATTAGTCAATGAGTCTGAACCTTTCAGATCCATGTGTGCTTTACAAATCTCTATGTCATCTTGTAGATGCAGCTACCACGCGCTACATGGAGCTATTCCAAATAACTGTTCTACTATACGAATCTGGTTTACTACTCAGAGTCATCCGGATTAGTGTCAAAGTTTGCATCGACGTAACCCTTTACGACGAACTCTTTTACCACCTCCATAATCGAGAAATTCCTTAGTCCACTAGTTACTAAGGATAAGTTCGACCGATGTCGTGTGATCCATTCCTGGATCACTCTTGTACCCCTTGACTGACTCATGGCAAGGCACACTTCAGGTGCGGTACACAGCATAGCACACTATAGAGCCTACGTCTAAAGCATAGGGGACAACCTTCGTCCTTTCTCTCTCTTCTGCCGTGGTCAGGTCTTGAGTCTTACTCAGTACTCACACCTTGTAATACAGCCAAGAACTCCTTCTTTGCTGATCTATTTTGAACTCCTTCAAAATCTTGTCACGGTATGTATTCATTTGAAAGTAATATTAAGCGTTTTTTATCTATCCTTATAGATCTTGATGCTCAATGTTCAAGTAGCTTAATCCAGATTTTCCATTGAAAAACACTTTTCAAATAACCCTGCATGCTTTCCAGAAATTCTACATCATTTCTGATCAACAATATGTTAACAACATATACTCATCAAAAATTCCATAGTGCTCCCACTCACTTCTTTGGAAATACAAGTTTCTCATAAACTTTGTATAAACCCAAAATCTTTGATCATCTCATCAAAGTGTACATTCCAACTCCGAGATGCTCACTCCAATCCTTAGAAGGATTGCCGGAGCTTTGCATACTTGTTAGCATCTTTCAGGATTGATAAACCTTCTGGTTGTATCACATACAACCTTTCCTCAAGAAAATCGTCGAGGAAACAATGTTTTGACATCCTATCTGCAAGATTTCATAAATAATGCGGTAACTGCTAACATAATTCCAACAGACTCTTAGCATCGCTACGAGTGAGAAAGTCTCATCGTAGTCAACTCCTTGAACTTGTCGGGAAACATCTTAACGACAAGTCGAGCTTTCTTAATGGTGACACTTACCATCATTGTCCGTCTTCCTTTTAAAATCCATCTGCACCCAATAGCCTTACGACCATCAAGTAGTTCTTTCAAAGTCTATACCTTGTTTTATACATGGATCCTCTCTCGGATTTTATGGCCTCGAGCCATTCGTAGGAATCCGGGCCCACCATCGCTTCTCCATAGCTCGTAGGTTCATTGTTGTCTAGCAACATGACTTCCAAGACAAGATTACGTACCACTCTGAAGTAGTACACATCCTTGTCGACCTATGAGGTTTGGTAGTGACTTGATCCGAAGTTTCATGATCACTATCATAAGCTTCCACTTCAATTGTTGTAGGTGCCACAGGAACAACTTCCTGTGCCCTGCTACATACTAGTTGAAGTGACGGTTCAATAACCTCATCAAGTCTCCACCATCCTCCCACTCAAGTCTTTCGAGAGAAACTTTTCCTCGAGAAAGGACCCATTTCTAGAAACAATCACGTTTGCTTCCGGATCTGAAATAGGAGGTATACCCAACCGTTTTGGGTATTCTATGAAGATGCATTTATCCGCTTTGGGTTTGAGCTTATCAGCCTGAAACTTTTTCACATAAGCGTCGCAGCCCCAAACTTTTAAGAAATAACAGCTTAGGTTTCTCTAAACCCATAATTCATACGGTGTCGTCTCAACGGAATTGTGTGCTGCCCTATTTAAAGTGAATGCGGTTGTCTCTAATGCCTAACCCATAAACGATAGTGGTAATTCGATAAGAGACATCATGGTATGCACCATATCCAATAGGGTGCAGTTATGATGTTCGGACACACCATCACACTATGGTGTTCCAGGCGGTATTAGTTGTGAAACAATTTCCACAATGTCTTAATTGTGTGCCAAACTCGTAACTCAGATATTCATCTCTATGATCATAGCATAGACATTTTATCATCTTGTCACGACGATCTCCAACTTCACTCTGAAATTACTTGAACCTTTCAATAATTCAGACCTGTGTTTCATCAAGTAAATATACTCAGCATCTACTCAAATCATCTGTGAAGTAAGAACATAACGATATCCACTGCGTGCCTCAGCACTCATTGGACTGCACACAAAATGTATTACTTCCAACAAGTTGCTTTCTTGTTCCATCTTACTGAAAACGAGGTCTTTCAGTCATCTTGCCCATGTGGTATGATTTGCATGTCTCAAGTGATTCAAAATCAAGTGAGTCCAAACGATCCATCTGTATGGAGTTTCTTCATGCATATCTACCAATAGACATGGTTCGCATGTCTCAATCTTTTCAAAAACGAGTGAGTCCAAAGATCCATCAACATGGAGCTTCTTCATGCGTTTTATACCAACATGACTCAAATGGCAGTGCCACAAGTACGTGGTACTATCATTACTATCTTATATCTTTTGGCATGAACATGTGTATCACTACGATCGAGATTCAATAAACCATTCATTTTAGGTGCAAGACCATTGAAGGTATTATTCAAATAAACAGAGTAACCATTATTCTCCTTAAATGAATAACCGTGTGGCGATAAACATAATCCAATCATGTCTATGCTCCACGCAAACACCAAATAACAATTGTTTCGGTTTAACACCAATCCCGATGGTAGAGGGAGCGTGCGATGTTTGATCACATCAACCTTGGAAACACTTCCAACACATATCGTCATCTCACCTTTAGCCAGTCTCCGCAGCCTTTTATTTCGAGTTACTAACGCTTAGCAACCGAACTGGTATTTAATACCCTGGTGCTACTAGGAGTACTAGTAAAGTACACAATAATATGACGTATATCCAAAATACTTCTGTCGACCTTGCCAGCCTTCTCATCTACCAAGTATCTAGGGTAGTTTTGCTTCAGTGACCGTTCCCCTCATTATAGAAGCACTTAGTCTCGGGTTTGGTTCAACCTTGGGTTTCTTCACTAGAGCAGCAACTGATTTGCCGTCTCATTAAGTATCCCTTCTTTCCCTTGCCCTTCTTGAAACTAGTGGTTTAACCATCAACTATTGATGCTCCTACTTGATTTCTACTTTCACGGTGTCAAACATCACGAGTTGCTCAAGGATCATCATGTCTATCGCTGATATGTTATAGTTCATCACGAAGCTCCAATAGCTTGGTGGCAGTGACTATGGAGAACCATCACTATCTCATCTGGAAGATTAACTCCCACTCGATTCAAGCGATTGCAGTACTCAGACAATCTGAGCACATGCTCAACGATTGAGTTTTTCTCCCTTAGTTTGCAGGCTTAAGAAACTTGTCAGAGGTCTCATACCTCTTAACATGGGCACTAGTATGAAATTCCAATTTCAGTCTTTGGAACATCTCATATGTTCTGCGACGTTTCAAAACGTCTTTGGTGCCACAATTCTAAACCGTTAGTATTACGTACTGAACTATCACGTAGTCGTCAAAACATGTATGTCAGATGTTTCCCAACATCTACAGACGATGCTCGAGGTTCAACACACTGAGCGGTGCATTAAGGACATAACCCTTCTGTGTAGCAATGAGGACAATCCTCAGTTCACGGACCCAGTCCGCATTATTGCTACTGTCAACTCTCAACTAAATTTTCTCTAGGAACATATCTAAAACAGTAGAACCAAAGCGTGAGCTACGACATAATTTGCAAAGACCTTTTGACTATGTTCATGATAATTAAGTTCATCTAATCAAATTATTCAATGAACTCCCACTTAGATAGACATCCCTCTAGTCATCTAAGTGATACATGATCCGAGTCAACTAGGCCGTGTCCGATCATCACGTGAGACGGACTAGTCATCATCGGTGAACATCTTCATGTTGATCGTATCCACTATACGACTCATGTTCGACCTTTCGGTCTTCCGTGTTCCGAGGCCATGTCTGTACATGCTAGGCTCGTCAAGTTAACCTAAGTGTATTGCGTGTGTAAATCTGGCTTACACCCGTTGTATGCGAACGTTAGAACCTATCACACCCGATCATCACGTGGTGCTTCGGAACAACGGACCTTAGCAACGGTGCACAGTTAGGGGGAACACTTTCTTGAAATTATTGCGAGGGATCATCTTATTTAAGCTACCGTCGTTCTAAGCAAATAAGATGTAAAACATGATAAACATCACATGCAATCAAATAGTGACATGATATGGTCAATGTCATTTTGCTCCTTTTGATCTTCATCTTCGAGGCGCCATGATCATCATCGTCATCGGCATGACACCATGATCTCCATCATCATGATCTCCATCATTGTGTCTTCATGAAGTTGCCTCGCCAGCTATTACTTCTACTACTACGGCTAACGGTTAGCAATAAAGTAAAGTAATTACATGGCGTTTTCATTGACACGCAGGTCATAAATAAATTAAGACAACTCCTATGGCTCCTGCCGGTTGTCATACTCATCGACATGCAAGTCGTGATTCCTATTACAAGAACATGATCAATCTCATACATCACATATATCATTCATCACATCCTTTTGGCCATATCACATCACATAGCATACCCTGCAAAAACAAGTTAGACGTCCTCTAATTGTTGTTGCATGTTTTACGTGGCTGCTATGGGTTTCTAGCAAGAACGTTTCTTACCTACGCAAAACCACAACGGTGATATGCCAATTGCTATTTACCCTTCATAAGGACTCTTTTCATCGAATCCGACCTGACTAAAGTGGGAGAGACAGACACCCGCCAGCCACCTTATGCATCAAGTGCATGTCAGTCGGTGGAACCAGTCTCACGTAAGCGTATGTGTAAGGTCGGTCCGGGCCGCTTCATCCCACAATGCCGCCGGATCAAGATAATACTAGTAACGGTAAGCAAATTGAACAAATCATCGCCCACAACTGCTTTGTGTTCTACTCGTGCATAGAATCTACGCATAGACCTAGCTCATGATGCCACTGTTGGGGATCGCAGCAGAAATTCAAAATTTTCCTACGTGTCACCAAGATCAATCTAGGAGATACTAGCAACGAGAGAGAGGGAGTGCATCTTCATACCCTTGAAGATCGCTAAGCGGAAGCGTTCAAGTGAACGGGGTTGATGGAGTCGTACTCGTCGTGATCCAAATCACTGATGATCCTAGCGCCGAACGGACGGCACCTCCGCGTTCAACGCACGTATAGTTGGGAGAGATGTCTCCTCCTTCTTGATCCAGCAAGGGAAGGAGAGGTTGATGGAGATCCAGCAGCACGACGGCGTGGTGGTGGAAGTAGCGGGATCCCGGCAGGGCTTCGCCAAGCACAAGCGGGGAGGAAGAGGTGTCACGGGAGGGAGGCGCCAGGGCTTCAGGTGCGGCTGCCCTCCCTCCCCTCCACTATATATAGGGGCCTAGGAGGGCACCGGCCCCTTGTAGATCCCATCTAGGGAGGGGGGCGGCAACCCTAGGGGTGGCTTGGCCTCCAAGCCAAGTGGAGGCGCCCCCACCCCTTAGGGTTTCCAACCCTAGGCGTATGGGAGGCCCAAGGGGGGCGCACCAGCCCACTAGGGGATGGTTCCCACGTCCCTTCAGCCCATGGGGCCCTCTGGGATAGGTGGCCCCACCCGGTGGACCCCCGGGACCCTTCCGGTGGTCCCGGTACAATACCGATGACCCCCAAAACTTTCCCGGTGGCCGAAACTGGACTTCCTATATACAAATCTTTACCTCCGGACCATTCTGGAACTCCTCGTGACGTCCGTGATCTCATCCGAGACTCCGAACAACTTTTGGTTTACCGCATACTAATATCTCTACAACCCTAGCGTCACCGAACCTTAAGTGTGTAGACCCTACGGGTTCGGGAACCATGCAGACATGACCGAGACAACTCTCCGGCTAATAACCAACAGCGGGATCTGGATACCCATGTTGGCTCCCACATGTTCCACGATGATCTCATCGGATGAACCACGATGTCGAGGATTCAATCAATCTCGTATTCAATTCCCTTTGTCTATCGGTACGATACTTGCCCGAGATTCGATCATCGGTATCCCGATACCTCATTCAATCTCGTTACCGGCAAGTCTCTTTACTCGTTCCGTAACACATCATCCCGTGATCAACTCCTTGGTTACATTGTGCACATTATGATGATGTCCTACCGAGTGGACCCAGAGATACCTCTCCGTTTACACGGAGTGACAAATCCCAGTCTCGATTTGTGCCAACCCAACAGACACTTTCGGAGATACCTGCAGTGCACCTTTATAGCCACCCAGTTACTTGTGACGTTTGGTACACCCAAAGCATTCCTACGGTATCCGGGAACTGCACAATCTCATGGTCTAAGGAAATGATACTTGACATTAGAAAAGCTTTAGCATACGAACTACACGATCTTGTGCTAGGCTTAGGATTGGGTCTTGTCCATCACATCATTCTCCTAATGATGTGATCCCGTTATCAATGACATCCAATGTCCATGATCAGGAAACCATGACCATCTATTGATCAACGAGCTAGTCAACTAGAGGCTTACTAGGGACATGTTGTGGTCTATGTATTCACACATGTATATTGATTTCCGGATTATACAATTATAGCATGAACAATAGACAATTATCATGAACAAGGAAATACAATAATAACCATTTTATTATTGCCTCTAGGGCATATTTCGAACACCCTCTTCAGCTCTTCCAAGGGGAAGAGCCCATCTGCGACATCAGGGAGGGCACCCAACAGTCGTGCTCTTCCAAGGGGAAGGAGCCCATCTGCGACAACATGGAGCACACGCAAAGTGTGTACTCTTCCCATGGTTACGAGCCCATCTGTGACAAGTGAGGAAACCCATGATTTGTTTTGATGTGCCTCTTCACAGGGTGGAACCCATGATTTGTTTTGCTGAGCCCCTTCTGTAGTGTAGTGAGAATATGTCCAGTTTTAATTGCTATATTTGGTTGTTTGTAGTATGCCTTGTTTATTTCAGTTGTTCACAATATGATGCTCTATATGTGCAACTATTTACTGTGTAGTACAATTTCATCAATACCAGTTTCAACAATACCAATAGGAATGACTATATTTGCTTGTTGTTAAGCCTATTATAGCTAGTGTATGCCTCTTTTAACGGTTTTTGGTTGTTCGGTTGTTTGTAGTTAGCATATGTCTAGTTTCAATTGCTATCTTTGGTTGTTCATAGTATGTCTTGTTTATTTCAGTTATTCAGGAAGTGGTGCTCTATATGTGCAACTATTTACTATGCATATAATTTCGTCAATACCGGTTTCAACAATAGCAATAGGAATGAATGTATTTGGTTGCCTAGCCTGTTGTAGCGAGCATATGCCTCTTTTAACGTTTTTATGTTGTTCGGTTGTTTGTAGTTAGCATATGTCCAGTTTCATTTGCTATCTTTGGCTGTTTGTAGTATGCCTTGTTTATTTCAGTTATTCGCAAAGTGATGTTCTATATGTGCAAGTATGAACTGTGCAATTCAATTTCATCAATACCGGTTATACCAATATGAATGACTATATTTGGTTGTTGTTAAGCTTGTTCTAGCGAGCATATGCCTCTTTTAACGGTTTTTGGTTGTTCGTTGTTTGTAGTTAGCATATGTCCAGTTTCAATTGCTATCTTTGGTTGTTCGCAGTATGCCTTGTTTCTTTGAGTTATTAATAATGCAATGTTCTATATGTGCAAGTATGAACTGTGCAGTTCAATTTCATCAATACCAGTTTCAACAATACCACTATTAATGACTACATTTGGTCGTTGTTAAGCATGTTGTAGTTAACAGGTCTTTCCATTTTTATTTAACAATAACTAGTGTACTTAGACCGGCACGATACCAGTTTGAATGACTATATTTTCTTGTTGTTAAATGTTAGGCTTGTTGAAGTTAACACACCTTTCCACTTCTTGTTTTGCTTAACTAGCGTGCTTAAACCTGCACATTGAGGCTATCATTTGGATATTGTGTTGTCTACCATGGATATATTTGGTTGATATTTAGCCTGTTGTGCTTAACATGCCTTTTGATGTACTTACACATGACAGTATTGGGAACTACTCTTGTTTTCCATCGAGGTTTCATCCCATGGCTTAAATATACTCACTATTCAGGATATCGGTAGCTGGTCCATATAAGTCAGGGGCTGATAAGGGATTAATCGTTAAATCGGACATTTAACTGTATATATGTGTAACCCATTTATCGGTAGGTTAACTAGAGCCATATCTAATATATTTGAGGCTACATAGCAACATGCATTGTACTGAATGTCTAAATATGCAATCCTAGGCTACATAAAAATAAGGAAGAGTGTTATCTTTAATGTTATGATGATGTCTAGATATACATAGAAGAGCAACACAGCAGTAGTTAACTGCAGATAATTGGTCGATATTTGTAAAAATGTAATAAACTACCTCCTCCCCATAATGTAAGATGTCAATTCATTCAATATGTGAGTAGATTGGATGTTATAAGATCTTACATAATGGGACGGAGGGAGTGTTGTACTACATCATTGTGCAATTGTTGTTTAGCTTCTAATATTAACTTGGTTCTTTTAGGCACATATGTCATTGGTAAATATCCGCACTTTGACCCTTCCTGCGTATGGGGCAATGAGATATTGATGAACTAGCATCAAGTAAGGAAACTGATAAAGATTGTTAGTAAAATGGGTCAAAAGATGGCAATTAAACTATTTGTTTACACTCTATCGAAGACAATAATGAACTGCAGGATGGTAAGTAAGAACTATGTAGCCTTCCTTTTACTTCCCATAATGAGTTGCGTTAGATGACAATGCGTGAATCTTTTTCCTTTGCAGTGGTTCCGAAAGAAGTTTACTCAAGATTACCTCTCGACCTACATGATTAAATGATTGGTGGGCATGCAAAGGTTAAAGTATTTCTACCAGAACACGATGACTATCTAGATGTCCTCATGAAGACAGTGAAGGATGGGTGGTCGGCCATCACAAGGGGTTGGACTAGAGTCGTGTGTGCCTTCTGCATGGAGGAGGGCACAATATGGGCATTCCGTTTCACCTTGTTCAGTAACCAGAATGTCTTTCGCTTCTTTCTTTAGCATCTTTAATAGTACAAGTATACAACCGTGGTTCATCATTCTTTATTTGGTGCTTATGTAATTCTTTTTGTGTAATTCTTGAACATATGTAGCTGTGAATCGGATAATACATTGGTTGTTGAACCTGATGGATATGAATAAAGTTATAGCCTACTTTCGAATTCAAATTCGATACAATTTTAAATAGTAGCAATTAAATTAAGGTGAAATTACGCTCTGCGGGTCATTACGGCGCACACGGTCTGTAAAGCACAACGTGTGTGATGTACATCATAATCCGGCACGATACACAGAGTGGAAACGTGTGTAACCATGCACACAGTTTCCATTCGCAAGGCGTGTGTGATGTCAGATAATATCACAAAAGCTGCGAGCAAACTAAATATTTGTGATAGTGGCCTTATCATACACAGTTTACAATCATGAACTGTTTCTGATGTCGTACGCATCGTAAACGTTGCACCACAGAATAGCGTGTGTGATAGTTATCATGTACGACACTGTTACGATGGTCTGACGTTTCATAATTCTATCCGACACGCGTACGATGATTAGTTAATCTTCTTAATTATATACCGCATACGGTTCAGGAGGAGTGAATGTGTGTGATTGTCTGCTTATCATACACGTTTTATAATCATGAACTGTTTGTGATGAAACGCGCATCGTAAACGTATCACCACAGAATACCGACTGCGATGGTAACGCGAGCACAAACGAGTAGCAAGGATAGAGCGTTTGGGATATTCGAGATATCGCAAACAGGTGTCAGAAGACTCGTGTTTGGGATAGATGTCGGCATCGCATATGCTTAGTTATGCAAAATGTATGCATTGCCACTATCTATCCCCGACGGTTTCTGGATCGTGTGGGAAGGACCCCTCCTATCACACACACAGGCAAGGCGACGGTTTAAAATGTCGTCATGGAAAGAGGTTAAAACCGTTTGTATATCAGCTCGCTATACTAGTGGTAGATCGTCCGGACCCGGAGCAGAGACTCATTCATATAGCTTGTAACACCGTTTTTTAATTTTTTTAAAAAACATCCTCATTCGGTACATTAACCTCTGAAGAGAAAAGGTTCTAAAAGTATTCGCTAATCAAGCTACTCATCAGACTCATTATCTTCTCTCCAAACTCCTTATTCATCCAACAATTTCTTGATATGATTTCTCTTCTTATGAGCAGTTGCAAAATTGTTTAAAAAACTTGGTATTCCTATCGCCAAACTTCAACTAGTTCGCACGACTCCGTTATACCAATAAATTTCTTCCTTTTCCAAGTTCTCCACTATTTTAATGAGTAAGTGTCGCTGTCGGTCCGCTGCCTTGTCAGTAAGGAGGCCCAACCGCAGTTGTTCCAACTCAGCCTTGAGCTCTTTTAGGCGGCGATGAGGTGCCTTCAGGATCTCCCTATCCCAGTCATGCATGGTTGCTGCTGCGGTGTGCTCCCATGCATCTGTTACTAGTTGCATAATATTCTCCTCCTGGAGCCACCTCGCCTCAAATTTCTTCACATACGCGCGCTGCTGGTCACCCTGCACATCGCCCTCTTTGTCCACAAAGATCGGTCGATGGTTAGATTTTGTGTGATGCGTTGATCACCTTAGCATGCGGAAAGAGACCATGAATTGCCCATTACACACGACCCTATGAGACATTCCCGCAACCTCCTCCTTCGCCAAGTGAGTTGATCTCATGAGAACCCCATATCTTCTGACTCACATTCTACTAGAGCATCTCTGAATCTCTCCATCATACTCATCGGCCGTGGCGCCCCTCCCTCCTTTTCATGAGAATATAGTATCTCGTTAAAATCACCTGCTACTAGCCATGGTATGCGGATCTACTCATAGAGAGTGTTAATATAGCCCCAAGAGAGGTGCTTATCTTCCCAATTTGGCTCCCCATAGAAGCCCGTAAATCTTCACGTCTCCTCCCGCGAGCTACCCACTAGCACATCAATGAAATTTTTGCTCTTGTCCCGAACCTGGATAGTAATCAGGTTACACCAAAACAGGAGCAAGCCACCGCTTGCAGGTGGCTTGCTCCTGCACTCTCATGAACGTCCACCTTGTCCATCTTTAGTTTTTTCCTCAACTTTTCTGCCTTAACTGTGTTCAGATATGTCATATGTTTCAGACAGAAAAACCATGTCTAGCCCCCATTGCTTCTGGACGTCCAGGAGTGCTCTAACTGCCTTGGTGTTTGGCCACACCACGGCAGTTCCAACACAGGAGTTTCATTGCTGACTGTATCATGTGATTGATGTCGAAGAAACTCCTCGTCAGCGAATCACCCGGAGGACTGCAGATCCCAGCTTCGCATCAATGATTAACGACGGAAACTCACGACCAGCGGTAGCCGCCGGAGGTCAGTAGACCCAGCTTTGCAACAGTGATCAACGACAAAACTCCCGGTCAACAAAGCCGCCAGGGGAACAGAAAACAGAGACCAGAGGGTGTGCGATTGCCGCCGCTAGGAGCTGTGTCTCCCGGTCAGACTCATGTGTGGACACCTGTGATGTAGGCGGTTGGAGATGCCCTAACTAGTCACAATATTTTTCACTGCAGTGGTATATATCCAATAAAAAGGCTCAATGTACGTCAACAATTACATTACATTCTGGCATGAAGTAATTGAGATTTATCAGCATCCATATACAATTCAGAATAGGTACTTTATCAGCATCCACATACAATTCACAACAGGTACTTCACAGGCATCCTCGTGATCCAGATGCTAAAGCCAAAAAAGGAACAAGAGAATAAAACTCACGGAGCTAGCTATGATAGTTTAACCATGGATAACACATCACCACTTCATCTTTAACAGCCAGCTTTCAGAACTCAGAATTGATGCCATAGATAGCTAAATTTAGAGGGTGGCATTCACTGGCCACATCATCGACCTTCACCATGTCAACAGAAAATTAGGGAGAAGAACACTATTACTCAATCTTCACAGACGAGTAAATCAGCCTAGTGAACATTAAACAGGCATAGAATCCAATTGTACCCGTCAAGGCAAAGAACGCATATGAGGCGATGAGCATGTAGCCGAAGTAAAGGATGGCTGACACAAACTTTGTGATCTCCAGCTTTGTGTAGAAGTAGAAAGTCGCATACAGGAAGAGGTACAGGGCAGAAGATCCTGATGTCAAGTATGATCTCCACCACCACAGGTAATCCTCACTGCATAGCTGGAAGTAGCAGAGCACAATCGAGATCTCGGCACATGTGACGATTAGAATCAGGAAGACAAGGAAGAGGAACCCAAAGATGTAGTAGAATTGGTGCAGCCAGATGGAGGTCAGGATAAAGAAGAGCTCAATGAACACAGCTCCAAATGGAAGGATCCCTCCAATTAGAATCGAAAAGATTGAGTTCATGTACCAGGCTTGCTCAGGTACCTGCCTGGGAATCTTGTTTGTTTTCACTGGGTCTTCAATGGCTGGTTTCTTGAAACCAAGGTAACTCCCAACAAACACTAAAGGCACCGAGATACCAAACCAAAGGAGGACAAGGGCAAACATTGTGGTGAATGGAACTGCACCAGAGGACTTCTGCCCCCAGATAAGAATATTCAAGAAGAAGAAAACAGTGAACACACTGCCAGGGAAGGTGAATGCTGTCCTCAAGGCAATGTTCTTCCACTCTGAGCCCTTGAACAACTTGTAAAGACGTGAAGAAGAGTAGCCAGCAAGCAAACCCATGAAAACCCAAAGCAAGAGCATAGCTGTCATCAGTCCACCTCTGTTGGATGGAGAAAGGAAGCCAAGGACTGCAAAGACCATCGTGACAAGCATCATGCCAAAAAACTGGACACCTGTACCAACATAAACACAGAGCCAATCAGAGTTGGCAGGCGGCCTGAAAACATCACCATGAACAAGCTTCCATCCAGTTTCTTCTTGGGCTTCCTCCTGAGTCTCAAGCTGGTTATACTTGGAGATATCCCGATAAAGGGTTCGAAGCATGATCATTGCAACCATTCCGGAAAGGAAGAGAACGATCATGAGAGAATTTACAATGGAGAACCAATGGATTTGATCATCTGTCATCAGCAGATAACTATCCCAGCGAGATGCCCACTTGATATCACTCTCCTGCAAGTTGATAAGAGTAGTTGAAAGAATTAGTAAATAATATCAAGCTCCACCTAGGACACACTAAACAATACTATAGCAAATAAAATCACTTCAATAGTGTCGAACCTAAAAGGTTTACACATTAATTATCACCTTGAAATCCACATCGTATGTGAAGACAATGTCTTTGCCAGCTTCAACCTCCAGAGGAGAATCAGATGATGTAATTATACGTTTCGCATTCGGATCGCAAGTGGTCAGATGAGTCTTCCTGTCATTCCACTGTCCATATTCGTGCTTCACACTGCAGCATATGCCATTGTTTTTCAGATTCAAATCACCAAAACCTGAATTTTCAAATAATTATAAGCTCAAATGTACCTGTAGGGTTTTACTTCAAAGGCCACTATCCTAGAAACATCCCTTTGTGCATCCCTGTGATATTTCACCGTAAAGGACAAATGATTGTGGATGAAGTACTTTTCATCCTTACTCTGTCAAACAACCAAGAAAAGTAAAGTGCACAGAAGAACTTTGCCCCCAGATGACATTGATCAATACATAATAGTTTAACTTACCCCTGAGTATTGTCCTTTGGCTCCAACATGGAACCCATGTTGATAGAAATAAGCACCTTCTTGATCCACTCTTTGAATAGGAACAACTAGAGGTAGGTTGTCAAGAATCCTGTTGGATGTAGAGAATTTATGTGAGACCTACCGATAGACATCAATAAAATCTTAGATAATCCAGAAATTAAATGACTAACATACATGTTCACGCGGTACTCATCTTCAATCTTTTCCTTGAGAACCTTTCCTTCTTTTTCCCCAACTGAAATCTTGCAGACTATTTGACACATCTGAGGTACCCTCATTTCAAACTGGAAAACATAGACATGAAAAGTTAAAGGCCAACTGTGCAAAGTACCGGGCAAAGAAAACAATGGATAGAAAAAGAACAAACCACATATGGAGAGTTCTCAATGCGATCCCCACGGAGAACTTCACCCAGATTTTCAGCACTGTCAACGATCGTATCTGGCTTACAGAATGGGAGAGAGTAGAAGGAGTAGGGAAGTTGTGTCTTAATTGAAGTCAGTTTATTGACTTTCACAGGGAGATGGTCTTTCTGCATTGAACCATAATAATTCAGTTAGCAGTTGCATACGAACAAGTGAATCCCAGTTAACTGAACTCTAAGGGGGAAAAAAGGTGAGCATGGAGCACGGCCCAAAACTTGCATAAACCATTTGCCAGCTTAGTGCATAATGTATGCTAGTAAGTTGGATATGAATTATTAGATGGAGATTCAGATCTTTGAGTGAACAACCAACAAATGTAATTCCTATGAAAATCCTTTGAATCAAAGAAGCACTGACAGTGTTGAGAAGGGCCACACATCCTAGCGAACTCCAGTTTTAAAGGCCAATGTTTTTTCCCACCTGAGATTTTACAGCTTATAAACGAGCAAATCTGCATTCCGAAACTTATTCGGTCCTCGAAAATCACTTATAGGCAACTTATATCACGATTTAGTGACAAGCATTGACGACCATAAATCATCTTTTAAATCCGCATTGCCGCCAGCACACGAGCTGCCAATCAGCCGTCAATCTCCGTGCATTGACTACTAAATCTCGTCACCCCATTCCCATGGCATGTTCATTCGTCCTAACGCAAAAGCAGGCGCGGGGGCAACCATAATTTCGAGCGACAAGCATAGTTCTAAGTTTGGCTTCTCGAAATGCATACACTCCGCGCACCACCTACATTGCGCGAGGCCACATCACAATCTAACCCCGTGACAGCACGGAGATCTCCGAGACACCCAGCCGCGCGAGCCCAGATCTGGGCATGCTGCGCCCAGATCCGACCAGAACACGATCCTGCGCGGGAGGGGTCCACGCAAGCAGGGAGGAAATAGAGTTTGCCGCAAGATAGTACGGTGGGTACCTTTTCGAAGTCGTTGGGCGCGACGCCCGGGAGGTAGAACCCGGCGGCCGGGACCACGAGGAGGCAGAGCGCGGCGAGGACGACGGACAGAGCCGCCGCCGTCGCCGGCAGCGATATCGTCATGGGGAACCGAGGCGGTGGGCGAGGGTCGCTCACGGTTCGCTCGAGCGCTCGGGCCGGTGAGAGTGGCGAGAGGAGAATGGCTTTTCCGTTGCGACGAGGTGGTGTTTTAATGGAGCAAGAAAATGCGAAAGCGTCGTATTCCTACCTAGCCTTTTTTTCATATTTTTTTTCTTTTACGTCAATACCAAAGCTCACGCATCTTTTCATTTATAGAAGGAATAAGAAAGAGTACAGATAAGGGTACATGGCATGACACGAACGCAAAAAGGCCCACCAAGCCCTAAACAAGAGAGGCGGACCGAACCAACAAGACGACTAACATCACCAAATACTAGAACCAGGGACACCGAGAGCGAACAAGATTGCTCCTTCAAGAAGGAAAAACGGCACGCAACGCCGCCGCCATCTGGTCTGGAGAACCGGACTTAGAGTCCCCCCTGAGCGCGAAGAGGGCGCAAATGAAGGCCGTGGCAGCAGCCGAGCAGAGATTTCTCCCTGGCCTGATTCTGAGCAATCCTATAGCCGTCGGATCCGAAAAATTGAGATGGGGAAGTCGTTGTTGGTTGGAGCCGCCAAATCTGGAGGGGGGTAGGCCGCCGGAACGTGGAACCTGGCACCACAGACACACGGCAAAGGATCTGGCACAAAGCGAGGCGTGGAGGTACATCATCAGAGGTACGGTGAGGCGGAGAGAACCGGCGTGGGGGAAGCAGCAGCGATAAAGTGACACCGGTAAGCAAAGACTGCAAAGAGCGCAGATCTGAGTTGTTGTGTTTGTAGTTGTGCTCCTTCCAGCTCATTTGGCCATGCAGATCTGAGTTGTCACTTGAGAACGCAGGTCCACAGGCCGTCGGGGCCGAGGCAACACCAACAAAGACCCACTGTGAGGCGCCGCATGAACACCACAACACCAAGCCGGCGCGCAGCAAAAGGCAGCTGCCGCTAGGGAATCAAGCACTATTGCATCAACAATCACCATGCACGAGCAGCCACCAAAGCACGAGGGAGGTGGGCGCCGCCGGAGACAAGGGCCTCCGACACGAGGCAGACCCGCGACTGGCCACAGCGCCCACATCCACCTCCCAACAAGTTGCAGCACCAGCAACGAGCTGGGTTACGCCCACGGGGAGGGAGGGCTGCAGAGGATACCTCCCATGCCACGGCCAAGCCGCAACACCGGCAGGGCCGACCAGGGGAGGCGCAGTCCGATGTAGACGCGCACAAGATCGGGTCTTAGGTGGAAGGGGATGTCGCGCTCGAGACGGGGGGGGCCGCCGCCAACATGGCCAAGGCTAGGCCGCATGTTGGCTGGACCGGCAGGGAAGGGGTGCTGGAGGTGGAGCACCACAATCGGCCGGGGTGAGTGCCTAGATACCATCCAAGGCGAACCAGAAACCACACGGTGGAGCCCCAGCCGGGGGAGGCCACTCACGTTGCCTATGTAGTGGGAAAGAGGTTGCCAGGAGAGGCCATCCTCGTCGGAGGAGGAGGCCACCGACCTCGTCCGGGGCCGGATCTGGAGGGGAGGTGCAAAGGGGGAGGGTAGCTGGATGATGGGGAGAAGAAATGGCCCAGCCACCACCATCCCAGATCCTGGCGCGGCTTCGCTGGCCAGCCCTCCGACGACGGCGACACGGGGGTGATTGCTTATATCTGCGTTGGTAATTCCCCGAAGAGGAGATGATGATGCAGCACAGCAAATGTAAGTATTTTCCTCAGTTATGAAACCAAGGTTATCAATCCATTAGAAGAACCAAGCAACACTACGTAAATAGCACTTGCACACAAACCACAAAAACTTACAACCCAACGCGTAAGAGTAGTTGTCAATCCCTCCTCGGTATTGAGATAGATTAAATTGTATGAGATTTGATAAATAAATGTAACTAAAACACAAAATAAAATAAAGAAAGAAAAAGTGCATAAAGGTATTTTGGTTTTAATGATAGGAAATAGACCCCGGGGCCGTAGATTTCACTAGAGGCTTCTCTTGAGAAAATAGCATACGGTGGGTAAACAAATTACTGTTGGGCAATTGACAGAAAAGCAAATAATTATGACAATATCCAAGGCAATGATCATGTATATAGGCATCACGTTCAAGATTAGTAGACCGACTCCTGCCTGCATCTACTACTATTATTCCACACATCAACCGCTATCCAGCATGCATCTAGTGTATTAAGTTCATAGAAAAACGGAGTAATGCAATAAGAACGATGACATGATGTAGACAAGATCTATTCATGTAGTAATAGACTCCATCTTGTTATCCTTAATAGCAACGATACATGCATGTCATGTCTCTTTTTGTCACTGAGCTGAGTGTTGGGTTTCGTAGTAATTTCAAAAAATTTCCTACGCGCACACAGGATCATGTGATGCATAGCAACGAGAGGAGAGTGTTGTCTACGTACCCAACGCAGACCGACTGCGGAAGCGATGACACGACGTAGAGGAAGTAGTCGTACGTCTTCACGATCCAACCGATCAAGCACCGAAACTACGGCACCTCCGAGTTCGAGCACACGTTCAGCTCGATGACGATCCCCGGACTCCGATCCAGCAAAGTGTCAGGGAAGAGTTTCGTCAGCACGACGGCGTGGTGACGATCTTGATGAACTACAGCAGCAGGGCTTCGCCTAAACTCCGCTACAGTATTATCGAGGAATATGGTGGCAGGGGGCACCGCACACGGCTAAGGAATCGATCACGAGGATCAACTTGTGTCAACTTGTGTGTTTAGAGGTGCCCCTGCCTCCGTATATAAAGGAGCCAAGGGGGGGAGGAGGCGCCGGCCAGGAGGAGGTGGCGCAGGAGGAGTCCTACTCCTACCGGGAGTAGGACTCCCCTCCAATCCTATTCCAACTAGGAATCCCCAAAGGGGGAAAGAGGAGAAGGGTGGCCGGCCACCTCTCCTAGTCCTAATAGGACTAGGGGAAGGGGGGAGGCGCGCAGCCCTGGTGGGCAGCCCTTTCACCTTTCCACTAAGGCCCATGAAGGCCCATATGGTTCCCGGGGGGTTCCGGTAACCTCCCGGTAACCCGGTAAAATCCCGATTTCACCCGGAACACTTCCGATGTCCAAACATAGACTTCCAATATATCAATCTTTATGTCTCGACCATTTCGAGACTCCTCGTCATGTCCGTGATCACATCCGGGACTCCGAACAACCTTCGGTACATCAAAATGCATAAACTCATAATATAACTGTCATCGTAACCTTAAGCGTGCGGACCCTACGGGTTCGAGAACAATGTAGACATGACCGAGACACGTCTCTGGTCAATAACCAATAGCGGGACCTGGATGCCCATATTGGCTCCTACATATTCTACGAAGATCTTTATCGGTCAGACCGCATAACAACATACGTTGTTCCCTTTGTCATCGGTATGTTACTTGCCCGAGATTCGATCGTCGGTATCCAATACCTAGTTCAATCTCGTTACCGGCAAGTCTCTTTACTCGTTCCGTAATACATCATCTCACAACTAACATATTAGTTGTAATGCTTGCAAGGCTTATGTGATGTGTATTACCGAGAGGGCCCAGAGATACCTCTCCGACAATCGGAGTGACAAATCCTAATCTCGAAATACGCCAACCCAACATCGACCATTGGAGACACCTGTAGTACTCCTTTATAATCACCCAGTTACGTTGTGACGTTTGGTAGTACCCAAAGTGTTCCTCCGGTAAACGGGAGTTGCATAATCTCATAGTCATAGGAACATGTATAAGTCATGAAGAAAGCAATAGCAACATACTAAACGATCGGGTGCTAAGCTAATGGAATGGGTCATGTCAATCAGATCATTCTACTAATGATGTGACCTCGTTAATCAAATAACAACTCATTGTTCATGGTTAGGAAACATAACCATCTTTGATTAACGAGCTAGTCAAGTAGAGGCATACTAGTGACACTCTGTTTGTCTATGTATTCACACATGTATTATGTTTCCGGTAAATACAATTCTAGCATGAATAATAAACATTTATCATGATTATAAGGAAATAAATAATAACTTTATTATTGCCTCTAGGGCATATTTCCTTCAGTCTCCCACTTGCACTAGAGTCAATAATCTAGATTACACTGTAATGAATCTAACACCCATGGAGCTTTGGTGCTGATCATGTTTTGCTCGTGGAAGAGGCTTAGTCAACGGGTCTGCAACATTCAGATCCGTATGTATCTTGCAAATCTCTATGTCTCCCACCTGGACTAGATCCCGGATGGAGTTGAAGCGTCTCTTGATGTGTTTGGTCCTTTTGTGAAATCTGGATTCCTTTGCCAAGGCAATTGCACCAGTATTGTCACAAAAGATTTTCATTGGACCCGATGCACTAGGTATGACACCTAGATCGGATATGAACTCCTTCATCCAGACTCCTTCATTTGCTGCTTCCGAAGCAGCTATGTATTCCGCTTCACATGTAGATCCCGCTACGACGCTTTGTTTAGAACTGCACCAACTGACAGCTCCACCGTTTAATGTAAACACGTATCCGGTTTGCGATTTAGAATCGTCCGGATCAGTGTCAAAGCTTGCATCAACGTAACCTTTTACGATGAGCTCTTTGTCACTTCCATATACGAGAAACATATCCTTAGTCCTTTTCAGGTATTTCAGGATGTTCTTGACCGCTGTCCAGTGATCCATTCCTGGATTACTTTGGTACCTCCCTGCTAAACTTATAGCAAGGCACACATCAGGTCTGGTACACAGCATTGCATACATGATAGAGCCTATGGCTGATGCATAGGGAACATCTTTCATATTCTCTCTATCTTCTGCAGTGGTCGGGCATTGAGTCTTACTCAATTTCACACCTTGTAACACAGGCAAGAACCCTTTCTTCGCTTGATCCATTTTGAACTTCTTCAAAATTTTGTCAAGGTATGTGCTTTGTGAAAGTCCAATTAAGCGTCTTGATCTATCTCTATAGATCTTAATGCCTAATATGTAAGCAGCTTCACCGAGGTCTTTCATTGAAAAACTTTTATTCAAGTATCCCTTTATGCTATCCAGAAATTCTATATCATTTCCAATCAGTAATATGTCATCCACATATAATATCAGAAATGCTACAGAGCTCCCACTCACTTTCTTGTAAATACAGGCTTCTCCGAAAGTCTGTATAAAACCAAATGCTTTGATCACACTATCAAAACGTTTATTCCAACTCCGAGAGGCTTGCACCAGTCCATAAATGGATCGCTGGAGCTTGCACACTTTGTTAGCTCCCTTTGGATCGACAAAACCTTCTGGTTGCATCATATACAACTCTTCTTCCAGAAATCCATTCAGGAATGCAGTTTTGACATCCATTTGCCAAATTTCATAATCATAAAATGCGGCAATTGCTAACATGATTCGGACGGACTTAAGCATCGCTACGGGTGAGAAGGTCTCATCGTAGTCAATTCCTTGAACTTGCCGAAAACCTTTTGCGACAAGTCGAGCTTTGTAGACAGTAACATTACCATCAGCGTCAGTCTTCTTCTTAAAAATCCATTTATTCTCAATTGCTTGCCGATCATCGGGCAAGTCAACCAAAGTCCATACTTTGTTCTCATACATGGATCCCATCTCAGATTTCATGGCTTCAAGCCACTTTACGGAATCTGGGCTCACCATCGCTTCTTCATAGTTCGTAGGTTCATCATGATCTAGTAGCATGACCTCCAGAACAGGATTACCGTACCACTCTGGTGCGGATCTTACTCTGGTTGATCTACGCGGTTCAGTAGTATCTTGATCTGAAGTTTCATGATCATTATCATTGGCTTCCTCACTAACTGGTGTAGGTGTCACTGAAACAGTTTTCTGTGATGAACTACTTTCCAGTAAGGGAGCAGGTACAGTTACCTCGTCAAGTTCTACTTTCCTCCCACTCACTTCTTTCGAGAGAAACTCCTTCTCTAGAAATGATCCATTCTTAGCAACGAATGTTTTGCCTTCGGATCTGTGATAGAAGGTGTACCCAACAGTTTCCTTTGGGTATCCTATGAAGACACATTTCTCCGATTTGGGTTCGAGCTTATCAGGTTGAAGCTTTTTCACATAAGCATCGCAGCCCCAAACTTTAAGAAACGACAACTTTGGTTTCTTGCCAAACCACAGTTCATAAGGCGTCGTCTCAACGGATTTTGATGGTGCCCTATTTAACGTGAATGCGGCCGTCTCTAAAGCATATCCCCAAAATGATAGCGGTAAATCAGTAAGAGACATCATAGATCGCACCATATCTAGTAAAGTACGATTACGACGTTCGGACACACCATTACGCTGTGGTGTTCCGGGTGGCGTGAGTTGCGAAACTATTCCACAGTTTTTCAAATGTACACCAAACTCGTAACTCAAATATTCTCCTCCACGATCAGATCGTAGAAACTTTATTTTCTTGTTACGATGATTTTCAACTTCACTCTGAAATTCTTTGAACTTTTCAAATGTTTCAGACTTATGTTTCATTAAGTAAATATACCCATATCTGCTTAAATCATCTGTGAAGGTGAGAAAATAACGATATCCGCCACGAGCCTCAATATTCATCGGGCCACATACATCGGTATGTATGATTTCCAACAAATCTGTTGCTCTCTCCATAGTACCGGAGAACGGTGTTTTAGTCATCTTGCCCATGAGGCACGGTTCGCAAGTACCAAGTGATTCATAATCAAGTGGTTCCAAAAGTCCATCGGTATGGAGTTTCTTCATGCGCTTTATACCGATATGACCTAAACGACAGTGCCACAAATAAGTTGCACTTTCATTATCAACTCTGCATCTTTTGGCTTCAACATTATGAATATGTGTATTACTACTATCGAGATTCAATAAAAATAGACCACTCTTCAAGGGTGCATGACCATAAAAGATATTACTCATATAAATAGAACAACCATTATTCTCTGATTTAAATGAATAACCGTCTCGCATTAAACAAGATCCAGATATAATGTTCATGCTCAACGCTGGCACCAAATAACAATTACTTAGGTCTAATATTAATCCCGAAGGTAGATGTAGAGGTAGCGTGCCGACTGCGATCACATCGACTTTGGAACCGTTTCCCACGCGCATCGTCACCTCGTCCTTTGCCAGTGCCCGCTTATTCTGTAGTCCCTGTTTCGAGTTGCAAATATTAGCAACAGAACCAGTATCAAATACCCAGGTGCTACTGCGAGCTCTAGTAAGGTACACATCAATAACATGTATATCACATATACCTTTGTTCACCTTGCCATCCTTCTTATCCGCCAAATACTTGGGGCAGTTCCGCTTCCAGTGACCAGTCTGCTTGCAGTAGAAGCACTCAGTTTCAGGCTTAGGTCCAGACTTGGGTTTCTTCTCTTGAGCAGCAACTTGCTTGCCGTTCTTCTTGAAGTTCCCCTTTTCTTCCCTTTGCCCTTTTTCTTGAAACTAGTGGTCTTGTTAACCATCAACACT
Organism: Triticum aestivum; assembly: GCF_018294505.1. Classification (NCBI taxonomy): domain Eukaryota; kingdom Viridiplantae; phylum Streptophyta; class Magnoliopsida; order Poales; family Poaceae; genus Triticum; species Triticum aestivum. The sequence continues at coordinate 382,636,336 of NC_057812.1, read as the reverse complement.
TGATGCTCCTTCTTGATTTCTACCTCCGCAGCTTTCAGCATTGCGAAGAGCTCGGGAATAGTCTTGTTCATCCCTTGCATATTATAGTTCATTACGAAGCTCTTGTAGCTTGGTGGCAGTGATTGGAGAATTCTGTCGATGACGCAATCATCCGGAAGATTAACTCCCAATTGAATCAAGTGATTATTATACCCAGACATTTTGAGTATATGCTCACTGACAGAACTGTTCTCCTCCATCTTGCAGCTATAGAACTTATTGGAGACTTCATATCTCTCAATCCGGGCATTTGCTTGAAATATTAACTTCAACTCCTGGAACATCTCATATGCTCCATGACGTTCAAAACGTCGTTGAAGTCCCGATTCTAAGCCGTAAAGCATGGCACACTGAACTATCGAGTAGTCATCAGCTTTGCTCTGCCAGACGTTCATAACATCTGGCGTTGCTCCAGCAGCAGGCCTGGCACCCAGCGGTGCTTCCAGGACGTAATTCTTCTGTGCAGCAATGAGGATAATCCTCAAGTTACGGACCCAGTCCGTGTAATTGCTACCATCATCTTTCAACTTTGCTTTCTCAAGGAACGCATTAAAATTCAACGGAACAACAGCACGAGCCATCTATCTACAATCAACATAAACAAGCAAGATACTATCAGGTACTAAGTTCATGATAATATTTAAGTTCAATTAATCATATTATTTAAGAACTCCCACTTAGATAGACATCCCTCTAATCCTCTAAGTGATTACGTGATCCAAATCAACTAAACCATAACCGATCATCACGTGAGATGGAGTAGTTTTCAATGGTGAACATCGTTATGTTGATCATATCTACTATATGATTCACGCTCGACCTTTCGGTCTCCGTGTTCCGAGGCCATATCTGCATATGCTAGGCTCGTCAAGTTTAACCTGAGTATTCTGCGTGTGCAAAAACTGGCTTGCACCCGTTGTAGATGGACGTAGAGCTTATCACACCCGATCATCACGTGGTGTCTGGGCACGACGAACTTTGGCAACGGTGCATACTCAGGGAGAACACTTCTTGATAATTTAATGAGAGATCATCTTATAATGCTACCGTCAATCAAAGCAAGATAAGATGCATAAAAAGATAAACATCACATGCAATCAATATAAGTGATATGATATGGCCATCATCATCTCGTGCTTGTGATCTCCATCTCCGAAGCACCGTCATGATCACCATCGTCACCGGCGCGACACCTTGATCTCCATCGTAGCATCGTTGTCGTCTCGCCAATCTTATGCTTTCACGACTATCACTACCGTTTAGTAATAAAGTTAAGCATTACATCGCGATTGCATTGCATACAATAAAGCGACAACCATATGGCTCCTGCCAGTTGCCGATAACTTGGTTACAAAACATGATCATCTCATACAATAAAATTCAGCATCATGCCTTGACCATATCACATCACAACATGCCCTGCAAAAACAAGTTAGACGTCCTCTACTTTGTTGTTGCATGTTTTACGTGGCTGCTACGGGCTTAAGTAAGAACCAATCTCACCTACGCATCAAAACCACAACGATAGTTTGTCAAATAGACTCCGTTTTAACCTTCGCAAGGACCGGGCGTAGCCATACTTGGTTCAACTAAAGTTGGAGAGACAGTCGCCCGCAAGCCATCTCTGTGCAAAGCACGTCGAGGGAACCGGTCTCGCGTAAGCGTACGCGTAAGGTTGGTCTGGGTCGTCTCGTCCAACAATACCGCCGAACCAAAATATGACATGCTGGTAGGCAGTATGACTTGTATCGTCCACAACTCACTTGTGTTCTACTCGTGCATATAACATCAACATCAATAACCAGGCTCGGATGCCACTGTTGGGTTTCGTAGTAATTTCAAAAAATTTCCTACGCGCACACAGGATCATGTGATGCATAGCAACGAGAGGAGAGTGTTGTCTACGTACCCAACGCAGACCGACTGCGGAAGCGATGACACGACGTAGAGGAAGTAGTCGTACGTCTTCACGATCCAACCGATCAAGCACCGAAACTACGGCACCTCCGAGTTCGAGCACACGTTCAGCTCGATGACGATCCCCGGACTCCGATCCAGCAAAGTGTCGGGGAAGAGTTTCGTCAGCACGACGGCGTGGTGACGATCTTGATGAACTACAGCAGCAGGGCTTCGCCTAAACTCCGCTACAGTATTATCGAGGAATATGGTGGCAGGGGGCACCGCACACGGCTAAGGAATCGATCACGAGGATCAACTTGTGTCAACTTGTGTGTTTAGAGGTGCCCCTGCCTCCGTATATAAAGGAGCCAAGGGGGGAGGAGGCGCCGGCCAGGAGGAGGTGGCGCAGGAGGAGTCCTACTCCTACCGGGAGTAGGACTCCCCTCCAATCCTATTCCAACTAGGAATCCCCAAAGGGGGAAAGAGGAGAAGGGTGGCCGGCCACCTCTCCTAGTCCTAATAGGACTAGGGGAAGGGGGGAGGCGCGCAGCCCTGGTGGGCAGCCCTTTCACCTTTCCACTAAGGCCCATGAAGGCCCATATGGTTCCCGGGGGGTTCCGGTAACCTCCCGGTAACCCGGTAAAATCCCGATTTCACCCGGAACACTTCCGATGTCCAAACATAGACTTCCAATATATCAATCTTTATGTCTCGACCATTTCGAGACTCCTCGTCATGTCCGTGATCACATCCGGGACTCCGAACAACCTTCGGTACATCAAAATGCATAAACTCATAATATAACTGTCATCGTAACCTTAAGCGTGCGGACCCTACGGGTTCGAGAACAATGTAGACATGACCGAGACACGTCTCTGGTCAATAACCAATAGCGGGACCTGGATGCCCATATTGGCTCCTACATATTCTACGAAGATCTTTATCGGTCAGACCGCATAACAACATACGTTGTTCCCTTTGTCATCGGTATGTTACTTGCCCGAGATTCGATCGTCGGTATCCAATACCTAGTTCAATCTCGTTACCGGCAAGTCTCTTTACTCGTTCCGTAATACATCATCTCACAACTAACATATTAGTTGTAATGCTTGCAAGGCTTATGTGATGTGTATTACCGAGAGGGCCCAGAGATACCTCTCCGACAATCGGAGTGACAAATCCTAATCTCGAAATACGCCAACCCAACATCGACCATTGGAGACACCTGTAGTACTCCTTTATAATCACCCAGTTACGTTGTGACGTTTGGTAGTACCCAAAGTGTTCCTCCGGTAAACGGGAGTTGCATAATCTCATAGTCATAGGAACATGTATAAGTCATGAAGAAAGCAATAGCAACATACTAAATGATCGGGTGCTAAGCTAATGGAATGGGTCATGTCAATCAGATCATTCTACTAATGATGTGACCTCGTTAATCAAATAACAACTCATTGTTCATGGTTAGGAAACATAACCATCTTTGATTAACGAGCTAGTCAAGTAGAGGCATACTAGTGACACTCTGTTTGTCTATGTATTCACACATGTATTATGTTTCCGGTAAATACAATTCTAGCATGAATAATAAACATTTATCATGATTATAAGGAAATAAATAATAACTTTATTATTGCCTCTAGGGCATATTTCCTTCACTGAGCACCGCAAGATCGAACCCATCACAAAGCACCTCTTCTGATTGCAAGAAAAATCAATCTAGTTGGCCAAACCAAACCAAAGTTTCAGAGAAGAAATACAAGGCTATAAAGATCATGCCTAAAAGAGTTCAATAAAGACTCAAATAATATTCATGGATAGATCTGATCATAAACTTACAATTCATCATATCCCAACAAACACACCGCAAAAAGGCATTACATCAAATAGATCTCCAAGAACATCGAGGAGAACATTGTATTGAAGATTAAAAAGAGAGAAGAAGCCATCTCGGTCCCGGAGGTCTGTGGTAAACTACTCACGCATCATCGGAGAAGCAACAAGGATGATGAAGAACCCCTCTATGATCGTTGACCCCTCCGGCTGTGCTGGAAAAGGCCTCTAGATTGGATCTCGTGGTTCTGAAACTTGCGGTGGCTGGAAAAGTGTTTCATCGACTCCCCTAAGGTTTTTTGGATTTTAGAGTATTTATAGAGCTGAAGGTCGGTGGAGAAGCTTCTCGTGGGCCCCACTACCCACCAGGGTGCGCCTGGGGCCTCTGGCGCGCACTGGGACCTAGTGGGCCCCACGAGCCTCCTTTGATGCACTTCTTGGCCTCCTGGGTGTCTTCTGGGCAGAAAAAGTCTTCAAAAAGTTTCATGGCATTTGGACTCTGTTTGGTATTTATTTTCTGTGAAGTAAAAACCAAGCAAAAAATAACAACTGGCACTGGGCACTATGTCAATAGGTTAGTCACAAAAAATAATATAAAGTTGCTAGCAAATGGGTATAGATCATCCAAGATTGATACTTTAATAGCATGAAACAATAAAAAAACTGTAGATACGTTGGAGACGTATCAGGGGGTGGGCGAGAGGTGGGGGCGGGCCCCCCGGCTTGGTTCCTCCCGGGTCGCCCGACTCGAGTGACGCGGGGGTCGGGCGACCAAATTCATCTCTACTCCTAATATAATACTATACTCCTATAAAAGCTGCCTCATCCCTACTTCTATAAAAATTGAGTTGGTGATGATGGTGTCATCAGATCTGAATCGAACACATAGGAAGCAATCTATGGCAACTTCACAAAAACTGCTTGGCACTTTGTTAACATTTGTAGAAAACCCTTCTCAACCTCATCTCGCCCCGACTCATCAAGCCATCTGAAAAAAGAGCATTATACAACCACCGGCCCACAACATTGGAATCGACCTGGCGCGATAACCGTTGATGGTGCCATCCACTGATGGCTCTATATTTTACGTATTTTTAGAGCACATTTGTTGCATGTTCTCTTCATATATCACACTGGTACAATGAGCTGCTATACCAACGGTTTTTAACCCTTTTCCATGGCGGCATTTTAAACCGTCGCCTAGTGAGTGTGGGTGATACAGGGGTACCTCCCAAACAACCCAGAAACCATCGGGGATAGGCCCTTCGGTCACACACGCTACGCAAAATGAGCTCATGTGTGGTCGGGCTAGTCATCACATACAATTATACAGGCCCAATAGTTTCATTCGTAAGTACATCCCACACAGTGAATCCCAGAGAAACGTTTCCCTTCGTATGTACAACCCAAACAGTCAATACACGGAATACGTTTTCGTTTGTATGTACATCCCACATAGTCAATCCAAGAAGAACATTTCCGTTCGTATGTACATCCCACACAATGAATCCCAGACAAACATTTCTGTTCGCACGCACGTCACACACAATTTTCCCCATCAATCGTTTGTGATAGCGTTGCCTTGCAGACAATATTAACAATTTTATCATTTACATTATTGAATGCATCATGCGCGGTGCGTAGAAGAAACCATGTGGCATAGGTTGTCCATCACACACACTTTTTATATGGAAAACATTTGCGCAAGGTGGCCTAACGCATACAATTTTATAGAGGAAGTAGTGTGTGATTGTTCATTGATCCAACATGTTTTCTTCCCAGAAACTGTATGCATTGTTTGAGGTCACCGCCCATGGTGTTTTCTCAATAACCGTTTGCAATAGAAAAAACCCCAATTAGCATGCTAATTGGCCTATTATTAATAATCAATTTATTAATCAAATTGACATTTCATATTAAGCACACAATATATTTCATTCTCATATTACGGAAGCAGGATTTCATAATTGAAATACATCAGAGTACAACATCATATAGCTTCAACACTCAGTTACAGCACATAGGCATATATCTAGCTACCCCATTACACAACTGCACCAGCATCAAGTTTCACATGAAACATTTATAACCTTTGGAAATTAGCATCATAGACGACACATAGACAGATGAATCTCATCTAAAAAATTGTTGAAGCGGAAGGAAAATATTGAGCCTTCATTGATGTTGAAGGTCTTTGCAACTTTAGGCCAGTGCATGTGGATGATTGACCGTCCATCCTTCGTCCTCTTCTGGAAGACTTCAATATTGTACCGTGGGTGTTGTATGAATAGTTTCCCTCGCCTCCTGACCATACATATGGTTTGAGTGGTAATCATCAGTGAACTGCTTTGAAAAGGCCTGAAACAAGGATATGCATAAATATCTTCTCTAGATTTGAAATGGCGCAACGGAATAAAAAATACAAGGTATAATAGTTAGTACCATCCTGTAGTGCACTGATGTCTTCTTCATTGTGCAGACAAAGATCGTGTTGTTTTTTGTCGCTAGTTTCTTTATCCTAACAATATTTCTGAGTTTCTTGACTTGACTGATATTTGATATGTCTCCATCGTATCTACTTTTCCAAACTCTTTTGCCCTTGTTTTGGACTCTAATTTGCATGATTTGAATGAAACTAACCCGGACTGATGTTGTTTTCAGCAGAATTGCCATGGTGTTATTTTTGTGCAGAAATAAAAGTTCTCGGATTGACCTGAAAATTTATGGGGAATATTTTTGGAATATATAAAAATATTGGTGCAAGAATCAACCAGAGGGGGCCACCTAGAGGCCACAAGCCCTAGGGGCGCGCCATGAAGGCTTGTGGCCCCCCTAGAGCTCCTCCGACTCTAATTCCAACTCTATAAGTACCTATTCGCGAAGAAAAAAATCGGAGCGAAGGATTCATCGCGTTTTAAGATACAGAGCCGCTGCCACCTCCCGTTCTTCATCGGGAGGGCTGATCTGGAGACCGTTCGGGGCTCCGGAGAGGGGGATTCCTCGCCATCATCATCACCAACCTTCCTCCATAACCAATTTCACGATGCTCACCGCCGTGCGTGAGTAATTCCATCGTAGTCTTGCTGGACGGTGATGGGTTGGATGAGATTTCTCATGTAATTGAGTTAGTTTTGTTAGGGTTTGATCCCTAGTATCCACTAGGTTCTGATATTGATGTTGTTATGATTTTTCTATGCTTAATGCTTGTCACTAGGGCCCGAGTTCCATGATTTTAGACTTGAACCTATTATGTTTTCATGAATATATGTGAGTTCTTGATCCTATCTTGCAAGTTGTAGACACCTATTACGAGTTATGATCCGCATACCCCAAGGTGACAATAATTGGGATTATTTCCAATGATTACCGTAGTTTGATGAGTTCATGTATTCACTAGTGCTAATGCTTTGGTCCGGTTTTCTGTTAAAAGGAGGCCTTAATTTTGAAATTACTACGTTCCCCAACATTAATATCCCTTAGTTTCCATTAGGACCCTGCTGCCATAGGAGGGTAGGACAAAAGATGTCACGCAAGTTCTTTTCCATAAGCATGTATGACTATATACGGAATACATGCCTACATTATATTGATGAATTGGAGCTAGTTCTGTGTCACCCTAGGTTGTAACTGCTGCATGATGAATATCATCAAACACAATTATCATTGCCGACCCATTGCCAACGAGCTTTTCACATATTGATCTTTTCTAAGTTACTTTCATTGCTACTGCTATTACAATCACTATAAAATTGCTACTGTTACTTCTGCCACCGTTACGGTCACTTCCATAGTACTTTGCTACTAAATACTTTGCTACATATATTAAGTCTTTCAGGTGTGGTTGAATTTCCAACTCAGCTGCTAATACTCGTGAATATTCTTTGGCTCCCCTTGTGTCGAATCAATAAATTTGGGTCAAATACTCTACCCTTGAAAACTGTTGTGATCCCCTATACTTGTGGGTTATCAAGACCTTTTTCTGGTGCCGTTGCCGGGGAGCATAGCTCTATTCTCCGAGTCACTTGGGATTTATATCTGCTGATCACTATGAGGAATCTGAAAGATACCAGAACCAAGATTTTCCCTCACTGTGAGGGGAGGTAAGGAATTGCCATCTAGCTTTGCACTTGATTCACCTTTTGTTTTGAGTAAACTTGCGACTCCTACACGTGCTATTGATTCTGATATATCGCATGTTATTGATGATGCTACTTCAGCTATGAATGATGCTTATGATGCTACAACTTTGCTTGGTAATACTGTGCCACTGGGTGAATTTCTTGATGAACAACTTGCTAGAGCTAAAAATATTGAGTATGCTGAAGATGATGATATTTCTGAAACTGATGAAATTATTGAAACTGGACACTTTGAAACACTTGTTAGACCTAGCTCTCCTAGATATGAATTACCTGTTATGCCTGAGGGTTATGTCATGGATGGAGAGATAGCTAGGGACTTTCTTGCTTGTAAGGATAGAGATGATCTTAAGAAATCGTTATGCAACACCACATAAACATGTCCTGCACACAAAGAACAAATACTTGCAACCCGACGTAAGAGAGGGGTTGTCAATCTCTCACGGGTAAAAAGATAGGTAAAATTGTAGTAGATTGGATAAATAGATCTCGCGGGAGCGCGAGATAAAATAAACAATAATAAATTGCAGCAAGGTATTTTTGTATTTTTGGTTTAATAGATCTTAAAATAAAAGCAAATAAAAATATATCGTGAAGGCAAATATAATAAAGAAGAGACTCGGGGGCCGTAGATTTCACTAGTGGCTTCTCTCGAGAAAAATAGCATACGGTGGGTAAACAAATTACTATTGGGAAATTGATAGAACTTCAAATAATCATGACGATATCCAGGAAATGATCATTATATAGGCATCACGTCCAAGATTAGTAGATTGACTCCTGCCTGCATCTACTACTATTACTCCACACGTCGACCGCTATCCAGCATGCATCTAGTGTATTATGTTCATGGATAAATGGAGTAATGCAATAGGAACGATGAGATGATGTAGACAAGATCTATTTATGTAGAAATAGACCTCATCTTGTTATCCTTAATAACAACGATACATACGTGTCGGTTCCCCTTTTGTCACTGGGATCAAGCACCGTAAGATCGAACCCATCTCAAAGCACCTCTTCCCATGGCAAGAAAAATCGATCTAGTTGGCCTAACTAAACCAAAGATTCGAAGAAGAAATACAAGGCTATAAGTAATCATGCATATAAGAGATCAAAAGACTCAAATAACTTCCATAGATAAAAACATAGATCGGAACATAAACTCAAAGTTCATCGGATCCCAACAAACACACCGCAAAAAGAGTTACATCATATGGATCTCCAAGAGACCATTGTATTGAGAATCAAACGAGAGAGAGGAAGCCATCTAGCTACTAACTATGGACACGAAGGTCTACAATGAACTACTCACGCATCATCGGGAGAGGCACCAATGAGGATGATGAACCCCTCCGTGACGGTGTCTAAATTGGATCTGGTGGTTCTGGAACTTGCGGCGGCTGGAATTGATTTTTGTCGACTCCCCTAGGGTTTCTAGAATATTGGGGTATTTATAGAGCAAAGAGGCGGTGCGGGAGGCCACTGAGGTGGGCACAACCCACCAGGGTGCGCCTGGGCCCCCCAGGCACGCCCAGGTGTGTTGTGCTCCCCACGGGGCACCCCTCTGGTACTTCTCTGGCCCATCTTGCATCTAGTGTATTATGGTCATTGAGAAACGGAGTAATGCAATAAGAACGATGACATGATGTAGACAAGATCTATCTATGTAGAGATAGACTCCATCATCTTATCCTTAGTAGCAACAATACATACGTGTCGGTTCCCCTTCTGTCACTGGGATCAAGCACTATAAGATTGAACCCACTACAAAGCACCTCTTCCCATTGCAAGATAAATAGATCAAGTTGGACAAACAAAACCCAAATATCGGAGAAGAAATATGAGGCTATAAGCAATCATGCATATAAGAGATCAAAGAAACTGAAATAACTTTCATGGATATAAAAAGATGGATCTGATCATAAACTCAAAGTTCATCCGATCCCAACAAACACACCACAAAAAGAGTTACATCATATGGATCTCCAAGAGACCATTGTATTGAGAATCAAACGAGAGAGAGAGAGAAAGCCATCTAGCTACTAACTACAGACCCGAAGGTCTACAAAGAACTACTCACACATCATCGGAGAGGCACCAATGGAAGTGGCGAACCCCTCCGTGATGGTGTCTAGATTGGATCTGGTGGTTCTGGACTCTGCGGCGGCTGGAATTGATTTTCCTCAACTCCCCTAGGGTTTCTATAATATTGGGGTATTTATAGAGAAAAGAGGCAGTCTGGGGGGGCACCCGAGGTGGGCACAACCCACCAAGGCGCGCCTGGGCCTCCTGGCGCGCCCTGGTAGGTTATGCTCTCCTCGGAGTACCCCCACGCGCATCCTTGGCCCATTAGGTGTCTTCTGGTCCATAAAAAATCTCCGTGAAGTTTTGTTGCATTTGGACTCCGTTTGGTATTGATTTTCTATGATATAAAAAACATGAAAAAAACAGCAACTGACACTTGGCACTATGTCAATAGGTTAGTACCAAAAAATGATATAAAATGACTATAAAATGATTATAAAACATCCAAGATTGATAATATAATAGCATGGAATAATAAAAAATTATAGATACATTGCAGACGTATCAGCATCCCCAAGCTTAACTCCTACTCGTCCTCGAGGCAGGTAATTGATAAAAACAGAATTTTTGATGTGGAATGTTGCCTAACATGTCATATCATGTTATTTTCTTCGTAACATGGACATTTGGACTTTTATATTGTTCAAAGCAATAGTTTAGTTTTGACATGAAAACTTAAATACTCAAGCATATCAACAAGCAACCATGTCTTTCAAAATATCAACGCTAAAATAAGCTATCCCTAGCCCATCATGCTCAATCATTGATCCATTCATGAAACACACTCGCATATTAACTACACCCAATGCTCAAGTATGATCATAGTGCCTCCTAGTTGGTGCTTTTGTAAGAGAAGATGGAGACTCAAATTCAAAATAAAAATTGCATAAAGTAAAAGAAATGCCCTTCGTAGAGGGAAGTAGGGATTTGTAGAGGTGTCAGAGCTCAAAGCGAAAAACTTAGAGATAAAAACATTTTGGGAGGTGTGTCCTTCCCACCAACGAAAACGACTTAGAGTTCCCAACACTTTCCATGCTAGATATATCATAGGCGGTTCCCAAACAGAAAATAAAATTTATTCTTTTTCCACCATACTTTCACTTTCCATGGCTAACCGTATCCACGGGTGCCTTCCATACCAACACTTTCCAAGTAATTTATTAAGACAACATAAAGTAAATTCATTTTTCATTTCGGGACTAGGTGTAACGCCCCGAGACCGTTGCGCCAGGTGTCTTCCAGTTATTCGTTGTCGTTGCCTTATCATTTGTTTGTGTGGCATGCATTTCATATCATGTCATCATGTGCATCGCATTTGCATACATGTTCGCCTCTTGCATCCGAGCATTTTCCCCGTTGTCTATTTTGCAATCCGGCACTCATATGTCCTCCGGCGCCCTCTTTTGTCTCTTTTCGTGTGCGGGTGTTTAACATTCTCGGATTGGACCGAGATTTGCCAAGTGGCCTTGGTTCACTACCGGTAGACCGCCTGTCAAGTTTCGTGCCATTTGGAGTTCGTTTGATACTCCAACGGTTAACCGGGAAACCGTAAAGGCCTCGTTTGTGTTGCAGCCCAACACCCCTCCAAAGTGGCCCAATAACAATCCAAACCCAATCCAGCCTCTCGGTCGTTCGATCAGGATCGCGTGGCCGAAAACCGCACCTCATTTGGTCTCTCCTAGCTCCCCCTACCTATATATTTGCACCTTCCCCCAAAATTTCGCGGTACAAACCCTAGTCTACTTCCTCTCCGCGCCGCCGGACAAAAACTACACCGACGGACATGTCTGCCGCTACCGTCCGCCCTCACCCGCGCCGCCACGTGGCGTCCACCGCCGCCGTGCGCTGCCGGCCCGCTCAGCCCTCGCGGGGCCCGCCCGAGCCCGAGCCGCCCGCCGCTGCGGCCCGCGCCCCGCGCAGCCGCCCGGCCCCGCCGCCCGCTCCCGCTCGCCGGCCACCACCGCTCCGCCGCGCCGCCTGCGCGCCTCGCCCCGCCGCTCGCCGGCGCCAGCCCACGTCGCCTCCCCGCCGGGATCCGGCCGGATCCGTCGATCCCCACCATCTCCGGCCATCCTCCGGCGAGATCCGCCCGGGTGGATGAGATCCACCCGTTCGCAGGATCCAAACGCGCCTCCCACGCCCTGCATCTCCCCATCCCGCTCGTCCCCGTCCACTTTTCCCCGGAGGTTGATTTTCTCTAAGTCCTGTAATTTTTGCATTATATTGCTCTGATCATCATGCCATATCTCCATGTGTGTTGCTCCGTTTGCTGCGTGTAATATATCAAAATTTTCATCATGATGTCCTCTTCATTTTGTTCCATTGTGCCATGTTTGTTTGAGTCCATCTTGATGCCCTAATTTCTGTTGCAAGAGTACTTCATAATGTTAGGTGCTGATTCTTAGTAGTTTATGAGCATTTGTCATTTTTGCCATGATTATTGTGTGCTGCATATGAACTTGAGCCCTACATGTCTTTTGGGCTATGCCATGCCATCTTTAGAGGGGCGTATGCCATGTATTTTTGTGATCAATGTGGTGACTAGCACAAGCATGCAAAGTAGCTCTCGTGAAGTTGCTGATTTCAGGGACTTAGAATTTCACTAGGTCTTTGCTCTGCTGTTATTTTTATCCATGTATTCATGTTGCTACAGAGAGATCCATGCTCCTTTTGAGATATGGTTATGCTCTATCCATCCATGTCCTTGGTTGAATTTATGGAGTGCCCTAGCATGACTCAATCTTGCTCTACTTTTGCTATAAAATGTTCCTGGCAGATTGTTTATGTGTTAATCAATTTTGCCAAGGTTGTTGTAGTTGATCCATGCATGTTATGAGTTTGTTCTTGCTTTGGTTATCTTGATGAACTTGTCTTATTGCTGGTAGTATGCTTAGTTTATCATGCAATGCCTTATGTTGAGTGAATCGAGCTCGCAAACATGCCTTCATAATTCTGTTTATGCCATGTCCAGTTTTCTGCGAAGTCTGAATCTGTTAACGAAACTTGCTATGTTTACATGGGTGTCATCTTATCTTTTGATCCTTTTTGGCTTATGGTCAGTAAGGGACTTTTGTTATATGCTTTGAGTATATTCATGCCATTCCTTGTATTGCTATGATATGATCCTGTAGCATGTTGTTATATTGCTCTGAACATTGCTTCCTGATGTTAATTCCTGGCATGTTGTTATTTTCACTAAGTTTGTGATGCTGTTATCTTTTCCACTTTTGCCATGCTTGTTTGAACCTGCTATTATGTGAATTAGCCGTAGCTCAGTGTTCATCTTTTGTCAAGCATCTTGAGTATATCACTGCCATGTGCTTTGTTGCTATGTTGGAGTGCAGTATCTTAGTTTCTTCTTGCATTCTAGATGACATCGTGCTGTAAATCGCAGAATTTGTGCCATTCTTGTTTTGCTTGCCATTTGCAAATCGTGCATCCGATTCCGGTGATCTTTATATCGATTTCGACCGAAATCACCTCATCTTTCTAGCGGCGCACTTGGTTTGCCAAGTTGGGGTCTGGTTCAATCTTTTCCTTCCGGAGCCCGCATATGCATTGCATAGCACATCCCACATATCATGCCATGTTTTGCATCATGTTGCTTGCGCATTGCACCGTGGTTGATTGTCGTTTCCTTTGCTTGTGTTCTTGCTTTGGGTAGAGCCGGGAGATGAGTACATGTTTGAGTAACCTGTTGAGTACATTTATGAGGATCAAGCTTTTGTCTTCTCGGAGAACTTTGCAGGCAAGATGAACATACCCTCGAAATCACTTCTATCTTTGCTTGCTAGTTGCTCGCTCTTTTGCTGTGCCGCGATACCTACCACTTGCTATATCATGCCTCCCATATTGCCATGTCAAGCCTCTAGCCCACCTTGTCCTAGCAAACCATTGTTTGGCTATGTTACCGCTTTGCTCAGCCCCTCTTATAGCGTTGTTAGTTGCAGGTGAAGATGAAGTTTGTTCCTTGTTGGAACTTGGATTTTGTTGGGATATCATTATTATATCTTGTTTACCTTAATGCACCTATATACTTGGTAAAGGATGGAAGGCTCGGCCTTATGCCTGGTGTTTTGTTCCACTCTTGCCGCCCTAGTTTTCGTCATACCAGTGTTATGTTCCTTAATTTTTGTTCCTTACGCAGTTGGGTTATAATGGGAACCCCTTGACAGTTCGCTTTGAATAAAACTCCTCCAGCAAGGCCCAACCTTGGTTTTACCATTTGCCACCTAAGCCTTTTTTCCTTGGGTGCTTCAGACTCAAGGGTCATCTTTATTTTAAACCCCCGGGCCAGTGCTCCTTTGAGTGTTGGTCCAACCTGTCAGCAGCCGGTGACCACCAGGGGCAACTCTGGGTTGGCCTACCTGAATCTTGGACAATCCAGTGTGCCCTGAGAACGAGATATATGCAGCTCCTATCGGGATTTGTCGGCACATTCGGGCGGCTTTGCTGGTCTTGTTTTACCATTGTCAAAATGTCTTGTAACCGGGATTCTGAGCCTGATCGGGTCTTCCTAGGAGAAGGAATATCCCTCGTTGATCGTGAGAGGTTGTGATGGGCTAAGTTGGGACACCCCTGCAGGGTTTTGAACTTTCGAAAGCCGTGCCCGCGGTTATGGGCAGATGGGAATTTGTTAATGTCCGGTTGTAGAAAACTCGACACTTAACTTAATTAAAATGCATCAACCGCGTGTGTAGCCGTGATGGTCTCTTTCCGGCGGAGTCCGGGAAGTGAACACGGTTTTGGAGTTATGTTTGAACGTAAGTAGTTTCAGGATCACTTATTGATCACTTCTAGTTCACAACCGTTGCTTTGTTTCTCTTCTCGCTCTTATTTGCGTAAGTTAGCCACCATATATGCTAGTGCTTGCTGCAGCTCCACCTCACTACCTTTTCCTACCCATAAGCTTAAATAGTCTTGATCACGAGGGTGTGAGATTGATGAGTCCCCGTGACTCACAGATTACTTCCAAAAACAGTTGCAGGTGCCGTGGATACCAGTGCAGGTGACGCAACTGAGCTCAAGGAGGAGCTCGATGAAGATCGTGCTCGTTGTGTTGTTTCATTTCCAGTTGATCAGTAGTAGAGCCCAGTCGGGGCGATCGGGGATCTAGCATTAGGGGTGGTCTTCTTTTATTTTGGTTCCATAGTTGGACCTTGATTGTATTCTGGATGATGTAATGTTATATTCATGTATTGTGTGAAGTGGCGATTGTAAGCCAACTCTTTATCTCTATCTTATTCAGTACATGGGATGTGTAAAGATTACCCCTCTTGCGACATGCCTACTATGCGGTTATGCCTCTAAGTCGTGCTCCGACACGTGGGAGATATAGCCGCATCGTGGGTGTTACACTAGGCATCCCTAATACATTTGCCTTACTCCCATGCAATCACTACAAAAAAGAGACACTTCTGTGATGATACGTGTTTGTCACAGTAGGTCACATTTTCTGTCATGCATGTACATCCATGACAATTTTATGACAGAATCAAGATAGTCATACCTGTGCTGTCGTAGAAGTGTTCCATGACATTACCAAAATTATCATCACGGAAGTGTCAACTTCCATGATGATAAATCGCACATCATAGAAGTGCTTTCGTCAAGGGTGATCGACATGTGGCATCCACCATAACGGGTCGCCGTTACGCTATTGGGTCCGATTTTGGATGCGATAACCCATTAACAGCCCTGACCAATGAGGATTTTCCACGTGTAAAATTGTCATTGGCTAGAGGAAACACGTGTTGGCTCACCGTTGGGACAGATGTCATCCATTCATTGGACAGGAGGCACCTATGATACGTCGACACGTGGCACGGCCCAACAAAGGCCCATATAGGTTAAAAGGCCGGCCCAGTCAAAGGCCCTTATTACTTACTCAGGTACTAGTGGGCCAGCCCAATAACGACCTGTTTAATAAGGCCCATTTATGGCCTAAAGCCAGATCTGGCCCATTAATTGTTCACCGGATATTTGGGCCCAATTACGGCCTAGTGACTTTCGGCCTGTTAGAGGCCCGATGTAGACATGGGCCCATTTCAGCCCGGTGTGTCTTTCGGCCTGGGAATGGAACGTGCTGCCCATGGGCCATATATGGTCCGACGCTACATCCAGCCCACTAACGGCCCATGATAAAGGTGGTAACAGTTCAACCCAACGTGACTTTGGGCCTGTTAAAGGCATGTCGTATAATTCGGCCCGTTGATGCATGTACTAAGCTTTCGGCCTCTTAAAGGCCCATGATATCAGTGGGCCAACTCAGGCCCGAAATATGTTTCGGCCTGGTCACGACCCGTCATATAACTAGGCCTAAAAAGACCCGGTCTACCTTTCAGCCTTCTGAAGGCCCATCGACGACTAGTGAAAATTGAGGCCCAACATGAATTTCGGCCTGCTAAAGGCCCATGGTTTCTTCTAGGCCGTAACAAGCCACCAGAATATTCAGCATGTTAATGGCCCAACGCTACATGGGCCAAACTAAGCGTTGGGTCCACAAAAGGCCCAACTAAAATTTGGGCTGAATATAGGTCGGAGTAAGTTGTGGGCCTGGCGCAAAGTGTGAAGGCCCCAATGGCCATTCAGGCCCAAGAAAGATGCAGGCCGGCGCAATTGTGGCCCGCTAAAAACCAGGACCGTTAGAGGCGAATGTTTCGGCCCGGTCGACTACATCAGATTTTTTTCAGATAGCGAATGATGGTAGTAACTAGTAGGAATTAAGAACAAACCTACTCTATACAATAAATAAATTACGGCATAGTAACTTAGAATAAACCTACACTATACAATAAAGGATTTATGGTATATTACATCCACTGGGCATCAGAGTTCGCCACCAGTGATTATAAAGTGCAATGAAGAAGCAGATTACAAAAACTGGGCACCATTGTAGCGTAACAAAATAATACTGAACCGAGACCACTTCCAAGACAGTTCAAGAAAGGTTAGCCTTGTGCGGGAAGTACTGCGCAAGCTGCTGAGCAAGGCTGTGAGACCGGCCAAGCATGTCGGTCATAGCTTCCAGGTGTAGCTATTTAGCAATGAGGTTCTCATTGGTGTTCTCCGCAATCTTTCTTAGAGATAGGACTTCAAGTTGAAGTTGAGTTGTAGAATGCCTTTCTGCTAGAACTTGGGATTGAAGAAGTCGAACTGATTCAGACAGCGAATTCTGTGAGCTTGTCTGACTGCTAGTCTCAAGTAACTTGAACACTGCATCAAGACAAGACTTTGGGGTTGTCTCGCTATCTTCGAGATGTTTTGCCTTCTTTGCTGCAATATATGTTGGGTTTGTGTCACATCCTTCAGCAGACTTGTGCATGCCATCAGGCATATCACCCTGAAACAAGCAGAGAGATGACATGTTTTGCACGTGTATAAACAAAGATGATAACTGTGTTGTCAATTCCATAAAATTTCAAATTAGAAAATAAAGAGTAAGTTCAAAATATCAATAGCATTGGCATTGTTCATAATGCGGGGAGCTTCACCACACTACTGGATTACCATGTCAACATAACAAGCATATATGAAGGGCAAAGACAATCATTGTATCTATTTTGGTTAATGTGCATGGCATGTTGTTCATATCATCAGCCACATCAGTAAGACAAAATAGGAGATGACAAGGTGCAAACATGGGCTGCTTCACCACACACTGGATTATAGATCCACAAAAACAAGCATACATATAGGGCGTATTGAGTAATGTGCATGGTATGAATAAGGAATTTGGTTTTACAAGTAAAACTTGGAACTTACGATTGTTGCGAACATGCATTTTGATAGAAATAGCAACTAAACAGCAGTAAACGACAGGGAGTATGAGCAAATTAAACAATAGTTGAGGATAAGGGCTTTAGAAGGACTGACTTACATTAACAGTTAACACCGGCTTTATAATGCCCTTCTCCATGTCAAGGGAAGGGTAACTCAAGAATTTCAGCACGAAATCTTCTTCATAAGCATTGCCTGTACTCTACATTTTGTAGAGAGTAATTATAGATATGATAATACTGGAAGGGATAGAGGACAATGAAGATAAGATGCAGATTGATGCTACATAATCAACTACCAATCCCTGGAAGTACAAGCGTTACAGGACAAAATGTACTAACAAGAGCAATGGGCTACACTTCTGCACTGGCACTGTCTGTGTATTCAACTTTTTGGTAAGATTAAATATAGATCTGATATTTTTTTAGTAAATGGTGGGCGAGGGAGATAAGATGCAGAGTGCTACACAATGAACCAATCCCTCTTCCCATAATACAAGAGTGTTTTGAACAGTGGTGTACAGTATGAAACGTTCTTATATTATGGGACGGAGGGAGTAGCTGTTATGTAAGTACAGTGATAGACGATGTTCAGTCCTTACAAGAGGACTGCATAGCTAAACTCTTCAAAAGCATTGGGTTGATTCTAAATTTATGTAACAGTCCATACGGATCTTATAATGTCCAGCAAATGGACGTTAACGAGGCTAACATGTGCAGTGATGCTACATAATCAAACAGCTATGAAAGTAAGTATGGTCATATAGGGCAAGAGGCACTCACAAGAGCAATGTAGTGTGCAGTATAGTTGCGAGATTCTGTGGTCCCTTGAGAATGAATGTTCTTCTGCTAACAGTTTTTGTACAAGTGAGACGTTAAGGCAAATGCAGAAATGTAGTTCAAATTGTGATGTGATATCATAGATAGTACCTTACATTGCAGACGAGACCAATGTGTAACAAGATTATTCCAGACACTGTCTGATAAATGTAGCACCGGAGACTTCACGGAAATTTCGTTTAGAGGCTTGCCATCGAAGTGCGCTTGCCTCAGGTAGGAACGATACTTCATCAATGAGTGCTTTAAAAGTGCAACCAACCCTTGCTCGTCTTGACAATCTAGTTTGGTCCTCGCCTATTTAAAAGAATGAAATCTTGTGTCTTCTGTCAGCAGAAACATATGCAGTAATTACCATGAATAACATTAGTACATTACTTACGCATAAGTTGCGGACGAAGACTGGAAATTCTTCTGTGTCTGCGGTATAATCTTTCCATGAAGGAAAGATGCACACAAAGTTCCTGACAACAATATAAGCTTCATCTTCTAAACTGGGAAGAAATGGAACATGGGTCCTATTTGCTGCAATTGGGGATCTCTCTAGTTCGAAAAGGGATGGAATGGGGGTTTTACGCCATAGAGCTGGTGCTGCAGTTGGGGTCTACTGAGTTGGGGCATCAGAAATGACTAGTGTAGTAGGGCTAGAGTCTGCTAGAGTTGGGGTGTTTTGTGGGTCATGTGATATTGCAACTACACCTAATGGGCTATTTGATTTATCAGGTGTCACTACATTTTCCAAATACTTTGCTCATGCTCCTCCGCGATCAGCAATCACCCTCTTCCTTTTGAACGTCTGATACACAAGAACAACATTTGAATGGATAAATATGGTATGATGACAGATGGAATATGTACTGAAAATGGATAGGTAGAGCGTATTCACATACACGATGTGTAAACTAAGCTAATGGCAATGCAACAAATTAGAAACAATGCAAAGCATCAGTTGCAAGATATGTGCAACCAATATAACCTTGGAAAGTTAGAGCAAGCACCTTGATGGGTGAATAAGATAGGGCATCTGCCTCTAACTCCTCCACTAGGGAGCTACATTGACTTAGGTCTCCGTCTAGCTCAGAATCACTGTTAGGATCATATTCTGAGCATGAATCTGTAGGTGGAGAGCGTTTGGATTGCATTGCATCCAGACTTGATTTCAGTCCCTTAATGCCAAGTTTGACAGCCATGGCATTGTTCTGCTTTATTATTTTCATGCGCGCAAGCTCATAATCATTATGAAGCTGTTCATAATCTGAGATTCATGAAAACATAAAAAGTAGTCAGATTATCTATGGAATGCATTGGAGATTCAACTCGAAGAGTGTCTCCCTATAAACCCCTGCATATGCAAAGTTCACCCCCAACCGTGCTGACCAGACCACACACAGAAATACAAACCTCTTATGTCTCTATAACAGGCAGACACACATTTCGAAACTGAAGTAGGAACATTAGAATCATATCAAATTCGTATTTGAACAAATAAACTAAGGAATTATTAGTGGCATAATGTTTAGCTTCAAGGGTGGAGTGCTGGTAGTGCGACACAAAGCAAGTAGGAAGATTGTGTTCCATGTAAAAGATCGTAGTCTATGTAAAAGCTGGAAATGACACTTTCTTTCTATACAATGCAATGCTCGTTGCCCACACATGATGGAAGAGATCACACAGAGAAATACTATTCACTCATGTCTACGGTTCTAGTATTTTGAAACAGGGTGGTCCACCCTAAAAGAATATTGACAACAAATATGACAAGGCAAGCATAGATGTAGTGAATCAATCATTTACTTGTGAGCTTACTAGGACAGGTATGCAGAATTGTAACTACAGTAAGAGATCGTCCAAAATCTGAATCAAGAAGTTTGTCTAGCACTTATTGTTTGCAACTAATCGATGTGAATAATTGGATATCATATCGAATGAGTAAGAAAGACAAGTAAAATTGTCAACAAACCTGGCCTGCAGTAGTAATCTGGGCCAATGTCACTATGACCAACAATCCAAAATGACTAGTGTCTATTCCTAGGGTCAGAATTTTGGGACCCTGTGAACTTACAGGTACTAAAGATTACTGAAATACATCTAAACCATTAAGTGTAGGTAGCACTCAGCACACAACAAACCCTAATGACAGTCCTGCCTAATGAGTAATGAATCAATTAGAAAATGGGTGATGAGGAGTGGCTGCTGAGTGTTGAGGACGTATCTCAGGATAAACCGGGTTGGCTTAGTGGGTGTTGCACGCCTGAGCCCTGAATGGACTGGGAAGGTAGGCACGGCGACGCGCCCGGGCAGCAGTGATGTTGTTGGGAGAGCGGCTCCTGGCCTCCTATTAGTCTGGCGTCTCCTCCTAGAGTCATGCCGTCCGGGGACGGCAAGTCGTCGGCGTGGCAGGCGGCTGGGGGCGAGTAGAGATCCAAAGCGCGCAGCAGAACAGAGGGGAATCGGGGCCTGGGCCAACCCAAAATCCTAGGGTGGGCCGCAGCCCACCGTGGGCACCCTGTAGAGATACACACCCGAGCGGCGAACATGCATTTTCGAAACTAAATAGGAACATTTAGCTGACCAATTGAACGACTCTATTTTAATAATATCAGATTCGTATTTGAACAACTAAGCTTGTTTAGCTTGATGGGTGGAGCAATACTATTATGACACATATAGTGATCATAAAAGGGGGAAATCCTAAGCATTTTTTGAGCAAAAGAGGGGTTCCCCTCCGATTTCTATTAAAGAAACCACCACGGAACCAACATGATCAATTAAACCCTAAGCATGATCAATTAAGCCCTATTATGACTGTGCCATGGCAGATTTAAAGCTGCAAACTAGGGAAATGCTATTTAGCATCCATTGTTTGCTTCGAACTAAAAGCTAAACTCTAAGAGCTGAAAAGAAAGTACAGTAACCAAGTTACGATCTATTTTCTGGTTGAGATCAAAAAGTTGTGGAGATATGAAGTACCACCTCTCTTGCGGCGCCGTGTAGGCATCGGGGGTATGATGGCTGTCGGTGGCGTTGAAGCAGATCTGCGACGGTAGACGGGTGCATCGGGGGATAAGTCCCGTTGCGGTGGAAGAGAAGGTCGTGTGAGCGGCCCCGGCAAAGAGGACAACGGCACCGATGAAGCGAGAGGACGTGATGCAAGCCTCTTGGTCTGTCGCCGTGGATGAGAAACGTCCATCTCTACCAGTGGAGGACTCGGTGTTGGTAGGCGCTCCGGCATGGGGGAGGATGGTGGCGATGGATGGGGTGGAGGACGGCGGCGATGGATGGGGTGGCGGACGGAGGAGGCTGGTGTGGGGATGGTGTTCTAGCGCGGACAATGTATGAATGGGAAAATGGAGGGAGAGGTACAGGGAACCATGTTTTTGGGATGCGCTTGTCTAAAATATGGGAAAGTAACAAACTTAGCCCCCGTTTAAAATTTGGACGTCTTGTCGGTTGGGGATAGGACGGTAATCTCGCATCTCGCAAATATTTTCCCAGAGCGATTTCGGGCGAGGAGATGGTGTTTTGGCGCCCATGGTTGGCGCCCATGATGTATGAACGGGGCTGACAGGTAGGGCGGTTGTGTCACATCTGAGTGAAGTTACAAACCTGCCCCTATTGAAAATATTTGCCTACATCGATTTCGGCTGAGTCGAGTTTGTTTTGCCGCCCACTGTGTATGAATGGGGAAATGGAGGGAGAAACAGAGGTCTTTCGGACGAGCTTGAATCAAATGTGTTTTGCCGCCCATGTTTGGCACCCACCATGTCAGAATGGGCTCAGAGGCGGTCGTGTCACGTCTAATTGAAGTTACTAACCTACCTGTTGGGGATATGACTACTGGAGGTAAACCGGCTAGGAGTGGCCAGGTTAACTCCATGAATATAGAAGCCCATGAAGACGTAAGGATGGTGGCGCTTTACGAAGGCCCAAGGCCCAAAGGCAGGTTAAGGCCTGTAGATGTAAACCGACTCTTTCATGTAACTTGTATTGTAAGTTAGAAGGAATAGAGATCGAGCCGGACACGTTTATGATCCGGCCTCGGGACTTTGTAAATCGGCGGGCGTCAACCTATGTATATAAAGGGACGACCCGACAGCAGTTTAGGGACAAGAGGCAACAACTAGAGAACCAGGCAAAGCGGATTCGCTCCCTGGTCATCGAAACCCTAGTAATACCAATCACAACTAGATGTAGGCTTTTACCTTCATCGAAGGGGCCGAACTAGTATAAAATCCCTCGTGTCCCTTATCCGGTTTAACCCCTTTAAGCTAACCCGTAGCGATGGCTCCACGACTAAGTCCTTTCACGAGGATATCTGCCGTGACAAACCCACGACAGTTGGCGTCCACCGTGGGGCTATCGCACGATGGTTTCGAGTTCTTGAAGGGCAGCTTTGATGGACTCAAGGGATACGTTGTGGGCCGGATGACAAAGAGTCGTCGTGGAAAGCTCTACATCGACGACGCAGGATGGGGTCCCAAGGCCGGTTCAGTCGAATACGGGTACCAGGTCACCTTTGGTGGAATTCACGTTTTCATCGGCAAGATTGGTGAATCGGGCCCTGAGCCAGACACCTGCACCGACATCATCGAGACGGCTCAGCGTGCAGGCCCTACCCCGATTTAGCCTGCACCAAGGCATGTTTTTGTAGGTGTCATCCATGGAGCGGAATATGAGGATGGAACGGCATCTAATGGAGAAACCGTTGTCTGTTCTGATGACGAGTCTTCAATCAGAGAGACCGAGTCGCTGTATCAGTTGCAGGACGGCTGGATTAGCGGAGGTTCCGATGGCAATAGTATTCCGGACCCCCTTGATCTGCCAAACCGGGTTGCTGTCTTCATGGCCGGTACACAACCAGCGCATCACTCTTCTACCGCCGCGACAATTGCTCTCTGGTTCAGCAATAGCAACGCCAGCGGGAGCAGGGGGCTCTGCGCTGCCTCCGTCTCAAGTTCTGTCCGATTTGTTCGACGCTTTGGCAACATTGATGGCAACAGAAGTGGACGCCACAGCCCGAGATCAACACAATGCGGAGATTTCAAAGGTGAAAGATTAGATAATCCAGTCTAAAGCGGACCTAGCAGAGGAGAACGCTAGGATGGCTACAGAACGGGCCGAGTTGGAAGCTCAGGCCTACCGGCTTAGGCTGGACCAGAATGCCTCAGATGAAGTCATGAGAAGAAGATACCGGTCGCATCTCCTGCCAGGTTATGAGCCAAGAAATCTCTTCAACACACCAGGAGGAGGAACCAGTAACCAGCCAATGATAAACCGGACGGAGGCGCTAGGAACAGGAGCGCCGATTCAGCCGCGCACGATGGACCCGCCTCGTTAGAACAATGTTGTGCCACAGTATGTCCGGACGCCCTCGGGACATTACTCCAACCCATTGGACAACATTGTGGCCGCCACTTCACAACTGACAGCCCTCCCAGCTGACGGCGAGTCACCAGTTGTGATTGAGACACGGCGGGCCAGAGAGCTCCTTCAAACAACTTTAAACCAACAGCAGGCTTATTCACATAGTCGCGAGAGGATTCATTCCACCACCCGTCTGAGTTGGAGCTATAGCAGGCACATTGAGGATGAACCGGCTGTATCAAGCAGTGCACGTCACTGTAACTCGCCGCGAGGGCACAACCCGTTAGGTGGAGGTGCTAATGTGCAGGATGTGGTGGATCATGGTCGTGCACGTCGAGAGGCCTGTTGGCGTTCTGGGAACGGGGGTCCCCAGACTTGCCTGCCTGCGGCCTACGGCGTGGCTCAAAGGGGGGCCCAGCACGGCCCATCTTCATCAACACAGACCCAAGACCCTCGCGAGGGGCCAAGCCTCACGGGGCGGACGACATGGAGCTTCCTCAGGCACGGCCTCATCAGGCTGGCTCGCGAGGAGGCGGAGAGATCAAGGCGGGGTACCTCACAAGGTGCCCGTGACGCAAGCCATGACGACCAAGGGCGCCAGGCGGGCGCCAGCCCGCGCAGTGTCCTCCTTTCCTCTTTGGTGCAAAGGGAGCAAGCGCAGGCAAGAGCATCAAGCAAAGGCACCCGTTTCGGTGCAACGAGACCAAGACCAGTCCAACGGCAGGGAGGAAGTCATTGTGGAGCCCAAGCCGGCGTCACCACCAGAGCCTTTGGCAGGTGAGGACCAACTTTAGTCAGGATAAGTGTACCAGATGTTCCCCTCCAAAATGGCCAATTGTTGGCGCCCTTCCCGCTCAATATTCGGGAAGAGGCCCAGGGCCTTTACCTATAGATAGGACTAGCCACCCACAGGGTAGGGGGATCGAAATCAGAGAGAGAATCGAGAAGAGAGAGAGAGAGGGGTGACTGAACTCCTCCTACCAGTTCATCCCCTCAGCCAAGAACAGACCCTCGCGAGGCTGTTCTTCCTTGTATTGCTCATCTTCATCAGCCCAAGAGGCAATCCACCACACCACACACTGGAGTAGGGTATTACACCACAACGGTGGCCCGAACCAGTATAAACCCTGTGTCTCTTGTGCTGTTCTTTCCATAGCTTAGATCTTAGCGTGGCGGTGGGGCGCAGGTAGGTAGAAGGCGAAATCTCCGCGTGCACCCCAGTGTTCAAACCTCAAGGGTCTGCCGGAACCCAAAATCCGACAAGGCCGAGTTAGCAGCTTTGCATGCAGCTCGTCAACCTACTCCGGTTCGCCCTACCGCTTCAGTGGAGCCAGGTGTGGTCTTTAGTTCTTTAGGGGTGTTGTGTCTTACCCCCGCTTTACGTAATGTGCGACTGCCCAAGGATTTTAAAGGCCCTCGTAAGGTGCCCAATTACACCGCCGATTTGCAACCAGAGTCATGGGTTGAAAGTTATGAGATGGCAATAGAGATGTTGGATGTGGATGAAGCAGTGTGTGCTAAATACTTCACCATGATGTTGGAGGGGACAACTCGTACTTGGTTAAAGAGCTTACCAGTTAACTCTGTCAGATCATGGGCCGAGTTAAAACACCGGTTTATCCAGAATTATAAGGATACTTGTAAGCAGCCTATGTCGATTGTGGACCTGGCCGCTTGTGTTCAAGAGGATGGGGTGTAACGCCCCGGACACACCCACCGGTGGTCGTTACTCCTGGCGGGATCTAGACTGGCCCCACAGATCAATACTAGTCTTTTCTGCGCACTTTGTTCTCACTCGTGCGCACCCGGGAGCAACTTCCCGGTCGGTCACCCATCCTGAAATTACTCCAAGCTGAGCACGCTTAACTTTGAAGTTTTGTCCGAATGGGCTTCCGGAAAAGAAGGAATTCCTTATTAATATGAGTAGTCTATCATCCCTATTAAGCCAGACTATCACATACACCCCCACTCAGAGGAACCGACGTCCTCGTCGGGCCGCAAGAACGTTCCCTCTTGGCACATACGTCTGTGCATCCAGTCCGGTACATGTGCCATGTCGGGCGCCACGACGGGTCACAAACGTCATGAACAACATGACCGCGCACTTGTCCACAACCATTCGTGTAACCGCGAGGGTCGGCTTTGATACCAACTTGTAATGCTCCGGACACACCCGTCGGTGGTCGTTACTCCTGGCAGGATCTAGACTGGCCCCACAGATCAATACTAGTCTTTTCTTCGCACTTTGTCCTCACTTGTGCGCACCCGGGAGCAACTTCCCGGTCGGTTACCCATCCTGAAATTACTCCAAGCTGAGCACACTTAACTTTGAAGTTCTGTCTGAATGGGCTTCCGGAAAAGAAGGAATTCCTTATTAATATGAGTAGTCTATCATCCCTATTAAGCCAGGCTATCACATGGGGAGTCTACAACCCATTGGGTGAAGCGGGTCTCGGCTATTCTGCATTCATCGGATCACATCAAAGCGGACACAACAGTGTTAACATTGGAGGGCAATTGCCGGTTTCTACCACCAAAACAGAAGTTAGGAAGGCTCAAACGTCACTGCAATGATATGGCAACGCTTATGGCCGCTTTGGTTAAATATGCCGATTCAGATAATACCAAAGACCCTGACTCAGAGGAGGACAAACCTGGGAAAGGGAAGAAGAACGGCAACACCAAGGGACATTAGCATAACCCGGTAGGTTATGGGAACAATGGTAAGTGCAAGGCAGACAATAGTTTGGACTTTGTGGCTAACACCAATGCTCAGGATAACGGTCAGCGTCGTAAGGGCAAACAACCCTAGAGGGTGGAGGTTCAGGCCCCAATCTGGAGCGCCTGTTAAATCAACCTTGTCCAAAGCATGGATCGAAGGAGAGGCCAACTTCACATCTTTGGAAGGATTGTTACATCATGCGAGAGTTCAAGAACTCCAATATGTTTCAATACGACAATGGCCCGCCCAACGGTTCAGGAGGTGGTTTCCATGGGCCGGGTTATGGAGGCAGTAGCTCCGATTCAGGATTTCTAGGCAATCAAACCGGACATAACAATCAAGGGAACCAGGGCAACCAGGGAGGTTATAACCATCAGGGGAATCAGGAATAGCAGCAGTCGGGTTATCAGAGTAATCCGAAGCAGTTGAATAGTGGGCAGTATCATGTATTCACCACTAGCTTGTGCAAGCGTGATAAGAAACTTCACAAGAGGGCCGTGAACTCTATTGAACCGGCAGTGCCTTAGTATTTGCGCTGGTCTGAGCAACCCATTTTATGGAGTAGAGAGGATCACCCACCCCGGATTGACAATCCGGGTCATCTGGCCTTAGTGGTGGCACCTCAAGTTGGGGGGTATAAGTTCACCAAGGTGCTCATGGATGGGGGAAGCAGTATCAATATTCTCTACTATGATACCTTCCGCCTTATGGGGTTGACAGATAAGAATCTTAAACCGTCGAACACCGTTTTCATGGTGTGGTGCCCGGTAAGTCTGCATATCCAGTGGGCAAGATAGCCCTAGAGGTGGCTTTGGAGATGATCATGATTCAAGGTCAGAAACATTAACTTTCGAGGTGGTGAAAATCAAGACTCCATATCACGCCCTGTTTGGGCGACCGGCCTATGCCAAGTTCATGGCGAGGCCGTGTTATGTTTATCTGCAGCTTAAGATGCCAGGTCATAAGGGGACCATCATAGTACATGGGAGTATGAAGATTGCTTTGGAATGTGAGGAAGGTGATGCGGCTTACGCTGAGTCGGTTTGTGCCACGGAAGAGCTGAAGTTTTATAAAGACAAGGTTGATCCGGCGGACATGACTTCCTTGAAAAAGCCAACTATGGAGCACGATCCGGAGTTGAAGTTTAAATCTTCCACAGACACTAAGATGGTTGATTTTGTTCCTGGCGATTCATCCAAGCAGTTTAGCATCAGCGCTAACCTGGATCCCAAATAGGAAAGCGCGCTCAGCGAGTTCATCCGTGAGAACCAGGACATCTTTGCATGGAAGCCTTCTGACATGCCAGGTGTACCAAGGGAACTCGCTGAGCACACACTTAATATAGATCCTAAGTTCAAACCGGTCAGACAGTTTCTCCGCCGCTTCAACGAAGAAAGGCGTAAGGCTATCGGTGAGGAGGTAGCTCGGCTGTTGGCCGCAGGGTTTATCGTGGAGGTCTTTCACCCGGAGTGGTTGGCTAATCCGGTGCTGGTCCTTAAGAAAAACGACACTTGGCGTATGTGTGTGGACTACACAGATTTGAACAAGGCTTGCCCAGCAGATCCCTTTGCCCTCCCTCGTATTGATCAGATTATTGACGCTACGGCAGGTTGTGACCGCTTGTGTTTTCTGGATGCTTACTCTGGTTATCATCAGATCAAAATGGCAGTTAAGGACCAGGAGAAGACAGCTTTTGTAACTCCCTTTGGAGCATTCTGCTATGTCTCCATGCCCTTTGGGCTCAAGAGTGCCCAGGCGACTTATCAACATTGTGTTCAGAATTGTCTTCATAAGCAGATTGGGCGTAATGTTCATGCATATGTGGATGATATTGTGGTAAAGTCCAGGAAAGAGGAAACATTGATAGATGACTTGAGAGAAACCTTTGACAACCTCCGGGTTTACAAGATGATGCTTAATCCAAACAAATGTGTCTTTGGTGTCCCGGCAGGCAAACTCTTGGGCTTTCTAGTGTCAAACAGGGGCATTGAGGCTAACCCGGAAAAAATTTCAGCAATCACGTCCTTGGCTAAACCGGCGTGTATCAATGACGTTCAATGTTTAGCTGGCCGGATTGCGGCTTTTAGCCGGTTTACCAGTCGTCTACGGGAGAAGGCTATCCCTTTATATCAGATGCTAAAGAAAACGAATGACTTTGTCTGGAGCGATGCGGCTGATAAAGCGTTTGAGGATCTGAAGAGGCAGTTAGCTGAACCGCCTGTGCTTGCAGCTCCGATCAATAAAGAGCCTTTACTGCTATATGTGGCTGCTAATGCCAGGGCGGTTAGTGTGGCTATTGTTGTGGAGCGCAAGGAGGCTGGAAAGGAATATCCGGTTCAACGGCCGGTTTATTATTATCAGTGAGGTGCTTATCGAATCAAAGCAGAGGTATCCACATTGGCAGAAGTTGGTGTATGGGGTGTTTATGGCAAGCCGCAAGCTCAAACATTATTTTTAGGGCCATCCTATCACAGTGGTCAGTTCAGCCCCTCTGGGAGATATCATTCAAAACAGAGAAGCAACTGGCCGGATTGCCAAGTGGGCTATTGATCTTGGACCTCATGGGCTCAAGTATACACCTCGCACAGCGATTAAATCTCAGGCACTCGTGGACTTCATCAACGATTGGACAGAGTTGCAGGCACCAGAGGAAAAAACAGATAATACTTATTGGACTATTCACTTTGATGGGTCCAGGCAATTGGAGGGCTCGGGGGCTGGAGTCATATTAACTTCCCCACGAGGTGATAAGTTCTGTTATGTTCTTCGCTTAATGTTCCCTTGTACTAACAATGCAGCTGAGTACGAGGCCTTACTCCATGGTCTTCGGGTGGCTAAGGAGATGAACTTAAGCCGGGTTAACTGCTTCGGTGACTCGGACCTGGTGGCCCAACAGGTATCTGGCACTTGGGATTCTAAGGACCCGCTCATGGCTGCATATCGACGAGAGGTGGACATAGTGGCTGGTCATTTCAAGGGTTATCAAGTTGACCATATAGACCGGCGAAAAAATGAAGTGGCGGACGCTTTAAGTCGCCTAGGCTCTCAGCGTAAACCGGTGCCACCTAATGTCTTCCTTGACGTACTGCATAATCCATCGGTCAAGATACCCACAGAGGAGGAGTTGGCTATTCCTGACCCGGAGGCCCAATTGGTGGCAGCTTTGCATGTTATACCGGATTGGACAGTCCCGTACTTGGCTTACATGAACCGGGGCGAGTTACCAGAGGACGAAACCTTGGCCCGGCAGATAATCCGGTGTTCCAAGTCAATGACCATAATCAATGGGGAGTTACATTGTTATAGCGTCACAGGAGCAATTCAGTGTTGTGTGTCTCCTCAAGAGGGTTGTGAGATTTTGCGAGAAATCCACGAAGGATATTGTGGTCACCACGCAGGTTCAAAATCCTTGGTGGCTAAGGCTTTTTGTCACGGTTTCTATTGGTTGACAGCTCATGCTGATGCTGAGGATTTAGTCAAAAGGTGTGACGGTTGTCAAAAATTTGCACGCCGCGCTCATGTTCCGGCTCAAGAGTTGAGAATGATTCCAGTCACTTGGCCGTTTGCAACTTGGGGGCTCGATATGGCTGGACCCTTTAAGAGATCCAAGGACAAGAAGACCCACCTATTAGTGGCAGTTGACAAATTTACCAAATGGGTAGAAGCAGAGCCAGTCAGTAAGTGTGATGCAGCCACGGCGGTTCAATTCATCAAAAAGGTGATATTCCGGTTTGGTTTTCCACATAGTATTATAACTGATAATGGCACTAATCTATCAAAGGGTGAGATGGAGGAATTTTGCCAACGTGAGCACATCCGGCTTGATGTAGCATCAGTGGCTCACCCCTAGTCTAATGGTCAAGCAGAGAGGGCAAATCAAGAAATTTTGAGAGGTATTAAACCCTGGCTTATGGTTCCATTAAAGCGTACACCAGGTTGTTGGGTGGAGGAGTTACCTTCTATGTTATAGAGTATCAACACCACACCTAACAGATCTACGGGTTACACACCTTTCTTCATGGTTTATGGAGCAGAGGCGGTTCTCCCTAGTGACATCCGTCATGACTCACCCCGTGTGACGGCTTATGTTGAAGCTGAGAATGAGATAGCACGTCAGGACTCACTGGACCTGCTAGATGAGGAGCGTGATTTAGCAGTAACACGTTCAGCGATTTATCAACAAGATCTCCAACGTTATCATAGCCGTCGGGTTAAGACCAGAACTTTTCAAGAAGGCGATCTGGTGCTCCGGCTCATCCAGGATCAGACTGATATGCACAAGTTATCCCCACCTTGGGAAGGACCTTTTGTGGTCAGCAAAAATCTGCACAACGGGTCATACTACCTCATTGATGTTCGAGAGCACAAAGACTCACGTAAATCGGAGGAGGAGACCAAGCGGCCGTGGAATATAGCCCTTCTTCGGCCTTACTATACTTGAGCCACATGCTCTTCTTATGTACATACTTATGACAATGTATATATTATATAATAAACCGGAGTCTCGGCTAAAGCGGGGCCTCAATTCTTTTTTACATCATGTGTGGTTTCACAAGGGTTTCTACTGACAAAGCGGAGTTTTATTAACCCGGCCTATAAGCCACACAGATATCAAGCAAGTCACTAGGGGGCTTGCTCGTATCCTAACCATAGCTACACCTCTTGATCGGTTTAAAAACCGAAAAGGGATATCACTAGGGGGCTTGGTTGTCTTCACACCATAGCTACACCTCTTGATAGGCTTCAAAGCCAAAAGGAAATTATGTGGAACCAAAGAGAGTCTGTAGCATCAAGCACAACTCAAACATAGGTAACCACTGAGCACATCTCAAATATTACCTGGGGGCTCCTTGCTTCTCAAAGAACAACGAGTTTGCACCCTTGTAATAGGCTATCAAGCCAGGCTTGGAAGCCAGGTGTATTCACCTAAAACCCCGGGTTATCCTGCCTTTTTAAGTAAGCCACTCCGTCCAGGTAAACCTAGTATGACCCATCAGACGTTTGACAAGTTAATCCCATGGACCCTGAACTTGTCAAAGTTAAAACGGTGATTGGTTAAAGATTGAGGTCCATCTTAAAAGGCTTTGCAAAATGGTTTAACTCAGCGGCCTGGCAGCCCATGAAAAGCCTCGATTTAGGGCCTGGCAGCCCATGAAAAGCCTTGTCTATTTCCTATTGATTTGTTGTTTTTTATATATCTTTTGTTAAGGGATTTATGAATATTTTTCTGATAAACCGGTGTTCATTACAACCCGGCGTGACTTTCAATGTTTAGTTGTTAGTACATGATCAATTTTAAACCAGTAGCATATTGCTCTGGTCTGGTTTTGACTAGATGTCACCAGCATTATACGAACAAATCAGTGGCTCTTATGGCCCACTACGGTTTTTATGTGAACCGGCAAGAAGGCAAGGAGTCATCAACACTCTGAATTGGTGTTTTCACCATTACCATACAAGCAGTTGGTCAGCCAAGGAGGCATGTCACAGATATCATCTATTGTATCTGGTTAATATAAATCTTGGTTATCCATCCAAGTTATGTATATATTTTTGGGCATCATGACCCGTCCAGTGGTAAACCACTAGGACGCTTTCAAGTTCTTATATGCAGGAACACAAATCATCATGGACTATGCATAAATAGATCCCAAAAGCAGAACAAGTCTTCAAGGTATCAAACAACACAAACATGCTCGATGGCATGGCAGATAAAGGTGTTTCTGCTATCCTATTACAAGGCGCTTCAAAACAGCCCAAATTGGATCATTGTTTTCAAGAAGTGGCAGACTGTCGCTGATAAACCGGCCGCCGGTTTAGGATTCTTCATCAGGACGACTTGATGATTGAGGGTCATCTTGCGCGACATCCTCTTCATCCCTCCCCAGACGCTAGAAATCAACCGTTAACCAATCGATTCCGCTTAAAGCTTGAAACACGACCTCTTCATGGATAAGGCTGGAGGGGTCAATGTCAGGAGCGTAAGTATGCTTACAGATTGGAGGCACAAGATCTTCAACATCATGGATCACCAGGGGCTGTCTCTTTCCCTCAGCATCATAAACCGGTTGGAAATGAGATAAATCTGTGTTCTCCGCCAGTTTGCTTGCTATTGGCCGCATCTCCTTTGTCAGCCTTCGCAGATCATCATTATTGAAGTTTGAGACGCCTTCTTTCACACCAGGATACCCTTTGATGATATCTGCCGGTTCAAGATCCGGAATCCATGCCTTGGCCCGGATTAACGCGGTCAGCGCTCCTAATCTTGCGGCTGATCTCTTCAGTTCGGTGATCCGGGCAGGTAGCATGGCCAGCTTCTCAATTGTTTCCTTTATCAATGATGGCGCGGGCTTATTATAGGCTGCAGTGCAAATGGCATGCTGGGATCCAGAGAACAGCTGCTCTATTAAGGTGTAGGCCGCTTTAAGTTTCATCCGCATGTCAGAGCCCAGATGAGCAATGCGGGTCCCTGTCATGGTTCAGCATCAGTAAACCGGTCATTGATAAGATCTTATGAATTAGACAAACTGCACGTGAGGGCACTTACCAAACACAACAGAAGTCATGGCGTCAATCTGCCGCTTTAAGCCGGTCAGTTCTTCCACCACTGGCTTCAGGGCTGCCTCTACGTCATCGGCCTTTTTGGTCAAACCGGCCTTTTCTATTTCCCAGTCAGCACGCCCCTTGTTGAAGGTCTCTTTCAGCTTCTCCATAGCTGCCAAGGCATTGGCCAGCTCTTCTTTGGCTTTGGAAGCCCCTGCTTGTTGAGATTTTACATTTTCTTGAAGGTCTGCGGTTTGAGCATCCTTGTTATTCAGCTCAGCCTACAAAGGTGAGATATATCATCAAAACAGGTTATGAAGTACCAAGCGTATAACAAGTTATGCACTTTCTACTTGGGGGCTAATGCCTATTTGTTCTATCGTCAACATATTTTTCACAAGTCTCAAGTACAATGCAAGCATTATCCTTAACACTTGGGGGCTAATGTACATCTGTTCAAAGCTGACGTATTGATTCAAGACCCGGTTTACCTCGCAAAGCTAAACCGGCCCTTGGGGGCTACACAGGCGAAAAATTATAGGAATATAATGATCACATCTGATTTACTTCAAATGATCAGTTGGTATATGAAGGACAAGTTTGTAAAAGTTAATGTATTATACAACCCCGGTTTATGATTGTCATCATAAACCGACCCTTGGGGGTTACTTGGGTTGATGTTTGTACTTTGGAATCAAGAAAGGAAAGTGATGAAAATACCTCATAGCGCTCTTTCATCAGGTTTACCAAACCGGCTTCATAATCACGGATTGAGTGCAGATGGTTCAGAAAACCGGAGTGGAGTTCTTGAGCGCTGAGATGAGCATAGCTTGACAAGTCAGTGCTCCATTTGCCTTTTTCCATGGAAGCACGCTCTTCCTTGGCACTATGTTTGGCCAAGATTACAGGATGGCCAGGAGAGGTGTGACCAATACCAGTAATGATAACTTCGCCCTCTTTGTCTCCAACAGCTTTTTCTGGAATTGAGGCAGTTTCAGTAGCTCTCACCGGACTAGAATACCTATCATCAGCCCGGATTGGATCGACCGGTTCAGTATCAGGCACAACAATGTCAACTTCTGGTTGTTCATCGAGATTGTGATCTTGAGGGGGTGGCTCATCAAAAGCAGCTTCAGGATTGGGACCTTCCAGTTCAAAAGTTTGTTCCGGTTCAACCGTTTGCTCCGGTTCATGAATCACCTGGTCTTTGGGCGGATTGTTCACCCGAGCTTTTTTGCTGGGTCTGGGTTTGGCTCTAAAAACAGAAAAAGATGCGAAAGTTAAGCATAGTATACAAAGTATGGAAACATTCAAAGAAGGGTTTTAAGTACTTACCCAACTATAGTTTTGAGAGGAGGAAGTTGGGTCGCTGTTGACTCGCCAGAAGATGAGGGAGGTGTCACCTGATAATTTGAATCGGACATATTAAGAGGTTATCGAAAATAACCTGCCTTGGGATAAGAATTGTCAGAAGGAGGTGAGACCTCAGATCGGCGCTTTCGAACCCGGGTGTCAGGTAAACCGGCCGAAGTAACCTTTTGGCTGCTATGCCGGGTTGTGCGGCGAGCCTCGTGCTGCTGCTTCCTCAAAATAAATTTTGGATCCAAGTGAGCAAGAGGATGTGAGAAGCTTACTTTCCGGATCGCTTGACGGATTTTTTGTGTTGGCAAAGAGTCTGAACCGGAGGAAAGGATAATTACCTTTACATCGCCAGCTTGGCTGCCCTCTGCGCCCTCCTGATAAATATCATTGTTAATGAGATGCATAAAAAGGGAACCAAGTGAATCAAGTTCTACCTCAACTTGCGGTTCATCCACGTCGTCATCCAGTTCCATGCTGATACATTCAGCCGCCTTCCGCTTTGAGGTTTTCTTGACGGTTTTTTTTGGGACGGGAAGGCTTTGCCGCTTTTTCTTGAGGTTTCTTCTTCCAGAATGGATCATCACCCTGTTTATAAACAAGCAGAAGGGTATTCACAGGTTGTACAGTCTAAAAAGATATCAAAGGTAAAAGGGAAGGACAGTACTTACAGCAGGCGGTTTGTTTTTTTTGCGTAAAAGGGGTTTAAGCCGGTTTGGCGGCAGACAGATTCCGATTCATTCAAAATCTTCTTGACACCCTCAGTGACTTCTTCATTGGTTAACTGAATGTTGATGTGACGTTGGGAGTCTTCTACTTCACCAGTGTACTCACACATTAAACCGGAGCGGCGACTTAATGGCAAGATGCTCCAGGATATCCAGCAACGCACAAAGTCGATGCCTGATAAACCGTTGGCCATAAAGGCTCGGAGCTTGGCGAGTTGAGGGCAAGGTTGTCAGAATCGCGATTTTGAATCGGATCGGAGCTGTGATGGTAGGATCGCAAATCGTAGAATCTTCACTATCAGGATCGTAAAATCATAGAATCAGAGGGGTTAGTTTGGATCGTAAAGTCGTAGAATCATATAACAGAATCGTGATTCTGACAACCTTGGTTGAGGGGCATATGAGGCCCGTTCCTAGGCACTTAGACGTTGCGGCAGTGGATGAGTGTTGGAAAGCCGGTGGCACGGTAACCCGACAGAGGGTTCTCGTCTTCAGGGGAGGTGTCTTTACAGTAGAACCAAGTTTGGTTCCACTCTTTGGGGTGACTATGCAGCTTGGCATGAGGGAATTCAACCTATTTTCTTTTTTGAATAGAGACACCACTAAGTTCAGTGTTGGGTCCGTCTACAAATTCAGTGCGCCGCTTCAGATGGAAAAAATCCCGGAACAACTCAGCAGTTGGTTCTTCTTGTAAGTACACTTCACAGAAGAATTGGAAATTGCATATATTGGATACTGAGTTAGGTCCAATATCTTGAGGGTGGAGCTGGAAACTGGCAAGCACATCCCGGAAAAACTTTGACCCGGGCGGTTTGAAACCACGACCTATGTGATCAACAAATACCACTACCTCACCCTGCTTAGGGGTGGGAGGGTTCTCCGGTCCAGGAACTCGCCACCGGAACTCATTCTTTTTTGGCAAGGTACCAATTCTGACCATTCCATTAAGTTGCTCCTCGGTAACCCGGGAAGGAGCCCAGTTACAAGCATAAAACTGTTTGGCCATTGCAAGCAAAAGCTGAAAGGAAATACCGGTTTACAAATCATTCATGGTGATGCATGAGATGCGACGGAATAAAGATATACAAGTATGTAAATTACGTAAACCGGACGCTGATACAATAATGAATGAGAAGGCAATATCAGAACAACGGTATACACATGCTGTTAAACCGAAGTATAACAACGGGGACAAAAGGCTTGCCCATTCACCAGGGGACTAATGGTATGTGATAGATTGCTTTTACAAAGGTATACCGCCTATGTGATAAAGAGGATACAGATCTAAGGCAAGAATGACTAAGTAAGGTAAAACAGGTTTCACAAGGTTGCATGGAAATTTTGGATCTACCGTAAGACAAGAAAGTAGAAGGATTTAGACCTAAAAAGGTTGGTCCCGGAGCAGTTCACAAAGGACCAGATTAGTTTTTATGTGCATAAGGGTTTGTTGTGGTAACAGAAGATAAGCCATTACATGGAATACATCAAGTTTGAGGTTTTTATCCATGGACTAAGGAGAAACGGGGAAGAACGGCGCCAGAGCCTCGATGAACTTCGATGAACGAGGAAACCCTAGGCAGATCTACAACGGAGAAAGGAAGGGACTTACAGTGGCTGTTGAAGCAGCGGAGGTACGCCGCGGCTTTCTGGTGCAACCAGGTTGATGCAGCGGCCAGCGGAGAGGCGGAGGCAAAGCTCAGTGACGGCGGCGGCGCTCGGGTGCAGAGGCGTCGCAAGGAGGAAGAAGAAGTGAAGGAGACGAAGGGGAAAAAAGAGAAGGGCCCGCTGTCCTATTTATAAGGCGAAGCGATAAGCGACAAGTGTGTGAATCGAGAAGCTTAAAATGGATAGTTAATAAGGATGTCGCCTCGATGGTTGGATATCCATTAATGAAGGGTATCTTCGGCTTCAACGAATAGATGACGTCATGGCGGTTTACTACGGATCTAAAGGATGACATCACGGCGGTTTACCAGATCTATACGAAGGTGACAGGGCAAGAATTTTTCTAAGTATTGAAGATTGACATGAACAAGTTCAAATCAATCTGGGGCCTAATGTTGGGGATATGACTACTAGAGGTAAACCGACTAGGAGTGGCTGGGTTAACTGCATGAATATAGAAGCCCATGAAGACGTAAGGATGGTGGCGCTTTATGAAGGCCCAAGGCCCAAAGGCAGGTTAAGGCATGTAGATGTAAACCGACTCTTTCATGTAACTTGTATTGTAAGTTAGAAGGAATAGAGATCGAGCAGGACACGTTTTTGATCCGGCCTCGGGACTCTGTAAACCGGCGGGCGTCAACCTATGTATATAAAGGGACGACCCGACAGCAGTTTAGGGACAAGAGGCAACAACTCGAGAACCAGGCAAAGCGGATTCGCTCCCTGGTCATCGAAACCCTAGCAATACCAATCACAACTAGACGTAGGCTTTTACCTTCATCGAAGGGGTCGAACTAGTATAAAATCCCTCATGTCCCTTGTCCGGTTTAACCCCTTTAAGCTAACCCGTAGCGATGGCTCCACGACTAAGTCCTTTCACGAGGACATCTGCCGTGACAAACCCACGACACTACCCCTATTGAGAGCAGTGGAAATCGGGCTGATGGATTGTCCGTGTAAGGGCTAGACAACAATTTCCATCTCCCAAACACTTGGATTCGGGCAGCCGACGTGGGAGTGGATGATGTCTACTACACAACCTTCTTCTTGTAGACGTTGTTGGGCCTCCAAGTGCAGAGGTTTGTAGGACAGTAGCAAATTTCCCTCAAGTGGATGACCTAAGGTTTATCAATCCGTGGGAGGGGTAGGATGAAGATGGTCTCTCTCAAACAACCCTGCAACCAAATAACAAAGAGTCTCTTGTGTCCCCAACACACCCAATGCAATGGTAAATTGTATAGGTGCACTAGTTCGGCGAAGAGATGGTGATACAAGTGGTATATGGATGGTAGAGAAAGGTTTTTGCAATCTGAAAATATAAAAAAACAGCGAGGTAACTAATGATAAAAGTGAGCATAAACGGTATGGCAATGCTAGGAAACAAGGCCTAGGGTTCATACTTTCACTAGTGCAAGTTCTCTCAACAATAATAACATAATTGGATCATATAACTATCCCACAACATGCAACAAAGAGTCACTCCAAAGTCACTAATAGCAGAGTTATCCTTTCTGATCGATCTATTCAAGAGTCCGTAGTAAAATAACATGAAGCTATTCTTTCCGTTCAATCTATCATAGAGTTCGTACTAGAATAACACCTTAAGACACAAATCAACCAAAACCCTAATGTCACCTAGATACTCCAATGTCACCTCAAGTATCCGTGGGTATGATTATACAATATGCATCACACAATCTCAGATTCATCTATTCAAACCAA
The DNA here is from genome assembly GCF_018294505.1 of Triticum aestivum. NCBI lineage: Eukaryota > Viridiplantae > Streptophyta > Magnoliopsida > Poales > Poaceae > Triticum > Triticum aestivum. Next base: position 382,597,620 of record NC_057812.1, on the reverse strand, counting down.
CACAAAGAACTTCAAAGAGTGCCCCAAAGATTCTACCGGAGAGTCAAGATGAAAACGTGTGCCAACCCCTATGCGTAGGTTCATGGGCGGAACCCGCAAGTTGATCACCAAAACATACATCAAGTGGATCACGTGATATCCCATTGTCACCATAGATAAGCACGGCAAGACATACATCAAGTGTTCTCAAATCCTTAAAGACTCAATCTGATAAGATAACTTCAAAGGGAAAACTCAATCCATTACAAGAGAGTAGAGGGGGAGAAACATCATAAGATCCAACTATAATAGCAAAGCTCGCGATACATCAAGATCGTACCACCTCAAGAACACGAGAGAGAGAGAGAGAGAGAGATCAAACACATAGCTACTGGTACATACCCTCAACCCCGAGGGAGAACTACTCCCTCCTCATCATGGAGAGCGTCGAGATGATGAAGATGGCCACCGGAGAGGGATTCCCCCTCCAGCAGGGTGCCGGAACGGGTCTAGATTGGTTTTTGGTGGCTACGGAGGCTTCTGGCGGCGGAACTCCCGATCTATTCTGCTCCTCGAAGTTTTTAGGGTATATGGGTATATATAGGAGGAAGAAGTACGTCGGTGGATCTCCGGGCTGTCCACGAGGCAGGGGGGGTGCACCCCCCACCCTCGTGGGCATCCCGGGACTCTCCTGGTCCATCTCCGATACTCCATGGGCTTCTTCTGGTCCAAAAATTAAGTTTCATGAAGTTTCAGGTCAATTGGGCTCCGTTTAATTTTCCTTTTCTGTGATACTCTAAAACAAGGAAAAAACAGAAACTGGCATTGGGCTCTAGGTTAATAGGTTAGTCCGAAAAATAATATAAAAGTGCATAAGAAAGCCCATAAACATCCAAAACAGATAATATAATAGCATGGAACAATCAAAAATTATAGATACGTTGGAGACGTATCAACATCCCCAAGCTTAATTCCTGCTCGTCCTCGAGTAGGTAAATGATAAAAGCAGAATTTTTGATGTGGAATGCTACCTAACATATTTCTCTAAGTAATTCTCTTCATTTTGGCATGAATGTTCAGATCCATAAGATTCAAGACAAAAGTTTAATATTGACATAAAAATAGTAATACTTCAAGCATACTAACTAAGCAATCATGTCTTCTCAAAATAACATGGCTAAATAAAGCTACCCCTACAAAATCATATAGTCTGGCTATGCTCCATCTTCACCACACAAAGTATTTAAATCATGCACAACCCCGATGACAAGCCAAGCAATTGTTTCATACTTTTGGTATTCTCAAACTTTTTCAATCTTCACGCAATATATGAGCGTGAGCCATGGATATAGCACTATAGGTGGAAGAGAATGGTGGTTGTGGAGAAGACAAAAAGGAGAAGATAGTCTCACATCAACTAGGCATATCAACGGGCTATAGACATGCCCATCAATAGATATCAATGTGAGTGAGTAGGGATTGCCATGCAACGGATGCACTAGAGCTATAAGTGTATGAAAGCTCAACAAAAGAAACTAGTGGGTGTGCATCCAACTTGCTTGCTCACGAAGACCTAGGGCATTTTGAGGAAGCCCATCATTGGAATATACAAGCCAAGTTCTATAATGAAAGATTCCCACTAGTATATGAAAGTGACAACATAGGAGACTCTCTATCATGAAGATCATGGTGCTACTTTGAAGCACAAGTGTGGTAAAAGGATAGTAGCATTGCCCCTTCTCTATTTTTCTCTCATTTTTTTGTTTTTTTGGGCCTTCCCTTTTTTATGGCCTTTTTTTCGTCCGGAGTCTCATCCCGACTTGTGGGGGAATCATAGTCTCCATCATCCTTTCCTCACATGGGACAATGCTCTAATAATGATGATCATCACACTTTTATTTACTTACAACTCAAGAATTACAACTCGATACTTAGAACAAAATATGACTCTATATGAATGCCTCCGGTGGTGTACCGGGATGTGCAATGACTCATGAGTGACATGTATGAAAGAATTATGAACGGTGGCTTTGCCACAAATACGATGTCAACTACATGATCATGCAAAGCAATATGACAATGATGGAGCGTGTCATAATAAACGGAACGGTGGAAAGTTACATGGCAATATATCTCGGAATGGCTATGGAAATGCCATAATAGGTAGGTATGGTGGCTATTTTTAGGAAGGTATATGGTGGATTTTAAGGTACCAGCGAAAGTTGCGCGGTACTAGAGAGGCTAGCAATGGTGGAAGGGTGAGAGTCCGTATAATCCATGGACTCAACATTAGTCATAAAGAACTCACATACTTATTGCAAAAATCTATTAGTTATCGAAACAAAGTACTACGCGCATGCTCCTAGGGGGATAGATTGGTAGGAAAAGACCATCGCTCGTCCCCGACCGCCACTCATAAGGAAGACAATCAATAAATAAGTCATGCTCCGTTCATCACATAACAGTTCACCATACGTGCATGCTACGGGAATCACAAACTTCAACACAAGTATCTCTCAAATTCACAACTACTCAACTAGCATGACTCTAATATCACCATCTTCATATCTCAAAACAATCATCAAGTATCAAACTTCTCATAGTATTCAATGCACTCTATATGAAAGTTTTTATTATATCCCTCTTGGATGCCCATCATATTAGGACTAAATTCATAACCAAAGCAAACTACCATGCTGTTTAGAGACTCTCAAGATGATATAAGTGAAGCATGAGAGATCAATTATTTCTATAAAATAAAACCACCACCGTGCTCTAAAAGATATAAGTGAAGCACTAGAGCAAATGACAAACTACTCCAAAAGATATAAGTGAAGATCAATGAGCAGTCGAATAATTATGCAACTATGTGAAGACTCTCTAACATTTAAGAATTTCAAATCTTGGTATTTTATTCAAACATCAAGCAAAACAAAATAAAATAAAATGACGCTCCAAGAAAAACACATATCATGTGGTGAATAAAAATATAGCTCCAAGTAAAGTTACCGATGAACGAAGACGAATGAGGGGATGCCATCCGGGGCATCCTCAAGCTTAGGCTCTTGGTTATCCTTGAATATTACCTTGGGGTGCCTTGGGCATCCCCAAGCTTAGGCTCTTGCCACTCCTTATTCCATAGTCCATCGAATCTTTACCCAAAACTTGAAAACTTTACAACACAAAACTTAACAGAAAACTCGTAAGCTCCATTAGTATAAGAAAATAAATCACCACTTAGGTACTGTTGTGAACTCATTCTTTATTTTTATTGGTGTAATATCTACTGTATTCCAACTTCTCTATGGTTCATACCCTCCGATACTACTCATAGATTCATCAAAATAAGCAAACAACACATAGAAAACAGAATCTGTCAAAAACAGAACAGGCTGTAGTAATCTGTAGGTTCCGAATACTTCTGTGACTCCAAAAATCCTGAGGAATTAGGAAGTCCTAGGAAATTTGTTTATTAATCTACTGCAATTGTAATTGGTATTTTATCGCTCTTTGGTAAGAAATGAAAATTATTCTCGTGAGAGCATACTTTCTGTTTTTTACAGCAAGATCAAATAACAATCACCCAAGAAGATCATAAAGGCTTTACTTGGCACAAACACTAATTAAAACATAGATAACACAATCATAACAGAGGCTAATGAATTATTTATTACTAAACAGGAGCAAAAGCAAGGAACAAAAATAAAGTTGGGTTGCCTCCCAACAAGTGCTAACGTTTAACGCCCCTAGCTAGGCATGATGATTTCAATGATGCTCACATAAAGGATAAGAATTAAAACATAAAGAGAGCATCATGAAGAATATTACTAGCACATTTAAGTCTAACCCACTTTCTATGCATAGGGATTTTGTGAGCAAACAACTTGTGGTAACAATAATCAACTAGCATAGGAAGGTAAAACAAGCATAACTTCAAAACTTTAAGCACATAGAGAGGAAACTTGATATTATTGCAATTCCTACAAGCATATATTCCCCCCTCATAATAATTTTCAGTAGAATCATGAATGAATTCAACAATATAAACATCACATAAAGCATTCTTTTCATGATCTACAAGCATAGAAAATTTACTGCTCTCCACATAAGCAAAATTCTTCTCAATCGGAATAGTGGGAGTATCATAAGAGACTCGAATACTATAAATTGTTTCCACATTAAAAGAGTAATGTTCAGAAAAAGGGTAATAATAATCATGACAAGTTTTATAAATATAATCATCACTTCTTTTTATAGCATATGTATCATCACAATAATTATCATAAGTAGCAACTTTGTTCTCATCATAATCGATTGAAACCTCTTCCAAGATAGTGGAATCATCACTAAATAAAGTCATGACCTCTCCAAATCCACTTTCATAATTATCATAATAAGATTCAACATCCTCCAAAATAGTGGGATCATTACTTCCTAAAGTTGACACTCTTCCAAACCCACTTTCATCAATATAATCATCATAAGTAGGAGGCATGCTATCATCATAATAAATTTGCTCATCAAAACTTGGGAGGCTAAAAATATCATCTTCATTAAACATAGCATCCCCAAGCTTTGGACAAACATTAATTGCAGCAAATATATTCTCAAAAACATCATCTTCATCAAACGTAGCATCCCTAAGCTTGGGCCTTTTCATACCATAAGCATAATCACTTTCATCATCAATAGTATGGATAGCACCAATAGTATAGCAATTATCATATTCTTCCAAGCAAGTGCTAAAAAGATTTTCAAGATCATAAGAAGTATCATTATCTTCACAATCATAATCATCACAACAAGCAATAGGCATAACGAGATCATCATCAAGTGCATCATCTTCCACAATTATATTTTCATGAGGCACAATAGTAATAGGAGCATCATTATTTGGGAGAGATATATTTTTACCTCTCTTCCTTTTTCTTTTCTTCTTCTTCACCACACCACGTGTGGGTTCAATCCTCTTTTTGGAGCTCCTTATTAATGAGATTGGTTGAATAGAAGGCTCCTCCTCATTACCTGATTCATCATAAGAAATAATAGGAGGATATTGGGAAGTCTCTTCCCTTTCATTAGTATTATCTTCATCTTCTATTTCTTTTCTTTTCTTTATATTATTGGCAATATAAGGATTTTCAATGCAATTCACCGCACAATACATATAAATTTCTTCTAGATCAATATCGAGGAATTTCTCGAGGTTATATTCTGGAATAATCTTAGTTTGACGTTTCATTTCTTCATAACCCAAAAGCAAACTAAGTTCATTATAATGTGCAAGGGAAATCAAGTCATCACAATTTTTGGACACTATTCGATCATGAAACAATTTGCATTTGATATTTAAATGACCATGTTCATTGCAAAGTTCACAAGTATGGCTAAGAAATTTTAAATTTTCAGCACTAACATTTAGCCTTTCTTGCAACCATTTAGTTTCTAAATGCGTATGCCTCTTGCAATATCTATCTTCCCTATTTGGTGTGTAATTGCAAACCCAATGCACTCCACAAAAATTGACATGTCAATAGGAGACATTTTCATCATAACTAGTGCAATCATCATTAGTACTATGGATATTCAAAGAGTTCATACTAATAACATTTCAATCATGCTCATCATTCAAAGATTTAGTGCCAAACATTTTAATGCATTCTTCTTCTAACACTTTGGCACAATTTTCCTTTCCATCATACTCACGAAAGATATTAAAAAGATGAAGCGTATGAGGCAAACTCAATTCCATTTTTTGTAGTTTTCTTTTATAAACTAAACTAGTGCTAAAACAAGAAACAAAAAGATTCGATTACAAGATCTAAAGATATACCTTCAAGTGCTTACCTCCCGGACAACGGTGCCAGAAAAGAGCTTGATGTCTACTACACAACCTTCTTCTTGTAGACGTTGTTGAGCCTCCAAGTGCAGAGGTTTGTAGGACAGTAGCAAATTTCCCTCAACTGGATGACCTAAGGTTTATCAATCCGTGGGAGGCATATGATGAAGATGGTCTCTCTCAAACAACCCTACAACCAAATAACAAAGAGTCTCTTGTGTCCCCAACACACCCAATACAATGGTAAATTGTATAGGTGCACTAGTTCGGCGAAGAGATGGTGATACAAGTGGTATATGGATGGTAGATAAAGGTTTTTGTAATCTGAAAATATAAAAACAGCAAGGTAAATAATGATAAAAGTGAGCGTAAACGATATTGCAATGCTAGGAAACAAGGCCTAGGGTTCATACTTTCACTAGTGCAAGTTCTCTCAACAATAATAACATAATTGGATCATATAACTATCCCTCAACATGCAACAAAGAGTCACTCCAAAGTCACTAATAGCGGAGAATAAATGAAGAGATTATGGTAGGGTATGAAACCACCTCAAAGTTATCCTTTCTGATCGATCTATTCAAGAGTCCGTAGTAAAATAACATGAAGCTATTCTTTCCGTTCAATCTATCATAGAGTTCGTACTAGAATAACACCTTAAGACACAAATCAACCAAAACCCTAATGTCACCTAGATACTCCAATGTCACCTCAAGTATCCGTGGGTATGATTATACGATATGCATCACACAATCTCAGATTCATCTATTCAAACCAACACAATGAACTTCAAAGAGTGCCCCAAGGATTCTACCGGAGAGTCAAGACGAAAACGTGTGCCAACCCCTATGCATAGGTTCATGGGCGGAACCCGCAAGTTGATCACCAAAACATACATCAAGTGGATCACGTGATATCCCATTGTCGCCACAGATAAGCACGGCAAGACATACATCAAGTGTTCTCAAATCCTTAAAGACTCAATCCGATAAGATAACTTCAAAGGGAAAACCCAATCCATTACAATAGAGTAGAGGGGGGGACATCATAAGATCCAACTATAATAGCAAAGCTCGCGATAAATCAAGATTGTACCACCTCAAGAACACGAGAGAGAGAGAGAGAACAAACACATAGCTACTGGTACATACCCTCAACCCCGAGGGAGAACTACTCCCTCCTCGTCATGGAGAGCGCCGGGATGATGAAGATGGCAACCGGAGAGGGGTTCCCCCTCCGGCAGGGTGCCGAAACGGGTCTAGATTGGTTTTTGGTCGCTACGGAGGCTTCTGGCGGCGGAACTCCCGATCTATTCTGCTCCTCGAAGTTTTTAGGGTATATGGGTATATATAGGAGGAAGAAGTACGTCGATGGATCTCCGGGCTGTCCATGAGGCAGGGGGCACGCCCCCACCCTCGTGGGCAGCCCGGGACTCTCCTGGTCCTTCTTCGATACTCTGTGGGCTTCTTCTGGTCCAAAAATAAGTTCCGTGAAGTTTCAGGTCAATTGGACTCCGTTTGATTTTCCTTTTCTGCGATACTCTAAAATAAGGAAAAATAGAAACTGGCACTAGGCTCTAGGTTAATAGGTTAGTCCCCAAAATAATATAAAAGTGCATAATAAAGCCCGTAAACATCCAAAACAGATAATATAATAGCATGGAACAATCAAAAATTATACATACGTTGGAGACATATCAGTGGACATTTTGCTGCTTCTTTCTAATTTTGGGACAATAAGCATCCACGTTTACCCTGGCAACTAAATTCGAATCCATTTTGTATTCCTATAAGAATCTTTATAAATCATTCGATGTGTTTTTATATATCTTCAAAAGCATGACAAAGATGTATTCCACTGTCATATATGAATATGATTTACAAATGCCGATACTCAAATTCAGAAGCTAGAATCCAGTTTAAGGTGAATTCGAATATTTGGAACACTTTATGTCCAACTCAAATGTCACACGCAACATAATGTGTACTCTCATTTAGATATGTACACAAGCGATGTATCAAGATTCAAATACCGAGTCAATCAACCAGTAATGTATAAAACTAACAGACATATAAACACTTATAGAGTATATGGATCAATAATATCAACTAACATACATAAGCCAGGCCGCTGTACTTTTTTTTGCTAGAAGAGCATCTTTTTTTAGCGAAGCTAGTACAACATCTTGGCCCTTTTTGATGCGTGCCACTTATGGTCCATCTATACTACTATTATTGTTGAATGCTCATTCAGCCCGATTGCCATATTTGTAGGTCTAGCACAACAATCAAAATGAAATGTCTCCGAGTCTTATCAATTAATACAGACTTGTGCTCAAATAAAATTACAAACCAAAAAACAAAAAACAATTATTACATGATTTCTAAAACAAATGGTTTGATTGATTACATGAACAAACAACACAAAGGTTATTCAATGATGGAAAGAACATTTCACCTATGATTTACCAAGTGGGAATTTAATTTCCTTTTTTCCTTCAGGACCTTAACAACGCGGTCAGTCTCAGCTTACTTCATTTTGAAATCCACCAAATATTTAATGGTTGTCTTGAGTACTGCTTGTGATTGTGCTGTTTGCTTCCTCAACATGTCAACTTCATCTCTAAGTGCAGAAGCCGAATCTCTTTCTACCACTAGTTGGCAATTCATGATGCACGATTGGGCCGGTGCCACTGCTGTGGGATGATACAACATCCATGGGGACCTCGCTGTTTGATCTTGGGTTAAACTATTTTACCATTAAAGTTCCGATTGGATTCCGAAAAGTTGAAGTTCAAAATATCTAAACTGGGAGTTATAACAGCAAACCAGTTAAACAAACAAGGAAATAAAGAGTTTCAATTGGATGCTAAAAAGTAGTTATTAACATCATTGTAACCGATTGTTGCAGCAGCAAAGCAGTTAAACAAACAAGTTTTGCAAAAGGTACCTGTTGTGGCATTGGAGTTTCTCTTGGATCCTAAAAAGTTGAGTAGCTAGTAACGTGATTAGAGCAACCGGTTGCAGCAGCAAAGTAGTTAAACAAACAAGTTTTGCAAAAGGAACCTGTTGTGGCATTGGAGTTTCTCTTGGATCCTGAAAAGTTGAGTAGTCAATAACTTGATTAGAGCAACAAGTTACAACAGCAAACCTGCTACACAAATATATTTTTGAAAATGTACCTGCAGTGCAATTGGACTTCCAATTGGATCCTGAAAACTTGAAGTGGGTAAGATGATTACAGCAACAAGTTACAACAGCAAACCAGGTAAACAGGAAGTTTCTGAAAACATACCTATTGTGCCAACGGAGTTTCAGTTGGATCCTGCAAACTTGAATGTTAGCAATCAATAAATAAAGTTTTGCAAGAGCCATAAGAAACTAACATCAAACTAGTAAAACTAACCAGTTTTGGCAACGTATTTCATTACACATGAACTAGTAAAACTAACAAGTTCTTGGCAACGTATTAAAGTAACAAGTCGGTACTGTTTACTAGCAACACAGACATATGTAAATTTCTTTGATGTAAGCAAAATGATTCCAAAACAGATATCAGTTAAAAAGATGGTGTCCCTCATATAAACCTGACAGTTGTCTATCTATGAACATGCAAACATTACTAGTGGTACAAGTGATAACAACAAACCATTTAAACAAACAGGGTATCAGAACGTAAATTACACGTGAATTCTGCTACACCCTAGAAGTACATATGACCAGCTATCTACGTGCTTAAGTAGCTATTTAAGTTCAGGCAAATAGGTAATTCTTAACAGTAAGTATCAAACACATAGATAGGCGCAGTCTATAATAGGATTAACAGGCTATGACATTATGTAATCAGTAGCAAACTAAATTAAGCCAAGCAACGTAATTGAACAATTTTGCAATAAGTGGCTAACTAAAATTCCGAGAAGCAGGTAACTGAACTTACGCTAGCTCTTTGTACAGGCACACTGCAACTTCTTTTTCGCTTACAAGGTTCTACGAAGGAGTCCATGGCATCAATTGCTTGGATACGCAGTCCCAATACTTCTTTCTTTCCACACTGCATTGGTAAGTCAAATGGTTAATTTGGTAAGATGGTGCGTCCTTGACATGTTATATGGGGACGTGTAGTCAGACTAGTTATAGCCACACACATCACACTAGCTTTTACTGTATATTTCATGCGATTACATTTGGCATACCGAGATCTAAGCAATCTACAATAGGATGAAAGACTGGCATCCTTCACATTATTGGTGAACTCAGTTCATAAAAACAAGCAATTCAACCATTTTGTGGGTAAATCAAAAGTGCCACTGGAATATTTTCACTACCCCAATCATACACGCAAAAAGGGGCGACGCCACTGTAGGGGCTGGTATGGGCGGCCACCTCGGGTGGCTGGAAAGTGTGCACCTAGTTTGAGTCGTCTAGGTTGGCCCAGGCTAGTTATGTTCGTCCCAATGCATGAGCAGGCAATGTAAAAAATGAAGAAAAAAGCTTCAATTTGGACGGGACAATAACGTAAGTGCAAGGCAGGCCCTATAGCAGGCTCGCGGCCCAAACGAGCGTCTCCCATATCAATCGACAGCAGGAAAAATCCCAATTCATTCCCTCCAGCCTCCAATCTGGTTCACTCCTAACCTAGCCACCGTTGGACAGACCAACACAGCACTTCCTCGCACCCTCGTTGGAGGGCGGTCACCGGGCTTCAAGAAAATGGAAGGACAAGAAGATGAAGATCCAGCCCTGGGTGTAGCCTGCGTGGGAGGCAGTGGCGGCAACACGGGCATGGCATCAAGCTTGCACAAACGGACAGTCGCAGCTTGCAAGAGCAGCATGCGCAACGAGAAGGTACATCACATCCTTGATTATATGTAATTCAACTATTCAATTTCTGGCCAATAGTTAAACCTCACGGTGTTGTGAAACTGCTTGTATGTAGGGAATCTATGAGAAAATGAAACCAATTTCTGCTTATTTTATAACTCCCCCAATCAATATTGAAATGACTGAATCTGATGTATCTAATCAAGTTTCTGGTGCAAACATACAAGCTCATGTTGTTCTTGAGCCTGAAGTGTCTAATGAACAGACTGCTAATGAAGGATCTGATGCAAACATTTTACATGTTCCTGGTGATGAACATATAGTGTCTAATGAGGGATCTAATGCAAGCATTTTGCAATCTCCCATTGAAGGATTTAGTGTCTAATGATGATCTGCTATGTTGAGAGAGACATAGAGATTTGCATGCATTGATGAAAAGCAAATTGCAGCGATGTTGCTCATGCTGGTTCTACTACAGTGTCAAACGGACTAGTTGCTTAGTTTTATTTCAGGGGTGTGTTGTGCTGAGCCCCCAGCAGAACTATGTTTATGTTCTTTCTTGTTATTTGAACTTTATGTTCTTTCTCGTTATTTGAACTCTTTAGTACATACAGTAGTACTAGTATTATGTCTTACTACTGTTCTTCTTACAGTTGGTACTACTGCTCTTATCTTCGTGTTCCTACTGTACTTAATACGTTCGTACTAGTAGTATAATTTGGGTCAGTCAATTTGTGAAAGAAGTTCGACGGAGCGGAGGAAGAAGACAACCGAGAAGCTACCCCAGTATCTCTATTAGGGTGGCAGGGTGCCCATGATCTATCTTATGAGTGTTGGGTGTGGGATGTAGTTCGCCGGAAAAAATGGGTCGTGCCTGGGGTTAAACGGATGGCAGGGGTGGGGGGGGGGGCAGCATGGCGGTGGCAGGCGGTTCAGGGGAGGGCGGGGCGGCGGCAGGCGGTTAGGCATGTGGCAGGCTGAGAAGATGAACAATGCATCAATTTCGGAGCTTGAAGAAGCCCTTCTAGCCATCCATGTTGCATCCAACGGCTCACAAGAGTCGACTGACCCAAATTGCTCCTTCAGATTGCAGGATCAACATGGCATTCAAGGTATCGAAGGTAGATTCCGCGTCCACACCCGGTTTGCGGGCTCGGCGTGGGCGCGACCGGCTTCCGCCGCGACAGCCACCATGCACGCCTCCTCCGCGCGAGCGGAGACGACAATGACACGCTAGTTCCTCCTCACCAGCGTGCTGGAGCATGGGCTCGTCCTCCTCTTTGTACGCTGCGTGCATAGATGCGGCTCCACCAGTTGCTCGCGTGCTTGGCAGCGCGGCGGCATCGCGAGGAAGGACTATAGATGACGTGAGCGGGCGAGCCTTCGGCTTCATGGTACAGGGATGGCGGCGACACGATAGTGATGGGCGAGAAATGGTTGGCCAGAGCAGGCGGGCGCTGGCATGCACAACGGCGACGGCATATTGATGAGTGCGCGTATGGGAGCTTAGTTTAGTTTTATATAGGGTTGGTCAAACTTAAAAGAAAACCGTACTGGTACACGTAAACATTAGACTAAGGAAACACTTATATTAGTTACCACAGCCATGATATGGAATGTCGTGCAAGCGCGTGAACCGCGGCCGCGTGGTCTATCGAACGACGCGTCACCGTGTCGCGCTCGAAGGACACCCACCGAACCTTTTTGTGTGTGTGAAAACAATCCCCGAATATTACTCAACTTTTTTTTCCTGGAAAAGTTCTTGACGCTACAATATTTCCATATATTTGAATTGAGCTCCAGTTTGTGTTTACTTGGATTTGGACGTTTTAGGTGCGCCCTAGTTTTTTTAATTCCTATTTTGTGTGTGTGACTGAGAGAGAACACATGTATGTGTCCATATGTGTGTTGTGGCAGAAGGGCAATGCCGAGACGGTGTGCGTGTGATAGAGACATAGAGAGGTGTGAATGTGCAAATGATCATGCATGAGTGAGACATAGACAGATGCCGATACGTTGTGTATACATGAGAGAACGGTCTTCTATTTGTACTTGCGTGTGTGTGTGTGTGAGAGAGAGAGAGAGAGAGGAGCATCCGTAACACAACAACCATCTCTCTTGATTCGTCCGTACCTTGCATGATCGCATGTAACACTTGCATCAACGCACACATTTTGACACCCTCACCCGGCCCCTGCCCACCTCAAGGCCCGCACATCGCTCTCTATCTTGCACGCACAATCTCTTCGTGAAAACCCTATTTAGCATTTAGCTTTCCTTCACATACACACATTTCTCTCCATAGGTTTGATTTCTCTCAATACCTGACACACACACGCACACACACACACACACACACACACACACACACACACACACACACACACACACACACACACACACACACACACACACACACACACACACACACACCGCACACACACTCCCCCTCCCTCGAGCACACAATTCATCCCCATCCAAGGCTATATGGCGACCACTCTCGCTTGTACTTCTCTGCACCCCAGCGTGCACAACACCTCAACCTTCAAAGAGGGCATCGAGGAGATCGAAGACCAGCGACCACATTGCACTAGAGAATGCGGGGCCATTTGGAAGCAGGATGATGTGACGACGGCTGACTGACTCCTCCCCCTCTCTCTCCTGCACAAAATTACCAATCCCTCTCTCTCCCTCATAAAATTATCAATCCCTCAACCCACGAGATCCTTCCCCTCTCGTCCATGTTTTTCCAGTTCTCTCATCAAACATGTGGTCTCTTCTCCTTACGTCTACAGAATCCGGATGCACACACATCTCATGTATATTACATGTCTCCATCTATCTCACATACCTAACTTCTTCCTCTCTCTTTCTCTCTCTCTATCTCTCTCGTTAGGTTTGTCTCCTACTCTCTTGTCCACATACACATAATCTTTCCCGCCCTATCTGCTCCATCTTTGCAAGCTCTCTCTACATGTTTCACTCACACATTGGGATGTGTTTGAAATGTTGCTTTTATAATGGATGATGTAGAGTTATTGTTGGTTTTGTTGCATCCCACAAAGTAATAACTATGAAATGCATTTAGATTCTCATTTGATTGGGATTATGTGAGTTTGAGCATATTGTGAAGTACTATAGACCTCGTACACATCTTGGAATTCAACAATGATTGTAACTATCGAATTGTATAGACCATTACATTCGAAGTCAGTAGCCTAATATATTTATTTCACAATTACAACAAATCATTAATTCACTACAAACTAAGAAAACAAATGTGTACTCCCTCTGTTTTTATTTAAGTCCGCGTATTAGCATTGGTGAAAGTCAAGTTTTGTAAACTCTCAGAAAGTTTATAACAAAAAAATTAACATATACAATAACAAATAAATACCATTAGATTCACTATTGAATGTACTTTCACATCATACATATTTTTTATGGTAAATGTTTATATTTTTCTATAAACTTGGTCAAACTTTAGGAAGTTTGACTTTGGTCAAACCTAATATGCAGAGTTAATAAAATTGGAGGGAGTACTAGTATTTACTAGTACTACTCGCTAGTTGCTTAGCCCAATCACCCAACACGCCACACGGGGAGTTCAGTGTCACAAAATTTTGAGGTTGGCGGGAAAATGTCCCACGACCCTGATTCGAGCAGTGCAAAGTTACCATCATAACCTTCAGAACAGGTCTACGGATTACGCTTGGTAGGGGCCTGTTTTTGTAACTTCAGGTTTACCCTACCCAGCCAACCCCACCCCGGCACCCAGAGTAGTACACCTGAATACTCCCCATTTTCTATCCCTGCACCAAAATAGACTTCTCCTCCCCTTCTCCATCGGCGCACTCGTCCACCGCAGCGCATCTGCCTCATCGATGACCTCGTACGCCACACTGGAGCCGGTCCACCATCATTGTCGTACACAGAGCCTCTTCCCCGACACCGTCTTCCACGGTCTCAGATCTGCTTCCTGGAAGCTGACGCCAAGCGCAGAAGCACCACCGTCGTGGACAATGTATTGGCTCCCATTGCCGACCATGATGCACAGAGTCCGCCGCGACCATCGTTCTCCTCCTTGATCGGTAATGAGTGTATTAAATCACTTAGCAGTACATGTGCAGTTCCAATTTTGTTCATACCTGCCCTTCAAATTTCCTGGTTGCTATTGTCCCCGTAAAAGTAATTGGTTATAGCCTCCATTGTCCAACATAATATCAGCTTGTAATTGTGCGTCACTCCTATATCGCGCTGTGCTTGGGTAGGTTCTTCATATGCAACCAGTATTGTGGCAAATGATGGAAAGTTTTTTAGAACTAGCAAGATGCCCATGCGTTGCATGGAACATCAAGAGGCATTTGTATGAGTAGTTTATATCTTGTAGGAGAAAAGGATGAATGAGGGAATGCCTTATTTGCAAATCTGGAGAGGGGTGTGGGTATCTTTCTGCAAAATTGCCATAGTTTCCTTCCTATCCATCGGATATAAATCGAATGGCCTATATTGCAGGATGGCAGGCACACCATCATCACCAACTCTGTTTTTTAAAAAGAGAAAAGAAAAAAAGAAAGTAGAAAAAAGAGAAAGAGAGTAGAGAAGTAGAGAGAAATATTATAAATATAAAATAAATATAACAGTAGAGAAGAGAGTAGAGATAAATATTACATATAAAATAAATATAACAGTACAGAAGAGAGTAGAGATAGCAGGGACGTCGGGAAAGGATCGTGCTGCGGGAAAAAGTGGCCGGGCGCACGCTAGTTTTGGCCCGCGGCGTCCGGAGCGCTTTATAAAATCCAATGCCCTCCCACCGCTCTGTGCCTTGCCACCACTCTCACCCCGCTCTATGCCTCGCCACCGCTCTCTCCCTGTTCTGCACCTTGCCACCGCTCTCTCCCCGCTCTTTCTCGCCTCGCCGCCGCCGCGCCACCATGCCGCCGCGTCGCCGGGAAACTTGGGGATACCGCGGCGTCCACGCGCGCCCCTTCGGCGGCTTCTCTGCCGAGATCCAGTTCCGCGGGATGCGCCTCGGCCTCGGCAATTTCCACACCGTCAACAAGGTCGCCCGCACGTACGACGCGGCGGCGTGGTGCCTCCGGCGGCCTCATAGAACACTGAACTTCCCCAACATGCCGATGCGAGAGCGGGCGCAGGAGCTCGCGCCTCTGCCGCGGCTTATCACCGACGAGGATCGTCGCGATAACCGGATGCGATAGCACCGTCTTGGCATCGCCGAGATGGACGAGGAAGCCCTGGCGCTGTGGCGCCAACGCTTCCCGCAGGACATCATCAATGAGCGCGAGTTCTATGTGCAAAGGAGGGCGGAGAGGGAGAAGAGGAGGGCGGAGCGAGCTGCCTATCGCGAGGACAAGCATACGCGAAAAGCGGACGCTCAATTCAACATGAGGCTAGGAACAGTGTCGCCTTGGGAATCCAACGACGGTCGGTATCTTCACACCTACATTGAGACGTCAGAGGAGGACATCACTGAGGAGGAGTCGGACGACGAGGAGTAGTTGAATTATCTATTTTTATCTATCTATGCTTTATCTATGCTGAGAACTATCTATGTCTCTACTCTCTATCTCTGCTTCTCGATCTCAGCACTGTAAACACTTTTTTAATGCATAGCGTGTTGCGCTTCTGTTGGAGATGCTCTAACATGGCAGACGAGTGCTTTAATGTTGCCCACAAGATGCGTGAGTATTACTAGTATATTTTTCTTTCCATGTTGAGATTTTAAAACCACGAGTGCGAACATGCAGAGGAGCAATGAAGACCAAACACGAGATAGACATCTTCAAGGAGCGTTGTCGGAGTAAATGACCACGGGTAGCCTAGCCGGATCCCCCCGGCCCTTCTGAAAAAATTACGAGCCGATCCGGCCCTCAAGAATCCAAGACGTGGGGCCGCCTTCCCCATGCCGGCTGTCTCCCAGGCCGACTATCGGAAGGCGACCCGGCTTTAGCCCTCATGAAGAAAGCCGCGGGAGGGCCGGCTCCGAGAAGCCGGCCACGAGAAGGCCGACTCCAAGAAGCCGGCTCTCACAAAGCGGTCAAGATCGTACCCTCGAAGTCTGCATCCACGTAACGGCGATGTGACGGGGCATGGCTCCAGTAAAGCCTGCCACCCCCGAGTCCCGGAGCACGCCTGGCACAGTGCGCCGTACGGGGTGGCCATGACCCGTCCGGCACGACACTGTTGCCATGTTGACCCTGATGTCACCCACGACGGGCTGCCAGCGCGGCACATGGGCGGTGGGCCCCTTCAGGCAGAGAGACACCCGAAGGCGGCCAGGCCTCCCCCAGTTGGCCCGAGACGGGGTCGGCTCCCCATGGCCGGCTTGCCTCCTCCCTCGAAGGAGACGCCCCATTAAGGAGACGAGACGCGGTGAGGCTACAGCGATCGCCCGCCGGGCGGCGGCACTGTAGCCACGCCCACCTCGGCGAAGCCCTCGTCACCAGGTTGAGGCAACAATAACCAGCCACCGACAAGGCCCTGGACAGTGGGGCCTGCCTGTCGACCAAGGAGCCAGCAGCCGGCGGGACGCACCAGCCGGCGGGCCCCAGCAGCTGGCGCAGAAGCCGGCGAGCGAGACACAGACGGCTGGGGCCCACGCCTAGCCGGATTACCATTGTACCCCCGGGGGGTGAGCCTATATAAACCCCCTGGGGCACCCATGCAAAGGGTGGATCGGTGCTAGTTTTAGACACCACATAGAGAGGAGAGGAGAGCTGGCCGTGCCCTTCTTCTTCTTCTCGCAAAGCAGCTCAAGGAGCATCTTGTAGCCACTCGTTCATCTAGTGATCATGCGGAGACCCCGCAGAGCAGCAGTAGGGGTGTTATCTCCACGGAGAGCCCCAAAGCTGGGTATGATTCGCCGGCGTGCATGTCTTCGCCTCATCCCACTTCCAGGCACCGGCGATGTCTTACCGGCTCCCACTATGATAAGCCACCCATTGGCATATGTCGCACCTACCACCCGACATTTGGCGCCCACCATGGGGCCAGGTGCACCGTCGTCCGGATACCTGTTCTGGACGGGAACCCTCTTCCTCCCCAGCGAGCATAGCCAGCTCGGCACGCCCGATGGCGCTTGCCACGACGCGCTGCAAGGTGTCGCCAACGTCTGCGCAGCGAGCAACCTCGCCGATCTCCTTGACAAGACCTTCATCTCCGACGAGCTCGCCTCTGACGCGGGCACCGACCTCCTCGTCAACCTCCTCGGCCAGCTCCACGTCTCCGGCGAGCTTGCTGTGGACTGGAGTCTGTTGGCTCCACCGATCCGATGCCTGTCGACTCCGACACGGCCTCGCTCGACGCTTTCCCCACCGACGTCGCGATCTACAACGACCCTCTTCCCCGAGCCGATGGCTGCGACGGCACCACCACTGAGGTGATGGTCATCGGCCACGGTGGCGCTTCTGGCGAGAACGCCCTCAACGCCCCGCATGCAGCGGTCCACGATTTGTCCATCCCCCTCCCGGCCGATGCCGATGTCGAAGCACTGGAGGCTCGCCGCCTCGCCCTCCTCGCGGAGGGCCGGAAGTTGGCTTCCACGAGACGCCTCACCGAGGCCCACCAGCGCGAAGCCGGCCGCGCCGCCTTTGGCACGCCGCCCCCAAGCGGGCCAAGCCGAGCCGGCGTTGTCAGACAGCGCGGCGCTACCCTCTCCGACACGCCAGGAGTTGACCACCCAGTCTATGCCACTCCGCTCGAGAACCTGCACGCCGCCCAGGCGGCCGTAGACGAGCTAGACGGACTGGGGGCCGAAGAACTCCCCCACATGACCAGGCGCATCCAGCAGCTAATCGATGCAGCCGCACAGCGGCACGAAGCCGACGCCCGCGTGGAAAGCCCTCCCCCGCACCGAGAGCATGGCGCGACGTCCTGGAGGCCGACTGCGGGTAAAACCCGCGCGCGACACGAGAAGGAGCCGGCTGCCAGCCGAAGCCGAACCCGGACCTCCATCGAGTGAGACGCAGAATGCCGTCCCCGGGCCGTGGAGCGGCGGGGCAACCCGCCTCCGCCTCCGCCTCGTGGGGAGAGATATCCCACCCCACCGCCTGTCACACATGCGACTCTCAGCGGCCGACTAGGTCTCCGTGAAGGAGTCAGCGAGAACGACGCCCGCCATCGGATCGACCGCCTAGCACGATCCCTGGCGCTAGAAGAACAAGATGATGTCGGCCCGCCTTGCTTCGGCCCCCGCATCCGTGACGAGCCTTTCCCCAAAGGGTTCTCGCTCCCAAGAGACACGCCCAAGTACAACGGCTCCGTGAAGCCGGAAGATTGGTTGATCAACTACTCCACAGCGGTTCGCATAGCAAATGGCAACAGGCGCGTTGCCGTGAAGTACGTGCCCCTCATGCTGCAAGGCACGACGCGGACCTGGCTCAATAGCCTCAGGCCCTACAGCATCAACAGCTGGCTAGACTTCACGGAGGCCTTCGTCCGCAACTTCACCAGCACCTACAAGCAGGCCCCCAAGCCCAGACAGCTCTCCTTGTGCGTACAAGGCCCTGCCGAGTCCACTCGCGACTACCTCACGCGTTGGGCCGAGCTCCGCAACTCTTGTGAAGGGGTGCACGAGGTGCAAGCCATAGAATACTTCACCACCGGGTGCCGAGAAGGCACCCTCCTTAAGCACAAGCTCCTCTGCGACGAGCCGACTACCCTCGACGAGCTTCTGGTCATAACAGACAAGTATGCCACCGCCGACTCCTCAATGAAGACTGAACTCCGGGTAGACGCATCCGGGAAGGTAATCAACCCGGCGCCCAAGACGCCGGCCGGGGACTCCGGCCGACGCCCGTACCAGAACGACCACAAGCGCAAGGGCCCCATGCCGCTCTCCACTAGCCGGCAGGTGGCCACAGTCGAGGACAAGCAGCCCGAAGGGCGGCCCGCACCCAAGAAGCAAACTCTCGACGCCCCATGCAAGTTCCACAGAGGCGCGAAGCCGTCCAACCACACAACCCGGAAGTGCCACTGGCTCACCCGAATCTCCAAAGGTGAAGGGCTCGCGCCGCCTCCGCTTGCTGGCCCGCCGCCTCCGGCTCCGCAGCCGCCGACCACTCGGCCAGCAGTCGGAGCTGTGCACGATGAGTTCCCCGACGAGCATGCCGCCTACGTCGTCTTTACAAGCCAGCCCGAAGGTCGGCGTAGCAGACGCCAAGAGCACCAAGAAGTCAACATGGTCACTGCCAACCCCGCCGAGCACATGCACTGGTCAGAAAAGCCTATTAGCCGGAGCCGGGACGACCACCCAGAGGTGATGCCATCTCCCGGCTCTTATGCGTTGGTTTTGGATGCCACCCTTGCAATGGACAGACGCGCCGCCCGTTTCTCCCGAGTGCTGATAGACGGCGGGAGCAGCATCAACATCCTGTACCGTGACACCCTGGAGAAGCTGAACGTCAAGACGAAGCAACTCATGCCTACTCGGACTGTGTTCCATGGCATTGTACCTGGCCTATCCTGCGCCCCCATTGGCAAGATCAAGATTGATGTACTCTTTGGGGACAAGGATCATTTCCGCTGAGAAGCGATCCGGTTTGAAGTGGTGGACCTGGAGAGCCCCTACCATGCATTGCTTGGCCGTCCTGCCTTGGCCAGGTTCATGGCCGTTCCCCACTATGCTTACCTCAAAATGAAGATGCCGAGCGCCAAGGGCATCCTCACCGTAGCCGGCGATTACAAGAAATCTTCCGAGTGCGCTGCAGCCAGCTGGCCGAGTCCCTTGTGATTGCCGAATAAAAGAAGATGTTGGACCGAGTCGTGGCCATGGCCAGCAAACAGCCGGCCCTGTCCCCCGATCCCAGAGAGTGTGATGCCCAAGGATCTTTCCAGCCGTCCAAGGAGACGAAGAAGATACGTCTTGACCCCGAGCATCCAGAAAGGTTTGCCATAATCGGGGCAAACCTAAACAGCAAATAGGAAGGCGAGCTCGCCGACTTCCTCCATGAGAATCGGGATATCTTTGCATGGTCCCCTAAGGACATGCCGGGTGTTCCGAAGGAATTCGCCGAGCACAAGCTACATGTCCGAGAAGGCGCAAAACCAGTCAAACAACCCCTCCGCCGACTGTCGTAGGAGAAAAGAAGGATTGTGGGAGAGGAGATAGCCCGGCTTCTGGCAACCAGCTTCATTATGGAGGTTTTCTTTCCAGAGTGGCTCGCCAACCCGGTCCTCGTGCTAAAGAAGAACACAAGTGGCGCATGTGCATAGACTACACGAGCCTCAACAAGGCCTGCCCCAAAGATCCCTTTGCCCTGCCAAGGATTGATCAAGTGATAGACTCCACGGCCGGATGCGAGCTATTGAGTTTCTTGGATGCTTACTCAGGATACCACCAGATAAAGCTAGATCCGACTGACCGCCTGAAGACCGCCTTCATCACGCCATTCGGAGCTTTCTGCTACCCGACCATGACATTCGGCTTGAGAAATGCCGGTGCCACTTTTCAGCGTTGCATGCAGAAGTGCCTCCTCAAGCAGCTCGGCAGAAATGCCCATGTCTACGTAGACGACATTGTGGTGAAGACGGAGAAGCGCGACACCTTGCTGGGGGACCTCAAGGAAATATTTGAGAACCTGTGCCGGTTCCAGATCAAGCTCAACCCCGAGAAATGCGTGTTCGGAGTGCCAGCCGGCCAGCTCCTAGGCTTCCTGGTCTCCGAACACGGCATCGAATGCAACCCAATAAAGATCAAGGCCATTGAGAGAATGGCGATTCCCACCAAACTTCGAGACGTCCAGAAGTTCACTGGGTGCTTGGCCTCCCTGAACCGCTTCATCAGCCGGCTCGGAGAGAAAGCTCTCCCCCTCTACCGCCTCATGAAGAAGACCACTCACTTCAAGTGGAACGACCAAGCCGACCAAGCTTTTCACGAGCTGAAGAAGATGCTGGCAACGCCACCTGTCCTGGCGGCGCCGACTGAGAAAGAGCCCATGCTCCTCTACATTGTTGCAACCAGCCGGGTGGTCAGCATCGTCATCGTAGTCCAGCGCCCAGAAGAGGGCCGAGCCCAGCTGGTCCAGAGGCTGGTGTACTATTTGAGCAAGGTGTTGTCTACCTCGAAGCAGAACTACCCGCACTACTAGAAGATGTGCTATGGCGTGTACTTTGCCGCCAAGAAGCTGAAGCCCTACTTCCAAGAGCACCCCATCACGGTCGTATGCACCGCCCCGCTTGCCGAGATCATAGGCAGCCGGGATGCATCCGTCCGGGTGGCGAAATGGGCCATCGAGCTGGCCCCCTACACGATCTTCTACCAGCCTCGCACCGCCATCAAGTCCCAAGCATTGGCCGACTTCCTCGTCGACTGGGCCGAGACCCAGTACCTACCGCCAGCTCCCGACTCCACTCATTGGCGCATGCACTTCGACGGGTCCAAGATGCGCACCGGCTTGGGAGTCGGCGTCATCCTCACCTCTCCCAAAGGCGACAAGCTCAGATACATGCTGCAAATTCACTTTGCTGCCTCCAACAACGTGGCCGAGTACGAGGCGCTCATACACTGGCTCCGGCTTGCCAAAGAGCTCGGCATACGCCAGATCCTATGTTACGGCGACTCGGACTTGGTAGTCCAGCAATCATCCGGCGACTGGGACGCCAAGGACGCAAATATGGCAAGCTACCGCTTCCTCGTTCAGCAGATCAGCGGGTACTTTGAAGGATGCGAGTTTCACCACGTACCGCGAGCCGACAACGAGCCAGCTGATGCCCTGGCCCGAATAGGCTCCAGTCGGCAGGCAATACCAACCGGTGTCTCTCTGCAACGCCTCCTCAAGCCGTCTATCAAGCCGTCTCCAGAGTCCGATTCCATCTTCGTGCTGCCTGACCCCGACGCGGTCGGGTCCGGCTCGAAGAACCAAGCAGGTGATCCGGGGACTTCGATAGTCGGCCCGGGGACGTCAGTAAGCGGCTCGGGGACTTCCGTAGTTACGCCCGACCCGGGGACTGCCACACCCGGCCCGGGGACTGCGGTAGTCGGCCCGGGGACTGCACCAACGCAATAGGCGGCAGCCGACTCCAGCATTTCACCACCCAGCCCGCCTGCCCTGGTCGCAGTAGCCGTGTTGGCAATAGAAGAAGTCGCAACTCCATCATGGGCTCAGTCCATCCTCAACTTCCTAATAAACCAAGATCTGCTGGCTGACGAAACAGAGGCAAGACAAGTCCAACACCGAGCCGAAGCATACACAATCGTCAACAGAGAGGTCGTCAGGCGCAGTGTCACTGGAGTCTTCCAGCGATGCGTCGAGCAAGAGAAGGGCATTGCAATCCTCAGAGACATCCACCAAGGAGAATGCGGCCACCATGCGGCCTCAAGATCACTCGTCGCCAAAGCTTTCCGCCATGGGTTCTTTTGGCCGACTGCCTTGGATGACGCCAAGGAGTTAGTTAAACATTGCAAAGGGTGCCAAGTCTTCAGCTCCAAGCAACACATGCCGGCTTTGGCACTCAAGACCATTCCCCTCACTTGGCCCTTCGCTGTTTGGGGACTGGACATGGTGGGCCCACTCAAGACGGCGCGCGGCGGCATGACACACCTGCTTGTCGCCGTGGACAAATTCACCAAATGGATTGAGGCCAAGCTGATCAAGAAGCTGAATGAGCTGACTGCCATGACATTCATCGCAGATATAACAACTCGCTACGACGTGCCACACAGCATCATCACCGACAACGACACGAATTTCGCCAAGGGAGCATTGGCACGTTTTTGCGCGACGCAGGGCATCCGGTTGGACTTAGCGTCTGTTGCCCATCCACAGTCAAATGGCCAAGTCGAGCGAGCCAATGGCCTCATCCTTTCCGGCATCAAGCCCCGACTGGTTGTACCACTGGAACGTTCGGCCGGCTGTTGGCTCGATGAGCTGCCGGCCGTCCTCTGGAGCCTGCGCACTACCCCAAACAAGTCAACCGGCTTCACTCCTTTCTTCCTCGTGTATGGTGCCGTGGCGGTCATCCCAACCGACATCGAGTTCGACTCGCCTCGGGTAACCATGTACACAGAGGCGGAGGCCAAGGAAGCACGAGAAGACGGCGTCGACCTGCTAGAAGAAAGCCGGCTGTTAGCCCTCAGCCGGTCCGCCATCTACCAGCAGGGCTTGCGCCGCTACCACAGCCGAAAGGTCAAACCAAGATCTTTCCAAGAAGGCGACCTCGTGCTCCGGCTGATCCAGCGAACAGCCGGCCAGCACAAGCTCTCGGCCCCTTGGGAAGGCCCCTTCGTCATCAGCAGAGCGCTAGGAAATGACTCCTACTACCTGATCGACGCACAGAAGCCGAAGGCACGAAAGAGAGACGACTCCGGCAAAGAGTCGGAACGACCATGGAACGCCAACCTCCTCCGAAGATTTTACAGTTGAAATGCAGTATGTATCACGCTAACTTTTGTACTAAGTACGAGACAATAGGCCCCCCGAGGAGAGCTCGGGGACTTCCATCTTTTATCTATAAAAGAAGAGTATCATGCTTATGATCATGTCATTACATTCACTTTTTTCGTCCGGCACCGGGTTCGACTAGTCGGCCCGGGGACTGGCCGCCTTGAGTTATATTAGAAGTCCTACCCGCGGTCAGACAAGTAGTGTGCCGGCATCCAAGCCTTCTCTTGCCAAAAGTCGCAGTTCGAAGAACCGGCTGTCCGACTGGCAAGAGTTAAAGGCAGGAAAGGACGCCCACATGAAAAACGGCTAGGGACTAACGGACTAATATAACAAAAGCTGGTTTTTCTCCCACCACCGACCGACTACCAGAGTAGCCGGCCGGCCGGCTTTCATTCACCTTGCTTCAATCTAAGAAAGCTCGAGTACTTGCCTTCCCCCCCAAAAAATATAATAAATATAGCCAAGTTCTTCCTTAGCCGCAGGCTGCAGAGCAGCTGCTGGTTGGGAAGGCAACAGCTAGGGGAAGGCGGCAAAGGAAACAGCCTAAAGATAAAAAGCATGCACGAATGGAAGCCAAACACACACACGATCATATTTACACAAAAGGCCTTCGAAAGGCCAGCATTCAACATAGTTTGAATACAGCCCCAGTGGGTGGAACTGCACAAGTTTAACAAAAAATGTTCAAAGAGTAACAAGCGGGAAAAGCAAGGACGGCAGATTAAGCCAAGGGAGCGACTGGCGAGTCGGGCAGGTCGGTAGAGACGGCAGTGCTGGCTGGAGGAGTGTCCGGCTGGCGAACTTCGGCATGATCACCACCTCCCGTAGAGGGCGCGCTAGCACGCGCCTCGTTGCTGGAGGCACGGTCAGGCTGGGGCTGGCTGGCCGCTTCACCGGCCGGCTCGACGTCTTCGCCTTCCTCTCCTTCGTCGTCTTCATCTTCATCGCTGGAAGCGATCTCCTCCGCCGAGTCTTCACCCGCTGCCGGGTCCAGCCCAAACCATCCCTCCGACTGGGCAACACCGTCGTCATTTATTTCAGGAGCAAAGACGCTGATGTTAGTGCACTTGGCGATCGTCGAGGCATGCTGAGCGATAGCCGGCCGCACCTCCGCCATCTCCTCGTCGGCCTCCAGCCGCCAGGTGCGCAGCTGGTCCAGGTTCAGCCCGGGATACCAGGCTCGGACGAACTCCAGCACCCGCCCAGCTCCAAGCCAGGCTACCGATGCCTTCTAGGCCTCGAAGCGGCCAACTGCAACCTCCAGCCAGTCGGCAGTCTGACTCAGGGTGCGGGGAATCGTTTCGCCTGGCCAGAGGGCGGCCAACACCTGCGCCCCGGCGCGCTGGAGGCGGCGGAGCATGCGGTGAGCCGGCTGCAGCCGGGCTTGGACCGCCAAGAGTTGCTCCTCAAGCGTCCGGCTCGCGTCCGACGCGATTTCAGCCCCCGCCTGCCGGCATGCCTTGCGGTGGGCCTCGATGGTTTCGGTGGCGAAGACGGAGTAGCCGGGGAAGTAGTCTGCTCAAAGAACAAAAAGCAGCACAAGTCAGAACACAAATCAGGGGGCAAGGGGCAAGCAAGGAGTGAGGAAGGCGGCTTCCCATCGATCAGATCCTCAATCCGGCCGAAGCCCTCGCTCAGCACTTGTTTTGCCTCAGCCCAGCCCGCCGCTTCGGTCTCGAACTCAGCTTTCAGGGCGTCCTTGCTGTCCTGCGCCTTCTTCAGGGCCGCCTTGTGGCTCTCCTCCTGGTCGGCCAACTTCTTGGCCAGGCGGTCATGCTCCAGGACCAAGGTGTTGTACTCGGCTTCCTTGGCGCGAAGGGGGGCCTGGGCCCCGCTGAGCTGCCCCCTCAAGTCGGCATTGGCTCCTGCAAGCATGAAGACAAAAGAAAAATCAATAAGGAAGAAGTCGTCAGGGAAGATCCGACCCGACTGCTCAGCAGTCGGCCCGAATCTTGGGGACTACACCCAGTGGGTGCGCTAACGCGCCCCCACAGGAGATGAACGAGACAAAGCACGCACTCTGGCTGTTGGTCAGGTCCTCGGTTTTCCGACCCAGCTCCTGAGCCTGGGAGTTGAAGGTAGCAGCGCGAAGGTTATGGTATTCCTGGAAGATCAGACATGATGCAAGAATAAGATAGCTGTCAGGACCTAGTAAGTTCCAAGCCGCCTGCTCAGCAGCCGACTCGGAACTCGGGGACTACACCCAGTGGGTGCGCTGACGCGCCCCCATGGAAGAAATCAAAAAAGCAAAACAACCAAGGCCAGAGGGCTCACCCGGATGACGACCCGCGTCGTGAGGAACTCTTGGGTATACCGCTCCAGCGAGGCGGCCTGGGCTTGAAGCCGGCTCCGGACCTCGTGGGCTTCCCCCCGCTGGACCTCGTGGACTACACCCTGTTCAGCTCGGCCGTCCCCCTGCTGGGCGTCCACTCGGACGTGCTGGCGCTGGCTGCCTCCAGGGCCTCTGCCGTCTGGCTGGCGTCCGCAGCTCGTTGCGTTTCCGACACGGAGGTAGCTCCCCCTGCGCGCCGGCGAAATGCCGGCTGCACCTCGAGGCCGGCCCCTGCCTCTGGCTCGCCCCCGGCCGGTTGCTCTGGCGCCGCGGCTGGTTGGCCGCTTTGGCCTGTTCCAGTCAGCGCCGTCTGCGGTGCCGACTCCACGAAGACCACGTGGTCCTCCCTCCTCTCCATCACCGGTGGGTCTTGGTCAACCTCCTCCGACGGGGGCATGGGGATGTCGGGGGCCACGGCGCGGAGGGGAACGATGAGCAGCGGAGGCTGGTTGTGCGAGGCCTCCGCCTCCGTCTCTACGGCTGCCGCCTCCGCCCGGGCCTTGGCAGCCGCGTCGGCCTGCTCCTTCGCCGCCTGGGCGGTCCTTCTCTCCGCCGCCTCCCGCTCCTCCCGCGCCTCCCATGCGTTCCGCTCCATGGCCTCCATGAGGTCGGCGCGGGGATCCACGCGGCGGGAGCCTGAGGACCCTCCAGTCGGCCCGACTATGGAGCCGCCAGGACCTCGCTCGAGGGAAAGCGGTGCCCTGTCCGGCGAGCAAAGAAAGGTTTGGAAGAGCCTCAATTGAAAAGGACAACAAAAAAATATAAGACATTTGACGACTTACGCCGAGATCGCCTGCGGCTGTTTCATCGCCTTGCGGAAGCGGGCCGCCTTCACGGCCGCCTCATCCCACTTGGTCGCCGCCGTGGAACCCTTGGATTTCTTCGGCCGGCTGCTGAAGAAGGTCGACGCGGCCCGGCGTTTCTGCGCGCCGCCACGGGCAGCCGGCGCGGCAGACGGGCCTGCGCCTTGATGATCAAGCACTGGCTGGCGGTGCGGGGCGGCTTCAACCTCGTCATCGTCCGCCCAGTCCTCGAGGTCGGCCCTGAGCCCCGTGCCTCCTGCCCCGTCGCCTTCCCTCACGATGGCATCTTCCATGGCGGCCGCTCCCAGGTCCGGATCATCGCCGTTGTCCACCGTGCGGTGGGGGAGGAGCTGGCGCTCTACCCCTGCAGCCCCGGCCGTCGGCGGAAGAAGAGGGTTCTGCTAAGGGCAAACAAATTGATCAGAAGTCGGCCATCATGAGGCTGGCTACAAAAAAGAAGAAAAACTTACGGTAGGCAGAGGGTTGGCGCGAGAATACGGCCCCTTGCCATATCGCCAATCCTCGGCGAGCTTGCAGTTGGAAATGTAGTTCACCATGTAAAACACCTCGGCATGAGGCATCTCCCTGGTGCTCAGCCGGCACGGGTCGAAGCGGCCGCTCATCTGGCAAATCATGTGAGGCCGGCCTTGGAGCGGAAGTACTCAGCGCTCCATGAAGGTGGCCACCAGGTCGGGTCCGGTCAGGCCCTCCGACTGGATCATCACCTGGAGCCGGGAGACGACTGCGTTCCCGGCCTGAGACAACGACCTGGCCCGGTAGCTCCACGAGGGTTGCCTCCTAGCCGGCGGGCCGGCTACGTAAGCCGGCAGGTTGACGTAGTCGCCTTGCTGGGTGACGTTCTTCACGTAAAAATAGGACTTCTGCCAGAGCTTCACCGACTGGATCAGCGGGATGGGCGGGAACAGATTGTTCTCGCCCGTCCGCCTCATGGCAATGAAGGCTCCGCAGGGGGCGGGCATGCCCGCGACAACGGTGCCGAGCTTGCTCTGGAAGAATTCTCCCCAGAGCTCGAGAGTGGGGAGAACCCCAAGAAAGTCCTCGCACAAGGTGACGAAAGCCGACAGCAGCATCACTGCGTTGGGCGTGAGGTGATGCGGCTAGAGGTGGTAAAATTCAAGAAAATCTCGAAGGAATCCGCTCGCCGGGAGGCCGAAGCCGCGCAGGCAGTGCGAGCGGAAGATTACCCGCTCGCCCTCCTCCGGTGCCGGCGAAATCTCCCTCGCCGGCGCCTGGCGAACCCGCACGTAGTTCTCGCTCGGCAGACGCCGCGTCCGGCGGAGGAACTCAACGTGGTCCTCGTGGACATTGGAGCCATCCCACGAGCTCGACAACGCCATGGGAACGACGCGGCGAGGAACAAGACGATGCAACGGTGGAGCGGCGCGGCAATGGGTCGCTGCGGCGGCGAAGGGAAGAAGAAGGAAGGTGAGAAGGGGCGGAGCGAGGGAGAGCGTGCGAGCCTCTGCCGCACCCCCTCCTCCCCCTACTTATAGACCCGCGCGGCAGAGCCGAGGAGGCGTGGCGTGGGGGAACGTGGGATCAACTGCGCCCACTCCCCCATGTCCCGCGATTATTGCGCCCTGATGGCGTAATAAAACCGCCACGGGAAGGCGAGCGGTCCGTGTGGGCCGCAGAAGATCCGCGCTCGGGCCGAGGCCTAGGAGTGGCGGGCCCGGGCCTGCGGCGGCGTCCCATCGCACGCGTGCGTTGGCAGGTTTTCCTAGCCACGTGGCCCGCGGAATGGCGCGCGGTCAGCTCGTAGTCCGACCCACGTTCCCGCCTACGAGAAATGGAGCTTTCCGAAGACGGCACTCATAAGCAAAGCCGGCTCCTCAGGATAGGAAGCTGACCAAGCTTCTCGTCCCTTTGTCAGCCTCGAAGCTAGATCAGCTTCGGGGACTACTATCAGAGTAAATGACCACGGGTAGCCTAGCCGGCTCCCCCTGGCCCTTCTGAAAAAATTACGAGCCGATCCGGCCCTTAAGAATCCAAGACGTGGGGCCGCCTTCCCCTTGCCGGCTGTCTCCCAGGCCGACTATCGGAAGGCGACCCGACTTTAGCCCTCATGAAGAAAGTCGCAGGAGGGCCGGCTCCGAGAAGCCCGGCCACGAGAAGGCCGACTCCAAGAAGCTGGCTCTCACAAAGCGGTCAAGATCGTACCCTCGAAGTCTGCATCCACGTAACGGCGATGTGACGGGGCGTGGCTACAGTAAAGCCTGCCACCCCCAAATCCCGGAGCACGCCTGGCACAGTGTGCCGTACGGGGTGGCCATGACCCGTCCGGCGCGGCACTATTGCCATGTTGACCCTGATGTCACCCACGACGGGCTGCCAACACGGCCCACGGGCGGTGGGCCCCTTCAGGCAGAGAGACACCCGAAGGCGGCCAGGCCTCCCCCAGTCGGCCCGAGACGGGGCCGACTCCCCATGGCCGGCTTGCCTCCTCCCTTGAAGGAGACGCCCCATTAAGGAGACGAGACGCAGTGAGGCTACAGCGATCGCCCGCCGGGCGGCGGCACTGTAGCCACGCCCACCTCGGCGAAGCCCTCGTCACCAGGTTGAGGCAACAGTAACCAGCCACCGACAAGGCCCTAGACAGTGGGGCCTTCCTGTCGACCAAGGAGCCGGCAGCCGGCGGGACCCACCAACCGGCGGGCCCCAACAGCCGCGCGCAGAAGCCGGCGAGCGTAGACACAGACGGCTGGGGCCCACGCCCAGCCGGATTACCATTG
Source organism: Triticum aestivum (assembly GCF_018294505.1). Classification (NCBI taxonomy): domain Eukaryota; kingdom Viridiplantae; phylum Streptophyta; class Magnoliopsida; order Poales; family Poaceae; genus Triticum; species Triticum aestivum. The sequence continues at coordinate 382,567,688 of NC_057812.1, read as the reverse complement.
TACCCCCGGGGGGTGAGCCTATATAAACCCCCCGGGGCACCCATGCAAAGGGTTGATCGATGCTAGTTTTAGACACCACATAGAGAGGAGAGGAGAGCTAGCCATGCCCTTCTTCTTCTTCTCACAGAACAGCTCAAGGAGCATCTTGTAGCCACTCGTTCATCTAGTGATCATGCGGAGACCCCACAAAGCAGAAGTAGGGGTGTTATCTCCACGAAGAGCCCCGAAGCTGGGTAAGATTCGCCGGCGTGCATGTCTTTGCCTCATACCGCTTCCAGGCACCGGCGACGTCTTACTGGCTCCCACTATGATAAGCCACCCGTTGGCATATGTCGCACCTACCACCCGACAAGCGTGGCAAGTTAAAGAGGAGCTGCACCGAACCTGTAAAACAAGCTTTGGTAAGTAACAACCTTTCAATTACTTTTGTTTAGCCTCGTGTTCTTCAATGTGTATATGTTGTAGTTTCCGTTTCTCTTAGCCTCGTGTTCTTCATGTGTAATAAGAAGAGTCTTAATCGTCCTAGTGCTTTCGCTTTTAGCTTGATGTAGGAAGTGGGTGTTCTCACCTTGTAGTCTGTTTTTATATTTTCCTTTTGAATTCACTTCTCCGAGTCCTGTTTATCTGGCTTCTACTAAATGGATCTGGGCTGCTCTGAGTATTGATCTAAAAAAGAAGTAACTTCATGTCAGGATGCAGTTCCTGCGAGGAGGGAAGTATGGTCAACCTTGAGATCATGTTTCCAAAATGAGGCTGGATTACACACAAGGTGCCAATTCCCTAATGATCCTGGATTGTACACAAGGTGCAAATTCCTAGATGATGCTGGATTACACACAAGCCAGGTGGAGTCATCAACTGTTCATGTCCCCGTGGCTCTAGTAAAGGCTGAAAGAAAGCATGCAGCAACCCTGAGAATGTAGCTGAGTTCCTAAAGAAACAAAAAGAGCAATCAGATGCTCTCTTCACCCAAGCCAAAGAAGAGATGGAAGAAGCCAGAAAGAAGGTAGCAAAGGCAGAGCAGGCTAGGCGTCTCCTGCTATCTAATATTGTTGTCAATACAAATTTTCCTTCATAATAGCTAGGTTCAAACGTTTATGCAGTCAACATGCCTGTTGTGATGTCCGCGCATCTACTGATGTGGCACAAAATAATTTTTTAAGGTCATGTAATAACAACAATTACTTTCCAAACAATAACAGACGAAGCATTGAACATGGTATAGTTCACGCTCAAGCCCAACATTCCAAGTTCAACTTCCACATCAAACTCATGTTCACATATATCTGCACATTGATAGATAATGTCCACAACCATGATTCACTTCAAAGCCAAAAAAATGTGCGGAGAGTTATAAATAAAGAAAAACCTCTAGTTCCTGCTACCAGTGCGAGCACAACAAGTCAAGACCATGCGTAATTAATTATATTTTGATCATTTTTTGTGTTCTAAAATGCCAGCTCGCTCGTGGAAGGACGTGTTGCCGACACACACACGGATTCAATGGAGGCAGGCAGGGCAGTCTGAAGCCGGTTGTATGCGGCGAGGAGGCGTGTTCAATCGGGCCTGCAACGAGTGCGGCCCTCTTGGCTGGCGCGCTAGTTCAATGCCTGAGCTATGAGAGGTCGCGCCCGTGTTAGAGCAAGCACTCCCTCTAGTCCTTTTTTTGTTTGGGTATAACAAAGTCTAATTTTCCATTCACATTTTACAAGTAAAGTCTGATGGGGTTATGTACCTAGGGTAGGGTCATGGACCTGTTCCAAGTAACTTACCCCAAGACATCCTTAGAAGAGGTCGCCTTCCAGTCGACCAATGAGGACTCACTCGACTGGCCTGAAGGACTCGACCACGAAGACTCACTCGACCACCAGGAGGTCAAGAGGCACTCTGCACTGCAACGGCCTATAATCAAGTAGACTTTATGATAGTAAAGGCACTTTATGTGGGGCGTTACCAGTAACGCCCCAGACTTAACTCACCTTAAACCCTCTCCTGCGTGGGCTGGCTAGGGTCCTGGCGCACTCTATATAAGCCACCCTCCTCCACAGGCAGAGGGGTTCGACACCTTGTAATTCATACATTCATAATCCACTCGACCGCCTCCGGGCTCCGAGACGTAGGGCTGTTACTTCTTCCGAGAAGGGCCTGAACTCGTACATCCTTTGTGCTTACAACCTCTCCATAGCTAGGACCTTGCCTCTCCATACCTACCCCCCACTCTACTGTCAGGCTTAGAACCACGACAAAGTCCGTGGACAAACTTTGACCCAAAATACGATGGAGACTAGTAAACCAGGACGGAGGTAGTAGTTCTTTTTTTTGATCAAAGAAGGGTTTCCCCCTTCCGATTTTCATTACTGAAAACCAACATCAAAACCATAGTATTTTCCCTAGAACTACCAGGTTCAACATCTCGCAATATAAACCCATACAACCATACGCCAAGGAGGTAGTAGTTATGAATTCCATTTTCGCTCCATACCAATCGTTCTAAAAACTACTTAAGTACTTATAACGCGCCCTTGAAAATCGGAACTCTTACCCCGCTAAAAATGATATTTTAAATTTGGCTACTCGATCTGTGGCAACTGGCGAGCCACCGCCTCGAGGTCGTTCACCTGTGGTCCCGACCATCAACTCCTACGGATCAAATTATCACGTGAGCTGACTATTCCTACAAAGGTGCACTCCACCACGTACCCGGTACCCGCGCATGCAGCAATCGTGCACCTAGGGTTTTAGGCTTTATTTGTTAACGGTGCGTTTACGTAACTCTCATGTGTGCGAGACAATGAGAGACCGACTAAGTGCGTGCACCTCTTCTCTTCGTATATGTACTCCACCATTTGTCTGGTGTCCACAAAATTATATAGTAGTAATAACTACTAGCAATGTGCCAATATGCTGCCACACGATCAAAGTAGATTAATACATATTCACCGATTTGATAGAAAAAGAGTCTAGTTTTGAAATATGTGTATCACTAAAAATATCTTATGTTTCACTCAAAATATATTTCTTTGGAGGTTTTGATGAGATAAGGGAGGAATGTTGTTGGTTTCAAGATTTGAGAAGTGGTATATCTCTAATTTCTATTCTTACTAGCAAGATGCCCATGCGTTGCATGGAACATCAAGATCTTGTGGGAGAAAAGGATGAACGAGGGAAGGCCTTATCTGCAAATGTGGAGTGGAATGCGGGTAAATTGCCATAGTTGCTTCCTATTCGTTAGATATAGATCGGACGGCCTATATTGCAGGATGGCAGGCAAACCATCATCACCGACTATGCTTTTTATAAGAGTAGAGATAAAAAAACAGAGTTGGTGATGATGGTGTGCCTGCATCCTGCAATATAGGCCGTCCGATTTATATCTGACGGATAGGAAGGAAACTATGGCAATTTTGCAAAAAGATACCCACACCCCTCTCCACATTTGCAAATAAGGCCTTCCCTCGTTCATCCTTTTCTCCCACAAGATAAACTACTCATACAAATGCATCTTGATGTTCCGTGCAACGCATGGGCATCTTGCTAGTTGTTGCAAAAAGCCCATTTGTGTGTGTGTTGTGTGTGTGAGAGAGAGGGAGAGACGAGGAGGACAGAGTGCATGTGTGACAAAGACACAAAGAGTGTGTGTGTGAGAGGTATCAACTTAAAATGAGGCGATAGTGTGTGTGTGCACGATCGAGAGGGCGTGTCTCAAGAAGGGACAAAAAATCTACATAGATACAAGGAGCGCGAGAGAGACATGTATGCGATAGTGGAAGCACGATTGTGTGGGTGTATAAACCTATCTGGAGGCTAGTCGATCAATGATGTGAGAGAAATACAAGTCAGGGGTGCGAAAGCGAGAGTTTTGTGGGTGTGAGAGGTAGACGATAGTCGGGAAGG